>NC_141677.1:31631116-32367900 GCF_028749965.1 Puma concolor | reverse complement strand
CGACCCCCACCAGGATCTCGTGGAGAGTAGCGACTTCACATGCCACTTGAAAGGTGCTAAATGCACATCGTGTCATCAAGAATCTAAGGATTCTTAGAAATCCCAGAGTCCTCCCATTGATTTTGTAGATGAGCAAACTAACCTGGAAAGGGGTTAAACCTACCAGCAAGAGTCACGCGGCAAGTTTCTTGCGAAGCTGAGACTAGAATCTGTTCCCTCTACCTCACCTGTCTCTTCCTACAGGACTAAACTCACAGCCTCAGCAGCCTGACCCCCTTTTTTTTTTTAAGTTATTTGCACGTTATTTTTATGTGAAGAGACAGCAGCAATAATATGGGGGCATTCAACAGATATGTTTTGAACCAGACTAGATTCTAAATACTTTTTCATTTTTTTATCTTCCCGATGGATCGTGTCCTGATCCGTTCCTTAAAGGCTGACACATAATTTTATTCCTGCGATAGTATCGGTATTATTCAACATGGAGGGCCTTGTCCCCCCCGTGTTTAAATTTAATTTCGCTCTGAATATCTGATTTTAAGAAGGGTCAATCTATTTTAATCATGATTCCTTTTACATTTATAAAAATGGCGTACATTTCTCTGAATACCACTCCAGAAATATTAATTCACAATAGCACTTACCGGATAACAGTCTCTCAAAAGTTCCAAAGATCGTAATATATGTCTTCATGCTGTCATGCAAACAACTACCTGGCTCCTGTTTATGCCCTTGTTCTGAAACAAGGCGCAGAGAGAAGGGGGTCAGGAGGCCGCCATTTCTGGAGGGGGGCATGGAGGGGAGGAGACGGGGCCGAGTTCCGAGAAGGCAGCGTGAGCCCCTGTTCCCGTAAAAGCAAGGCATTCGGCGGGGGGGGGGGGGGGGGGGGGGACAACAAACTCAAGGGATGAACCCCACGGTGTCACACGTGGTCTGGGGCCTGCGGCTATCTGTTCCTGTCACGTACACGGTTGGAAGATGAACTCTTGAGAACAGTCCCCCACTTACCCAGCTGTCTTCACCTCAGACCAGTGTGATTTTGGCCCCCAGAAATTGCCCTGTGAGTCACTCGACCCATGGAAACCTCACCTCACCCTGACCTCAGGTAGGACAAAGGATGAAGAAGACCCCAAGCCTCTGGCCCCACCCACATCTCCCTCCCCCTCGGCCCACCCCCCACCCTGTGGCTGCGACCTCAGGCCAAGGCTGGGGAGGGGCTGGGGACAGGTGTGGCCACCAGTTCGCCTCACAAAAGGGGAGAACAGGAAACCGTCTCCTGGAGTAGTGTTTGGGGTTGAGAGCCTGGGGCCGGGCTGGAATGCAGGTGTGGCTAGGAAGTGGGCCAGGGGGTTTATTTCGCACCCCCCTGTTTGGGGAGGAGGGAATGGTCACCCTTGCTCAGGGCCAGGCACGGTTCTAAGAACTTCACCCATAGTAACCCCCTGTTGTTCACAACCCGTAGGGTCTGCATTACAAGGATCTCCCTTTCTAGCTGAGGCACAGAGAGGCCAAAGTAGCTTGCCAGGCCACACAGCGAGAGCATAACTGAGCTGGCCCAGGCCCAGGCCGTGGGCTCCTAAGCCTCGGCGGTGAGCTCCTACCTCGTACCGCCCCTTACGTGTCTTATGTGATGCCGTAGATCAGAAGCAGGGGAATGGGCCCTGCCGGCCTGCTCAGCAACCCAGAGCTGAAGCTCAAAGTCCTTGTGTTAGCGCCACACCAAGCCTCACCTATTTGCCCAGGCCCCCCACGCCCCCGGCAACTCCACTTGTTGGATGAGACACTGGCCGTCGCAGCTTCATTTCCTGAGGGTTGTCAGAAAGGCCGGATGAGGAGATGAGCACAAGGTGGGTGCTGGTGGGAGGGGAGAGCAGAGGGGACCCGTGACCACAGCTGGAGGGGCGGGGCAGGAAGCAGAAGTGATGTGAACGGTGGCTTGGGTGATGAGCTGTGTGGTGAGCCTCCCCGGGGGCTGACACCACCATTTCAGGAGCCTCTCGTCGGGGAGACAGTGTCTGTGGGGGAGCGTCTCAACACAGGACTCCAGGTAGGGAGGAAGGTGGGTGGCAGGGAGGCTGGGAGCCCCCGGATGGGGATGGAGAGGCGCGGGAGTGAGGCCACTCTGTCCGGGGAGGAGCCTGATGGAGCAGGAAGTGCCGGGACCCGCGAGACTATGCTCTGTCACTGACTCGCCGAGCGTCCTCACGCCCACTCTGGGCCTCAGTTTCCTCATATAGGAAACGGAGAGGTTACAAGGCATCGTCCGTAAGGCCCCGTCCAATGCTGTCGGGGAGAGCCGCTCAGAGAGCTGGAAAGAGGCTCCCTGGGAGAGAATACGAGGAGGACCAGGATGGAGACGGAGCTCCGTGGATTAAGGTTACAAACCGTACAGGCCTCCTAAGTGGGATGGCCCGAGGGCCTTTGAAAGATTGCCCTTCACCCATTTATCTCTCTGGGGCCGGAACCCCACCACCCCAGTGACTCCTGTGGGTGAGTCCCCATGTTTCAGAGGAGCTGGGGTCCCTGGCAGGTGCTGGAAGGGACAGGCCTCTGAGGCGTCCAGTTTGGATAGGGGTAGGGCCTGGAGACCCCGGATTACAAACAGGTCCACGTGAGGCTCCCGAGCCACCTCAAAACAGGGAAGAAGCTTCTAGCTTATGGTTGTCTGATAGGAGGCAACACATAGGTAGCTCACATACACTGCCTGAGTGCCACAGGGCAAGGCGATGCCAAAGGAGGTGTGGACGCCAGGAGATCTGGAGAGGGGACTTGCCGGGCCTCCCCACACGGGATGCGAGGGCATAGGCACATCCGAATTCAGGCTGCGGCTCTCCCATGAGGCTGGAGAGTGGACCGCAAAGGGAAGGTGGGGAGAATAAGGGCAGTGCGTTTTTTCTTATCCAATCCCATTAAGGGCCTCGTGGGAGAGAGACAGACAGAGAGTGGGAGAGGTGGGGCGGGAAAAGCATGCTTGTTCTGGGGCCCACGTGACACTTCTCCAGAATCCGGGCTTCTTTAGGGTCCCAGGTCCCTCCCCAAGTTTGCTATATCTACTCTCTGTCCCCTCCTCTGTGTGCAGAGCCCCGTCCCCACAAGCAGCATCTGTAGTCCTGGGGACAAAGCCATCAATCTGGATCCCCCGTTAGGCCTTAAATAATGAAACCCTAGCAAGGGGCTCCTCCTGGCTGTGTGACCTCGGGCGCGTCACTTCCCATCCTGGGCCCATCCGTACACGTGGGGGATGGGCCAGGTCTGCAAAGGTCATCGCGGCTCGGACACTCAGTCACTTCGGAGATAGCGCGTTCCCTCTCCATCCCATACAGCCTGACAGTTCACCCTCCGTACCTCTGCCCACAGCTTCCTGAAGCCTGGACGCCCCCGTCTCCGAAGCTCCATGGGTGCCTGTGTGCTCCTCCCGGGCCTCCTCCTCCTGCTGCTGCCCCGCCCCGCCCCAGCCCCCTGCCACACGGCCGCCCGCTCCGAGTGCCGCCGCAACCGTCCGTTTGTGCCCGGCTCAATGCTGGCTGGGGAGGGCGTGGACGTGACCAGTCTCAGGCGCTCGGGCTCCTTCCCGGTGGACACAGAGAGCTTCCTGCGGCCCGACGGCACCTGCACTCTCTGCCACAACGTCCTGAAGCGGGGCGCCCTTCAACGCCTCCCTCTGGCACTGACTGACTGGCGTGCCCAGGGCTCAGGCTGCCAGCGCCAAGTGGTCAGGGCCAAGGCCAGTTCCACCGAGGCCGTGGCCAGGGAAGCAGCCAGCAACATCCGCAACGACTGGCGGGTGGGGCTGGACGTGTCTCCCAAACCCAGCGCCAACATGCATGTGACCGTGGCTGGCTCGCACTCCCACATGGCCAACTTCGCGGCCCAGAAGACCTTCCACGACCAGTACAGCTTCAGCACTGACTTGGTGGAATGTCGCTTCTACAGGTGAGAGCCGCGGGGGGTGGGGGCTGGGGGGTGGTGAGAAGGGGCTTGGGAAAAGGTGTGGGAAACTCAGAGTGGTCTGGGAGCCCTGGAATGGTGGCGGGGGGAACTCGGAGGCTGCTTCCAGCAGGAGGAACCTGCACACTGGCTGGTACGGTGCCCTCGGGCCTCCTCCCCGGTGACCCTGAACAGGAAGAGCCCCGGGAGAGAACAGGCGGAGAAGCAAGCAAGGCCATGCTAAGACGTCCAACACAGTGCCATTCAGATCTACTGAGTCCCCTCTGTCCTGTGGGCAGGAGACCTGGCAGGAGACTTCTCACTGCTGGGCCTCATTCGCACGTTCAGCCACAATTTGTGGCTGTCATGTGTTGGGCTCTGTGCTGGGAATTCGGGCCACGGCACCAAACAACAGCGGTCACAACCCCAGCCCTCAGGGACGTAGGTCCCACACCCCAGAAATGCATGGTCTCCGTGGAGGCCCCGAGCCAACCACCCTGATTCCTCTCACAGTGAGACAGGGTGCCATCTTCCCGTGTGGCCAGAGTAGTCAGGCACCCAATCCAGGGGACAGATAGACAAAGGCCACAGGACTAGTTTCCAAAGCTAGAGGGTCATCATCGGTGCAGCATCGTCACTTTTATAACCAGAAAATAAGAAGGAAAGAAGAAAACCTTATTTCGGAAAGGACACGCAGAAATAACTATACAGCATACCTAGGTTACCAAGGGACAACAGACAGGATGGGCTTCCCCGCCAGCTCACTGGTTCGGAGCTCGGGCTTGGAGCCAGGCCGCCTGGGTTCCAGCTCTCTATTAGTTCCACGTGACCTTGGGCAACCTTGAGGGATGGCCGAGGGGGAAACTAACCACCGCTGGCCATCTGATGTTTCTCTCTCCCTTTAGCTCTCACCTGGTACACTCTCCCCCACTCCACCCCAACTTCCAGAGGGTCGTCAGAGACCTGCCCCCTGACTTCAACACCTCCACCGAGGCCGACTACCTCCGGCTCATCTCCAACTACGGCACCCACTTCATCCGGTCCATGGAGCTGGGCGGCCGGATCTCGGCCCTCACCGCCCTGCGCACCTGTGAGCTGGCCCTGGACGGGCTCGGGGCCAAAGAGGTGGAGGACTGCCTGGCCGTCGAGGCCCAGGTCAGCATAAGTGGCCATGCCGACTCTTCATCGGAATTCAAGGCCTGTGAGGAGAAGAAGAAGCACCACAAGATAACCACCTCCTTCCACCAGGTCTATCAGGAGCGCTTTTCCGAAATAGTTGGTGGCCACCACACCTCCGTAAGTGACCTGCTGTTTGGGGACCAGGCCGGGCCCGAGCAGTTCTCAGCCTGGGTGACCTCGCTGCTGGACAGACCCAGCCTGGTGGACTACACCCTGGAGCCTCTGCATGTGCTCCTGGAGAGCCAGGACCCGCGGCGGGAGGCCCTGCGACAGGCCGTGAGCAAGTACGTGATGGACAGGGCCCGCTGGAAGGACTGTAGCAGGCCTTGCCCCCTGGGGCAGAAGAAGAGCCCCCACAACCCATGCCAGTGTGTCTGCCACGGCTCAGCGGTCACCAACCAGGACTGCTGTCCCCGGCAGAGGGGCCTGGCCCACTTGGAGGTCATGAACTTCCAGGCGTCAGGCCTGTGGGGAGACTCTTTCACTAGGACGGACGCCTACCTGAAGGTCTTCTTTGGAGGCCAGGAGCTGAGAGTGAGCACAGTGTGGAACGATAACAACCCCAAGTGGATGACGCAGCTGGATTTTGGGGACGTGATCCTGTCCACGGGGGGGCCTCTGAGGGTGCAGGTCTGGGACCAAGACCACGGCTGGGACGATGACCTCCTCGGCACCTGTGACCAGAACCCACGGTCTGGCTTGCACGAGGTGAGGTGTGGCCTGTCCCACGGTCACCTGAGATTCTCCTACCATGCCAAGTGCTTGCCTCACCTGAAGGGGGCCACCTGCCTGGAGTATGCCCCCCACGGTCTTCTGGGGGAGCTTCCCGGAAACCGGAGTGGGCCGGTGTGGTGAGAAGAGCCAGCCTCGAGAGGACACGTGGGCCTGGCCTGAAGGGGTTCTCACAGAGGGAGCCAGGACCGATGCTCATATACCCATTAGATGGAAAACTGAGGCTTACGTCCCCCCCCCCGCCCCGCTGTCCCCCAGTGAAGTGGCTGAATTCAATGGCCGGCCCTGAGACTGCTGTCCAAACTGCCTTAGCCTCCTGATTTTCTCGAGCCCTGGAAATGAGCCGGCGCCAGGCCACCGCTTAGGCCAGGAGCTGGCTAGGAGACTCTTCCTCCCAGGCTACGTGGTATCATTGCACGGCTTCCTTTCGCAGCCCTTGCTGGCGGCCGAGTCCTTCATCGAGTCGGGTCTGACCCTGCCCGCCCCAGCTGCTCTCCTTGGTCTGTCGTCTTTACGCACCAAGCTTTGCCCCTCCGGCAAATCAAGGGCCGTCTGGACCTGCCTCATGCGTGCACAGCCTGACAGAGGACTAAGAAACATGACGTGACGTTGACCACGATGGTGACGGTTGTGGCAGAGGGGAGGATGGGGCCCGAACGTGGTCCTGGAGACCAACTTCCACATCAGCAATCCTCTAGGACAGGCGGCTCGCCCTGGGGCAGGTTTCCACTTTGGTTGGAAATGGGGGGGGGACCCCAAAGAGTTTGCTTCCCTCATAACTCTTAATTCAAGAAACAGCAGCACAAGCTCAGTGATCAGAGGCAACAGACACTCAGGTCCCGGCCGGGAGGCATCAGGAAATGGCGAGGACCATGTGGAGCTGAAGAGCAAACGCTTTATCTAGAGGGGGCCGGAGGCTGTGTGCCTGCCAAGCATCCCTGTGCAGGAACGTGAGTCCGGGCCTGGCAGGTCCTCCAGTTTCTGAAAGCAACCAGAAACCCCAACTTCACTTCTTTGATTGTTGGCAATGCATCTCCCTTTGTAAAAATAAACCCAGGGGCGCCCGCGTGGCTCAGTCGGTTGAGCGTCCGACTTCGGCTCAGGTCATGATCTCGCAGTCCGTGAGTTCGAGCCCCGCGTCGGGCTCTGCGCCGACAGCACGGAGCCTGGAGCCTGCTTCGGGTTCTGTGTCTCCCTCTCTCTCTGCTCCTCCCCTGCTCGTGCTCGTGCTCTGTCTCTCTCTCTCTGTCTCCTTCAAAAATAAAGAAGCAATAAAAATAAAAATAAACCTACAGGGCCAAACATGGCCCAAGCCAAAGAGAACGTGTGTGCGGGCCATGATTGACCCAGAGCCGTCGGTTTGAAAACTGTAATTTCAACAGAACTCATTTGAAAGGCGGAGGGCTCTCTCTCGCCTGTCGCTCAGTTCGAGGGGAGAAGGCGGTGGTTCCAACAAGGTGGTGGCCGAGGCTTCCTGGCCTTGGCGTCCGGTAAGCCCCAGAGTCTCCGGTTGCACCCTCGAATGAAGTGGTCTTTGTTTCGGGCGCCTGGGACACAGGCCTTATAGAACTCGGGCCCTCGGGGGTGGGTGGCAAGATCCCTGCCTCCCAGAATTAGCAGGATTTGGCTATGCGGGGCGGCTGTCAGAGGGGCTCAGATTTGCTGGCACGGCCTCCTGACTCTCTTTGAAACTCCCTACAAATGAAGCCCTTTGAGGTTTGGGTGGACCTGTACTCTCAAAAGCTCAGCAGTGATATCACTCTCACCCTGGATCCCCGAGTAGGGCAGGAGGGACTGGCTGCCTCTAAAAGCCTGGTGGAAGCCAACATTTTTACACCTTTCTGTTCACAGCCACACACACAAACAAGAGCACCAGAAAAATCTTGAAACGTCATGCTGGCTGCTGCACTAATTGAAAATAAACACGGGTGTGGGCCGTACCCCTTGGGAGAGCTGGGGCAGGGCAGGCCCGGCCCAGGGGACAGCCCCAACCAAAGAGGGGAGCCTTGTTTACGTGCCCACATGATCACTGACCTCCAGCAATCCCTTTGTTCCCCGGGCCTGGGTTTCCCCAAAAGGACACTCTTCATTTGACTCCCATCTTAGGATGCTTTGGCAGGGGGCCACAAGCCTTTCTAGAAGGTCGGTGCCACATAAAGGGTACAGAGAGGTTATCTTGCTAACCCTCCTGGTTTTGCACATAGGGAAGCTGAGACCCAGAGGGAGGGACGGAACCGTGGTTACGGAAGTTCCTGGCAGAGCTGGGGCTCTGGGTCCCGGGCACGCACAGCTTTGGAGAGACTGGTGAAAAGGTGTCAGATGACCAAGGACAAGGTACGGCCCGATGTTGAGGGGCAGCTCTGGCACCCTCAGCCCTAATTCAAGACCCAGTATGACATTGTTCACCTCTATCCCCACGCAGACAATGGGAGACTGTCACACCTGAGGCCACTTGTTTGTTCCGGAGATTCTGTGCCATGCCAGATAGCTTCCGTTTGTCCTTCTGAGGTTCTGTCCCCACGCCGTCACCCTGCTCTGGCCCGGGACGCCGATCTGTCTGCACCGTCTGTCAGTGGGCAGGAGATGCGGGCACGGAGAGTGCGTTTGCTCCCCTCCCCCGTGAGGTGGCCATGGGCTAGCCGGGTCACTCCTCCTCCCCAGGAGGCCTCTGCCTGTCCCCCTCTTTCTGGGTTCCAGTAACCGCACCCTCTCTCATCCTTTAGACCCCCACCGGACTAATCCTGAGTTGTCACACTAGGCTTGTGCTTCTCCACAGCTCCCCACACCTTTGTAAATGGGCCCTTTATGAACAGACCTTCCGGAAATTATTATAATTTGAATTTGCCATCGGCTTCTGCTATGGTCTAAATGTTTGTGTCCCCTCAACTATGCTGAAATCATAGTCCCTGAGGTGATGGGGGGGTGGGGCTTTGGGAGGGAACATGAGTGGAAATAGAGCCCCTACCAAAGAGGCCCCAAGATCCCAGGCCCTTCTACCGTCTGAGGGCACATGAGAACGTGCTCTCTACAAACAGAAAACGGGCCCTTGGGGTGCCTGGGTGGCTCAGTCGGTTGAGTGTCCGACTTCAGCTCAGGTCACGATCTCACGGTTCGTGAGTTCGAGCCCCGCGTCGGGCTTTGGGCTGATGGCTCGGAGCCTGGAGCCTGCTTCCGATTCTGTGTCTCCCTCTCTCTCTGCCCCTCCCCCATTCATGCTCTCTCTCTGTCTCAAAAATAAATAAACATTAAAAAAAAAAAAAATTAAAAAAAAAAAAAAAAAAACAGAAAACGGGCCCAACCGAATCCGCCAGCACCTTGAGCTGAGACTTCCAGACTCCGGAACCGTGAGACGTAGATTTCTCCTGCTTGTAAGCCACCCGGTCTGTGGGATTTGATCGCCGAGAAGAGAAGCGAGCCACTCCCACTCCCTGCGGCTGAAAAATGCCTGATTCTTGCTTCCCCTTCGTCCTCTGCAGCTAGGAAAGGACACATGACGGGACTTGTGGGATGCACCCGCCCCCTGTGTGGGGTCCTGGCAGAAGCAGAAGTGAGCCTAGGATTTGCAACTAGGTGATTTATGTGACAGGCAATCTCAGGAAGCCTGGCCGGGGTAGGGGGGTGGGGGGAGGGGAGGGCAGCCCACATTCAGCAAGTGGCCAATGAACACACACCTCAGGGTCATCCCAGCTCGGGGTGGAGGGAGGTGGACATCAGGACACCATCTCCCATCGGTCATTGGTTAGAGCTAAATTCCTTTTCTACTAATTTCACCCAGACCCAGCATCTCTTTTTGGCCAACAAAAACCCTGGTTGATGACACGGCATCCTGTCTTCTCCCCTGGCTACTCCAACCCCCCCATCCCCTTTCCCAGCCTCCCGCCCGCCCCATTCTGCTGGCCCAGCCTTAGAAGCACTGCTCAATTGTCCCCAGCACCTCCCTCCCCCTTCCCAAGGGCATGGAGCACCGAAGGGCTGGGACCGTCCACAGGCCCCATCGTTTCACGGATGGTTATAGACAGGGTTACGGAGCACCGTCTGGAAATCGGGTCCCGTCCACCAGCCACGCACAGCGTCTGGCCTCTTCCGGCCTGTCTGATGGGGGAGACAGATGTGGACCTGAAGGACGGTAGGGGGAGCAGGCTGGCATCCAGCTGGGGGGGGCTCAGCTGCATTGCTTTTCTCTCATGCCCCCTCTTAGGCCCTGAGGCTGGCGCTGAGCACGGCCCAGTTTTTGCTTGTTTTTTTTTTTTTAAATGATTCCTTTACAGCACTTCATCTCCCTGCAGACACCTGCGTGGTCCCTGAGGTGTGGCCCTGCTACCCTGGAGGCTGAGTCAGGGTCTGGCGTGTGTGAGCCCACAGGGACCTGCTGGAGAACAGGCGGGGGGGGGGGGGGGAGGGGAGGGTGGCGGGGAGGGCCCTGGGCGAGGTGCAGGGCCCTTACAGTTCTGAGAGGCTGCACATCCTCTCCCCAGTGTTGATCCCGCCACGTCTGCCACCAAGACCGGGCATTTCCTCACGCTGACCTTTGTCCCCTGGTGCTCATCACCACAGCCTCTCCGGGACAGCAACATCTCCTGGACGTGTCTTCCTGCAGCCTCTTCACTGATCGCATCGCTGGGCTCCTGTCCGCTCCTCGGGGCCAACCCCCCCCCCCCCCACCACAGCCGCCCTGGAGCAGGCACCCAGCCCACGTTCCCGTGGCCCACAGCTCTGCCGGAGGGCCTGTGCGGGGCCCACTGCACCTGCCCCCTGGAGAAGCCAGAGGTGCTCGGGGCCCGTGTCCAAGCACCACCCGTCCCAGAACAGCCTTCACCCAACGGCCGATGGGAAGCAGGTGGCGTATAAATGGTCCAGCTCCCTCGCGGCCGGTTGGGGGGACATGTTCTACGCCGACCCCAGGGTTCCCCAGCAGGGTTAAGCTGCCATGGCCACAGCGGCGACTTGCCTCACCACCTACGGCTGGCCTCCTTCCCGGTCTCAATTCCTCCTTCTCCTACTGGGTATTTTCTGGAATCACCTCTCCATATAAACTACCTGCCTGGGAATCCCTGTCTCAAGGTGTGCCTCTGGAGAAATGAGCTGAGACACACATCTGATTACATCATCGCTTTGCTTAAAACTCTTCATGGGGGACCTGGGTGGCTCAGTTGGTTGAGCGTCCGTCCAGCTCTTGGGCTCGGCTCAGGTCATGATCTCACAGGTCTGTGAGTTCGAGCCCCACGTCGGGCTTTGTGCTGATGGTGCAGAGCCTGCTTGGGATTCCGTCTCCCTCTCTCTCTGTCCCTCCCCTGCTCTCGCTCGCTCCCTCTCACTCAAAAATAAATAAATAAACTTAAAAAAATCTAAAAAGAAAATATCTTTAAAAGTCTTCACTCGCTCTTTGTGGGGCCCAGACTCGCTAACAAGTCCCACATGCTGACCTCGCTCTCAACTCTGCCCTCGCCCTGTATCACTGAGCTTACTGCTTCCTCTGCTGGCCATGCTCTCTCTAGCCCTTCCCACATGCTGCCTCCTCTTTCTGGAACTCGTCTCTACCCTAGGTCCTTCTCAGCCTTCAGGGTTCAGTTTCAAAGGTAGTTTCTGGTACATCTGGAGGGCTCAGTCGGTTAAGCATACAACTTTGGCTCAGGTCAGGATCTCAAGGTTCGTGAGTTTGAGCCCGCCATCGAGCTCCACAGTGACGGTGCAGAGCCTGCTGGGATTTTCCCTCTCTTTCTCTGTCTCTCTCTGCCCCTTCCATGCTTTCTCTCTCAAAAATAAATTAACTAAAAAAAAAAAAAAAAAAAGGTAGTTTCCTCCAGGAAGCCTTCCCTGGCTTCCAGGTCTAGGTCACGGCCCACTGTAAGGGCAACGGCCATTTCTATCTTAGTCACAGTTGAATCAACCCGTCCAGCACCTGGCATAAGTTTGATGCCTGGAAAATACTGGATGGATGATCAGCGGCATAAATGAACGAATAAGCAAATGAAACCCGCCAGTCTTCCGGCCTGTGCTTGAACTCTCCCAGAGGCAGGAGGCTCATCACCTCTAGAGGTAGCTGCTCTACACTGTGAGCCCCCGCATCACACATGTATCGCCTCCAGTCCTAGTAGCGGATCAGGGTTTCTGGGTGTCTAAAGCCTCTGTCTGCGGCTCGGTCGGGCAGAAGGACCAACCCCTGGGCTGGTTCCAGTGCCGGCAGTGGCTGCCCTTACCCTTCCCTCTGTGAGGCTGCCACTAAAGCACCACACACCGCCCGGTGGCCCAGCCGCCCCCTCTCTGATAGTGACAACACAAACGAGAGCCTGGAAGTAAGTTGATGGGTAGCCCTTCCCTGTAGGCACCCAGGCCTCTCACTTCTCAGCGGCCCCAGGGACACCTGAGCCGGCTCCGGCCGGGCAGTTCTTTCTCCGGGCACAGCTGGTGCCCACTCGGCCGAGGCAGGTTGTGACCCCAGAAGGGCAGACCCGCCCCTTTGACCTGCTCATGGGATCCCTCTCCACGCCCCCCCCCGCCACCCTGCTGCCTGATGAGGCCTTTTCCAGCCGAGGTTGCCACAGCCACACACAGGCAGGGGCCAGACCGGGCACCTGCCTGGCTTGGCACCGTTCGGGATTGGGAGAGGGGGCCTGGCGAGCTGAGAGTCTCACGGGGTGGGTGGGATTAGCGTCACACACAAAGAGAGATCAACCCCCATTACGGACAGGACCCCCGAGAGCAGCCAAGCCAGGCCACAAAATGAAATGATCTCAGCCACGCATTGACCCCAAGCTAGCCAGAAACCTGTCACGTGAACCTTGAATTTGAGCCGAGCCTGAGCCCCAACCTCAATCCCTTCTCTGTAGTACACCGTGATCACACAAACCGCCCCCCTCCAGATCCCGGGGCCCCCGGCTGTAAAACAGGGGCCAGAACACTGGTTTCTGCACCACTTTCCAGATTGGATGGAGGCGGGGGGGGGGGTGGGCGCTGGCCCCGGACCTCGGTGGGCATGGCCGGGTGGGCCCAACACCCCGAATGCCCCTGGGCACACCCCTTGAGCACCACCTTCCCCATGCTTGGAAGAAGCCCTGCCTGGCTTGCCTTCCTCTTTCCAGAGACCCAGCCGGCCAGCCCCAGAACAGCTGCTGTTATTTTGCGGGCTGCACTGGAATCTGTTTACTGCGGGGCTCCCACTGCACATCTGGGCTCACAGTTAATCTGCACAACAGCTGGTTCCCAGCTTCCTCTTAAAAGGGCAGTGACGTCGGCTCGCTGGCAGGACACCGGCTTTGCCCCTGGGAAGCCCAAACTCCCCGTGGGACTCAACCATCCCGCAACGAGGCTGACCTCCCCCCTCTCCTCCCCGAGATCATCTTTGTCCCCCTTTCGTCCTGTCCACGTTCGCAGGAATCAGCACCTCTAGGACTGGGGACCTTTGCCCAAGGTCCTGCCACTCACTGGCAGAGAAGGTGACCCAGCAGGGGCATCGTGGCCATCCACGCCTATGCTTCTCCCACAGCAATGGGGGGGACTTCATGTGATTTTGTTTGGTAGAGCCATCTTCCAGGATGGGGTAACTGAGACCTCCCTGCCTTTCCTTGCCTCTTCGCTTCCATTCTTTTTCCCTCACCAACACCACAAATGAAACGCTAATAAGTAACGTTCTTGAGCACTTACTGTGGGGTTTTAAGGAGCAGACACATATTAGTGATTTAATCTGTCCAGCAACCCGTGAGGTGGACACATGAATCCCCATTTTAGAAACGACGGATCCCAGAGAGCCCAGGGCCTTCCCCTCACCCTGTTCCGCACCTGCTCCACTTGTGCCATGGTCTGACTCCCGAAAGGTCGAGAGTGTGTTCAGAACAGTCTCAACAAGCATCTTCATGCATCAGAGGGGCCGAAGAGGACCCACTTTCGGGGGCTGCTCTCAGGGGACACACCTCTGTATGCCACTCGCTTGTTTAAAATGTCATAAAATAGGGGCACCTGGGTGGCTCAGTGGGTTAAGCATCCGACTTCAGCTCAGGTCACGATCTCGCGGTCCGTGAGTTCGAGCCCCCGCATCGGGCTCTGGGCTGATGGCTCGGAGCCTGGAGCCTGCTTCCGATTCTGTGTCTCCCTCTCTCTCTCTGCCCCTCCCCCATTCATGCTCTGTCTCTCTCTGTCCTAAAAATAAATAAACGTTAAAAAAAATTTTTTTTAAATGTCATAAAATATATATAGCATCGTATTCATCACTTTTTCTTAATGTTTATTTTTGAGAGAGAGAGCATGAATGGGAGTGAGGCAGAAAGAGAGGGGGCACAGGGAATCCGAAGCAGCCTCCGGTGCTCAGAGCAGAGAGCCCGATGACAGGGCTCGAACCCACAAACCATGAAATCGTGACCTGAGCCAAAGCTGAACACTCAACCAACTGAGCCACCCAGGCTCCCCATGATATCTGTCACTTTAGCCATTTGTAAGTGCACCGTTCGGTGGCGTTAACCCCCAACACCCGCGTTAACCTTACACCCGCAACGTCGTGTGAGCCTCCCCTCGACTTATGCTTGGACCTTTTTCATCATCTCCAACAGAAACTCTGTACCCATCAAACCGTAACTCCCCCTCCTCCAGCCTCCTGTAACGCCTACCCTATCCCGTGTCTCCAATCTGCCTACTTTAGGAACCTCACATGAATGGGATCGTACTACGTCTGTCTTCTGTGTCTGGCTTCTGTCGCTAAGCAGAATGTTCCCAAGACCCGTCCACCTTACAGCACGTGTCAGGACTTCATTCCTTTTATGGCCGGATAATATTCCATAGTACGTATGCATCACGTTGTTCATCCAGTCTTCTGTCCCTGGGCACTTGGGTCGTTTCCACCATCGCGAATAACGCTGCTACGAACATCGGGGCGCAAGTATCTGTTTTGAGTCCCTGCTTTCGCTACTTTTGATACATGCCGAGGAGCAGAAATGCCGGGTCACGTGGTTGGTCCACGTTTAACTTTTTGACAACCCACCAGGCTGTTTCCATAGCCTGCCACTAGCCCCTTAGCTAGCCTCTGCCTTGACCTTGCTGTGTTCAAACCAGAACTCGAACACAGATCCAGCTCGGCTGGCCAGCCCCGGGGAGGCCATCCTTACACTCATGGCAGGGCCATGGCAACCCCAAGCATTCCCAGGTGCCAAGAGCCCAGCCCTGCCCGCCACTCCGCCTTCCCCCTGCAGAGCGCTGGGCCCCGCCTGGCAGGGGCACAAAACTGAACGGGCGGGCACCTGTTCCTGGGCTGCGGGATTCTCTTGCCTAGCATGCTAAGACTTTCTGTCTTATCCTAACAGGCTCCAGAGCCCTATCACAGGCGGGGGGCATATCGCAGGTGCTCAATAAACACTGGTGAGTGAATGAATGAATGAATGAATGTTGATGTCTATTTCTGCCCCTAAAGGACTATGAGCCAGGGGCAGGCGAGGGAGCAAGGCTCCCGACAAAGCAGGCAAGGAATGCTGAGGCTGGGCTGCGGGGAGCTGTGAGTTCCTCCATCCTCACCTTCTGGGGCTCCCCCTGGAGACAGACAGCCCCCCCGCCCCACTGCCCCACGGAGGCATGGGGAGCTGATGTATTTGGAGAAAGGGACTTCCCGCCAGAGCCAGCCAAGGTGCCTCTGGCCTCAGGCATAGGTGTGTAAGAGGCACCAGCTCATAATAAACGTCAAGGTGAGAATGGCATTCCGGCGGGGGGGGGGGGTTGCTTTTGCCTTTATCTGCCATTTCTTAGGTGCCTGCTATGGGACAGGCCCTGTGCAAATATGTATTGTTTCATTTCACTTTCCCAAGAGCCCCACTTCACAGATGAGGAAACTGAGGCTAAGGAAGGTGTTATGACTTGTCCAGTGTTCCTCGTTGCCCAGTGCCGGGAAAGGTGGGATCCGAACCAGGGACTGTGCTGCCAATGGTCCAGAGTACATGTCCTGCTCCTGCCCCCAGCGCCCCCTCCCTGTCTGTCTTCCCTCGGCATCGACCCCTCGGCTACCGCAGACCCGAAGCGGTGCCCACCACCCTAAATTTCTCCTTTCCTTGCAGCCAGAGCAGAGGGCTCATCGGGGGTTCCCCTCTCCCTCCGGCTCCTCACTCCCTCTGCCCTGGTCCACCTGGCAATGCTAGGTTCTCAGCCTACCCTGGCCGCCCCCCTCTGCTCTCCTTGGCATTTGGGAATGATTCCCACAGGCTGCGTATGGCTCTCCGGGGGCCAGAACGAGGGGCATACGTGGTTCCCCTCCCTGGGGCACTCACCGAGCCATACCCTCAGCTCCCTTGGCCGTCCTCTGGAGCAGAAGAGGGTAAGGAAGGCTGGATTGGGAATTCTAGGGAGACTGAAGGAAAAGGAGGGAGTGTGCGTGGGCCGAGCCTCTCTCTGAGTGGGGCATCGTCCTGGGCATGCTGACCCCACTCTCTTCCTTCCCACAGGCTGTCCCTCCCCCTCCCAGGAGACTCCCTGCCTCGCTGGAGGCAGCTCAAGGGAGGGGGCCCAGGGGACAGGACTCCAGCCCGGCAAGAGCCCCCCCCTTCCCACCCCTGACAGAGCAAGCTGGGCAGAGGAGAAGCAGAAAAGCCTGTGTTTAACTGGAGCCGGCAGTCTAAACATCAACATCTGTTCGTGATTTCAAAAACAAAACAAAACTACGGTCTGCAGAACCAGTTCCCAGGGCAGATGAGATGGCAGGGAATTCCATCACTTTGTTAAGAACCCAAACTGCTTTCAAGTCCTTTGGAAACCATTTAAACTGTACAGATGTGCTTATGAAGCAAACTGTGCAAATTAGCTTATAAACTATGAGTGAGTCCTGTGCCTCTTGCCTGGTACTCAAAGCAGGTGCTGCAGGGGCCCCAGCCAGGTCATACAGTAGCTTATTCTCAACTATCATTGTAGCATATCTGAAAATAATATTAGGGATTTCCTTGCGAAGGCTCAGTGATATAGACATTCCGGTCGTTTCTTCCCTAATTATGTCTCCCTCGACTATTTCTAAAAAGTATTTGTTTATTGTCTTTGTCGTATCGACAAAACTGGGCAAAAGGGCCCTTCTTCGTACCATGGGGGTTGAACAGCATTGCCGAAGCCCTCCCAGAACAGACGCATGGGTGGGCTGCTACGTCCTTACTTGCTAAGTGACCTTGAGCGACCAGCTTCTCCTCCAAGTGCCCGGTTACCCTGACACGCTAGCAGCTAAATCAGGGTTTCAGATCACATGCGTGCTTCCGTGGGACCTAATGCGGGAGCACCTGCAGACACACTGGGTGCAGCAGCATCGCAAAGGGGTCCCGCTCATGCGCCGATGCCTGTCCTGCCTCCGATTGTGCAGACGGTTGGGGAATCCTGCCAGAGCTCAGAGAGGGCATCAAGGGTCAGGGGAGCATTATCTCCATTTAGAAAACGGGAAACTGAGGTTGGAACGGTTGAAGCAGTTTGTCAGGCACATATCGGCTGCCCAACAGTACCTGTTGGCTCAGGAATCACTCCTGGAGACATAAGGACCCAGGTCCACAGCTCACTGCTCTCAGGAGACCCGCTCCTGGTGGGGGAGCCAACTTTCCTTCTCAGCGAACCTTCCCTGGAAAAATCTCTGTATGAAGCCAGGTCCTCCTGCCTGTCCTCAGCCAAGGAGAGAAGGGGCCTGGGGAGGGGGTGGAGAGAACACCAGCCAGTGCACTGACGCTGACCTGATGGCATCCAAGGCGGGAGGGACGAGGGCCTGTCTGGAATGCAGTAGCCTAGTGCGGGAGGGAGGGAGGGACGCAGGCAACCAGGAGGGAGTGGGGTCCTCATGCATGGCCCCCACATATGCGCTCTCGTGGCCTCCACGGCCCCCCTCCCCCACCAGGGTCTCCCTTCCAAAGGGGTTGGGGACAGCAAGTTGTTCCAGCCGCTCAGGGCCTCTCCCAAAACCCTTGAGGGAAAATTGAGCCCAACGGACAAGCACGTGACCTCCCTTTGTGAAACTCATAAACACACCCGTGTTCATCCCCACCTGGAAAGCCCAGGAAACACCACCCGGGAACCCCACAGGGCGCATGCCCCGCCAGCTCCAGCAGGTGCCTTTCGGGAGAACTGTCTGCAGCTTCCAGGACACAGGCTCTAAGCAGCTGCCTCTCTGTGCAGAAGGTGCAGAGGGAGCTTTCCAAAGGCAGAGCCACACTGCCACTTTCCGTCAAGGACAAAAGAGCACAACAAGGGACCAGGAGGACAGTGTGTTACAGCCCCTTTATCTACTTCAAGGCCTGTCACTACCCCCCTCCCAAGAATTTGTCCTTGATTTGGTTGGGGAGGTGGTTAAAATGTCCTTTTATGATATGAGAATGTTGTGATAGTGGTTAGTTTCTTTTTTTTTTTTTTTTTCAACGTTTATTTATTTTTGGGACAGAGAGAGACAGAGCATGAACGGGGGAGGGGCAGAGAGAGAGGGAGACACAGAATCGGAAACAGGCTCCAGGCTCTGAGCCATCAGCCCAGAGCCCGACGTGGGGCTCGAACTCCCGGACCGCGAGATCGTGACCTGGCTGAAGTCGGACGCTTAACCGACTGCGCCACCCAGGCGCCCCGGTTAGTTTCTTTTTAATGGGCTTACTTTGCAGAATTTTACATCCTCATATTCTTTTGAGAATTCTATATGCCTCTGAGGTAAGAAAAAAAGTTGGGGAACCACTGGAGAGAACACAAAATGGGGCCCCCCCCCCCACTTTTTGGGTTTCACCGTTTTTGTGTTTGAGAGCCTGATGTCACCTCTGGATCCTCTCCCAAGAAAACGGTATAAACACACTTTTACACGCAGCTTCAAGCCTCTGAAGCCCTGGAACTCTCCGTGAAGAAAGCAGGAAGGCTCCTTAAGCGAGGGTCTGGATAGACACCCGCAGACTCAGGGAGGTTCTCAGGAAAGGCAGTTTCTTTGGGTCTCCAGGCTCTGGGTTAGTGATTGGCATCAATCTAAATGCTCTGGTGGATCTAGAAAGGAAGGGGAAAGAAAGAGCACCGGGCAGGGAGTCGGTGTGCTGGCTCTGCCCTTGACTCCCTGCGTCACCTTGGCCGAGGGATTGCCCTTCGAGTCTCAGATCTCCCAACTGCTCAGTGAAGAGGTCAGCTGAGGGGAAGTGCAAGGTCCCCCTCAGGGACCATATTCCAGAAGCGAAGGAGTTTCTAGTAGGGAGTTCCAACAGCAAGAAAATATTACTTCCTTGGGCTGTCCTGGAGCTACCGGAGGGGTGACGTCCACGCGGGGCTTGGAAGAAAGCTGTGCTGGTTATTTTCTGTTCCTCTCTCCCCGCCGCTCCCCATCTCTGGAGGCTGACCCCACAGACCATGTTGCTGGGACCTTTGCCAGTCAAAGGGACGCACTGACAGGTGAGCAGATGGGAGAAGAGAGAAGTTGGGCCTTTACCCCACCCCCACCGGCCCTGTGCTCAGTGGAGTTGCTCTAGCCGTGGTTGCTCCCCCCCCAACTCAGCTCCTGTTGGATGGTCCCCAGGGCCCCCTGAGGATGTCTGTAGCAGGTTCGGGTGTTGCTGCGCTGCCCCTCGCCCCACTCAGGTCCAGGGCCGGTTACCACCTGCCCCCGCGTAGTTCCTGGGTACCTCCCCACTCCTAGCCGGTCCCCTTAACCCTGCCCACATCCCTGTGTATGGTCCTTGCATTCAATCCTCATCACAATCCAAGCTAAGGCCGCCATTCATTCTCCGCCCGGGCCCTAAATGCCACAGCGTCGGGCACATGGTATATACTATTTGTAATTAAATATTAAAATTAAAGATACGCCCCGATTTCCCTTTATCCAAAGTCCTTAAATATCATAAGAAGTGTATCTCTTGGAAAATTCTATGCCAGCGCTAGGGTAAGAGGTCAGAAATTGCTACGCATCCATGAAAGACAGAAGGCCGATGGGATGGGATGGGATGGGATGGGATGAGATGGGATGGGATGGGGAGATGGCAGCCGGAACCCGGGCAAGATACAAGGTGCCTAAATCTGACTGCACCATAACGTACAGCTTCCCTGTGACAAAGTACCCTCTAAAATGGCTACAAGCTCCGGGGAGCCTGGGTGGCTCCGCGGGTTGAGCCTCCGACTCTTGATTTTGGCTCAGGTCATGATCCCAGGGTGGTGAGATCGAGCCCCACGTCGGGCTGTGTGCTGAGTGTGGAGCCTGCTTAAGATGCTCTCTCTCCCCCCGCCCCTCTCCCCCACTCACATTCTCTCTCTCTCTCAAATAAAAAATACTAAAAATAAAAGAGGTAGAAAGCTAGATTTTTAAAAATTTCAAAAATAAATAATGGCAAGCCCAGACCGACTGGGTAAAAGAATTTGTTGTATATCTATCCACCTATCTATCCAAGAATTAAACAGATTATACTAAACACTTATGCATATTTTTTCATATTAATTTAAGAAAGACAACCTAGTACGAAAATAAACACATAAGAGAATAAACCCAAAGGGCCGATAAACATGTGAAAAGATGTTCCATCTCACTAGTAATTGAAAAAGTCGTTTTAAGATAAAAATAAGACTGTTTTTTTTCCTTATCCAATCGGCAAAAGTTAAAAAAGGTCGGTGACCTCAACTGTCAGAGTGGAAAGGGGGACGCGGGTGCCGTCATGAGCCGTTGGGTGTTTAATTCAGCCCAGAAGATGGCCTCATTTAGTTCAAAGAGAGAATGACAGTTCCTTTGAGATAGCGTAGACATGCTGTCACCTAGGCCTTGTGCATGGGTGACGTGAGCAGAGGGTAGGAGAAGGAAAGAATAAGCTAAAGGGGGTACGAGATGACACTTAAAAGGCCCGTGTCTTAGAAAATCTGTCACCATGACTCACAGGAAATAAGCCTTCTTGTGGGTGTTGAGGGGAACCTCTTGAAAGTACGTGGGGGTTTGAACAGCATAAAGTCCGAGAACCACAAGACCTTAAGGGAGGGCTTTCAAAGAAATCATTCTGTCCCCCTCAACCCCTCCACCACCCAACCGAAGAGAGCTAGGGCACCCTTCCAGAAGGATTCCAATCCCTGACCATGTCAAAGGGGATGCCAGTACCAAAGAGGATTCTGGTATTGCTGGCTCCAACACCCACCTGTGAAATAAGCAAGGGCCTGGAATCAGATGCCCTCCGGCCTCCGTATCCCGATCCATAAAATGGTATCCCGATCCATAAAATGCGGGTCATACCACAACCTTGTGGAGCGCTGAATGGGATGATGACCGTCAACAAAGCCAACTACAATGCTTGACAAAGTAAGTGCTCTCCTACAGGACAGAATAAAATAAGCAAAGGTTATTGAGCTGAGGACGGACTGGCTGCAGTGTAGACGGAGGCCACAGCAGAATGGAGAGGACGTTCCCTCTAAGGGAACGTGTGCGTCTGATGATATTTGAAAGCTGGAAATAATGCAGCATATATGGGAAATGAAGGGTCACCATCTTTACAAATCAGGAAGAAAGAGACCAACACCGCAAAGGAAAAGTCGGCGAAAGACACGGACCATTCGGAAAGGAGAACGTAAGTGTCCAATATCCATGAACTACAGTTCACGCGTACTATCAATTTAAAAGGAATATAAAATTAAGCCAGTATGAGATGCTGTATTTTGAGCTACCAAACTGGCGAGAACTTTTAAAAAATGCAACGGGAAGTGCTGACGAGAGCAGGAACAGTAGGCTCGTCACCTGCTCCTTGGGAATGCAGGTAGGACATTCCCAGGGGACACACTGGAGGGGGCGTATCCAAAAACTTTGAAATGGGCAGCCCTCTTATTTAGAAAATAACCAGAAGTTTGCACCGCCCTATGCAGATTTAGGGGTACCAACTTCTTTCTCCTCCACCCCTCTACCCTCAAAGACTGAGCCATGATTTCCCGGCCCCCCCCCCCCCCCCGTCAACAGGACCCGTGGCTCCTCACGTGAGACGGGAGAGCAGTACAAGAGACAGACAATGGAGTCCGGCTGGAAATGGAACAGATGAAGTTGGAGACAGGCAGTCATTTTTCCAGAGCCAAGAGAAAGCTGACCGTCACCAGAAAGAGGGGACAAAGCAGTTGCTCTCGCGGGGGCGGGGGGGGGGGCGCCAAGACAAAAGTGAGGGTGCGTCATCAGGTCCTCAGAGTGACAGACGCCAAGAAGGGATGAGATGTAGGAGAGATTTATTGGGGAACTCCCTGTGAAGGATAAAGGGGGAGGGGAAGAAGGCAGGGAGGGCCTTCGGATGGGCCCACGATGCGGGTCTGACAGTTGTGAAAGAACAGGAAGGAAGGGCCCCACGCGGCCGTGTGGCCTGAGGCGCTCCTGGGCCGAGCATCGGGAAGAGCCCTGGGAAGGCTGCCAGTTGGAGAAGCACCACAATGGGCAGAAGGTGCCCAGCTCTAGAGGCCCCTGGAGCTTCCTGACCCAACCCTGCTTGGTCCCGGGCCACCCAAAGGCAGGAAAACTTTCTAGAAGCCGGCTGGCCTGCCCTAATCCAAGTGAGCAAACGTACAGAAACGCTGTCCACTAGCTCAGCCAGGGATCCCCCAGGGCCGGCCTCGTCCAGGACACCCCCACGTCAGCCCTTCCCAAGGCCTCTCCCTGGCCTGCACCCACCACCCCTCCCACCAGGCTGCCCCACACCCGCTCTGGTCATTTAGAAGTCAGCATGGCTTTCCCAGAGAACAGCTGCATGGGACACCGAGGAGTGCCTTTGTCCCCTCGTCCCGGCTCCTCTAGGAGGGAAGGAGACCCGGACGGAGAGCTGGAGGCTGCCACCGGCCCCTGACTCCCTGGCATTACCTGCCTCCTGGCTCCAGCGTCCCTGACTTTTAAGGAGCCTGCTGTGTCCACATCACTTCTTTGGTGGCACCTCAGCCGGGCTCCTTTGTTCCGGGTCTCGTACCCTACATTAACTTTGATCTCACCCTCCAAATAAGCATCCCATTCACAGTTGAGGAAATGGAGACTCAGAGACACAAGTGGTCCACAATCCAACTGCCAGGGTATGGATGCCCAAACCGCTCCTGCTGCCTGAGCAGAGAAAGGGGTGTGTCTCATGGTATTCGGGGAACGCCACAGCCAGGGACAGCGCAGCCAGGAGAAAGGCCCAACCAGCATGGGCCGCTCTAGGGACACGGGTGTCTTCCAGAGCCAGAGGGTGGGAGAGGGAGTGGGGGCTGGGGGAACAAAGATACTGCTCGAATTTTCACAACTAGCAGCTGATCATGCTTTACCTAGGTGAGTAAAAAATGAACCGCCTTGGGGCGCCTGGGTGGCGTAGTCGGTTAAGCGTCGGACTCTCGACCTCAGCTCAGGTCATCACCTCACGGTTTGTGAGATCGAGCCCCACGTCGGGCTCTGTGCTGACAACACAAAGCCTGCTTGGGATTCACTCTCTTCCTGTCTCTCTGCCCCTCCCTCACTCGTGCTCTTTCCCTCTCTCTCAAAAATACACATTAAAAAAAAAAAAAGGCAAACAGCCTTTTGTGAGGTAAAACCAATAGAAAGATACGACGGTGCTGATTCTGCAGAAGCAGCTGGGGGTCCCCTACTGGACACGGCAGGGAAGACCTGTCAGCAACTTCTGGGCGGGCACTCCATTCTTCCAGTTCATCCTAAACTGGTTCTTGGGATGAGGAGGGAAACCAAAGGCCCTCTGGGGGCCCCTCTTGCACAGAATATGGCCCATTCCTAGTGTCTGCTCAAGGCCGGGAGGGTAAACAGGGTCAGGAGGAGCTCAGATCACTGGTGCCGTGGGGTCCTGGGATGAGGTGGCTTGACTCCAGGCATAGTATGCCCGCAGGCTCCACGACCTCGGTTGTTTCCTCATTCTAGAAGCTCTGTCAGAAGAGAGCGGTGGAAGTCCGGGCCCCAGGCTGAACTCTGACCTTGTACTCCACCTCACAGCTCCTGTCTACCAGCACCCCGTGCCACACCCGTTCTCGCCACACCCAGTGCACATGACTCGTTCACCCTCTTCCCTGAAATGCCACAGGCTCCGGAAGGTGGGCTGTCCCTGTCCACACACCAACTTGTACCTGTCGAATCACCGCCCACAGCCCACTTTCAGGTATCTCCAAATTACACACCCACCCTTATGTATGGAAGCCCGCGTGTGCTCATCGGCCCCCACAGGTACACCCCCAAGCTAGGCAGGGTCCCACCTAAGGCCGTCTGGTCTGGGCACAGGGACAAACCGGTGTGGCAGGCCCCCCGGGAGCCCCGGAAGCCTTTGGGAAAGAACACAGTGCAAGGGTGCGGGAGCCAGGCCCTCAGGGGGCAGTGGGAGGACAGGGTACCCGGGGGGACACTCCCGTGAACACCATCCACTCCTGCGTATCCCCCCACCCAGACCCTCGTACCCCAGGCAAAGAAGCGCCCCTCCCCCACCAGGCGCACGCGCGCGCGCGCACACACACACACACACACACACACACACACACACACACACACTGGTGTGCATGTCTCCACACTCACGTTCAGAAGCCACATGGGGCATCCTTGGACTCTGCTGTGCGGGGAGGTAACCCCAGGAGGCCTTCCCTCCCAGACTGGGAAGATCACCTACCCCAGCACATGGGGCTCTGGGTTCCATCCTGACCACCCCCCAGCTGACCTCAGAACTAGAACCCAGAGGTCTTTCATTCCCCTAACCCTGGGAGAGCGTGGGGAGAAAGCCTGGGGTCTGCTCTCCGCCTCACTCTCCTCACTGCCTCTTCACACACTAATCAATGCAATTGTGTCTGAGCATTTGGGGGCCTGAAGGGGCCAAGGAAAGCCTGCGGGGGTGAGAGGACGGAGTAGAGGCTGAGGTCCACCCTCCATCATAACCGTTGAGATTCCATTTTGCTCCATGTCTCTGAACACAACAGTCCTTCACCTCTGAGTATGAATTAGCCTATTATGCTGCTGGACAGCCCTGGGCATCCTGAGTGAGACGGTAACGCATGAAGGATGTGAAGGAAGGAGAGGGATGTCAGGAAAAACTTACCTTCTCCAAGAATTGGGAGCACTAAGGGCTGGTGCTTTCAACTCACCTTGCCCACCCACCACAGCTGTATCACGTCTGTAACATCTGCCCCACACTACAGACATCAGCAGGCGGGGCACATTTCACATTTAGCCATTTTTTTTAATGCTCAAAAGCTCTGTACAAAAAAAAAAAAAGTCACAAATGAGTCCTCACAACACCCCTGTGAGGTAGGTAGGCAAGTATTATTCTCCCATTTTACAAATGGGGAAACTGAGGCAGAGAGGCGCAGTGACCGGCCAGTGGTCCCAGCATAGCTGAAAGTCAGGGCCAACCGTGAAAACACAAAGGATCCCTCTCGGTTCAGCCTGAGCTCTGACCCCTCCTCTAGACCTTGTCTGCAAAGAAATCAAAACTCTCTAATATATGCAAAAATCAACAAACCTGACAGATCTGAAAAGGGAGGGAATGGACATACAGTAGTTTCGCAGATTTCAGCCGAGACGGCCCAATTCCTTCCAATGCTAGGGAGATGGGAACAGAGACACATCCGCCTGATTTTCCACAGAAGCGCACGCACCCAACCAGGAAGGGCCGCATAGGCAGCCTTCAGGCCGCCCGGCCCCTGGGCTTCAGCGGAGAACGGTCCCCAGAGGAAGAGCGAGACTCAACTCCACAGGGCCGTGCCCTCCCGCCCCTCCCAGCGGCCTTCCCACTGTCGGGACAGCCTCCTGCTCACCAGCCCCTTCTGTTCCCTCTGGAGGGAAGCTCGGGGGGGTCCTCAGCTCGGATGGCCTGCAACCCAGGTGAGCCCTCACACCCTCCTTAGCCCTCTTCACCATTCCCTCAGGGTCACCCAGCAGTCCTCGGGGCTCCTGCTGCAGCAGATGGGGACTGGAGCCATCTAGGCCACCAGGGCAGGGAAGAAGCACAGAAGGACCCACTGCTGGGAGCTTGGCTTCCTCAGCCCTTCCCGCCCTGGCGCCCGGGAAACGGAGCAGGCCTCTTCCCGGGGCCGCATCCACCTTCTAGAAGCTCTTTCCTCCCGAGAGGACCCCTCCCTTCCAGCTCCTTGGAGACCCTCACAGTCCTGCCATCCCCAGGAGACGGACAAGGGGAAGGAAAGAGAAGGGGCACGAGAGGCCAGGGAACTGGGTGAGGCTGCCATTAAAGTGACCAGTCCACCAAGAGCCCTGTCCGCTCCCTGGGGAGCCAGGGGCCCCAGGGCAGTGCTCGGGCAGCAAAAGGGGAGAAGCCGAGCAGGAGGGCAGCAAGAGAAAGCAAGAGAAGGAACCGGACTCTGCACCTGAGGCTGTGAGGACCGCTCGGAAGCGGGAGAGGAAAGCGCATGCGTGCAAGTGGAGCGTGGCTTCGTCTGGTGGCTACTTGGGGACTGAGCTCCTCGGAAGCCATCTTCGGTCTGCAAGGCACACGCCGGGCCCGTGCGCCTGTGGTTTACAAGTATACCTGTGCACTAATTGTCCTATCAAAACCTCTTCTTAAAAAAGGGTCCCAACCCCACTCCAGTCTCTGCGGGAAGCTGGGGAATGGGTTCCTCAGGACGGCTCCCAGTGAGGAGCACCTGGAGCACGCCTGTGGGAGGGGGCACACAGGGGCGGGGGAGCGCCTCCTACAGGAAGTCTCCAGCAGCGGCGGGCTCAAGGCCGTGGCTCCGCTCCTGCCACCGGCAGCGCAGCCCGGAGAAGGGCTGGTCCTGCACGCTCTCCAGCTCGGGGAAGCCCAGCTGATTGAGGATCTCATAGACTCCGGCCTTTGATGCCACCTGGGGGAGACAGCAGAGATGGGGGCGGAGTTCCCAGGGAGACGGGTCACCCCCCCCCCCCCCCCCACCACCACCACATCACCACACCTTCCTCCCTGCGCTGGGCTCCAAAACACACAGGTGAGCCTGGGGCCCAGCGCTGCCTTCCCCAAGCTCAGCGACCCGAGCAAGTTTGTGTTTTGACCGCCAATGGCCGCTCTGAGTTTCAGTTCCCTTATAACAGGGACAACAGGCTCCACCTCCCAGGACCATGATGGAAGGCTACAGAGCACAGAGAGCACCCAGCAGGTAGTAAGGAAATGGACAGCCGCGCAGGAAGCCAAGTGCCCCTGTGCCTGTGCCGCCCTGATGTTCCCACTGAGATGCTCAGGGGCACAGAAGGCAGCAGGGAGACAGGAGCCAGCGACGGCCCTGTGGCTGTGTGTTCGGGCTGTGAACCAGGCAGGTCCACCGCAGGCCTCAGTGCAGGAGGGCGGGCTGGGGGCTCCCTGTACATTGCCCATGCAGCCCTGGGCCCAGCAGCCCAGGGCCCGGCACTAGACTCAACCCACTCAACAACCAGCCCCCTTCTCTCTCCACCATCCTTGGAGATGGGGAGGATTCAGGCTCCACTCAGACCAACGGTCCCCAGGCAACCCTCCCCCCGCCACGCTCCACTCATCCCCACGATGGAGGGACTGAGGGCCCCAGAGGCTGGAGCCCACACGCTGGACTGGACCAGTTCTCTCCTTCCTTGATACGCCCCCAACACGAGCCACCTAGGTTCAGCTGGGGAGGGGATCAAGTTCCTGCCCAGCCCCTGGTTCCCCCAATTTCTACTCTCCAAGCGGAGCCCAAGCAGAGGTGTCTGAAGTCCCCCACTACCTCCATCCATCCCACCCAGGGGTCCAAAGAGGAAGCCGAGCCCAGTCCTGCTCAGGAGGATGGCCCTGACGTGGACTTGGTGTGATCCACCCCCCATCAGGGCTCCTGACTCAACACGCATCTGCCCAAGGACCACCCTGAAGGCTTGCCTTCAGCCCAACTACCCAGCAGCCAGCAGCCACTGCCATGGTCCCTCTGCCTCTGTTCCCGCAGCTCTGACCTCACCCGCACTCCTACCTAAGCCCCCGTGCCCTTCCTACGCCCACTCTGGCGGGGTCACCAGCTCCCACTCTCCGCCCCGCCTGCCCCAGGGGAGCTAACTCCAGCCTCGAGTCCGGACTAGAACCGTCAGGACAGGCCGGCAAGGTCAGGAGAGACCGGCGTCCGGGTGGAGGGGTAATTACAGGCTGCTCTGCCCAGCGCGGGGAGGAGGCCTCTCTCCTGACCTAGAGGTGCCAAGGCAGCAGCTCTGTCCCCAAAACCAGCCAAGCCGGAGGAAGAACTAGAAGAACCGGGAAGCCAAGCAGAGAGAGGGACGGCGGAGACTGAACAAGAGGGCAGTGTCTCAGGCCAGACACGGTGGGCTTTGCAGCGAACCGACTGGCCCTAGTGCTGACCGTGAACGCGGTACTTACTCTGTGCTCAGTCTCCTCCTCTGTACAATGGGAGAGTAAGAGTGGCCACATAAGGCAGCCCCGCTTACCCAGGGCCCAGAAGGTGGCACCGGGTATGTCTCATGGACTCCCCCCCCCCCCACAACGTCCTGAGGTGGCACGGACAGTAACAAGATGCATCTTACTGCTGAGGACTGCTGGTTAGAGGGCTCAGCTTGTCCGAGGTCACAGCTGGAAGGCGGCAGGGGCCACGCCACCATCTTGCCCCTCGCAGGGCACAGGTGAGGGGTGAATGCAACAATGGGCATGGAGCACCGGGGAATGTCAGCCTCGGGGACGCACCGAGGGCCCCCACACGCCTGCTCACCCTCCTCCTCCTCCAGCACTCACTCATCCAGCTTTTCCCGACTGCCCGCCAAGTACGGGTGCCTGAGGGGTGGCCTCAGCCCCATGCCCACCCCCCCCGCATCTCACCTCCCGCATCCAGGCGCTGAAGGGCCTCTGCCAGGAGTCGGCCTTCTCCAGGTGGAGGTAGGCGTTGAGGAGCACCAGGTAAACGTAGCGCTCCAGGTACTGTAGGCTCCGAAGCTGCAGCCTCCGGGCCTCCGGCTCCGATTTGGCCGCTTTGGCCTGGAAGACGGCACGGGGTGGGAGTCAGACACACCACACGCTCACACCCCGGCTGCCCTCGGCACCAGCACCAGGACAGGAGGAAGGGGTTCAGACAGCAAGGCCAAAGGCACCACCCCAGTTATAGGAGAGGCCAACAGATGGCAAGGCTAAGCCGTCAGGGCTCCGACTGTGGATGCAGCACGGCCTAACCCACCCCCCACACCTCCACACCCCCGTGGCCCAGGCTCCGTGGCCTCCAGCTGCTCACGGGCAGGTGAGTGTATCGCTGTCTGGGAGGGGGACCCCCCTCTTGGCCTCTGACCCCAACCGGTCCCTCGCCGACTTCCTCGCCCATTCCTCAAGTGGCTCAGGATCAGGGGCAGAAGGGAGTCAATATAGCCCTCGGCCCTGGCCCTACCCTCCGCAAGGCTGGGACAGATCCCAGAAAGGCCACCAGGGCCGGGGATAAACAAGAGATCCGGTGGCTGAGGGGAGAAAGAGCTGTGTGTGCACTGGGTGGAGGGACATCAATCTGTTTAACGAGCCACCTTGGGCAGCTTCTAGGAGAACAGCACCAGGTGACATGCTGGGGAGAGAAAGGACAGCCACATGATTAAAGATAGGCTTCCCAGAGAGCGTGGGATTTGGCTGGGCTGTGTGGGTGGAGAGAGCGAGCAGCCTGTGGGGCGGTGCAGAGGTGAGGCCGGTGCCCGGCAGGTGGGGACTGGAAGGGGCTGGCCTGGCTGGAACGAGGGTGTGAGGGGACAGGAAGGGGAGCTGGACTGGCAGCCAAGTGTGGAAGCCTACCCTCTACTCCAGCCCAGTTCCCACCCTGGCATGCAGATGCCTGGGGCCCCAGCCCAGACCGATCAGATGGGAGCCTGTGGGCCTACACATCAGGGTTCCAAGAAGCTCCCCGGGTGATTCTCTGTGGCCAGGGTATAGCACCATGGCTTTAGCATGGGGGGAGCCACTGAAGGTTTGGGGGTAGGAGTGACCTATTAACAGAAGACTCACAGGAGGCTAATGCTTAGGAGGAAGGGGACTTAAATGGGGTCCTCTTGAGGCTTTCTTGGCATGGGCATCGGTGGGCACCCCAAGACATACAGAGTCAGCTCCCCCGCTGGACAGTGTCCCTGCCACCAGGTCTGAGTTGTTCCTCTGACCTGCCACAGACATGCAGCCCAGCCTGGAGGCTGAGCTCCGGAGAGGGAACACGGCACCTCATCTCACCCCCCGCCCCTTCTCACCCCACACCCTCCAGGCCCCCACCCAGGGCCCAGAGCAGCTCTCTGTGCTCCAGGAAGAAGATGTAGTTCAGAGGCTGTTCCCTCGGGTGCCAGAAACATCTGCGGGAGGGGGCAGAGCCAGTCCAGGGCCTCCGGGAACCAGGAAGGGCGGCCTCCCAACAGCCGGGCCATGGCTGAAAGCCTTCTCGCGGGGACACAGCTCAGCCCAGTGTGTCTCCTCCGGGCCGCCGCAGGAAGGCCCCAGACATGACATGACCTACAGCCCCAAGAACCAGGAGCTGGAGGGGGACCGTTTGCAGGGCCTGAGCTCCCCTACCCCCCATTTCTGCCTCAGGTAACAGCCTTCCCGGGATGGAGCAAGTGGTTACGGAAACTTGCACAGCCAGCCCACCCACACCATCCGGAGGGAGCTCTGGGTCCCCAGGGATGGGGCAGGAGTGGAGGGTGGGCAGTGGATGGGGCCCCAGAGCAGGGAGGGCCCACGACCACTGCTCTGACTCCCTGGGAGACATGATGGGGCTCTGGTCCCAGTTCTACCATTTCACCTGTCAGCCCCCATGATTCTGGAGGTGGGATTGCTAGAGCACGTAAGGTGCCCCTGTAAACCATGAAGAGCCACGGTGATCTATGGAGCAGGAGAGAGCGCTACAACAGGAAGAGGAAGCGTGCGTAGGCCCTGCCTGCAGTGACACTCACAGTCTGGGTGGGGGGCAGAGGACAACTGCAGAGCACCCAGAGCAACCGGGTCAGGGGACCAAGGCAGGGCAGGGGGCTGGACCAGGACGGGCATCAAAAAAGGTGCCCGGGTGGCTCAGTCGGTTAGGGTCCAACTTTAGCTCAGGTCATTATCTCAGTTTATGAGTTTGAGCCTCGCGTCAGGCTCACTGCTGACAGACATCTCAAGAGTCTGGAGCCTGCTTCAGATCGTCTGTCCCACTCTCTCTCTCTCCACCCCTCCCCCACTCACTCTCTGTCCCTCTCAAAATAAATAAATACACTTTAAAAAAAAAGGTGGTGATATTAGAGGTGGGTTGGGAAAAAGCAGGGCAGGAAGGTGCCCTGAGAGGGGGAGGAAAGGGGTCAGAGAGTGAAGTGTGTCCAAGGGAGACTGACAGGGAAGGGGGCAACAGGGGAGGCTGGGGCCCAGAATAGGGTGTGGAAGCCACTCCAGGCCCTGATGCTATGGACAAAGGGGCCACTGAAGGCTTCTGGCGGATGTGAGGGTGGAAATGGCCCCATGGCTGCTGCAGGAAGATGAATGGAGCAGAGAAAGACGGGTGCCTTGTTTTCAGGACCAACCAACCAGGGGCTCAAAAAAGTGCAGTTTTGCTTAGCAATTAGGACGCGGAGGGGCCCCTGGATGGCTCAGTCGGTTAAGCGTCCGACTTCAGCTCAGGTCTGATCTCACCGTTCATGAGTTCGAGCCCCACGTCGGGCTCTGTGCTGACAGCTCGGAGCCTGGAGCCTGCTTCGGATCCTGTGTCTCCCTCGCTCTCTGCCCCTCCCCCACCCGTGCTCTGTGTCTCTCTTTCAAAAATAAACATTTAAAAAAAAAAAGAAATCAGGAAGTGGACAAAAAATTAAAAGAAGTTTCTACCTAGATACAAAGTATGGCCAATACACCACCATCCGCCGAGCCCTAAGTGGTTACTCCGTGCTACACCACACTGGGCACTCATCACCCCATCCCTTCCCAATCTCCATCCCTGGAGCCTACTCGACGTTTTCTTAGAAAGGAGAGGAAGTCACCCCCAGATCCACCAGGCAAGAACCATTTTAAACTGCTTTCAGCTAGAGAGCTCTAACGACACATCCTACAGGCATGAGAAGCCCTCAGCTCTGGGTTGGCCCACGGGTTGGCCCGGGGGCAGAGCCACACAAGCCCTATCCTCTCCAAGCCCCCCGCTCCCATGGGGACAGAGGCCTGCTGCTCCCAGAGACACCAGAGGGGACAGAGTCTGAGGAATATTCAGGGTGGAGAGGTTGAGTGTCCTTCTGAGCCCTACTGGTAAGTAGGGTAGAATTATCTCTAAATTCGGACCACAAGTAAAGGTGACACTGACACCCCCCCCCCCCCCCCACGAGGTGCCATGGGCTATTCCTGCATGATCGCAGGCTATGATTTGGGACAATGACCCATCTTCCCATCAAGGCCCTGGTTTCCTTAAAATCACCCCATGTTGGCACCATCTGGGGAGGAGAAGAGGCCAGCCACCTCCTGTCGATAAAAATAGTGGCACCATTTTTAAATGGCCCGGCCGGCCAGGCTGTCATTAGCTGTGGTGGAGCTGGACAAGGCTTCCTCATCCACTGGGCCTGAGCCCTAAAATAGAAGAGGCCTCGGAAAGGTGGCCGGGGTGCTGGGCATTTCAGCTCTCTCCGCCTGAGGTCGGCCAGCCTCAGCGTGGCAGGCAGTGGTTCTCCTGAAGCTCTGCTCTTTGCTGGGCCACAAGGAAGAGGCCCACGGAGGCCGGGCTGATGTGCCTCCCCAGGTGTGTCTGGGGCCGACTACATACCACATGCCAGACCGAGCACATCACACCCAGAGCTCACTGTTAGATCCTAACCTGCCCTCCTAGCAACCCCGTGAAAGAAGAGGGACGTCCCGTTTTGCAGATGAGGCCGGGCCAGACGCCAGAGTTCCCGTCTGGGACAGGCATTGCAAACACCCAGCTCAGCTCTCTGACCACCCTGGGCCCTTTCGCCACAGTCGAGCTCAACCACACCCTGTCTCACTCTTGCCTCTCTACCTTTACCCCCCGGCCTTGCTCCTGCCTGGAAAGCCCTTCTCCTCCACCAGGCCTGGCCCTGCTCCACTCGTCCCTTCGGGCCCTGGCCGAGCCCTGGCTCTCCTGAAGCCTGCTCTGAGTGCTCCAGCCCCTTCTCGGCCTCCTCTGCTCCCCAAGGAACGATCGGTCTGGAAGACAAGCCTGGGGGCAGGCACCGGACTCTAAGCAGGCTCCCACCTTCCCTCCTCCCCACCACCCTGAATGTCAGTGTCAGGGCTCAGACTAGGCGTGAAGCAGGCAAGGGGTTGGTGGGTGAGCACACTTCCAGTGCCATCTGGAATCGGGATTCCAGGCAGGACACTGGGGACCCCACATGTGCACCTCCACCCCCGGGAATCCGGACTCTGCCGTGCTACCCCTGCCTGTGGGCTCCAGGGGGATATCGATCTGGCTTCTCAAACTCACAGAGCATGTCCCAGGCGAACCTCCTGAGGTCTCCCCAAATCTGCCCGCCCGCGTGTCTGCCCGTCTTACTGCTCATCCTTCCTGCTGCTCAGCCCAAAGCCTGGCATTTCTCCCCACCTTCACCCTTTCTCGGCCCTACATCCAGCTAGTCAGGGCATCTCATTGACTCCACTTCAAACACTCCCAGATGAAGCTCACCTCTCACCACCTCAAGTCAAGCACCTGTCTGGCCTCCCTGGCCACCCTCCCTCCCACTTCTGAGACCTATTCTCAACACAGCGCCAGAGTGATCCTGCTAGAATCTTAAGTCGGCTCCTCTGCTCAACCCACTGCACAGGCCCCCACTGGCACTCAGTGGAGAAACCAACGTCTGTGTGATCGTCCCTGGATTATCGATCCCAGACCAGGCCCCATCCAGCCTTTCCCCTGTCCGCGTGGCCGCTGACCTCCTCTCTTGCCCCTCCCTGCTCCTCCTCCTTGCCCCTCCAACACACCAGGAAGCCCCCACCTCAGGGCCTTTGCACTTGCCATATCCCTCTGTCTGGATGTCAGCATGGCTCTCCCATTTACCCCCTCCGATCTTTGTGCAAATGCCACCTTCTTCATCAAGCCCTTTCCTAACCCAGATCGGATGTTAAGACTGCAACCCCCTACGCCCACAGACGTATCGCTACCCGACACGACGTGACTTTGACTCATATGCTGTTCCTCACGTGTCTCCCTCAGAGAGCGTGGGTCCCCCGAGGGTAGGAGCGTCCCCGTTCTGAGGTATGCCCAGGACTAGCACAGTGCCCGGCACTTGGAAGGTATGCGATAAACGTCTGCCAAGTCAGTGACTAACGGGTCTATCTTCCGTTTTTATTAAGCCCCAAATCACAGACCGCCTGGGGTTACCTAGATCAACCCCTCTGCCTTCCGGAAGGGGAGATCAAGGTCAAAGAGGTGAACTGACATGTCAGGGTCACCTGGAGAGCTGGGCACAGCATAGGCTGCCGGGCAAACGGAGCCCAAAAAGAGAAACAAGGGGAACAAGTGGGGCCAGGCTCAGGGCCTGAGTCAATCCGGGCCAGACAACACCCCTGTTACTCGAGTATCCCTGCTGCCGTTCCCCCGACCCACTCAGTTGGCACGAGCATGGCCCCGTGGCCTCTGCTGTCCAGGTGAAGCAGGATTCTGGGCTGGGCAGGCGGGCATGGCAGAGTCCGGGCTGGACAGACAGCCCTCAAAGTTGGTTCGTCTCCGCAGGGCAAGGTCCCAGAGCTCCGACCCCATCATTCTCAAAGTTCAACACACCGCCCACTCCTTGTCGGACATGGGCCCTCAAGCAATCGGTGCCAGCTGCTTCCAGGGGCTTTCTACGAGTCCCTGTAAACTGTCCTCAGGCCTGTCCTGGGGCGTCAAGCACGCGGAAGCTTTCTGTAACTCCCAAGAAGGGAGAGAACGGCCCTCGGCCCATAGACAAGGAACCGGTTTTCCAAAGAACACCTCCTGTTCAGTACTTTCAGAGCAGGAAGGGACTAAACCTGGCACCATGGGCTTCTGTGTGTGTCATTCATTCACCAAAGGTTGTTCACCCCTAGCCGGGCTCTGCACTTCAGTGCCAAGCATGGTCCCCGCCCTCAGGAGCCCACTGCCCTGCACATAACCTAGTGGGCTGGCCAGGTGTCCCAGCCCCACTGCCCACCACCCCCTGCACACCCGCTCCCACCTCACCTAGTACCCCGGCCGGTGCTCACCACCACCCTTCAAGGCAGGTAGGGGAAGCAACAGTGACCCCAGGTGACAGATGGCACAGGAGAGGCCCGGGCAGGCCAAAGCAATGTGGCAAAGGTCGTGCAGGGAGCTGCTGGCAGAGGCCAGGCTAGAGCTCAGGGCTTCCGACCCACACCCAGGGCTCCTCAGGTCGCTAGAGAAGACTGCCCTCTCCTGGCAGACGGGCAGTGTGGACAAAGAACAAGAAGGCATAAGGAAGGCAGGGCCGAGTTTTCCTGTTTCATCGTACAAGGACTTACTCAACCTCCTGCCCATCTATCTGCTCACTAGACTGGCGTCTCCAGAGCCCGAGGTGGGCCAGGCAGGGCCTGCGGTCAGAGTTTCAGAGCCGAGACCCTGCACGGCAGAAGAGAGACAAGCAGCAGAAAGAGGCGGCCCCAGTGACAACCACGACCCTGACAACGACAGCCGTGCGCACGGACGCAGCGGCTCGTGCACGCGGAGTGGGCGCGGCCGAGGTGTGCACCCCTCCCAAACCACTGCGAGTTCCAAGCCTCGGGTGCGCACTTAGAAACAAGCCTGGCACACGGCTCTGGCTCTGTGGATGCCTGCTGCTGCATAAACCGGGAAACGCCCCTGCAGGGTGCAAATTGCTCCAGCTCAGCCACACGGCGAGGAGGAAGGGAAAGCGAGAGAGGTCTCAGCTACTGAGAACGCGGGCCCTACACACGTGCACGCATGTGCACACGCACGCGGCACACACACACACACCCTCTCCCCGTTCTGGCAGCCGCTGGATGACCCACTGGCTCAATTTTGGGCTGAGTGTGAAAGAGCCTTAGGAGGCAACCCTTTCCCTCCATCGTATTTTATGTGACAGCACACGGCATTCCAGGGTGGCTCCGATCGCATGGCCCTGGCCCCGGAGACGCATTACCTACTGGAATGAGGTCTCCAGGGAACAGCTTTGGCCAAGCCAGAGTCTTGGAGAGACTGAGAGAGACCCCACCTGGGGCTCAGAGCCAAAACTGTCTCACTCTATATTTTTCGTAAGATAATAACCTTCGACTTTGGGGACACTGAGCTCAGTCTCTGACCTCTTGGCAACTCTGCACCAACCCGGGCAGGCGCATGCAGTAGGGCCTGGGGACGTCCTTGCAGTAGGGCCTGGGGACGTCCCTGCCGACCCCTCCTTTTTCCACCACAATAAAACTGCCTCCTGGGTCATGGTCGTCCAGAAGGAAAGGAACACAGGCAGAGGAGTTGGGAGACAGGTTCTGGTCCTGCCTCAAGCTGGTCACAGAGTCATTAGGCCTCAGTGCCTTCCTCGGTAAAATGGGCCTTGTAAATCCCACTGCCATCTCCTTACCAGCGGCTCTGAGGACCAAAGGAGACAAAAAAGTAAGTTCTGAGAAAACTCGAAAAGCACTGCTCAAAGTTAAAGCACTACAGTCTTCATAAAATAAATCTCAACTTGAGACCAAAGGACATTTTCTTTCTCTTTGCGGGGCTTTTATCTCAGCTTTTCTTCAAACTCTTTCTGAAGGGGCAGAAGGGAGACACATTAGACTGTGTTAAATACAGAACACTAAGAATTAACGTCACCAGCCAAGGCTAAGGAAAAGGCCCCCTGGCATTAATGATTCTAGCAGGACTTCCTCCAGGAGCCCTGACCTTGGTTTCTGTCACAAATATTTTCCCTTTCCAGGCCCAGCAGGAAACAACTAATTCACCAGATGGTGTCACCACTGTGGGCTGGTGGCCATCTTGGATTCTCTCAGCCTGGGGCCCAGCCTTCTCACCTCTATCGAAACCTCAAGGAGTGGCTTAGTTCAAAGAGGTTTCTCTTTTTTTTCCTTTCGAGGTGGTTTTCTAAATGCCCTGAGCATTCTGGCCCCCTCACACGCATAGGATTGATCAGGCGCTGACCCACTGTCACTGACGCTCTAGAGAATGGGGGAGGCATCACTGAGCTGCAACCCACAGAGGCCAGGCAGCCCAAATCGGGCCCAGGCAGAGAGGGCGGCCCAGACTGTTAGTACACCAGGCAAGGCTTATCTCCATGGAAAATGTGTATGCAGCTTTGGTCCCACCCCCCCACCCCACTCCTATACCTGTGACCCGAGGCTGGGATTTGCTCCTACCCTCCGGCCTTCTGAGGCTAGGAATACAAGGGCAAGGATCATGGATTCTAGTTGTTCTCTTCCCCCACAGCAGGGCTTGAGGTGGGAGGGAAGTGTAACTGCCTCCGACTTGGGAAGCCGTGTGGCACCCGGAGTGGATGTGACCTGAGAGTCGGTCTGGGGCCTCTCTCTCCTCCTGCCACCCACCAGCTGTGGGTTCTTGGGCAAGCCCAGTGCCTCCCTTCCTCAGATACAAAATGGAGGCACTGTTACGGTCTGCCCTTCATCAGGCACAGGTACAGAGTAAGGACTGAGCCAGGAGTACCCCCGCTGCTGGGGGTGCCTCCCACACAGGTTCCCAGTGGGGACACATGGGGGCTGGGTCCCCTGGCCTCCAGCACTGGCCTCTAACAACTCCCAGCCTCCCCCCAGGAGCCCCTCCATCTTTCTTCTCCCGGCCCACCCAGGTCACCCAGACCCTCATCACCGACCGCAGGTCTATCCGACTCTGGAGGGACCTTAGGGCTCACCAACCCCAACAGCCTTCCCCTTGGCTTTAGAGAAGCCCCTCCCAAACCTCCTTTGAACAGGAGCAAATCAAGTGAAAACCCAAGCTCAGGGCCTGCCTTCCTGCCTCCCCTGCACCCCGGCCAAGTATCTTTCCGTAAGTACTGCAGTTAATTCGTGGAGAGGGAACGAGAGAGCCAGCATATCACTATTTTGCAAACCCTCAATGAAGTAAAGAGCGCAGGGGACGAGCAGCTGCAGCTGCCAGGTCACAGAAGAGACCACGGGGCCTTCTGAGCCCACGTGGCGGCACACAGCACCCCTGTGACTCTGCTGGCCGAAACCAAGCCAAATCTGATGGAGCCTCTGGCTCTACCCGGCGAGACAGGGGGCACAGGAGCTGCGACATGACATGGCCCAGCTAAACCTGGGGGTGCAACAAGCAGGGTCCAGACTGGGGGATGCCCGGTGAGCAAGCCCGTTACCTCAGCAGACACACTTCAGGGGAAGAAGAGCGGGCAGAGCGGTTCTAGATTCCACGGGCCACATCGGCCACATGTGAGCTGTGGCGCTTGTTTGGATCCTGATCCAAGGCCAACAGACTCTGTGGGACCAGGTGAGAACATCTAAAGGCTCACCAGGTATTAGATCGTAAGAAACTACTGTCATTTTAAGTATGATAATGACCTTTTTTTAAAAGATCCCTCCCCACTGGGACGCCTGGGTGGCTCAGTCAGTGGAGCGTCTGACTTCGGCTCAGGTCACGATCTCACAGTTCGTGAGTTCGAGCCCCGCGTCAGGCTCTGTGCTGACAGCTCGGGGCCTGGAGCCTGCTTTGGATTCTGTGTCTCCCTCTCTGCTCCTCCCCTGCTCACACTCTGTCTCTCTCTCTCTCTCAAAAATAAAGATTAAAAAAAAATAGAAAAAAAATAAAAGATCCCTCCCCCCCTTAAGGTACCTGCTGAAATACTGGCAGAGGAAGTAACAGGAGGTCTGGGACTTGTTTCAAAATAATCTGGGGGGGGGGGGGGCAGGGAGAGGGCTGGGGAGGAACCTTAGGTGAACTAAGACTAGCCCTGATTGGTAATTCCTGAAGCTGGGAGGTGGGCACACAAGGGTTCATGAAATCACTCTCCCAGTTTTGAAATTTTGTTTGAAATTCTCCAAAATAATTAAAAGAAAAATGAGGTCTGACCTTCCGACTCCGTCACCAATCTTACTTACTTCTAAGCATCAGCCTACAGAAATTATCTGCACCGATTAAAGAGCAACACACACTACGACGTTCAATGTGGCATCACCCACCCAGAGCACAACGGGGGGCGATGTGACAGTCCACCTCTACGGGGACGGTGGGTGACACTGGGTGCTTCCACTCTACAGACTCTGTGAACATGAAATATGATGACGATGTAAGACTCTTCAGCAAACAAGATAAAGTGTCCATGAGCTGAAACTATGGTCTAACATTGTCTTTAAAATAACAAGCTACAAACAGCCCTCCTGCCTGCTGTGTTTATTTAAAAAATTTTTTTTTAATGTTTTTATTTATTTTTGAGACAGAGAGAGACAGAGCATGAGCAGGGGAGGGGCAGAGACAGGGGGAGACAGAATCTGAAGCGGGCTCCAGGCTCTGAGCTGTCAGCACAGAGCCTGACGCGGGGCTTGAACTCACAGAGTGTGAGATCATGACCTGAGCTGAAGTCGGACATTCAACCGACTGAGCCACCCAGGCGCCCCAGGGCCTGCTGTGTTAAATAAGCAGCCAGGTACTTGGGGCGCCTGGGTGGCTGAGCGCCTGGGTGGCTCAGTCGGTTAAGTGTCTGACTTTGGCTCAGGTCATGATCTCACGGTTCGTGGCCCTTGTCTGGCTGTGTGCTGACGGATCAGAGCCTGGAACCCGCTTCGGATTCTGTGTCTCCCTCTCTCCCTACCCCTCCCCCGCTCATTCTCTCTCTCTCTCTCTCTCTCTCTCTCTCTCTCTCTCTCTCTTTCTCTCAAAAATAAACATTAAAAATAAATTTAAATAAACAGCCAGGTACCAAGGGTGAGATGCACCTGCCCATTTCTAGAGGAGTCAGTCCACGGGAGGGAAAGGGTAGAGGAAGCAGCTGCCTTTCTGGAGCTTCAAGTAGTGAGGCCTGCAGCCCACCAGGGACAACAGGGACCGAGACCCTCAGGTGAAAGGTGACGTGGTCAGGGGAGGGGCTTGGGGCTAGGAGTGAGAATTTTTGTGTCTTATCCCCGCTCTGCTACCAACTCACAGGGGACCCTAGACAACCCACTCTCTAGCTCATCTGCAAACAGAGGAGACAGACGCTCTGTAAGTCCTTTAGCACTAAAATCTGAGGGTCTCTATGGGGACTTGGAAGCTCCAGGAACATCACAGGATGCTCCGGCCCTGCAGGGGTCCTCAGAGCCCCCCCATTAGCTGAACGCTTCCTGTGCCCAGCCAAGCCCTGCCAGGAAGCAGTGCTGATGCAGCCTGGCAGGTGGGGACGCAGGCGGTCAGAGAGGCTGTCGGCACCCAGGCCCCTCCCATTCCCACATCCACATTCCTTCTGCCAGTCAGCCCAGAACAATCTAACCCACTTCCTTAATGAACTCCATTCCAGAGTCCACACGCATGCACGGAGCGGGCCAGAGGCCCCTTCTAATCTGGAGGCAGCTGGAGCAGCTCACGCCAGCCTGACCTCAGGCAGGACGCGTGCTCCGGGTCCGGCCAGGTCAAGCGCAGGGTGACCTTGAAGGAGGTGTTCTGCCTTTCTGACTAAAGGACATAGAGGCCCGGTTGCCAAAAGCTGTGATTCCCAAATCGGGGTCCATAACCGGTTTCATGAGTCCACAGGAATTTAGAAATGCAAACCTGCTCAAGGAATGTTCTCCACTCTGAGATAAAGTCCATTCTACTTTTCTGGTACTAAAACATCCTTTCTTTTATGAAATGCCAACCACATTTGATGGCAGTTAGGTTTTTAAACTTTTTGTTTCTTTCTTTCCTTCCTTCCTTTTCTTGAAAACGGATACGTTTAACAAGGTTATACACTGGCAACCTTAGAAAGGTCCTTCTTTTTTTAAAACTGGCCTGTGAAATCCCCACCACTGGGATTAAGGTTGCTTTTAGCTCTTCCTGCAGTCCTGGGACCTCTAAGGTTAGTGTCCTTATAAGAAAAGGTACCAGAAGGCCCATGCCTTTCTCTCTCCCTCCCTGCTATCTGTCCACATACAGGCACCAGGGAAAGGCCATAAGGGGACATGATGAGAAGGCGGCCATATGCATGCAGGATGAGAGCACTCACTAGAAACCAAATCGGTCAGAACCTTCATCCTGGGCTTTCCAGCATTCACATCGTGAGAAAATAAGTTTCTGTTGCTTAGGCCATGTGGTCTGTGGTATTTTGTTGTGGCCGCCCAAGCTGACTAATGCTCTTATGATGGCCTCTCTCCAGTCTAGGTGTCAATCTCCTCTGCAAAAGTGAGACAGTGACATTCCATGAGGCCAGCATCACCCTACTGCCAAACCAAGCAAAGACATCAAAGGAAAAAGAAAACTACGAACCAGTACCTCTTACAAATCTGATGCAAAAATCTTCAACAAACCAAATCTAGCAACGTAAAAAGGTACACATCATGACCAAGTCGGATTTAACCCAGGAATGCAAGGCTGGTTTAACATCCAAAATCCAATTAAAGTAATATACCACGTCAATAGAATAAAGAGCAAAAACCATATAATCATCTCAACAGACATGGAAAAGGCATCTGATAATATTAAAACGCCTCCTCATGAAAAAAAAAAAAAAGGGGGGCGCCTGGGTGGCGCAGTCGGTTAAGCATCCGACTTCAGCCAGGTCACGATCTCGCGGTCCGTGAGTTCGAGCCCCGCGTCGGGCTCTGGGCTGATGGCTCAGAGCCTGGAGCCTGTTTCCAATTCTGTGTCTCCCTGTCTCTCTGCCCCTCCCCCGTTCATGCTCTGTCTCTCTCTGTCCCAAAAATAAATAAACGTTGAAAAAAAAAAAAATTAAAAAAAAAAAAAAAAAACCCTGATAAACTGAGAATGGAAGGGAACTTTCTCAAGATGACAAGAATATCTACGAAAAGGTCATAGCTAACATCATACTTAACGTGAAAGGCTGCAAGCTTGCCCCCTAAGACCAAGAACAGAACAGGGATGTCTGCTCTAGCTACTTTTATTTAACATTCTACTGGAGGACCTACCAGGGCAATTGAGCAAGAAAATTAAATAAAAGCCATCGAAATTACAAAGGAAGATGTAGGGGTGCCTGGGTGGCTCAGTCAGTTGAGCGTCCCACTCTTGATGTCAGCTCAGGTCACGATCTCATTGTTCGTGGGTTCGAACCCCAAGTCGGGCTCCAGGCTGACAGCACAGAGCCTACTTGGGATTCTCTTTCTCCCTCGCTCTCTGCCCCTCCCCTATGCTCATGTTCTCTCTCTCTCTCTTAAAATAAATAAACTTTATTTTTTACTATTATTATTTTTTTACATTTATTTATTTTTGAGAGAGAGAGCGTGAGCAGGAGAGGGGCAGAGAAAGAAGGAGACACAGAATCCGAAGCAGGCTTCAGGCTCTGGGCTGTCAGCATAAAGCCTGATGGGGGGCTTGAGCCCACAAACTGTGAGAACATGACCTGAGCCGAAATCGGACACTCAACCGACTAAGCCACCCAAGTGCCCCAATAAATAAACTTTAAAACAAGAAAGGAAGTAAAACTATCTCTATTTGTAAATGGCATAATCTTATAAATAGAAAATTCTAAGAATTCACTAAAAAGGTATTAAAACTAATGAATTAGGTTAGTAAGGTTGTAAGATAAATCAATATACGAATATCAGGGCGCCTGGGTGGCTCAGTCGGTTAGGCATCTGACTCTTGATTTTGGTTCAGGTAATGATCTCAGGGCTTGTGGGATCGAGCCCCATGTCGGGCTCTGTGCTGACAGCATGGAACCTACTTGGGATTCTCTCTCCCCCTGTCCTTCACCCACTCGTATTCTCTGTCTCTCAAAACAAATATTTAAAAAATACTAAAAAATATATATACAAATATCAACTGTATTTCTATATAATAACAATGAACAAACTAAAAATGAAATTGAGAAATCAATTCTACAATAGAACAAAAGCAATAAACTACTTATGAATAAAACTTAACATAAGAAGTATAAAACTTACAGTCTGGAAACTATAACACATCAAGTAAAAAAGTAAAGAAGACCTAAATAAATGGAAAGACATCTCATGTTCATGAAGCAAAAGAGTAATTATTGTTAAGATGGCAATACTTCCCAAAGTCACCTACATGTTCAACGCAATCCCCATCAAAATCTCAGCTGTAATCCTAAAATTCAAAATGCAAAGGACCAAGAATAGCCAAAAAAAAAAAAAAAAAAAAAAATCTGAAAAAGAAATTCAAGAAATTCAGAGTTGGAGAACCCATTTCCTAATTTCAAAATTCACTGCAATACTACGGTAAATAAGACAGGGTTGTGCTGGCACAGAACAGACAAATGGATCAATGGAATAGCATTGAAAGTTCAGAAATAAGCCTCCACGTTTTCAGTCAGTGGATTTCTTTAGGGGTGTCAAAGCCATTCAGTGGGGAAAGGATTGTCTTTTCAACACACGTACGAGGACAACTGGATTATCTACATGCAAAAGAATGAAACTGGACCCCTATCTCATGCCATATATAAAAATCAACTCAGGAGGGATCAAAAACTAAATGTAAGAGATATAATTATACAACTCTTAGAAGAAACTATTTGCCTCTTAGAAGTAAATCCTCATGATTAGACATGACACCAAAAGCACACAGCAACAACGAAAGAATAGATAAGTCAAAATGTAAAATTTCCATGCATCAAAGGACACCATCAAGAAAGTGAAGACAGACTAAAGAATTTTAATCGCAGCCACTGGAGAAAAATTTTGCAAATCATATACCTGATAAGAGACTGGTATCTATAATAAAGACCTCCTGCAAGTCAACAATAAAGACAAAAAAAAAAATGTTTAAATGGGCAAAGGATCTGAAGAGACAGTTCTCTAAGGAAGACAGATAAATGGGGGCGCCTGGGTGGCTCACTCAGTTAAGCATCTGACTTCAGCTCCGGTCATGATCTCATGGCTCGTGGGTTCGAACCCCGCACCCGGCTCCCTGCTGTTAGTGCCAAGCCCGCTTCAGACCCTTCGGCTCCCTCTCTCTCTGCCCTCCCCGCCACTCATGCTCTGTCTCTCAATCTCGCTCTAAAATAAACATTAAACAATTTAAAAAAAAAAATGTAGACAAATGGATAATACGTTCATGAAAAGATGCTCAACGTTATTAGTCATAAAGGAAATGCAAACCAAAACCATCATGAAATACCACTTCACACCAGAAGGCAGGCTACAAATGAAAACGATAATCACCACCACCACCATAATTAGTCAGATGTGGAGAAACGGGAACCTTCACGCATCGCTAGGAGAAATGTTAAATGGTACAGCCGCTTTGGAAAATGGTCTGCCAGGTGCTCAAAAAATTAACCAGGGAATTAGCACATGACCCAGCAGCTCTACTCCCAGGTATATATAGCCAAGAGAAGTGCAAGGGTCTTCATACAAAACCTTGTACATCAACGTCTAAGCAGCATCGTATTCCTAATAGCCAAAAGGGGGAAACAACCTGAACGTCTATCGACTGGATGAATGGATTCCCAAAAGGTGATGTATCCACACGATGGAAGATTAGTCATAGAAAGAAATGAAATGGTGATCCATGCGACAACATGGCTGAGACTTGAAAACATGACGCTCTGCAAAAGAAGCGGGTCACAAAGGAACACGTATTGTACGATCCCTCTTTTTTTTTTTTTAATTTTTTTTTAATGTTTTTTTATTTATTTTTGAGACAGAGAGAGGCAGAGCATGAGCAGGGGAGGGGCAGAGAGAGAGGGAGACACAGGATCTGAAGCAGGCTCCAGGCTCTGAGCCATCAGCCCAGAGCCCGACGCAGGGCTCGAACTCACAGACTGTGAGATCATGACCTGAGCCGCAGCCAGACGCTCAACCGACTGAGCCACCCAGGCGCCCTGTACGATCCCTCTTTTATGAAACGTCCAGAAAAGGCAAATCCACAGAGGCAGAAAGTAGATTCATGGTTGCCTAGGGCTGGGGTGGGGGTGGGGGTGGGGAACTGGGGTATGAAGTTGCTTTTTAGGGTAATGAAAATGTCCTAAATCTGGCTGTGGTGGTGGCTACACAGCTCTGCGAACGTCGTAAAAGCTACTGAACTGCCCATTGTAAATGACTGGTTTGTATGGTATGTGAATTTTAGCTCAATAAAGTTTTTATTAAAAAGACAGCAAGAGGGGTGCCTGGGTGGCTCGGTCGGTTAAGCGTCCGACTTCGGCTCAGGTCATGATCTCGCGGTCCGTGAGTTCGAGCCCTGCGTCGGGCTCTGTGCTGACAGCTCAGAGCCTGGAGCCTGTTTTGGATTCTGTGTCTCCCTCTCTCTCTGCCCCTCCCCTGTTCACACTCTGTCTCTCTCTGTCTCAAAAATAAATAAACGTTAAAAAAAATTAAAAAAAAAAAAGACAGCAAGAGGCTGAGACAGTATTATAGCAGATCCCTCCGTATGCCTCACCGCCTCCCCCCACCTCCTGACCAGGAGAATCAGCGTCATCTGAGAGTAGACATCCAGACCTACGAAATAGGAAACTCAGCACGGGAGCTCAGCAGCATGCATTTTAAACAGGCCCTCCCGGTAATCCTGAAACTCACTAAAGTTGGGGACTTCTGCCTAGACTATGTGGTTCTCAACCTTGACTACGCATTGCAAGCATCTAGGGAACTTATAAAAAAGGACCCACTCCCTGGCCCCCCAAGCAGACCTACTAAATCAGGCTCTCTAGGGATGCAACTCAGGCATGGGTAAGTTTTAAAGCTCCCATGTGAAACTATGTGCAGCAGGGATGAAAAAGACTAGATGAAGACCTGCTCTTCAGGCCCTTTGAGTTTGGCCCAGGCCCAGCTCACTATGGCCACCTGGTGGCCATACTGGGGAATGACTCTATATCTTCCTTCTGCTCCCACCCACCACTTCTCACTACAACTAACCCCACCACCAGGAAGCCCTGCATGGGATTCAGGGATCCTCATCCTCCCCCAGCGGAGGTCAGCAGCATCCTGGCCTCTGGAATGGGGGCGGGTGAGCCTGGTTACCAAAAGGTAATGTCAAGTCCTATGACTGGGCCAGGAGGGCTGTATATGACAGAGCCCTGCAGACAACTAATTGAAAGACACATTTTTTTCTAAATAGGCTGAAATTCTGGATTTTTCATAAAATTTGTACTTTCATGGAGACTTTTTATTTTTTTTGAGAGAGAGAGAGAGCGTGCACACACATGCATGCACAAAGGAGGGGCAAGAGAGGGGGTGAGGGAGAAAGGGAGGGAGGGAGAGAGAGGGAGAGAGACAGAGAGAGAGAGAGAGAGAGAGAGAGAGAGAGAGAGAATCCTTAAGCAGGCTCCATGTCCAGTGGGGAGCCCCACTGGGGGCTTGATCTCATGACTGTGAGATCATGACCGGAGCCAAAATCAAAAGTCAGACGCTTAACTGAACTGACCTGCCCAGGCACCCCAACCTTTTAATTTTTTTTTTTTTAATTTTCAACGTTTATTCATTTTTGAGAGGCAGAGAGAGAGAAAGCATGAGTGAGGGAGGGGCAGAGAGGGAGACACAGAATCCGAAGCAGACACCAGGCTCTGAGCCGTCAGCACAGAGACCGATGCGGGGCTGGAACTCATGAATCGTAAGATCGTGACCTGAGGCAAAGTCGGACGCTCAACCGACTGAGCCACCCAGGAGCCCCCACCTTTTAATTCTTATAACTTAAAGAGTTATTCAAACAGAATTTTTAACTGAGCAGGTCAATCTGGGGCCAGCCCCGGGCAGCACAGACATACACGGGTCCTGGGTGGGCAGCCAGGCAGCATCAGCTGCTAAAACACTGAACGGCTTCCCTGCAGGTGGTTACGTGGCCACCTGCCAAGACCTTGGAGTGGCCCCATCTACCAACCTGACTCTTGCCCGAGACCCTCGGTGCCCCTCATAACCCAGGAACGGAAGGGTTAACACCCAGTACCACAGGGGTCTAGGACAGGGTGTTTGCTCTGACCGGCCACACCGTGACTGGTCCCAGGGCTGCAGCAGCGGTTACTCTGAATATCGCCGGTGCTGGACATCAAGCACTCCAAAGTCAAGCCAGGATGAGTTGGGGCGGAGGTGTTTCCATTTCACAGATCACTTGCAAAAGGCGAAGAAATAACTAAGAACTGAGGAGGGTCCCCCAGGATCCCTAGCCACCTCACACCCAGTCAAACACAACCCGGGCCGTGCACATGGGGAAGGACACCTGGGTCCGGGCGAGGCTCACCTGGCGGTAGGTGCAGATGATGATTTCCCGCAGGTGGTAGTGCATGGGCGTCATGGTCTCACTGACTGTGTCCAGGGCTGCATCTACCTCCTTCTTCACCTGGTGCCCAGCGGGCAGCAGCTGCACCACCTTCATCACCACCTGGGGCCAGAGGAGCACCGAGAAAACCAAGGAGGGTAGGTGGGGCCCCCAGCCCCAGGCTCACCCCACACTAAGGGCCACCTGAAGGTCCATTTCCAAGAAACAGTGCTGGGAAAACTGGATATTCACATGCAAGTTTAACTCAAAATGGATCAAAGAGCTAAACAAAGAGCTAAAACCATGAGACTCTTAGAAGAAACTACAGACGAAAGCTTCATGATGTTGCATTGGGCAATGATTTGTTAGATATGACATCAGAAGCAAAGGCAACAAAAGCAAGGACACTATCAACAGGTGTCAAAGGGCAACCAACAGAAGCAAAGGAAATATTTACAAATCACATATCGGATAAGGGATTGATATCCAGAATACGTTTAAAAATTCCCATAATGCAACAACAAAACAAACCAAATCCAAAATGGGCAAAGCACTTGAACAGGCACTTCTCCATAGAAGACACGCAGGTGGCCCGTAAGCACATGGAAAGATGCTCAGCATCCCTCATCATTAGGGAAACACAACTCAAAACCACAGTGAGATGCCACCTCACACCCACCAGGATGGCTGCTATCAGAACAAAAAACAACAGGTGTTGGGGAAACGAAAACCCTGGTGCTTTGCTGGTGGAAGTGTAACGTGGTGCCACTGCCATGGAACACAGTACGGAAGTTGTTCAAAAATTAAGCGGGCTGCCATATGATCCAGCAATTCTACTTCTAAAAGTGCAAGCAGATATTTGAATGGATATTTGTACTCCCCTGTTTAGAGCAGCATCATTCACAATAGCCAGAAGGTGAAAATAACCTGTGTCCACCGACAGATAAACTGATAAACAGAATGTGGTCTGTACATACAACAGAATGCTACCCAGCCTTAAAAAAGAGTGGAATTCTAATAGACCCTCAACACGACGGAACCTCAAGAACACCATGCTGTGCTAAGTGAAATAAACCAAACACAAAAGGAGAAATTCTCTATCATCCTACTTATCTGAGGTACCTAGAACAGCCAAATCCATAGAGACAGAAAGTAGAACAGTGGTCACCAGGGGCTGAGGGGAGGGAGGAATGGGGAGTTACTGTTTTGTGGGGACGGTCAGTTTTCGATGAAGAAAGAGTCTTGGAGGCGGATGATGGTAATGGTTGCGCAACAATGCGAAGGTACTCGATGGTTGCACGACAATGCGAACGTGCATGACCATGCGAATGTACGCTTTAAGGCTGGTTAAAATGGTAAATTACATCGTACGTATATTTTACCACAATTAAAAAAACACAAAAATCTAAGAATCAGCACATCAGCGAGAGGAAGGAAAAGAGGAGTTTCTGGAGAGGGAACAGCATATGCAAAGGCCAAGAAGCTGAGGGAGCTTGACAAGTTTGAGGCCAGGGTGACAGGGCAGCAGGGACAGCAAGGCAAGTGCAATGTGAGGAGGCCAGCCAACCAGGCGGGAGCCGACCACAGCACCAATGCCAGAGAGCCACATGCCAGCTCTGAGCTCCACGTTCCCCGTCTGTAGGGCAGGGACACAGCCACCTACTTGCAGGGTGTCTGAATTGATGACACGTGGCAAGCGTACAATATAGGGCTGACTAAATTAGAAATGTTAGTGGCTACGCATTCAGTGCCCTGGATTGAAACGGGGGTGGGGCAGGACAGGCCCTGACCCCGCATCGAGGTCACCAGCCACAGCTGGGTCCCAAGTGCCTGTCAGGGAGCGTCGGTGTCACCCAGACAAGATGGTGGCCAGGGCCCCCCTCCCCCAGGGCGGAGCAGCCCAGCAGCAGGGCCAGGCTAGACTGACCCCGCGCTTCTCCAATCGCCATTGGCCAGGGCCCGGAGCCAAGCGGACCTGTGCTTTGGTTTGCTCACTGTGAAATGGGAGCAGGGGAGCACGGAGATGATGAGGTGGAAGAAGGTGATGTCATGAAGAGGAGCTCTGAGGATCCCCAGACCTGCCAGTGAGACGCGCCCTCTCCCCTCGCCCAGGCGTCCCCCGGGGGCCCCTTGGGGCATGCTCACCTCAAACTCGCCCTTGGTGAACTTGGCATCGGGCACACTCACAAGCTCCTCCTCGCCCACCTCGGGGAAGCCCTGAGGGAGGACAGCTGCTAGTCCAGGGAGCACCTCTGTCCAGGCCACGCCCTCCGCTGTGGGGAGCCCCTTGCCGGGGGCGCTGCCAGCCCCACGTGCCCTCTGCCCAAGACTGATGGGAGAGGCTCCAGGACCGCGCCAGGCCCCGTCTCTGCCCCCCACACCCTCTTGCCACAGCCAGCGTCCCCGGACCGAGCCCCACCCTGCCCCATCCACACGTGACAGGCCACGCATACTTGGATGTGCCAGAAGGCGAGCACAGCCACCACCATGGCGGTCGTGGTCCGGCCCTGGCCGCTGAGGCAGCTGAACACGAAGCCGGTGCCCGCGTCCTTGGCGAGGGCAGCCCGCAGGGCCTCAAGCAGTCGGTCGAAATCCTGGGTGGGGAGACCAGGGGCTAAGTCGGCAGGTGCTCGAGGCCGCAGGCTCCCAACATGGCCTACCCCCCTCCCCCCCCAAACGGCAAATCCCAGCAGCTGTCCTGGGATACCCCGTGCCAGGTTCTGGGTCAGGCTCACAACCTGTGCGCTCACCACTCAACTCACCACGTGCACGTAAATGGCCACACCCCTGTGTACCGTCACCCCTACCCCAGGCGCCACGACCAGACATGCGAGCAGACACACACACACACACACTGCCAGGACACAAAACGTGTATGCCACTCCCATGAGCTGTGTTCCCAGGCCCTGGCCCTGTTGCCTCCCTGGGAAGGGCCCAACCCGCGACCCAGCCCGAGGGCAGGGGTCTGACCTCAGCAGAGCACTGCAGCACACGTCCACCAGGGGGCGACAAACTACGGGCCACCAGACCCACAGAGGCAGGGAATCCAAGCCCCAGCCACCACCTACTACAGGGTACACATCAGAAGTCCCCACACACCCCCGGCACAGAACACACTCCGCACGGACACATCACCAAACACCAAACACATCGCACAGCGACCCACATGCCGGAAGTGGCGGGCACACCCCCCCCCCCAGATGCATCCCCTGTACCTTAAAGACACAAACCACACAGACACCTGCAAAGACACAACCCTACGGAGACCACGCCCACACAACCCTGGTCATACACCAGCACTCCGCAGCTCCCTCTTCCACAAACCCCGTACCCACACGACAACACACGGTTCCCCAAAGGCACGTTCTCCATGTATCCCCCGGTAAAGACCAGAAGAACGTCGCAGATTCCACACGAACACACCCACCACACACATACACACACTCCACAGTGACACCCACACCCGCTCCAAACACGCCTCCCCAACAGACGCACATTCGCCACAAACACCTGCAACACATAATAAGCACACACGCACATACAAGCACATGCAGACGCGAAGCTGTGAATAAACCACCTGGGCCAAATCTGAAGGCTGAACAAGCTCCCAGGCCCCCAGGAGAGCTGTGCCCACAGCCGAGGCCCGGGCCGGAGGGGAGGCGGGAGAGGGCCTCCTCTGCCCCAGAGGTCCGGCCTGCGCAGCCCCCTCACCTCCTCGCAGGGGGCGCAGAAGTCTGGCACGGGGATGCGGTGGTAAGTGAGGCCGGGGTAGGCCCCACGGTGCTGGGCGAAGACCTCCCGTGTGGTGAGGCACGTCTGGAACCTGCGGGTCGGTGGCCCCCCCGTGCCTGGGAAAGGCGTACTCAGGTGGGCCTTCAGCTGGATCTCCAGGTGCTAGGGGAGGGTGGGACAGAGGGTCAGGCCACCGAGGCAGCCTCCAGGCCACCCCGGAAGGCCAAAGCCGCCATGGCCAGGACCAGTCCCGGCTTTGGGGAGCAGCCCTGCCCTGAGCCTCAGGGGTGAGAGCCAGACCCAGAGGCGGGGAGAGATGGCCAAAATGGGAGTCCTAAATCAGCCCCTCCCTGAGTCTGCTCCTCCTGGGGCCTCAGTTTCTCCATCTTACAAGAGGAGCATGGAACCTTCTGAAGACCCTGCCGGGGGAGGGTCCGAGGTAGGGCTGTGCAGAAGGCAGAACGGCCTCACCTCAAGCTGGTCAGGGGCCATGGGGGGCCCAGGCCACCGCAGGCTGTGGGTGTGCCCGTCACACTCCAACACGGCCTCCTCCCTCAGGTTGACCCACACGACATGCTTCAGCTTCCGCTTGGCATCGGTCAGATAGGCCAGGATACTCCCCAGGGCCTGGGGGGACAGGAGGGCCATCAGTGAAAGGGCTCCACCCTCTCCCCCGAGCCCCCTGGGGCCCCTGGGGTGCCCACCTTGGCGCTGGGCTGGGCTGTGCCATAGATAGGCATGCGGGGCACCCGCCGGAAGTTGGCCACGTCCATCTCTCTGACGGTGCTGAGTGCGTCTGGGGAGATGAGGTCGTCCACCCCCTGTGGGGAGAGCAGCAAGCCTGTGACCGCAGCAGCTGCCTTGAGACTCAGGGCCTGGCCCGAGGCGGGCAGAGGCGGGCTGGGAGCAGCACTTTACGGTTTACAAAGCACTTTTGCACACTTGGAACTTCGTCACCACCCTGGCAAGGAGCAGAGCGATGCTGGCCACCCTCCGGATGAGGAAGGTGAGGCTCAAAGATGAGAGGCCGGTGGCAAAGACATCAGAACCAGGTTTCCTGACTCCCTGTCCCAAGCACCTGGGTTTGCGGAGGAGGAGAGGGTACCACAGCAATGGCCAAAGCGGCAGATGCTTCTTGGGGCCTGAAATCAACCCACGTCACCCATAGGAGGACTCTGCCACCCCAAAGGCCATCACCCCTTTGCCTCCTGTGAAGGGGACCAATGTGTAACCAACCCAACCCCTCAGGAATCGAGGGCGCACCGGCCCCGTGGCCAGCCCACACCCATTTCTACGTCCCCGGACAGCCGGCCACACTCACCAGAGAGCCCTTAGTGAGGAGGTCCCCAGGGACGACAGGCCCCGCTGAGCTCAGGGTCACAGGCAGGCGGTACAGCTCAGGATGGGCACAGAGCCAGCGGCTGAAACTGAGGGCAAAGGCCAGCGGGTACTGCAGCCCAAGGCGGAGAGAGATGGGAGTTCAGGGGCACGAGGCCACCCCAAACTCTCCCAGCCTGCCCTGTGGTGGGGGAGCCCCCAAGAGACATCCATCATGGTCCAGGGCAGGGGAGAGAGGCTGGAGAGAGACGACCAGGAGGTCCAAAGCAAGATCCTTCCAGGCTCTGATACCCTGCCTAAGGGTACAGAGACGAACCCAGGGCAGAGAGAGGTGGGCCCGCTCTTTGCCTGACCTGCTCTAGGACCACCACTCTATCTGGTCTCTCCTTGCCTCCCCACACCCACCTTCCTCTGCGACCAGCGCACACGTCCCCATGCTCCTCCCCCGCTCCATCGGGGTCCTTGGCGACCCCATGCCAGTCACCGCGGTGGAGAGGCCTGGAGGGACCCCAGGAGAAGGGGTTGTGGGTCCACTCATTCCCCAGCCCCACCTGCTCATGGAGATAGTAGTTAAACAGGACCAGGTAGAAGTATCGCTCCAGGCTCTGCAGCGCCCTCTGCCGGACACCATGCTGGCTGTTGCTTCCCTGAGAGGAGGTGATGGGGAAGAAGGGCCGGTGGTAAAGAGGGGGCTCCTGGGGCCACCCCGTTCCCACCCCCAGAAGGGCAGACGTTAAGCCTCTGAAATCCCCAGGACACAATCTCCCCTCCCTTTATGACACAGTTCTGCCAGGCTGGAAGTTCTTCCAAGCGTCTAACCTTATCCCACTTGCTGGGATTCATCTGTGGCCCCGGGGAAGCCGCTGGTGACTCCACCAGGACTACCACTATCGGAGCAGGGAGCCTCCCCCACAGGTTCTGCGCCCAGAAATAGGCTGGGATCGACTCCCATTCGCACCAAGGCCACCCCTATTGCAGGGGCCGTGCACGATCGTGTTGAAGAAACAAGTAGATAAAAACACCCTTCTGTAACCAGAGGCCCTCCCTTAAGAACCGTGACCTTCCCCACAAGAAAACAGAAAGACCCTCACAACAGTGCTCCAAGGGGGCCATTATCATTATCCTTACTTTACAGAGGTTCTGAGAAATGAAGTGACTTGCTCAGTCACACAGCTGTGGGCAGGGAGAGCTGGGTCCCCAAACAAATGTCCTAAGCCCAGCCCAGCATGCTCTGGGTAGGGAGCTGTCAGAGAGAATCCCAGGTCCCTCTCTTCACCCTCCAATCTCAGGGTTCTCCTGCTGGGTCAGTACCACCTTCTGGAGGGCAAGCGAGATTCACGGAAAGAAAGGTCATGCCCTTGGATTACATTTAATCCCATCTTTGGGAATCTAGGCCAGAGGTCGGCAAACTTCTATTTCTATAAAAGGCCAGTAAATATTCTAGGGTCTCTCTTCCAGCTGTGCCACAGATGGTCCTGAAATGAACGGGCAAGACCATGTTCCAATAAAACGTATTCAACAGGGGCGCCTGGCTGGCTCAGTCGGTTGGGCGTCTGACTCTTGATTTCGGCTGAGGTCATGCTCCCAGGGTCGTGGGATTGAGCCCCATGTTGGGCTCCACGCTGAGCGTGCTTGAGAGTCTCTCCTTCCCTCTACCCCTCCCCTGCTTGTGCTCCCTCATGCTCTCTCGAAAAAAATACACAACAAAATAAAACATCTACAAAATCAAGGTGGCAGGTTGCATTTGGCCTATGGGTCGTCATTTGCCAACCTCTGATCTAGACTAAGGGAGAAAAACCTAAATAAAGAACAGCTTCATTTTCTTGAAGTTATCTTGATGCAAAAGAATTTGCACTGATGAGCAACTCAACTGTCTCACAGGAGGGGCCCATTAGTAAACCACGGCAGGTGACATGCCAGGGACATCTGCTCAGTGCCAGGCTCCCTGCTAAGTGCTTCATGGCTCTTCCTTTGGTGGGTCCTCACAACAACCCTACGGGGTGGCTATGATTAGTGGCCCCGTTTTACGAGTGGGGAAACTGAGGCACAGAGCAGTTAAGCAGGTTGCCCAGGCCCACACACCTGTAGGTGGCACGGCCGGGACCAGGACCCAGGTGGTCAGGCCACGGCCCGTGCCCTTGCTCACCCCCGGCCAACAATGGTTGAGCCACCCAATGGGCTTAAGTGACACAGCCAGCAAACATCTCAAGGACAATGAGCAGGGATGCATGAGAGAGTGAAGGGAAAGGCAATGAGCAGGACACAAACCGTCCCCCGGGCCCCCACACAAGATCATCACAAAGCACATTGAAGGAAGCCAGCCCCAAAGCCGCACAGGGATGACGGGGGCCTCTTTTCCTTCTCTAATTTCTTAATTTTCTGTACTATGCTATTGCTTTGAAGAGATACGTTTTTTTAAGTGTTAAGGAACAGTCTCTGCAGGCCTTAGATTCCTTCCACGCGCTGTGCTCAAACACTGTCACGACAACCCCCTCTCCCCAGAGCGTAGGGACAGGGCCGCGGAGACAGCCCAGGGCCCGTCGCTCTTCCAGAAGCAGCGCCCTGGACCAAACCCTGGCCTCCCCAAAGACACAGCAAGGGACCGATTTGCAGGGGGAGCCATGAGCAGTCTGGGAAGTCTCTGGGCCCAAGAGGCCCCAGGCACCCCCGCCAGCAGCCGCTTCCTCCATCCTGTTTATTCTGCAGCGAGGAGACCTGGCCAGGGAAAGTAAACTTCCACTCTTCCTTGTCCGTCCTTCCTGCAGGCCCAGCTCCTCTATCAACACCTCTCCTCTCTGGGAGAAGAAGCGACCAGGAAAAGTCCGTCGGCAAGAAACCAGTCAACAGTCCTACCAAAATGAGGTTGCAGGACTCAGGCAAAAGCAGACCCTCTCTGTGCCTCACCTGGGCTGGGCCGGCCGGCCGGACACTTTCCAGCTTCCTCTGGTTTTCCAAGATGGCCTCCTTCAGGTTATGCATCTCTGCACAGGCGGTGATGGCTCTGTCCACCTGGCGCCCCGACCCGGGCAGAGAGGAGGGGAGGGCAGCAGGGAGGGAGCGGGGCGGGGGAGATGGCGGAGACAGACGGGAAGAAAAAGGGAAAGAACGGTTTGCCTAGAAGGGGGAGGTGTCAGGGGAGGAAGAGAGCCCAGCAGGGGAGCAGTGAAGGCCCCTCCACTGCCCCCTCACTCACCTCGTCCACCATCTTCCTGCCCTGAGGCACCATGTGGAGAAAGCTCTGGATCACCTGGAGCTGCTCCATGGGCAGTGGCTTGGTCTGCAGGGGGACAGCCCTGACAAGGAAGGGGTCAGTAGCACGGTCAGTGCTCCCAAAGGCTTTCGACTCCTGTCCTCCTCTTGACACGCTTCCATTCACGTGGCCGCTGAGGGGCGCCGGGCTACAGGCTCCAAGTCTTCCTCCCCATTCAGGTTGAAGGAAGCGAAGCAAGGAGTATTTTCCCTACTGGGGAAACTGAGGCCCAGAAAGGTCAAGCGACTTTTTTCACGTGACTCAGCAAGTCTGCAGCAACCCAGGAAACGAACCCCACACGCCCATCTCCAGCTCTGGCCCTGGGTCCTTGACGCGTCCCCAGCATTCTGGCAGCCTGCCCCCTCCTCCACTCATCCCTGCAGCCCCTTGGGACACTCACTCCGGCCTCGAGGCAGCCCGGCTGTGGTGAAACAGGATGAGGGCACCCAGGGTCATTCCCAGGTTGGTCCTGCCCACGCCTGTCTGGCAGCTGAAGAGGAGAGCAGGGGGAGGCCCGTGGGCATCTCGGAGCGGCAGCAGGCTGGGGGTCTCCTGGGAAAGACCATGACCGTCAGCAACAGGGGGACCTGAAAAACCCCTTCTGCTGGGGCCCAAGTCAGGGGAGGGGGTCGTGACATCAGCCCACCCCTGCCCCACAGTCTTGGGCAAGGGGGGCCCGGACAGGCAGGTGGCTCAGCCTCTTTTACTAAACTTCAAAGTCCAATCTGTTCCCACCTGCCCCTGGGGAGCGCGGCCCTGCGAGCTGGTCCTGGAAGTGAGACTGCCCAGGGGGCCAGGCCTGTATCTAACAACCCCCCCACCCCATGAGATGCAAATTAAATAAGGTGGCCTCCCAAAAGGGCTGGAGAAGAAACACCACCAGTACTCAGGAAACATCAGCTCAGAAGCCTACAGATAAGAATTTTTTAGCTACGGTAACTTGATGTCTAGAGAGGTCAGGTGATTCGTCCAAGCTCACACAGCAAGTTAGCAGTTGAGCCTGCCCAGAGCCCAGTCCCTCAGACCATCAATGCTTGGCTGGCCTTAGAGAATATACACTCCCACACACACCCCACACAGACACACACACACACACACACACACACACACACACACACACACACTTGACCTCCTACACAACACAGAAGGGAGCCTTCCTGTGAGGAAAGCCAGAGGCCACACTCGCCCTGAGCATCTCCATGGAGACAGGGCCTAGACACAGACCTGCTCTCCAGGGACCTGTCCCTACTCCGTGCTCCCATCACCCCCTCCTACGCTGACTTACCCGAAGGACGCTCACAAAGGCATCAAACTGGGCTTCCAGGGGGGCCCCTTGCTCTGGCAGGGGCAGGCGGTGGTACCTGCCAGGTGAGGGGGAGAAACCCATCAGGCAGGCCACCCACCCTGGGCATCCCCCCGCCCCCGCATTCTTGTGGGAGAGAGAGGTGTAGGGAATTCCGCCCAACCTGCAGACGGTGAAACTGAGGCCACAGCTGGAGAGCACGGCCAGAGAACACCCATGCCCAGCACACCGCCCTCCCGTGTGGCCCCGAGTCATCTGGTGACCCCAGGCGGGACCGGCCCTCAGTACCTGTAGGTGGGCTGCAGGAAGAGAGGCCGCTTGAACACCTCCTCGGTCACGTGCACATCGTCCTCACCCCGGATGGCCACAGCATGGGGCTCCCCCAGCAGATCCTCAATATTGTGGTACACGTGGTACGTGTTCTCACTCAGCTGGGCAAAGTCATGGATCTAGATGGAGGAGTGGGGGCCAGAGGGCCATGACTGACCTCCAGGCCCCTCCCGGCCTTCCTGGCCGAGCCGTAGAGTGAGTAGACCACATGGAGGCCCCGGATCGGCTGCTCCTCCCCCGGCGGGAACTAGCTGGCCACAGGTGCTCTGTGCTCTGGGAGTCCTGACGGGATGGGGGTGGCCAGTGGCCTGAGGGCGGCCACTACACGAAGGTGACGTGGCCCCCACCGGGACCAGGGAGGAAGTGCCCTTCCCAGTGGGCTGCAGGAATCAGCTAAGCCATCACACTGAAGGACAGGGGGCGCGCAGTCAGCTGGGTGCTAGAGGACACGAGGCCTCACAGGGAGACGGGGGACAACCAGGTTCCCGCCCACCTGGGGCACCGTGACCGCACACTCCACTTCCACACCTCTGCGGTGGGTGTGTCGACAGCCTCAGGAACCTTGACGGGCCTCTGTGTCGTGACGGAGGAGAACAGAGGCCCCTCAGAATCAGACAGAGGCCCGTGGAGAGGAGACACTCACCCGGGCCTCACAGCTCACAGAGGGCTGAACCTCAGCGTTGGCACTCCTCGGCTAAATGAGGGTGCTGAGTGTGGAGGAGGTGTGCGGGGCGGGAAAGGGGCCCAGGCAAACAGAGCCGGGAACAGCCAGCCCTTCCTCTGGCTTCCTGTGAGCTGGCCCTGCAGACAGCTGCTCGCCCAAGGAAGGGAGAAAGTGGGGGACAGCAAAGCTGGGCTGGGGGTCAGCGTTCCAGCTCAGCTGCCTGCGGCCTACCGGGGGGGAGGGCCCCCTCCAAGCCACTGACCCTCACCTCCTTCCGGATGGCCAGCTCCAGGCTCTCTGCCTGGATTCCAGGTCCAAGGCCCTGCAGGTTCTCACGAAGATTCTGCTTGTCTCGAGGTGTGTAGGGCACGAAGTCCTCACCAGCACGCAGGAACAGCACGGGCTCCTCCCGCACGCAGAAGATGACGCACTCCTGCCAGGAGCCGAAGGAGGAAGGAAGCCGTTGCCACTACCCGGCACGGGCACCCGACCCGCTCCTCACCCCTGTGCCTTTGTGCAGGCTGTGCCCCCCTCCTCAAGCGCCCGTCACCCCACCCTCTCCCTGAGACATGAATCCCACCCCCCCCCCCCAAACAAAGCTCAGTCCAAAGGCCACCTGATCCCAACGCCTCTCCCTCTCCTCGGGGTCAACAGCCCTTTGTCCGAAGCCATGGTGTTAATTCCTGCTTCGTACTAGCATTATCAGTGCGTATGTCTCCCTTCATGGCTACAGGTTCCTTACAAGCGAATGGTATCCTGGTCATTTCCACATCCCCCCAGCTCCTGGCGCAAAGCCCTGGATAAGCCAAGGGCTCAGTACACACCAGGCGAAAAAAATGGATGTCTCCCCGTCCCCCGTGCAGTCATTCACTGAACACCTCACACACGGAGGGAGGTAAGCAGCCAGACCCTTCCCCGTGGGCCTTGCCATCAAGCTGGGAAGACGCGAGCTGCACGGGGCTCACACCCCACCCCACTCTGGCTCACTCGAGGACTCTCCAGCTATCCCAGGTCAAATCAGACTCGGGCTGCCCACGCTGAGCCTGAAATCACAGTGGACCCTCAGCCTCTGTCTTGCAGACACTCAAAACCCCACCTCGGCATCAGGCAGGAAAGAGGAATCATTAAAAGCTGCCATTTCGATGGGGCGCCTGGGTGGCGCAGTCGGTTAAGCGTCCGACTTCAGCCAGGTCACGATCTCGCGGTCCGTGAGTTCAAGCCCCGCGTCAGGCTCTGGGCTGATGGCTCAGAGCCTGGAGCCTGTTTCCGATTCTGTGTTTCCCTCTCTCTCTGCCCCTCCCGTTCATGCTCTGTCTCTCTCTGTCCCAAAAAAAATAATAAACGTTGAAAAAAAAAAAAAAAGCTGCCATTTCGAGTCCAGATGTCTAGTTCGGGTCTTGGGGACACCACTCATAAGCTGTGTCATTTATCCTCTCTGGGCCTCGGTTTTCTCCTCTGTGAAATGGGAGCAACCACCCCACCTTCATAGGGTTGACGTGTGTGTGACTCTTGTTATGACCTGGACCCTATTGTCACCCTGTCACCCTCTCACTTCTCCAAGGTTCTCAAAGTGGGGTGTGTAAGGGGCTTCTGACCTCAGGGCTCCCATGTCCACACATTACAGGGCAATAAATATTCACCCAGAATTTCCCAACCATGCTGATCACGGTGATCATCATGGCATTCAAGGCCTGGCAGAGCCTGGTCTGGGTCACCAGCCACCATCATGTGGCCGGGCCCCTCCAGAACCTCTGAAGTTGCAAAGGAGTCCCTTTGCCAGACTTGGGGGGCTAGACCCTGCCTGGGAAGCAGTCATACTTACCCTGTGTCCATCCTCCTGGAGTTTCTGGAGGACCCGCCTGAATCCGGAGAGGGTAGGTTGCCCCATGCCGAACACGGTGAGCCCACCCCGCACCTGCCGGAAGTTGGGGGCCCCACAGCTCTGCACGGTGCCCAGAACATCCATCTTCTCAACAACATCCCGCACCAGGAAGTAGCGACCCTGGCAGGGGGAGAGACACGAGGGGTCACTCAGATGGCTCAGGGACATCTTCTACAACCCTGTCCCAGGCCCCAGAGGATGAAGAGCAGGGAGATGGGGCAGGGGACATGGTCTTCAAGTTGTCTGCCGACTTCCGGAAAAGACAAACAAAATATTTGACCATCTGTGATCCCAGGAAGGATCTCATCTAGCATGGGAAAGGGAAAGACAGCTCCTCCTGATGGAGAATCAGGGAAGGCTTCATGTAGGAGGCAGCGTTGAAGCCAGGCCTTGAGGAAAGCAAGCAGGGAGAGGCATCTTGCGGCAGGAAACGGAGTCTGACTCTAGGATGGCATCCGAAGCTCTCCAGGAGGAAGGCCTATGTCTCCCTCAGCCAGTGGAAGGGCATGGAGAAGGGGCCCAAGCAGGGAGTCACAGCTGGGGCCCCAGGAATCAGCGAGAGGAAGACTAAACTAGCTCCTTCCTAAGGTCCTGAAGTTCTGAGGCTGCCCAGGTCTCTCCCCTCCCCAGCTGGAGTGAATGGATGCAATGACTGCTGAGTAGAAGGTGGGGAGGGCAAGAGAAGCCAGGACGGTTCGTTCCTGGGCACAAATGAACTCTGGCATCACCTGTCCGGGCCCCTGCCTTCAGTATGACCCACAGGACATTGCCTGACCGATCAGAAACGGAACCAGTTCTTCCAAATGCCAGAAAATCCCAGCTACTCTTTCAACAAATATAGCCTAATCGGCATGATTACTCATTCACTATTTATTGAGCACCTACATTGCTAGAACCAAGTACCGTTCTGGGGCTGGGGGCTACAGCAGTAAACCAGAAAAATGAAAAGTCGTCTGTCCTTGGGGACCTCACTTTCTAGGGGATATTGGAGGGGGAAAATAGCTAAGTAATAGAAGTTCTGGAGCTTCGAGAACGGGATGGAGATCCCCAGGCCGAGGGGAGCAGTCTGAGGCCCGGTATCTATTCTTCCGGCTGCTCCGAGGGAGGGGTGCGGGCAGGCGAGGGCCAGGCAGGGACCTGGCAGAAGAGAAGAGCAGTGACCCCAGACACCAGAGGGTGAGAGGAAGTGGGTGAGGACTCCGGAGGGTGGGGTAAGGACATGAAGCAGAGAAGGGGCCGGGGTCGGTGGGAGGTGAGGGGGTGGGGTGGGGGGGAAGGAGGAGTGAGGGAACCTATGAGGAAGGAGGACAGGATGGGGGTGGGGAAGGCCGCCGGGGGAGGGAAGGGCAGGGCTGACCTCACCTGCACCAGGTAGTGCTCAGGGGTGGCCTCTGAGAGCCGGCCCAGCGTGTAATGGGCCTTGAGTAGCTCGTCGTGGATCTGGAACTCCTCCCTGCAGTTGTACCTGCCAGGGCGGAATGGAGCCCAAGTCAGAAAACCCTGACGATCAGGGTACCCTCCACCCTCACCAGACCCCTCAACAAGGCCACCCCTGTAGCCCAGGCAGCTACAAGTTTGTGGCAGAGGCGGCCTGGTAACCCCAGTACAGAAGCCTGGAACTGTGATTGGCCATCCGGCTGAGGACTACATTTCCCAGCGTCCCTTGCAGCTAGGCTGGTCATGTGATTTAGTTTTGGCCAATAGGATATGAGGAGAAGTTCTGAGGGCAACTTCTGGGTCACTCCCTTAAAGGGAAGGTGGGTGCCTCTACGTTCTCTCCTCCCAGCTAGCGTCCAGAAGAGATGGTGAGAAGCAGATACTGATGGTGGCGGGGCACCGAGAGAGGAGAAGCCTAGCTGATCACAAAGTGGCCATTCCAGCCTGGCGCACCTCCCGGACTCTGGTGCAGAGAGAAAGGCCTTGTTTAAGGTCTCCAATTCGAGGGTTACTTGGCGCCCCCACCGTCTCTGAGAACAAGCCCGCAGCGCGGTGAGGTGGCTCAGGACTCTGGCTTTGGGTTTCCGTGACCTGGGCACGAACCCAACTCCACCACTCGGTCATTTCTTGGCTTTGGAGTTCCTCACTCTCTCTCTCTGTGGCTCCGTTTCCAGTAATTCTCAGCTCCTAGGGCTGCTGTGAGAATTCAGTGCACTGCTGTGTGGGAAGTGCTCAGCCAAGGGCCTTGGGCACAGTAAGTGCCTATTGATACAATAATTCTTACTAGTAGCCCTGCTACCTCCGCACAGGGCCATTTCAAACAAAACCCAGGAGTACAAAACCAGATTTCTGCAGATGCTAAGCCAGGGCGGGTCTGTGCCCTCAAGACACAACACGCTTCCGTGCTGATTATGACAGTGAGACGGCCTCCCGGCACTCGGGCCCCGGCGTCTGCTCTCTACGAAGGAACTGCACCTAGGAAAGGCAGGGCGGAGGAATGATTGGGGCAGGGGAGCACTCGACGAGAAGTCAAGAGACCGGGGATCCCGCTCCCAGCTCTGCCTCGTCTCACCGCGTGCTGGGCAAATCCTCTACCCCCAGAAGCTCGGTTTGGGGTATTTAGATCCAGTTTTCACATCTGATCAGAAACGTGTTAGATCAGGAGCCGGCAAACCTTCTGTATCGAGAACTGGGTAGTAAATAATTTTGGCTTGTGAGCCACACAGTGTCTGTTGCCACAACTCAGCTCTGCTCCTGAAGTGTTAAGCATCCACAGATAGTATATAAATGAATAGGAACGGCAGTGTTCCAATAAAACTTTATTCACAAAAACGGATGCGAGGTGCGATTTGGCCCACAGGACACAGTTCACCAGCCCCTGTGCCGGATGATCTCTAAGGTCCCTTGCACCCAAACACACTACAACCCAAGGGATGCTGTGCTCACGCTGGCTCCAGGAGGCATGCATAGTCCCACTGTGGCAGATTTGTACAGCAGGCCCGTGACCTTCCTGAGCTATACCACTTGGTTAAATATTCTGTACGTCAAAACCCACATAATCTGATAGGAAAAATGAGACCCAGAGAGGGAACATGCTTTGCCCAAGGGCACAGAGCAAGGCCCAGGATGTGTGTCTCCTATACCGCCCCTCAAGGGCCAAACCTAGATGTGTCACCTCTGATAGAGAGAATACACGTCGAGTCTCTTGTATGCAACATCTCTTCTTTTCCCCTGATCATGAGCACAGCAATGGATTATGACAATCTTCCTGTCAGGCCCCAAAGCCAGCAGGCCGGATTTATCATTCCCACCCCTCGGGTTTCCTTACACAGAAAGTCCCATCTGCTGGGTCTCTGCCCAGCTTCTGTGTGTGGAACACAATTCACCCTCAGCTCATCATGTCCTACTTCCCGCATCCTGGAGGGGCCCAGAGGCAGAGTCCATTAAAGATAAGGCTCCCCGATTCACCAGGAGACAGACCCAATGCCTCTCTGCCCCCGGGCCTCTGGTTCACAGCACCCCCTCCTTCAGTGACCCCACAGGGCAGGCAGGGTTGCAGAGCCCCCTTCTTGGCCCTCTTCCTCTGGATGTATGCAGTATATCCAGAGGTCTCAAAATGTAGCGCCGGAACAAACCCTCAGCCTCTTCCGGGACTGTGCCTGAAGGACCTAATTAAGAGAGTTGACCAACAGCTCCCAGCCTTTCAAGCCATAGCCCTTTAACCACCTGGTATTAACCTCAGTTTTGAACCGTAATTACGAGCTGCGGAAAAATAAAAGTCTAAACTCTATGCGTCTAAGTACATCAACTCCCTTTGAAAATGTTCAGCCACAAATGATTTTCAAAAGGGTGTCCCCACCCCACCCCCACAGCCATTCCTCCCTCACCATGCTTCTAAGCCCTGTGGACAGGAGAAGTAACATGAGCCAAGAGACACTCGACAGAGACCCGCCCAGCCACTCGCTTGCCGTGTGACTCCAGACCGACTGCGCAACCTCTCTGGGTCTCAGTGTCTTCATCTGTGAGGGCAGTCTGTAGACTAGGCGTTACATGCCACCACCCCTCCAGGCATGTCTTCTGGGGACACGGCCACTCTCCCCCCACCCCACCCCCGCCACTCACGTGATCACGACGGGGGCCACTTTGTTGGGGATGATGGACTTGGCTTTACTGTTGTGCAAGCCTGTGGTCTGGAAGGAGTGGGCACTGGGTGAGTGCTGACCGTCCATCGGGCCACCGCCCTGGAGGCCCTCGAGGGGGGCACCCGCCGAAACCGTCTGCTGGGCTGTGCTGGCCGTTGTACCCATAGTCTGCTGGAAGCCTCAGGCCCCAACACCTGTGGGATGAGAGGGCACGTGGTGGAGGAAGGGGTGGGGAAATCCACAGCAGGAGGGGACCTGGCCCACCTGTACCTCCCCTGCATAGACGCCAAGTCTGAGGCCCAGCGAGGGCCAGCTCTCCCTGTAGCTGGAGACGGAGGGCAGGTGTGCTGCCTTCCACGCATTTGCCGAGTGCCTACTATGTGCCTGGCCCTCTGCTGCTGCTTTGGGAGGGTGACGGACATAAAAAGATAAACACACGGCCCCTGACCCCTTACAGTTACATTCCTCTGGCAAAAACATGACTGTTAGGAAGGGGATAACCCTCCACACCAGGTCAGGACCTAGGGCTCTGAGTGACTGGGCCAGGCCCTCCAGACACGGGGAAGTGGGAAGACTGGTGGGGGGGGGGGGGGGGAGGTGGGGGCAGCAGGTACAGAGGGAAGTCAGGCTTGGATTTGAAGGGTGTGGATGGGAACAGGGTTCAGGAGGACACTCTAGGCATGAATATCACAGAATGAAGCTGGGGACATCCGGACAACATGACCTTTCAGCAGATCAAGGGTTTAGTGAGAGCACCAGGCCCTTGAACTTGACATCACGGTCATCAACGGCCAAGGCTTCGGCCCTGCATGAGGCAGGCTGGACACCTGCTAGATGCAGTGATTCCCCTGGTGGGGCTCTCTCCCAGAGAAATACTGAAGGACGTATGCAAAAACCAGGCTTCGAAGATGGGTCGCTCCCAGAAGTGTTGGTTGGCAAAAGACACAGGAAACAACCTCCAGCCAACAACAGGGGCTTTGTTGGGTAAAGTACGGGACATCTCTAAGGCGGAAGGCTAAATGGCCACTAAAAACATCATCGTGATGGCTTTGGAAAGACATCTAGGAAACAGGGCTGCAAGGCAAGGACTGGCTGCCATCCCGTTTTAATTCATGAAGGCGTATCAGCAGAAGAATCTGGGAGATACCCATCAAGATGTTATTTGGAGTTATCACCAAGTGATGCAATTATGGCTAATTTGTGTCTTCTTTTGTTTTTTTCTCCTCCGAACGCTGGGTAATAAAGTTAAGGCCCACTTAACACAAGTGAGAGAATGGCTGGGGAAGCGGCTGGGGACCAGTGAGGGGCTGCTAGAGGGCATGAGAGGGCCTGGCCCCGGTCGGAGAGCCACAGTGCCGCTGGACAGGCAAGGGGCCGGGAATTCTACGTGGCCCAAAGGGAAGGCGTGGGAGACAGGCTCGCAGAGCTCCGAGGGTCCGGCAGCCCTTGGCCGTGGTGGACCTGATGGTCTAGGATCAGGACAGGAGGGTGCAACCCCCCCTGCCCGCCGTCTCAAAACCAGGAGTAGCACCTCAGGAAGGGGATGGCAGTCAGGGGTCAGCGGGTCAGTCTGGAGGCTGAACTCACTGTCCCTTCTCTCCCCCCGGCCCTGGGGGAGTACTCAGGCTGCCCCTCCCCAGAACCACCTAGACAGAATGACTAGACTCATCCACCCCTCCTCCAACCCTCCCAAACCACCACCTGTCCCTGTCCCTGTCCCTCTCCTGTCGGGAAAGGGTTGCTTCTCTCCCTCCGGCCCAGCCTTGTCACCTTTGAAAACTCCCAGCAGCCATGTGACAGCCTTGTTAACACGCACACCTTGTGTTTATGAGAGTCCCATCATACAGGGTCCAATTTTTCCCTCCCTCCCTGTCTCTGTCTCCTTCCCTGCCCCCCCTCCCCCTCCCCCCTGTCAAAAATGGAGGGGATGAGCCTCCGTTCCTAAACAGAAACACAGGCTGCTCAGATTGCACGAGTGGGCCCCAGAGCCAGAAACTTCTCTCCACTTCACCTGCTGTGGCAGGCCCCCAACACAGCTCACCCAAGTTCCCCAGACCCCGCCGGGCAGTCTGGGCCAAGGAGGCACAAATAGGAACAGCCTCCTCCAACAACAACATGGGCAGCTGTCCCAAATGAGGGCACGGGCGACGGGACACGGGAAGGGCCTACAGGAGGCCGCAGCTGATCACGGCTGCCCGGCCACGGCCAGGCCCGGCTCCCTTCGTGCTGAGCTGTGGCTGACCCCCCCCACCCCTCCTACCCTGCGCCACTCCCACGGCTCCAGCCCCAGCCACCCCTGTTTTTCACGGGCTCCACGGACGACGCCAGGCCCCAGCTGGGGCCCTAGAAGGACATATGTGCACAGCTGTAGGCTCCCAGGTGGAGGAAGGACAATATCCTTTGAAAGTTGACCTGCTTCCAAACAGTCTAGAGGAGGGTGAAGCCCCGGGATCCCCAGGCTTCCCGCTCTACACTCTTCCCCTGAAACCTCCCCACCCTGCCTGGAGTGCAGCTTGCTAACTAGCACAGGGGCCTCATCCTACTGGCCACATGCTGAGGGGCCCCGGGCAACTTCCCCACGTCCCCATCTGTAAAATGACAGTGAGGGATGGGATGGCCCCAAAGGCTCTTCCAGATTCACGTGGATCTGGCTCCCAAGACAGGCAGTCCCGGTGGTCCCACCCCTACTGTGGCGGTGAGCACAGGGGGAGGGGGAGTTGCTGGGGTCCCGGGTGCTCAAACCTCTGCTTGGGGGGAGAATGGGGAAGGTGGGGTGTGTGAGGGAAACTGAAAGAAGTGGTCCATGAGCCTGGATGGTTTCTTAAGAATTCCACTAGCCCAGCACTTCCTTCGATCGACGTGAAGGCCGTCCCCATCATGCTGCAGAGGCCAGGACACGGGAGCCAAAGAGCTCACAGGCAGGTTGCATCACACGGCCACCCAGGTGCCCCCAAATGTTATTTTTTAAAGACACATCAGTGGGGCCCCTGAGTGGCTCAGTCGGTTAAGCGTCCGACTCTTGGTTTCAGCTCAGGTCATGATCCCAGGGTCGTGGGATCGAGCCCTGTGTCAGGTTCCACGCTCAGAGATTCTCTCTCTCCCTCTGCCTTTGCCCCTCTGGTGCTTTCTCACTCTCTCTCTAAAAAAGTAAATAAATAAAATTTAACCTTAATGTACCTACTGGGTGATCTAGTTAATACAATAACAACTAACAACCTGTATCATTACATCACCAATTTGTTTTTTTGTATTTTGATAGCTCTCTGAATGCAACTTACTTCCCTCTGTCATCCCATATATTTTGTGCACTTGAAAACAGTCTGAAAAGGGGGTCCGTGAGTTTTTGCCAGATTGCTAGGGATTCTTGGAGAAAGAAAGAAAGAAAGAAAGAAAGAGAGAGAGAGAGAGAGAGAGAGAAAGAAAGAAAGAAAGAAAGAAAGAAAGAAAGAAAGAAAGAAAGAAAGAAAGGGGGAGGGAGGGAGGAAGGAAGGGAGGGAGGGGGAGGGAGGAAGAAAGGGAAAGAAAGGAAGAAAACCGTAATTTGAAGGAAGAGTATTTCCCACCAAACCCAGGAACTCTTTCACCTTCTCCTTTACCCCTGTTTGTTAACATGTCGAAGCATCTACGAAGCACCAACCACCCAACAACCCTGTAAGGTCCAGCCTCACTGTCCATTTTCAAAGGAGGACGGCTGACCCTTGGTGAGCGGTGGCGTTGGGAAGGGCTCCTCATTGCTTTGCCTCCCTGCCTCTTCACAGCTCACCCTGAGAGCAGGAGCTTGCCCACACTGCCCCCTCCCTCCCTCCTGGATCTGTACGACCCCCACTCATCCACTCCATGCTCTGCCAGAGCACCCCAGACACAGCCTACCCAGAGAGGTGGAGGGATGCATGGTTTCCCACGGAGGGAGTGAGGACTCTGGGACCCACTGCTCCCACAGAAGCCCTCAGCCGCCAGCTAAAGAAGCCACGGAAACATCTGGGCTACAGCTATCACGGCGTTTGAGACAGTCCCCCACACAGACATGCACCCTCCGGCCTCCACACCCAGTCATTCTCGAGAAAAAAGAAACAATGTCCGGAACCCTTGGCAGAGAGGTGACCTTGTTTCCCCAGGAAGAATTCAACTTTAGGAGCTGGAATATGAGCTCTGGCTCGTCAACTACCCGCCTGATGCTACAGCATAAGTGCCCAGCCTGCGGAGTGATGAGCTTCTCGTCAATGGTGGTATTCAAGCCAAGGGGGTGCTGCAGATGACCACTCTGGATCCTGGAGTAGGGAGGACAGGCGAGAGGTTCAAGAGCGGATTCCCAAGGCCACAACCTGAAACACCCCGTGAGTCCAAGTCTGTTTCTTTTCATCCAGTTTTTGGTAGAACTGGACTGCCACTATTCTGGTCTCAGTTTCCCCATCTCTAATCCAAAGCTCACAAGCCCCCCCCTTTTTTGCCCCATTCTGGTGCAGCAGCCGTGACCTTCAGGTTTGGCAAACCCCGCGGGCTTTTCCAAAGCACAGTTTAGCTCTTGGGACCGAAGCGGAAAGCTGCATGTGAGCTATGGACCCCAGCCACCACCTGGCCCTGTCCTTTCCCCTGCCCTCCCTGCCCACCGGGATGGACCTCAGACCCCCTTGCAAAATCTCAAGTCCCACTTTAGGAAAAGATGTGCCTACAGGAGCCAACACAAATGACTGTCACCTCGGACCCCTAAAAGCAGATTCAGAGCCGGCTACACCCCTGGAGGTCAACAAGTCCAACCCTCTCTGTCTACTCACAAGAAAGCGGAGACCCAGAGTGGGAAAGTGATGTCCTCCAACTCACAAGGACAGAATTAAAACCCAGAGCTCCTGCCTCCCCACTCCAGGGCTCCCTGACTGGGCCACACTGACTCTAGACTGAAGCAAAGGGGAAGACCGCTGTGAGCATAGGGAGATAACATTGAGTAGATAGTGTACAAACGTGTAATTATGCTAGTCAAATCAGGGTGTGTGGTCAGGAGTGTGTGATGCCTGTGCCTGCCTTGGGGGGGGGGGGGCAGATCTAAACAGACCCCTGAGCTAGCCTCTAGTGACCCTGACTGTAGAGAGGAGGCCCCAAGAGGGCCAAGGGGTCGATCTCCTGGAGCAAAGCACTTGACATAGAATATCTCATTTAACCCTGAGGCCCCTCCCAAAAAAGAGGGGCTAACTCTTACAACTTGCTACCAAATTCACAAGAAATCCAATTAAAAATGGGCAAAAGATGGGGCACCTGATTAGCTCGGTCGGTGGAGCATGTGTCTCTTGATCTCCAGATTGTACGTTCATTGGCTGTAGAGATTACTTGAAAATAAAACTTTTTTTTTAAGTAGGCTCCATGCCCAATGTGGGGCTTGAACTCACAACCCTGAGATCAAGAGTCACATGCTCTACTAAGCCAGTGGGGCACCCAGAAAAATAAAATCTTAAAAAAAAATGGGCAGGGCGCCCGGGTGGCTCAGTCGGTTAAGTGTCCGACTTCGGCTCAGGTCATGATTTCGCGGTCCGTGAGTTCAAGCCCCGCATCGGGCTCTGTGCTGACAGCTCAGAGCCTGGAGCCTGTTTCCGATTCTGTGTCTCCCTCTCTCTGAACCTCCCCCGTTCATGCTCTGTCTCTCTCTGTGTCAAAAATAAATAAAAACGTTAAAAAAAATTTTTTTAATTAAGTCCATCTATTTCTTTTCACATTCTTTTTTTTTTTCCAGTAGGCTCCATGTCCAGCGCTGAGCCCAACGTGGAGCTTGAACTCACGACCTAAGATCATGACCTGAGCTGAAATCAAGAGTCGGCCACTTCACCGACTGAGCCACCCAAGGGGCCCCTGCTTCTTTTCACATTCTTAACATAACTCTTGAGAATGACGCAGGTGGCCCACGTTACGTTTCTACTGGACCGTGCTGCTGGGTCTCAGTGCTCTGCGGGCCGGAGGGCACCCCTCGGCCAGCTCGGGGTCGTCAGAGTCGAGCCCCGCACCTGCTGCAGGTAAAAATAATTCTACTACAGGCACGAGGACGCCTGGGAAGTCAGTGTCAGCGTTCCCACTTACAAGAGAGAAAAGTGGAGGCTCACGGAAGCTGTAAGTGACTCTCCAATGGCCTGGCACCCCGCTGGGGACACAGTGGTTCTGACTCTGTGAAGCACGGGCCCCACTCCTTAGCGCCTCTGGGGGCGTGGCTTCACTTCTCTGTGTGTCAGTTTCCCCTGTTATTAACGCCGGACAGGAGGACCCTTCCTGGGCCTCCCGGGTTGGGTTGTAGGAGGATGAAATTGGCAAGTATGCCGGAAGCAACACCTAGCCAGCCAGACATGCAGCGGGGGCTCCCCCAGGGTCCCATCCTCAAGGCACTTCTCTCTCCCACTTCTCCACGTCCCTTCCCTGCCACCGCTGGACCTGAACCTCCCTGACGGGGCCTCACCCAGACACAGCCTATAAAAGGAAAGGTCTGGAGGAATACCTGGGCTCAGCAGTCCTCCAGCGGGGCTGGGGTGTCCTCCCTGGTAACGCACAGTTAGCACAGACATAACTCCCCATTTCCCTCTGTCTGGTGGGCCGCTTATGGAGGCGTCCTCCAGCTGTAATCAAGAATCAGGACAGCCCTGCTCTGTGGCCTCGGGCAAGTCCTCTGCCCACTCTGGAACTGTCCCCATAGAAGAATGGTTTGGCCCTCCTCCAGCTTCCTCCAACCTCTGCCGTCACCAGGTCCAGGACGCCAGCTCTTCAGCGGGCCAAGCAGAGCAGCCCCCAGCCAGTGTCCCCTTCCCTGTGCCCCCACAATCCATTCTCCATGTGGCAGCCAGAAGGATCAGGGCACCTGGGGGGCTCAGTTGGTTCAGCGCCCAACTCTTGATTTCGGCTCAGGTCATGATCTCATGGTTTGTGAGAGCGAGCCCTGCATCAGGCTCTGTGCTGACAGCATGAAGCCTGCTTGGGATTCTCTCTCCGCCCCTCCCTGGCTCATGCGCACTCGCGTGCGCGCGCGCGCGCGCGCTCTCTCTCTCTCTCAAAAATAAACATTAAAAAAAAAAAACCTAAATCAGGTCATGTTATCTCCTCCAGGCACACTGTAACATCCGGACCCATCCCCTGGTGAGGAGGCCCCACCCTCTGACCTCACTCACCCTGTGTCCTCACCTCCGTGCTCCAGCCACTGGCCACAGCCCCCTCCTTCTTCCACCGCCCCAGGCCCACTCCTCCTCATGAATGCTGCACACCTACCACCCCTCTGTTTGGAACATTCTTCAGCTTGTTCACATGGCTGCCCCTTCCTGAGGTCTTGGCTCAGATGTCCCTCCTCAGGGAGGCCTCTCCGAGCCCCTGGTGACGCTGTCTGCCCACACCAGCCCGCACAACCTCTGTCCATCCACAAGCCCTTTTATTTCCTAACTGCCTCATTGACGGGGTTATGGGTGTCACCTCAGCCTCTCTCGATGAGCAGGGTCAGTGCCTGACTCATCCACATCATGGCCCCAGCACCAGGACGGCGCCTGGGGCCCGACAGATGCTCGGGAAGTATTTATGAGATGAACATATGACCAGCCTAAGGCACCTGCAGCTTCCGGGCCTCACAGGGCAGTGGGCACCCGGCACCAAGAAGCAGGTCACAGGCCTCCACAAGAGGGTGTAGAGAGAAGCCGCTCCCACCCAATCCTCCTCTCACCTGGACGGCCCTCCTCCCCCCCCCACTCTCCCACATTCCACACAACCCTAGATGTTAAAGCCCAGCTCCTCCAGGAAGCCCCCCCTGACTACACACCCACCTCCACCTCTCAACACCCAGAGCCCACTATGAGCATCACAAGACGGAACACTCCATTCCCCTCCACTGCATGCTGTTCCCGGCAGGGGCCATCCCATGTCCTTCCTGGCTCCGTCAGCTGCCTGGCCCAAGGGAGGAGCTGCACACAGGATCACAGAACATGTCAGCTCTATTTTATTCCCCGCCCTGCCTGGCCCGTCGTTGATGGGGACAAGGGTGGCACTCAGCAACAAGAGGGCACAGATGACAGGAAGGGTGTTTACTTAGACATCATGGTGCATATTCCTGAGTGGGGGCACTCAGGGAGGTATTCATTTTCCTCTGGTTTATCCCTCGCTTCTCAATTTCCTACAATGAGCATGATTACTTGGGGAATTTTTTTTTTAAGTATAGTTATTTGTAATAGTTTCAAAGTTGGACAAAGGTCACAGCTCCTCACCTAGGGCGTCCCCTTTCCCCCCACCATGCTCCTCGGCTGTGTCTTTGTCCCCCACCCCACCCCACTGCCCTCTGCCTATTACCATCTATGTTCCCGTGAAAATTACTCCACCTCGTACAGCCTGGTGGGATTTTTCGTGTCTCTGTGGTTTTTCTATCTTTGCTATTGTCAACAACCTCAAAAGAAGCAACATAGGGTTTATGACCCCCGCTTTATTTTTTTAAGTCTATTTATTTATTTTGAGAGAGAGAGAGAGAGCAGGGGAGGGACAAAGAGAGAGGGAGAGAGAGAATTCCAAGCAGGCTCCATGCTGTCAGCACAGAGCCCGATGCAGGGCTTGAGCTCATGAACCGTTGAGATCGTGACCTGAGCTCAAATCAAAAGTCGGACGCTTAACTGGCTGAGCCACCCAGGTGTCCCCACTTTACAGAAAAGGCAGCTAAGCAGGGCCACCAACAGGAATTTCCCGAGGCTCCACTGCTTAGTAGAGGCAGAGTCGCCTGGCTTCTGCTGCAAGGCCCAGCCCCTCAATTCACGTCTCCGAGGGCCGCCCAAACCTATCCCTCCACAGCCTCCTTCCCTCAGCCTCCTCTTGAAAACTAGGAAAGCAAAACATAAAATAAAGCCACCAGTGGTCGGGGATCACAGGAGACCTTTATCTGCTAAACTGTATACTTTTAAACTGCTTTTATTTTTTTCTAAACGGAAAACAAGATCTAAAAGTTAAAAGCAGAGAGTGGAGGAATGTTCAGAGGGTGGACTGCCCCTGTGGGGTGGGCCTTGAGTTCTGGGCTTCCGCCTGCAAACAGCAGGGAGCCTCTGAGGGCCCAAGTTCTGGAAGGGAGAGGTCACCTCTGTCACACCCGGAGACGGCACGCTGGGGTGGGCTTGGAGCCGGGAGTGGACAGCGTGGGCAGAGGGACTGGGCAGCCAGCTGAGAAGCTGTGGCAAGTGGGGGCCAGCAAGGGGCACAGGTCCCACTGCAGATGGGGTGCCAAAGCTGGGAGAGGCCGCAGGTGGGGTGGGGGGGGGGGAAGCCCTGCCCTCTGTGAGGGGGAGAAGCTGTCGGCGCCTGACAGGTGGAAGGCAGAGGAGGGGCTCCTGCCTGCCCTGCAGCCAGCAAAGACCTTCGCACTTGTCACCACATGCTCCAGCATGGCCCCTGAGGCTTCTGAAATGTGGGACCCTCAGGAAGGAAAAGGGTTCTTTCCGGCACCCCTACTTGCCTGCCTCCAGGCCTGGGGAGCCCCCCCACTTCTGAAGCTCCCCATGCGGGTCAGCTCTGCCTGACAGAAAGCTCTGCCTCTGTGGGGCTCAGACTGGGGAGGGGAGGAAAGGCTATAAGGAACATTCTGGGGGCCAGAATGGGGAAAATCTGAATATGGATAGTATGTTGAATAAAGAAGTTAATCATACTGTGGATACTGTGTTCCTAGGAGACCCAGGCAGAAGCGTCTAGAGGGGAAGCACCTTGATGTCTGTCACTCTTGGATGGTTGAGAGAGAGAGAGAGAGAGAGAGAGAACGAGAATACACACGAGCAAATGTAGCAAATGTCAGCAATGTGCCAGCACAGGGTGTCATGTCAGGAAGGCAGTCCTGTCCTCAAGGGGGTGGAAGAGGGCTCCCTGGGGCAACATCCTGTCCCCCTGTGTCACAGCACCTGAAGCCCTTCTGTATTTTCCCCAGGTCTGTGAGTCCTCTGGCCTCCGGGCCACCTCCAGTGAGGGAGTCTGTCCTCTGGCTCAGGCCCCAGCAGCCCAGACACAGGCCACACTTCCTGGGCAGACCCTGACCCCCTCAGGAGAGCCTGGCCCACCTCCCTTGCTCTGACCACTGCCACCAGGCTGCCTCCTAACCTCTAGAGGGCTTCTCTGCTCCCTCTTGCTGGCCCTGGGGCATGTGGCTTTCTGGTCCCAAGACAGGACGGACTCCCCCCTGGGAAAATCTCCCTGGGAGAGACCATCAGTCCCTGAAGTGCCGGACCAGCTTCTCAGCCTGTGAACGTCCTCAAGTTTGACCAAAATGCTCACAATGCCTCCACTCCCTCCCTCCCCACCGTGTGTATGAAACAAACCAGATGAGGGGCAGGGGGACACTCCCTGCCTCCCCTGCAGCTACCCGTGACTAGTCCTAGCTAATGGAACATAAGGGGCAGTGTCCCATGGCAAGTTCCAGAACCTTGCCTCTGAGCCCCCTTCCCCCCCTTCCTCCATCCCGCTGTCTGGAACACAGATGTGATGACTGATGTTTCGCAGCCATCTTGGAACCACGAGCACATGAAGCCACCGCCTCGGAATGGCGGAGGTCAAGGTCCCCCAAGGAATCCATGGAGTGGAACCACCACCCCAGGCGTGGGCCGCAAAGCTCTGGGTTTGGACAGGACTTAGAAATAAACTTCCATCTTGTGTAAACTACGGTCATTTGGCTTTTCCTATTACTCGCAGCCAAATCTAATCCTAACTAATGCACTCCATTATTTTTAGGTTTGACCCTCAATGACCACGTGCCACATGGCAACAGGACAGAACTTACTTCTTTCCCCTTTTGCAGGAGAACCTCAAGTTTCCCTGCTGGTAAGAGTCAGGCAGAGCGACGCCGGGAGCCTGTGAGCCCAACCCATGCTGGGGTATGGGGGTTCAAGGGATAGAGAAGATACCAGCTCTGGCCACCGAGGCCCGCGGGGCAGCTGAGGAGACAATTAGGGCACCGCTGATGGCTACACGGTGTGGTGCAGCAACCTTCCCCGAGTCAGCTGCAGAGATTTAGAAAGTTCTAAGCAACTAACTGTTTGTTCCACGCTCTACACAGACGCTTGGCCTCCACTGCTCCAAAAAGGCAGAGAGAGAATGCAAGTGTCTCCCACATGGAGTCTCTCTGTGTCCCTCTCGGGGCCTTACTGAGGAGCAGATCTCCCGGAAAATAAGAAGGTATTATCTGGATGGGAGGGCCCCTGCCTATTGGATTTTTCATGGGGAGCAAGAGGAGGGGAATGTAAAAATTCCCAGGGAAGGCCCAGTCAGCTCTGGGAGGGCAGTCATTCTGTTCCTGAGAGTCTGAAGCTCCGTCCACGTCCAGGTTCCATGCACCTGGGACTGTTGGGGGGGGAGGACCCTGGGGAGAACAGGGTTAAGAGTGCCCGGACATGCTCTCCTGCTCAGCTCCAAGAAGTTGGGCATTTGAGCATATCAGGGTCAGCAGAAACCTAGAGATTCCTGAGACCCCACACAGGGCCTTGCTGACGCTCTCCTCGCTGCTTCCAGGGACTGGGCCCCACAGGGCCAGTGGGAACTGAGGCTGGAACCCCACTTCTGAGCTCCAGGAATGCCACAGGGGCCTGAAGCATCTCTTCAAGGAGCCATGAAGATCCGGGACCCAGTTCTGGGGTCTGTCCCCATCCTTCTGCCTCTGCAGCTTCCGGTCTATACTCCCTTGCTTGGCATTCAAGACCCCTCTTCCCACCCTCACCGCCCCTATTACCCTGCACATCCCCAGAGTTCCAGGCAACCCCCGGCCCCAGATGGCCTACAGTACAGAGCAGCAAAGGCACTGGTAGATGTTCCTCTCCAGCTTGGGCTTTCCGAGAGGTCTCAAGTTCAGTACAACCCAGTACTGAACTCAAGTTCACTGTTAGCAGCTGAACCCTTTGTATAAAACCGATCCTTTGTGAAAGTCCGACGTGCAATATAGCCCAGTGTGCAGTACAGCCAGGAGCTGAGCCCCTGGGCTGGCTGCCAGCTCAGGAAGAGAGATGGACACCCTCCTGCCTCCAGACCCAGCACGGGGCCTCTCCTCGTCAGCGACCGCTCCAGAGCGGCTGGCCGGAGACGCTCAAAGCCCTTTCCTGCTCGGACCTCCCAGGGCACATCCAGCCCTTCCCTGCCCCCTTACATCTGTCCTCCCTGGTCCCACAACCAGAGACATCACCCCCCCACCCTCACCCCCTCACTCCCTCCGTCAATGTCCAGTGGAAATGCCCCCTCTTTCTCCAAGCCTGCACCCCAGCAACCTTAGCCTCGAGCTCCCTGGCCTGGGGTTTGGTAAGGACACGCTTCACCTCCCCACTCTGGACCAGTGCTCCTCCAGGGCTGCCACAGGGCTAAACCCACAATAGTTGTGGGTCCCAAATATCATTCGCCTAAATAAATTCCACATTCACAGTCCCATTTCAGCTTCAGAATAATCCTACGAGAAAAGCAGAAGCACAGGCAATTGTGCCATTTAGCAGACGGGAAAACTGAGGCTCAGAGAGTTTACTGCATGACATAAAAACAGAACCAGGCCTCTGGTTCCACAGCCCGGGCTCTTTCTCATGCACCACCCAGCCACCCTCTCCCATTTCTCCCGACGCTACCCTCGCTTTCCCACTAGATGAAGGAAACTTAAGCCACGGACCTAGTAGAAGGCAGAGAACATGCTGGACCCAGAAAAGAGAACCGCTTCCAGGGCCACAGCCTGTCATACACCCCCAGGCCGCCAGATGCCCTGGATGGGTAACAATGGAGCTAAAAATAGGGCAGGAGGCTGAGTGGCCAGCTGTAGGAAACATCTGCCTTTGCTGCAGAACAAACATGAAGGAAGTCACCCTGCTACAGGGGTCCCCTAGGGTGGGGCAGGGGAGGGCTGGGGGCGGGGGAGGGGAGGATAAAACTTTCAGGTCTGTACCCAGGGCAGGGGCTCCCACCAGCGCCTACCTGCCCTGGGCCTTGTCCCGCCCAACACACACACACACACACACACACACACACACACACACACACGATACACAGTTTAAATCCACCTTGTTCACGAACATGCATCTCAGAGTCAGATGTACCTTTGAGATCCCAGTCTGTTCCTCTCATTTTATAGAAGAGAAAACTGAGGTCCAGAGTAGACCAGACAACTGCCCACAGTCACAGGGACAGTCGACAGCAGGGCCGGGTCCAGGCGTCTCCTTACGCCTCTCTTCTGCACCTCCCTGCCCATCTGCTTCACGGAGCACGTCCACCCAGGGCCAGGAAAGACCCTGCCAAGGAAGAGCTCTCCGGCTCCCCAGAAGGGAACACGCCAAGCAGAGGAGACAGGTCAGCATGAAAAACGTCAGTTTAGACCCAAGGAGGAACCACGTAGCAATTCATGACTCCCCCCAAGCACACCCAGCCTCCCCTTCGGCCTACGGCTCCCCAACTCCCACCCTTGTTCTCTAACCTCGAGCCAAAGTGAAATTCTTTCAATCCCTGGAGCAGACATCTCAACGGGCCTTTGCAAATAATTAGCAATAATGACAAAAATAAGAACAACGCAGAGGTGCCTCTTACAGCCCAGGGGGATGGGGTGGGGTGTTCTAGAGTCTATGCAGGGCAGAAACTGTGGCCTTTGAAAATTCTTAAAATGACCCATCCAGGACAAGGCTGCCCCATCTCTCAATTGGTCCAACCCAGTCAGCTTTCCTCCAGTGACGGCACAGATGTCAGTTTCCTTGCTGAGCCGCAAGTGAAGTTTGCCGGTCACACACTGGCCTCGCGTTCATGCACTCCACGTCTTCCTGCCCCACTGGCTCTCTCTGCCTCGCGGACTCCCATCCCTGAACCAGGAGGCCTCCTTCACCTTCCCCAGACCACATCCCAGCATGGCTGTTGCCACCCGGAAGCCCCCCAGGCCAGGGCGGGGGCTGGCCTCTGATGGCATCTCAGGGCTTGGCACAACGTAGCCACCCGAATGAACAAAACCGGACAGATTTTTCAGGAACAACAACACCCAACCAAAAGGTCGGTTCTGTGGGTGCCCACGCTGTGCGCATAAATGAGACGGTACAGGTGGGTTTAGCCCCGGGCCCAGAACGCAACAGGCACTCTGTAAATGCAGCCACGTTTCGACTGCCCCAAGAAAGTGGGGGCTGGGAGGAGGTTCGTGAGGAAGGGCCATGAAGGCCAGAGGCTGTGGAGGCCCCTTCAGGCCAGGAAGCAGGGAGGACGACTCTGAGGGCCCCCTGTCTGAGAAACAGACCCCACCCTTGCAGGAGAATCGCCTGGCTGAGACCCCCGGGTCTCTCCCGTTGACTCACACTCCCCCCGCCTCCCAGAGGGACAAGAAGAGAGGGGTCCCTAAGAAGTCCCCTGGGCTCTTCACTCACTCCTGAGGACCAAACACACTAGCAGCTTGACCAGGATCTGAAATCACAAACGACGAAATTCTAACCCCAAATGGCTTAACATCTCCACCACCACCCCCCGAGGTGCGGCCTCAGGTCTGTTAGCGGGGAGAGGATGACGGCGGCAGCGGGCACGATGTCCCGGAGCCCCAGACGGGCCCAAGCACTGCGCTGAGGCTGTTCACCTACCATCTGGTCCACAGCTCCGACGGCACGCCCTGCAGGACCGGGGGCCCTAACACCTTCCAGGAGTCCACAAGGTCAACGCTGTTCTCAGGACAGCTCCGAGGTATCACTGCTGTCTCACTGTAGTGATGGAGGCAAAGCCACGGCAGCAGGTAAAACTCAGCAAGAGGCAGCACACTGGCCGTGAACTAGGCTGCCCGAGTCACTCACGGTGACAGAACATGCCAGTGTCACCTAAGGAGGTCCTGGATGAAGCAGAAGAGCTCATTTCACTGAAGTTCAGCCTTGCGTACGCGTCTTCTCGCTACTATTCTGTGCGACGACGGTGCGTACCTGGGCTGTGTGGGGGCACGACAGGTGTCTGGGGGGATGGCACTTGTGAGCCCACCAGAGCTGTCTGCCAAACTAGCCTCTTTGTGCACAGAAAACCAGCCGACAGACAGACAGACGCCAGAATTGGGTTATTCTGAATTGGGTATCTGGCGGACATTTTCTCAAAAATGAACCAGGCAAGCCTGTCCTTTCGAGGAAGGCAACCGATGGCATTTGTTGCCAATGATCAAGTTTGAGCTTAAAGGGAAACATCAGAGTTTCGGAAAACTTGCATCAGCCACCGTGAGTCTGACAGCCTCTCAAAACACAAAGAGTTTGCGATGATATGGGGGACGATGTTAACGTATGTAATTTCTGAAAATTGCCGAAACGTCTAAATTTGGAAGATAGGTATAACCCAGGGAACCAATATTTTCCCAATGACCCCTATGTGACGTTACAAAACCACACCTGTGTCAAAGATCCACTCAGAGGGGCGCCTGGGTGGCTCAGTCAGTTGAGTGTCCAACTTCGGCTCAGGTCATGATCTCATGGTTCGTGAGTTCGAGCCCCGCGTCGGGCTCTGTGCTGACAGCTCAAGTCTGGAGCCTGCTTCGGATTCTGTGTCTCCCCCTCCCTCTGCCCCTCTCCCACTCATGCTCTGTCTCTCTCTATCAAAAATAAACATTAAAAAAATTTAATAAAAAGTAAAAAATGAAAAAGATCCACTCAGAGTGCAAGATAGTCCCATGGCTTTTAATGCAATGAAATACGAAAAATTCCTTAATATGTTTTCAGATCCTGCATTTCAACCGACCTGTAAGAAACTATCACATGCTGAATTGTTACGTAGTGTCAAAAGAAAATACCCAGAGGCTAATAAAATGCTCCTTCCTTTTCCAACCACCTATCTGTGTGGAGCTGGATTTTCTTCACATACTTCAATCGACGCAACGTATCACAACAGTTGAACGCGGGAGCAGATATGAGAACCCAAGTGTCTGCTGTTAAACCGCACATTAAAGTGATTTGCAGGAGCACCTGGTTGAGCCTGCAACTCTTGATCTCAGGGTCATGAGTTTGAGCCCCACCATGGGTCTACAGATTACTTATAAAAATCTTTTAAAAATGGTCAGCTTTTAACCAACACAGGAAAACCACAAAGCTGAAAGGCAAAAGGCAAACCGGATAAAGATAGTTTTGACATATTTCTATTATTTATCATATTCAATGTACCTATTTTCAAACAGGAAAACAAATACATCTCGAGGGCATAACAGAAAAAAAACCCAAAACCCAGAAAACCCCAACAACCCAACAGAAGAGAGATACAAATGGACGGTAAATGTGAGGGAAAAAATGTTCAACCTAACTTGTAATTTGAACTCTGGAAACCATGAAATGCCACATATTGCCTATCATGGTATCACAGGCACAACAGCAGGAAAACACCCAACGCCAGCATGGGGGCCTGGGGTCCGCTCTCTCCCAAGCACCTGGCGGGATGCAAACTAGCACTGCCCCCTAGCGGCCAATCTGGCAACAATTCTAAAATACCTTCAGAACATCCCAGCAAATCTCCTATCAACTGATTCAAAGGAAACGATCAGAGATATGGCCACAGAACTGTCCGACATAGCTTTGCTTACATTAGCCAAAGACAAAACATCTTTCACATCAACAGTGGTCAAAGTCCAATGTATCGTGGACGTCATCATGCAGTCATTAAAACGGAAAGAGCGTCTGAGGAATGTCACTTAAAAGAATGTGGAGTGAAAAAAAGCCAACACAAGCACATACTATATGATTCCGTTCCCCTAAAACTCAGACAAGGTGTCCCATCTGTGGCAGGAAGGAGGGGATGGTGATGAGATGCAGGGGTCCGGGTGCTGGAAAAATTCCGTTCCTTGACCTGGGGGAGGCTCTCCTCATTTTGTAGAATCATCAAGCTGTATCCTTGGGATGTGTGTACTTTTCTGTGCATGGTCAACTCCAATTTAAACGTTTCAAATGCAAGAAGTAACAGTTTACTCACTCACATAGGAAAGTATCTATTGTGTGTTTAGTTAGGGAAAAAAGATACAGTGTAAAGGGTACACACACACACACACACACACACACACACACACACACACACACACGAGAAATGTCCGCAAGGATAAATCTCCAAACATGAATGGTGAACCATAGTTATCCCTGGACACTGGAATCATGGATGGGTCCCCTAATCTCCCTGCCTATGTTTATTTTCTCTGATTTTTCTAGAATGAACATATACTATTGATAGAAAAAAGAAGAGCCCCGGACCCCACAGAAAAAGGTCACAGGAGTGAGGGTTCTCCTGAGTTGCTACTGCTGGGAAGCTCAACACCTTCCCATGGAAATCATTTGGATGTCGGAGTCAGAAAGACCTGCGAGGACCCTAGCACTGTCCCCCACCAGAAGCCTGGGCCGCCTCCTGAGCCTGTTTCCCTGTGGAGGAAAAAGGGTTAAATGAGGTCATGGATGTCCTGGCCTGACCCAGTGAGTGCTCTGAGCTCCTCTGACACACAGCCCCTCCCCCCAGGTTCCACAGAGGAAGAATTGGAGGCCCAGGAGCCTGAGGGACAGCCCTGGGGGATGCCCACAGAGCCCCCCAAGGAAATGCCCCCCAGAGTACAGTGCAGGCTGGACATTGGACTTGACCTCAGGTAGCCTCCTTTGAAACCCACACCCATCACTCCCATGAAACCTCTACGTGGAAGGCTATGGCAGGAAAGGTGGACGGCTGATCCAGACAGGAAGTGACCTCGCCGGATGAATGACAGGCCAACATTCCATCGGGAGCCCCACCTGCTGGTGACCTTCGGGGTCATGGGAGCCAGGAGTGGGTGGGCACATGGAGGCCAAGGAGGAAACAGGATTTATGCAGAAGGCCAGGCACATGGCAGACCCCCAGGCAGGGAAGTGACTTCATTTCACCCTCTGTTGCCCTTGCTTCCGTCCCTGACATGGCAAGGAGTTAACCCTAAGAGGGCCATTCCTCACTGGGCTCTAGCCAAGTCCACACAGGCCGGAATGAGAAAATCCAGGCTTTCTCCTCTCTCCGACTCCTTTTATCCCCAGTCCACAGATACGGAAACTGAGGCTCACAGAGATTGACAACAGGACAGGGACTCTAGGACCTCTCCCACTACACTGAGCTGCACAGAGGAGGGAGATGTTAATTCAGGGTCAGGAACTCACGGGAGCCTTCCTGGAAGAGGAGACCACCGAGCTGGACCTTAAAGGATGAGCAACATTTGACAGACAAGAAGGGCATTCTGCACGGAGGAAACAGCATGGAGGAAGAAATGCCTGGCACTGTGCAGTCTCCTAGAAGTATCAAGGTACTTGTGAGGCCAGAATACAGGATGGGGTGGGGATGGGGTGAGCCTCAATGGACCCGGGGACTGTGCCAGAGAGTCAGGATGTTGCTCTGTGGGGTGAGACGTGCTGCCCAGACCGGGGCAACAGTAGAGCTGCATGATGATGCCCTGCGTCAACCTAAGAGGGCTGCCTGGAAGAGGCAACACACGGGGAGCCACCTCAGCAAGGGCTAGATATGACTCCGGGACCACTGGGGCCCAAAGCTCCGCAGGCCTCACCCCACCGCCCCGCATCCCCAACTACACCGGGTTTCTCTGTACAGGAGAAGGGAAAGAAATTCGCGACACCCATGGTACCGTGTGCCTCGCTGTGTACGTGACGCCAGACCATAGCACGGCAGGGCGCGGAGGTCACAGACCGTGTTTCGGCCTCAGCTCCGCCACCGCCAGCGGTGTGATCTCGACAGAAACGCTCAACCTCTCTGTGCTCCAACATCCGTCAGATGAAGACAAGAACCAGGCCTGCTCTGAGGGCCGTGAGGATTAACAGAGAGAGTGCTCGTGGTACACGCCCGCCTGCACACACACAGCCAGCCAGCGCCCAACAAATACCCACCGCTGTGCTATCCCTCCAGACTCTCCCGCTGGCCACGTATCACCGCCATTCCGCCTCATGGCCGGGCCAGTGGCCTGGCCTAGATCACACGGCAAAGGAACAGCGGAGCCAGGATTCAAACTCGGGCCTGCCTGGCCCTAACGCCCAGGCTCATCCCAGCCCACCAGGCAAAACAAAACTTGAAACCCTAAGACCTGAAACCTGCCTGCTTGGCTCTCCAGGCCTCTAGGCGGCTCCTGGTCGGGGGAAGAACTCGGCCACTTTAAGCCTCTGGCGACCGAGGGCAGGGCAGGGAGAAAACACCAGGGCACAGCAGGGGAAGAAAAATATTTTTAAGTTTCTCCCTCTTCCTGTTTATCTATCCTCTGGATCCAGAAGCTCCTGGTGGCTGGCTGTTCGTACAGGGAAAGTCCTGCCAACAGCGACATCCTGCCGTCAGCCGCCCTGGACCCAGCGGCCCCTGCCAGCCTTGTGCCGGGGGGGGGGGGGGGGGGGGGGGGGGGGGCACTGAGGACCACATCCCCGCAGACCCCTGCCTCGCCCAGGGTGGCTGCTTCACAGAGGCGGTTTTAACAGAAGCTGGGGCCCAGGCACGAGGACCCGGCCAGGGAGGAGGGGCCGCTGCCACTCCTTCCTGAGCACCAGCTGGCACCGATCAGCTCCACACTCAGCTGTGGAGAGGTGACAAGAAGCATTCAAGGAAATGACTCTGAGCCTGACCTGGGCACTGCCCTGGGGGCGGGAATGCGGAGCATGGGCTGTGCCGGCAGGCCAACCCGGCCTCCAATCCTGGCTGGCCTAAGACCTGCTGTGTGACCTTGGCCAACTTACTCAACTTCTCTGAGCCTAATCCCCTTATCTGTAAACCGAGGATAATACTGTGGTGGGGATTACATGAGATAACATGGGGGAAGGACCAGCCCCTAGTAAGTGTGAATAAATATTATTTTTTTTAATTTATTCATTTATCCTGAGAGACAGGGAGCAGGGAGGGACAGAGAGAGGGGGAGAGACAGAATCTCAAGCAGGCTCAACGCTATCAGCACAGACCCCGATGTGGGGCTTGATCCCATGAACCGTGAGAGCATGACCTGAGCCGAAACCAAGAGTCGGACGCTCGATCAACTGAGCCACCCAGGTGCCCTGAATAAATATTATTTGTTCCCACTCCCACCATCAAGCTGACACCTTCCCTCAACCCAGAGGATCTAAGGTACCTTTAAAATAAGCTCAAAAGAGGGGCGCCTGGGTGGCTCAGTCGGTTAGGCGTCCGACTTCAGCTCAGGTCACGATCTCGCAGTTCGTGAGTTCAAGCCCCGCGTCGGACTCTGTGCTGATGGCTCAGAGCCTGGAGCCTGTTTCGGATTCTGTGTCTCCCTCTCTTTGACCCTCCCCCGTTCCTGCTGTGTCTCTCTCTGTCTCAAAAATAAATAAACGTTAAAAAAAATTAAAAAAAAAAATAAGCTCAAAAGAACAATTATAGCCTCAAAAAAAAGAATGAAATTCTGACACGTGCTACAACATGGATGAACCTTGAAAATACTATGCTAAATGTTCCAATAAGCCAGGAAAAAAAGGGCAAATACCGCATGAAATAGAAGGATGGCTGCCAGAGGTCAGGGGAGGGGAGGTGGTGGAGAGTCAGCGTTTCACAGGCACCAAGTCTGGTTTCAGAAAAGGAAACAGTTCTGGACACGGTGGAGATGGGTGCACGACAGCATGAAAGTACGTAACACGACCGACCCGTACAATCAAAAATGGTTAAAAGTGGGGGCGCCTGGGAGGTTCAGGAAACTCTTGATTTCGGCTCAGGTCATGATCCCAGGGTCGTGGGATCAAGCCCTGCATCAGGCTCTCCGCTGAGCATGAACCTGCTTGAAATTCTCTCTGTCTCCCTGCCTTTCTCCTGTGCACACTCTCTCTCAAAAAGAAAAAAAAAAAGGTTAAAAGGGCACACTTTATGGTATATATATATATTTTTTTTTTATCTTAATTTTAAAAAGGGCTCATTCAAAAAACTGCTTTTGTGGATGCCCATGTTAATTGTCGTGCCTGCCCTTGGATAGTTCAGGGTCAAGAGGTGGGATAGGCACGGAAAGAGCTAAAGGCACCACCTCCCAGGGAACTCATGCCATCAGAGACGTAGGTGGTGGGTGCTGAGGAAAGAGGCACACGCATTCCTCCTGGGCCCGAGTCAGGGGTGCACCGATCAGCCCAAACCGCTCCGCCAGGCTCCTCCCAGTACGAGATGGGGTCTGCACGAGGCAGGAGCACGGTGAGTGTGAGATGCAGGGCCACACTCACACCTCGCGTGTGCATGTGTGCACATGCACTCACACGTGCACACACTCCCAGGCCAAAAATGCCAGAGTAGCCCAAACATGCCAATCCCGGCCTGTGCCCGGCCAGCTGGCCAGCCTCAGGCACCAGCATCCAATAAACAAGAATAGTTCTGCATCGGTCCCAGCCACCAAGGAAGGCAAACTGTGGCCCGCCCACCATCTCTAGGGCCAGGGATGTGGGGGAGGGGCATGAGCAAGAACTCCGTGGGCTTGCCCAGTGTAAGGAGACCTGGAAATACGACCCTCCAGAGGCCCACCCCCCCACACGGGCGCCTGCCGGACAACCCTACCCACAGGGCTGAGTTGAGAAGCAGGTGCACCCTGGGGGCAGGAGGTGGGTAAGAACAGGGGTGAGAGGGCCTGGGTCACTGTGTCGCCTTGGGCAAGTCCCTTCCCCCTTCCAGATCTTCTGAAGTCTCCTTCGCTTCCTTCTTGGTAAAATGAGCCTTCTATCCCAGCACCCAGCAAGCACCCCTGGGAATACATACATTCTAGAGAAGTAAATGTGTGTGTGTGTGTGTGTGTGTCCACCAAGAGACAGGCAGGGGTGCTCAGCAGGCCTTTTTCACAGTCACAAAAAGCCGGACACAAGCCTGAAGCCCATCTCTCGGGGAAAAATCGGCATGTGGTGGTACGCCTATATGGGGGAATACTACACAGCAATGAAAAGGGACAACGTGCCGAGGCCTGCAGCATTGCAGATGAAGCTCACAGAGTTCACGTAGACAGAAGCCAGAAGAATCCAGATAACGACAGTTCATATTCACAGGTTCCATTACACAAGAGCGAGCAAGACTAACCCTCGGGAGGGCACTCCAAAGCACGGACACTTGAGAGCGTGGGGACAGGCCGCTGACCAGGAAGAGGCCCCGGGGAACCTTACAGGGTGCTGAAAATGTTCCACATCTTGGTCTGGATAGGGGGTCACCCAGGTGATACACCTGTAACAATCCATCAAACTATGCTCTGACTTCCTGTCTGTAAATTAGATCTTGATTTACAGAATGAAATACAAACAGCTAGTAACTCACACTCTGCCTTCCTCTGAAGAGTGTACTGAGGCTATACAGAGAGTCTGTGTGTGGAACGGGTTGGGTGGTGCGGAAGAATGTGGCCTGGGAGGCAGAAGGGCCGGGGTTCCAATCCTGATGCTCCCTCTGATTGGGTACATTTTTTTTTTTTTCCTTCTCTGATTTCTTTTCCTGTTGTTGGCCAGGCTTTTTTTTATTCCATAAGTATGTGTACTTGCTGTCCAAGACAGATGGATTTATAAAGAAAAAGTTTACGCCCTTCCATACTCCTCTAAGCCCACCTCGTAAGCTACAAGGTTTCTTCCCCCTTAAGTAGACAACACAAACGCCCCTCCAGCTCATGCACAGAACCCCAAACCTGTCTGTCTAATGCTGGCACGCCATTTCACTGTAGCACCACTGCTTCAGCTAATGGCCACTAAGTATCCCCCGTGTCAACCAACCAGCACGGTCCTGCCCCTTCATGGAACAGACATCCATTCCAACAAGAGAGAGAAAAGAGAGGGAGACAGAGACGGAGGGAGACAACAAAGAAATACAATCACGACACACCGTGTACATTGTGATGCGGGACTGGGAAGCTCAGACAGGCAACGAGCGAGGTGGGAAAAAGATGTATTTTAGGTGCCATAGTCACAGAAGGTCTGTGCTGATACCTGAGGACGGGGAAGGTTGGGGCCACGTGAGAAAGCATGCCAGGCAAAGGGCACAGCAGGGGCAAATGCCCCGAGGGAGGGAAGAACCCAGAACTGAAAGGAGACCATGTGGTCTCCAGCTCACTGGCCACAAAATCCCAGTGCGCAGACTCACACCCTGACAGTTTGCGTCTTTAGAACAGGCTACCCGAATTCACGCTGCTTAGATAAAAATGTGCGTGTAAAAGCTGTAGTCGATTCCACCATCTTCCAAAAGGCGGCAGCCTTTTGCCCAGCATTGCTTAAAAGGGCCAGTGTTGGGGCGCCTGGGTGGCTCGGTCGGTTAAGCGTCCGACTTCGGCTCAGGTCATGATCTCGCGGTCCGTGAGTTCGAGCCCCGCGTCGGGCTCTGGGCTGATGGCTCGGAGCCTGGAGCCTGCTTCAGATTCTGTGTCTCCCTCGCTCTCTGCTCCGCCCCTGTTCATGCTCTGTCTCTCTCTGTCTTAAAAATAAATAAACATTAAAAAATTTTTTAAAAAAAGGGGGCCAGTGTCCCCACATCTTCACTGGTTTAAGAAGTTATCGATCTTTGTCCCTTCTGCCCATATGAAATGGTTCCGCCTCCTTGTCTGTACAGTGGGGTCAATGACAGTTTCTTCCTCTCAAGACACTGTGAGATTCAAATCAAAATAAAGTCATCTAATCTGCGAAGCTCAGCGCCTAGCACTGAGTGAGCCTCCATAAATGGGGGCTGATGTTGCCATCATTTCTGCACAAATGCCAGGAGATACACCTGTCAGTTCCATAATTACCATACTAACAAGGTGAACTTCCTAAGAGCAGCTTTAAAGGCTCAAACCCACACGGTTTAGCATGGCTTTCCCTGGAAACAGGGATACAGGGAGAAGGAGGTAGAAACCATGGCTCGGCAAAAGAACACTGAACTGGATGGGAGTCAAGAGACTAGATTCAGGTCAACCTGAGACTCAGTTCCCCCATCTATAAAATGGGCTAATTCGTGCCCTCTTCAGGCAGACATCCTCCAAATGTTTCTGGGGCATCTCCTAGGAGGGAGAATTTGTTCTAGGAGCTGACAATACAGAACAAAAATCCTGCCTTACACATGCTAGCTGGAGGCACAGAAACATGGTATATAAATTAGTAAAATATATAGTGTATAGAGAGGTGACAGTGATAAGAAAGAAAAGGGTTATGGGGGTGAGACATGAGATTTTGGACGGGGTATCTAAGGGAGGCTTCGCATTTGAGTAAAGATCTGAAGGAAGTAGGATGGGAAGCTATGCGGCTCTCTGGAGGAAAAGCATCCCAGGTGGAGGTGACAGCCTGTGCAAAGGCCCTGAGGTGGGGGTGTTCCCAGTGGGTTGGAGGAGCCATGAGGCAGTTTGGGTGGTGTAGAGTGAGTGAGGGGGTGGGTATTAGATGGGGATGTTCTGGAGGCCACACTAAGGACGCTGGCTCTCCCTGGGAGCAAATGGGGAGCCACCAGAGCCCCTGGGCAGAGAAATGCCTTGCTCTGACTTTCACATCCTAACAAGGTCACCCTGGCTGCTGCGTTAGAAGAATCTGTCGGGGAATGAGGGGGGAACAAAGGTGGAAGAAAAGGGACCTGTGTGGAGTCCGCCAGGGCCCCTGGAGGCTTGGCCAGCAGCGTGGGGAAGGTGAGGGGAAAGGTTCACCCTGGATCCGCTGTGAGAGGGAGGCCGACAGGGCCTGCGGAGGCGTGGGAGAAACAGAGGAATGGATGACTCAGGTGTTTGGCCTAAAGAACGAGATGAGACAGACGGGGGGAGGCAAGCGTGCAGTGAGGACCCAGCAGACAAGAGAGCCACGGTCTCGTGCCCCCCGCAGCAGCCTCAGAAGAAACCAGCAGGCCCTGGAGACCTGCCAAGAAAGACGAGCTGGTCCTGAGGCCCATGGGGAAAGCGATACGAGAGACAGAGAGGGAAAAAGTGGATCCAGAGGGGAAGTCAGCACGGCACGTCTCCAGGCTTCCCCTGCCCACAGAGCCTGGGCCACGGCCAAGGCCGGCTGCTCACAGGCCCACTTCACAGATGGGGAAACCGAGGCAACAGAGTTCTGCTGTGAATACCTGTCGGTGAGAAGCCAAAAAGACACGGAATGAGCTAAGGTGGAGGGCAGGTGGCCAGCTGGCCCACTGGGTTCCTACCGCTCTTACCTACCACCCCAAACAGGGACCATGGAGCTGGGACCCGACGTCCCCACCACACAGGAAGTCTGCAGGACCCCAGGAGGCAACACAGGACCGTGGGCTTTCCAGCGCTGACAACGTGACTCAATCCAGACTCCACGGATGTCTGCTCTGGGATCTGTGAGCTCGGTCTCTTTTTTTATTGGGATTTAATTCACACGCCATAAAAGTCACCCTTTTAAAGTACAAATTCGGTGGCATTTGGTACCTTCACAATGTTGTGCAACCATCACCACTATCTAATTGCCGAATATCAAACCCAAAAAGTTAAACATAGAATTAATTACCGTATGACCCAGAAATGCCATTCCTAGGAATATACCCAAGAGAACTAAAAACAGGCATCCAAACAAATACTTGTAGACCCATGTTCACAGCAGCACCATTCACAGCAGGCAAAAGGTGGAAACACCCCAAATGTCCATGAACTGATACACGGATTAAAACATGTGGAACTGTGGTATGTCCATACAATGGTTTTATTATTCAGCAAAAAGGGGCGCCTGGGTGGCTCGATCGGAGAAGCGTCCGACATCGGCTCAGGTCAGGATCTAGCAGTTTGTGAGTTTGAGCCCCGCATGGAGCTCTGTGCTGATGGCTCAGAGCCTGAAGCCTGCTTCCAATTCTGTGTCTCCCTCTCTGCCCCTCCCCAACTTGTGCACATGTTCGCTTGCTCTGTCTCTCTCTCTCTCTCTCAAAAATAAACACAAAGAAAAAATGTTTGCAATGGTTAATTTTGTGTAATGTGAATTTCACCTCAATTTTTTTTTTAAAAGTAATGAGAGCATGCCCTGGGTCATCTGAGCGACCTCGTAAGCAAGCACTGCCATGCCATTTGGGGCTGAAGTCTGCTGAAGTTTGTTTACAACCGAGTTCCTTTTCTGTGAAGGCCAAATGACATCATTGCACATGGGACAAACAAAGGTGGTGGTTCAAACAGAGGAGGGGGTGGGGTGGAGAACTGAGCCACCCCATACATAGCCCATGGCAGCCTGGATGTGCCCAGAGGCCCAGCCTCTTAGGAGTCGGGACCATGTTCATGTCAACAGCATCTGTGCGAACTGAGCAAAACCCACCTGTTAGTGCCAAACGCCTGATCCCCACAAGAAGTGGGTTTAGGAGCTACTATATGCAGATTCCAGGAACACCACTATTCTACCCTTCCCTTCAAACAAGCTCCACAGATGCAGAGCTTCCATGACCTCCCAAGACCAACAGATACAAAACGATACACTACTGAAACAGACATTTGGGGATTACTCACTGGCAGTCTGGGCTCTAAAGTGAGTGATCAGAATTAAGCAGCCAACCTCATTAATGCCACTTTGTACAGCAAGTTCAGGCGACAGAAGCAAGGGAAAACAGAAGAGTCCCGGCTCTCTACTGTCAACACAACACTGGCAATGCAGGTGCAGCTTACGTCCTTCCAATAAATTAACACTGTTCCTTCGCAATGGGTTGGCTTTCTGGTTTTATTGGTGTTTCATATTTGTTTCACGGTCACACAGAAACTAAGTAAGCCTGAGTCATTCCTATCTAGTTTTATATCTGGACACATTTTAGTTATGTTCTAATAAGAACATTTAAATCAACAAGTGAGGCTTTTCTTTTCCTTTAACAGGGAGTCCACAAAAACACACACACTGTATGATTCCATATGAAATGTCCAGAGTAAGCAACTCTATAGACACAGAAAGTAGACTAGTGGGCTGGGGATAGGCAGTGACGACTAATAGGTACAGAGTATCTTTTTAGGGTTGATGAAATGTTATAATTAGACGGTGGTGACAGAGGCAGGACTCTGTGAATACACTAAAAGCTACTGAATCATATGTTTTATTTATTTTTTAAACGTTTGTTTATTTTTGAGAGAGAGATCGTGCACACCCATGTGGGAGAGAGGCAGAGAGAGAGGGAGACACAGAATCCGAAGCAGGCTCCAGGCTCTGAGCTGTCAGCACAGAGCCTGACGTGGGGCTTGAACCCATGAACCCTGAGATCATGACCTGAGCCGAAGTTGGACACTCAACCGACTGAGCCACCCAGGCATGTTAGTTGCATCGTATGTTTTAAATTGGTGAAATTGTATGGCATCTGAATTATATCCCAAAAAGCGATTTTAAAAAGGGGGAAGGGTCCACATGTTACCCAGGTTCGAGCAGCATGAAGCTGAAGAAATCACAGGGGAAATCAGCAAACCCACCTGTTGTTAGTTTCAAGGCTCACTCCCCTCTCCCTCCCCCTAGACCATCCCCAAGGGCTCAGAGAAGGAGGCTGAGATGAAATCCTAAATCACAAGACAAGCCCATATCGGAACACAACTCAAGATTCCTATGTCACGGGACTCACTTCATACAACAGTACTGAGACACTATGTTGAATTATTAAACTAGGAAAAACTTGAAAACAATGAAAACAACCGATGTTTGTAAGTATGCACAGAGTGTGGCCCATTTATACGAGGATGGCAATGGTCAAGGAAAGAAGCATGACAATACAGATGCAGAACCTCCGTGACCCAATTGGCTGGGATCAGGTAGAGCCAGGAGCATGCAAATCTGAGCAGAGGAGGCCCCTCTTCCTCAGGAGGCCACAGACTCCCCACCTTCCACCCACCTTCCACCCCCACACCCAAGGCAGGGTTCCTGTTGCCTCAATAAGGTGCATCTTCACTGCGACAAGAAGCGAGGCCTCCAGAGTCCATCTTTGATCGCCCAACAAATCATTCTCTCCTTGGGCCTAATCCTTCCAGCGACGTGTCAGGAGGCAGGAAGAGGAAGCCCCCGCGGCTGGGAGGCGGTGGTGACGGAAGCAGGAATGCACGTCCACCCAGATGCCCAGCTACCAACTCACCCACCCCCAGGACAGTCTGATCTCTTGTGTTCCAACGCCTCCCTCCTCCAGAAACCCGCTCTGAATGGACCACCTTCAGGAAGCCCTCACTCTGTCTCCCCAAAGCCCGGCTGAGCCCCAGCTCGGAGCCAGGGGCAGAGGGACACCAACTTGCATGGCCCAGGCTCCCGTCTCTGGGCCCTGGGCTCCCAGGGGGTGTGCAAGGAGCTCCCACGGCAGTGCTGGGACCCTCCCAAGGCCAATAGCTGAGTGAAAAAGCAGGCCCCAGGGTCACGGCCCCAGGGCGAATTACATGCCCAAATCAAAACTACACAAATTCACCCAGAGGCACAGAAGAAACACCCGGGATATTCAGCAAACCACTGATGGCATTACCTCTTCCTGGTGAAGAGAGGAGGTGGGGCATGGGGGCCTTCCCGGTGGCAAAATGATGCCAGACTTGACCGAGGGGGTGGCTGTACGTTCCTGGCAGTTACCAACACTCATGCAGCTGTGCGTTTATAGAGTGCACGAATCTCATGGTACACATACCGCATCACACTCGTAAAACAAAGGAGAGCAGCTGCTCAGTGGGTCCGGGTTTCCCTTTGTGGTGATGGGTACGTTCTGGAACTTGACAGAGGCAGTGGTTGAACAACATTGTGAATGTACGGGCCACTGAACTGGACACTTGAAAATGATTAATTTTGGGGCGCCTGGGTGGCTCAGTCGGTTGGGCGACCAACTTCGGCTCAGGTCATGATCTTGCGGTCCGTGAGTTCGAGCCCCACGTCCGGCTCTGTGCTGACAGCTCAGAGCCTGGAGCCTGTTTCAGATTCTGTATCTCCCTCTCTCTGACCCTCCCCCATTCATGCTCTGTCTCTCTCTGTCTCTAAAATGAATAAACATTAAAAAAAAAAAAGAAAATGATTAATTTTAGGGGTGCCTGGGTGGCTCAGTCGGTTGAGTGTCTGACTTCGGCTCGGGTCATGATCTCACGGTCCGTGAGTTCGAGCCCCGTGTCGGGTTCTGTGCTGACAGCTCGGAGCCTGGAGCCTGCTTCAGATTCTGTGTCTCCCTCTCTCTCTCTGCCCCTTCCCTGTGCTCGTTCGATCGCTCTCTATCTCTCAAAAATAAATAAACATTTAAAAATTAGAAAAAATGGCTAATTTTATGTCTAGTGAATGTCACCTCAATTTTTAAAAAAAACTTTTTTAAAGGTAGGGAGGGAAAAAATTACTACACCCATTTTGCAGATGAGAAACTGGGCTAAAACGCAGCGGTGAAATGCCAGTCTAGGGTTTATCCACCTATGCCTCAGGCCTGGTTCGGGGCCCAGTAGAGGAGAGATCTGCTCACCTCCCTCAAGGGGCCCGATCTCCAGGGAGGGCCCTTCTCTCTGGGGCATCTGAAAACCAGAACTTCCCAACAGGCCCTGGAGTGAGCCAACAGAGCAGCCCCTGGGAACTCCTGAGACCCCCAAAGTCCGTGAGCTGGGCTGCCAATGGGGCAGGGAGCGAGCACCCACTGAGAAGATGATCATACTAAGGCTGAAAAGCTGCTGGGCCAGGATGTGGGTGGGAAGAGGTCCCCCCATTAGTTCCAGGCTGGATAAGGTCATCCTGGCTGGGCCCTGGGGCTCTGATGGAGGGCTGCCCCAGAGAATTAAGAGGTCAGCACCAGCTTCAGGGACCCCAGGAGGAAGGAGTGTAACTCCAGGGTGGCAGTCAAAGAGGACATGTCCAACGGCCACCTGGGACCAGCAGAAGAGGGTTAACTTATTCATGGGGTCTACAGTTCCCGGAAAAGGAAAAGGAAAAGGAAAAGAAAAGAGGAGGGGAAACTCCCCTCTGTGCTTTCTAAACATCCAACAATCTTCAAAACATCCAAGCGTCCCTGTCTTACACTCTGGGGAAGTGCTGGACAGAAGCCACGCAGCCTGCAGGCAGGCAGGCCCTGGGGCTTGGCAGGCTGCAGAGGCTGGCAAGGCCAAGGTCATCTGAGGGCACCCACCTCTCTCCTGCATGGGGCCAACACCATCCCTTGGCAGTGGGGCCGTTCCTCATGGGCGAGGGCGGGAGGCACCGCAATGGACCCACGGCCCTCCCAACACCACACCCTCCCTCCTGGAATTTCCAAAAGCCCTAGTTCCCTGGGAGTCCTTGGGGTCAGCATGAGACACCCAGCTCCCAGATGCTCCCTACTGCCTGCCTTGGGCATGTAGGTAGCCCCAGATGCCCTGTGTCTTTCTCATCAGAGAACCCCAGCCAAGAAGGGGCACCCCTCGGAGCTAACACCAGTTCACACGTCGGTTATAGGAAATATACAAAACACCTCCCAAGGTCCCAGAATTCCACTATTAGACAGACATTCGCTCCGTAGGAAAAGCTAAGGAGTTTTCAAAGGCTCTCAGTTCATTCCCAAGAAGGGAGACCTATTAACCTATGGGTATCTTAACTAAGAGCAAAAATAAGCATGTGCCTGAAGCAGGAACCGTCTGGAGCCCCAGCTCAAAACCGAGCGCCCCCAGGGAGGGCTGGCAGGCATTTATAAGAGGCAGCAGGGTCTCTGGAGACTGAGGGGAGAGCAGACGTGATTCGTAAAAGGAAAGTGAGAGGCCTCCGGCTTGTGTCCTAACAGGGAAACCAGGGCTGCCTCGGAGCCCAGAGTGGGAGGGACAGAAGGTCCCAGCATGCAAGGACTCTCTGGACGGGCCAGGATGCGAAGTGCGGGTCCCCTCCCCATGTGCACGGATCTGTCCACGTTCCTAAACACACCAAGCGGTCACACCTCTGCACGGGCTGCTCTTTCTGCTTGAAGCCTTCCCTCACCCTTGCAAACTCTTGGCCATCCTTCAAAGCCCACCTGAAGCACTGCCCCACCCCCTAGCAGGCCACTCCCTCCAGCTGCCTCCAGCTCCCACCACAGATGGCACAGACCTGGGAAGGTGCCAGTCGGGTATGATACAATGTATGAATGTGCCTCTCTCACCCAGAAGGGACAGGGTCTCACTCACCTTTGGTCCCCTGCACCTCGCACTGAACCCAGGGCCAGGAACCCCAATGTAGAGGCACCCTGTTGCCTTCCGACCATCAGGCACTGCTCAAACACCCTGGCCTCACACATCTCTCCTTCTGCTGAGAAAGTAGTAATCAGGGTAATGACAGCGGCACTTGATGTTTACTGAGCACTTACTATGAGCCACATGCCACCCCAAGGGCTCTCCATGAAAGATCTTCCTCTCATCTTTGCGACATCCCTATAAGGGAGTTACTATCATTAACCCTGCCACACAAGGAATCAAGCACAGAGAAGGTAAGTGAGCTGCCCAGGGGCACACAGCTAGTGAGAACAGGACCCGAAATTCCAAACCGGTGTTCTCCATCACTACAGATCCACTGGCGGGCAGGAAGATGCTCCGGGAGCAGTTGCTAGGACAGGCTCTGAGTGGAAGAGGAACTCAGAGACTCTAATGGCCAGTGCTTCCCAGGCCTTCTCTTTCCCCAGGTCCCAGCCAAAGACCCAGGGACAGCAGCAGAACCTCTTCCCAGTCTGAGCCTGCTGCTCCCGGCCCCATCCGGGTGCCGAGCGCCAGTTGTAAGAAACATCCAAGGCCCTGCAGCTCGGCCCGTACTGGGGAGGCACACGGCTGCCTGCTGGGAGGCAGAGCCGTGATTTGGGGCTATTCTTAGCAAACCACTGGCTCCCCTCCCAGAGGCCTGGCAGGCGGCAGACCCAAGCTTCCATACGCCCTGCCTGCTATTTCCTGACCCTGCATGTGGAGATCCCACAGGGCTAAGGAGTGGCTGGTGGGCAAGGGGTGAGGACAAAGCCCTCCAGCTTTCAGATGAGAGGTGTCTGCCTGCCCAGCCTTCCCAGGCACGTGGCCTGCTGAAGCAGCTCTATGGGGGGGTGGGGGTGGGGGGTGGTCCTGGCCGCAGGGGAAGGCTCGCGATCAAAGCTCCGCTGACGGGCACTCGCTCTGTGCCATACCCTGGGCTACACGCCTTCTACTGATTTTCTCCCATTTAACCTTTAAAACGCTCTCAAGGGCTAGGGGTTACTGGCCCCATTTTAAAGATGAGGAGTTTCACGCTAAAGGCAAGTTAATTCAGACATTAAGTAACTCGCGCAGGGTCACGCAGTAAGTTACGTGTCACTTAACGTAAGTTAAGGGTCAAGCTACGTCTAGACTCTGAGCAGGCTCCCAGTCTCCAGGTTGGGCAGAGCGGAAGCGACCACAGCCAGAGGTGGGGGCCCCCCTCCCTGTCTGTCCAGGCCCAGGGTTTAGAGGAGGGGCAGTCCACATCTGAGGGCACTGGTCTCACCAAGGACCCCACTGCGTGTCTACTCTTTCTCTCCCCTAAGAATGATCCTTCCCTGGCTGGCTCAGTCGGTAGTCTGAGACTTTTCTTTTAAGTTTATTTATGTGTTTTGAGAGAGAGGGAGAGCCCTAGCGGGAAAGGGGCAGAGAGAGAGAGGGAAAGAATTCTAAGCAGGTCTCATGAACTGTGAAATCGTGACCTGAGCTGAAATCAAGAGTCAGACACTTAGCCAAATAAGCCACCCAGGCACCACGAACCTGAGACTCTTGATCTCTGGGTCATGAGTTCGAACCCATGTTGGGTGTAGAGGTTACTAAAAAAAGAGAATAAATTAATTAAAAAAAAAAAAAAAAAAGAATGGTCCCTTCCCTGCCAGAGACCCTCAGGCTTGGGCTCAGAAGGAGAGTCCCCAGTCAGGTTCCTCCTCTACCCAGGCGACACAGCCTCACTTGAGGAAACTTCTGGAAACCACAGGAAGATGAAACTCAAAGGTTCGAGGAGGCCCTGCTGGTGCTTACAGCACGTACCCAGCCCTGTAACTTAGGGAGAGGGGAGGTCAAAGGACTCTCGGAGTAAAACAGAATACCAAGCTCTTTGGGGGCTCCAAACCCCAGTGGGGGTCTAGAGACAAAACCACACCACAGATCACCTGCACGCCCACCACCCTAAACAGGACAACTTCCCGCTGCTGCACGGAGTCACAGGGATAACTGAGCAGTGCCCACCTCGACTGCACCTTGAGACCCACCTGGGTCCATGTCCTGGCCTTGCCGTCAGGTGACTCAGCAGGTATATGTGTCCATATCCCCCGGGAGCCCACAGCCAGCTCCACGTCTGCCCAGGTACTCGAGTCACTTCCATGTGACTCCATGTCTCGTGTCCACGCATGTGAGCTCACATCCACGCCCGCCATCCATGGGCCTGCCCATTATACATCTGCCTTTTGTATAGGGAGGTTCGAGTCCCCGTGAAGGTGTAATCCGCCCATACGGTGTCGGTGGCCCGTGTGTGGTCCACGTTCACGTGTCCACATTGCTGCCCCTGCACCCGTCTATACCCCTGGGTTGCTTGCCCACTTCCGTTGCCTTCCCGGGTCTTCACGCATGTCCGCATCCAGTTGCTCTCTGTCTCTGCCCACGCAGCTGTAAACCCAAGCACGCGCACATCTCTGCCCACGCCAGTATCCCCCACCTGTGCCCGGGTGACTCTGTGTGTGCCAACTGTTTGCAGACGGGTGGGTGTATTCGCACAAGTGCTCACAATGCCAGCCACGGCTGTGGGGGGGAGCTCAGCAACGCCCTCTCCCACAACGGTGCCCAAGGCCATGGGCACAAGCACAATGCCACCTCCACCAATTGTTCCAGAGAGCAGAAAGCTACCAGAGATGATGGGGGAGGGGGGCAAAGCCCCAGACACAGCAGAACCTCAGAGTGAGGTCAGGGCTGCCCCGGTACCACCCACATCAAGCCAGTCCTGCCCTACCCACCCACCTCCATCACCCCAACTTCAATACTTGATGGCCAGCAAGGGGACTCACAGGAAACTCGGCCTCAGGGCCTCTAGCCTTCCAACAACATCCCCAGCCCCCAGCAATAGAGGCTCTTCGGAAATGAAGTGAGGACTTCCCCCTGCTGGCCTCGGAACCTCCTATGAGGTTGGACCTAGACCTCAAACCTCACAAGCCCCAAAGAACCTGGGGGAGTCCCATGCTCAGCCTGACCCCAAAAACCAAATGGGTTTCTTCAGAAAGCTACCAGCAGAGAAAGACCGTCCGAGAGTGGGGCTGGGGGCACATACAAGCAAGAGAATCTCCTGAACCCCCCCCTCCCCCCCCCCGCTGCTCCCTGTCCACAGAGGTGGTGAGAGGTCCTCACTATGAGCAGAGTAACAAGGAGGGATGGGAATGGTGCTGGAACATCTTAAACAGATTTGAACACATGCATATGACTGCATGAGAACTGGATTCCAGCTCCTCCCCCAAGGATCGCAGCCTGTGTCACTCATTTAGCCATTAATCATGGGTAGCCTCTTGGCTTTCAACTATTATTATTAGTCCGCGACTGGTATTGAAAGCCTATAACAGCAAACTTTTCTGTATGTTTGTCTTGTATTCCCCATACGGCTGAGCCACCTGAGGACAGCACCCTCCCATCCTCCCATCCTCCCCAGCAGAGCCCGGGGCGTGGCATTTAAGAGGTGCTGAGACACTGGGTCTAGCTGCTCTGAAAAGAGTTGGTCCCTAGACCTTTGGTTGCGAGAGGAAAGAATCCCAGAAACTTCTTGAAGCCAGGAAGCTTGTTTCCGTCTCTGACTCCCCAAGAGGTAAGAACACATTCCAGCCATCCTGGCTACTTTAGAGTCAGGTGCAGCAGGTCTCCCACACCCCACTTTGCTTTCCTACAAGTCACGGACTCTTCAGGAAAAATCTCTGAAGATGAAAAGGGGATCTCCTGGGAGACCCAGGCCTAGAGAAGGAGAGGGCCAAAGGGGCTCAGAAGCAAAGCCCACTGTGACCTCTTAACTCTAACCAGTTCCATGGGCCCCAAGCCCCTTAAAGATGAGCCCAGGGACCCCATGAGTAGTTCATGAGGCGGCTTCCCTCCTCCCGACTGCACAGTGAGCCTGGCTCAGACGCCGTGTCCCAGGCCTAGCCCCAAAGACTGGAGGCGCTGCCAGCCCACGTTTAGCCTGGTGCGAGGGAAACCGTGGGGGAGGAGATAGCCCAGCGCCCGGCAAGCGACTCAGTAACCTCCCACTCTTTACTGAGGTCCCGCTTCTCTCCCAGGCATTAATTCCGTGCGGGTTTGGATGGGAGCCCAGAACCTCTCCCCTCCGGGGAGCCCAGGAGGCATGCGCCCCGGGGGATGGGGAGTGGGTGGTCTGAGCAGCCCCCGGGCCGGGGTTGCCCAGGGGACTCCAGATCTGCCCTCCCCTCGCCAGCCCCGGGTGCGGACGCGTCGGTACCTGCCAACACGCGGCTCCGGGGGGCATCCGCGCTCCTGCGGCTGGCGCGCTGCGCCCGGACTGCGGGCGCCGAGTCAGGCAGCGGCGGGGCGCGCCCGGCGCGGGCTCCGGCTCGCTCCTCCCAACTTCCCCAGCCCATCCGTGGGCAGAGGCGGCTCCGGAGGCGGGCAGGCCGGGCGCGAGAGGCGAGGCCAGGAGAACTGCAGCCCGCGCTAGCCTGCGGTGGGAGATGCGCGCCCCAGAGCCAGCGCGCAGCTCGGTTCCCCGCGCGCCCCGCGCCCCCCACGCCGAGGGGCGGACCCGGCCAGGCCGCCAATCAACGCGCCTGCCGCCCCCCCCCCCCCACCAGCCAGCCTGAGCCCCCGCCCCAGCCGCAGAGGAGGCGGGGGGCTCGGATTTAAAGACACACTCACCCAAGCCGCGTCCGGATTGGCATCCGCAGCTCCCGGGCGGAGAGGGAACGGCTGGCCCCACCTTCTCCGGCCCCGCTTCCTCCCTCTGCCCGCCCACCCTCTGCTAGGAGGAAAAGTTTGGGGCGGGGGAGAATGCCTGTGAAGCCAGTTCCTCTTCCCTTGTCATTAGTTCGGCTCCTTCTGGAAGATCCCCAAAGCCTCCATCCAGCCTCCCTGGCTGAAAGAAGCAAAGGCTTTCGGGGCCACACCCCCTCCCAAACTCCAGCTCCCCGGGAGATCTGCAGGCCGGGGCTTCCCTCGCCCCTCTCTGCTTTTTAAAGCCAGGCTGTGCCTCGGTGAGACCCAGATGAGTATCAGGGAGCCTGAATAAATGCCCCACAGTGCTGTGCAACCTGAGCTAGACGATTGACCTCTCTGGGCCTCAGCCACCGCAGTGTCAACGGGCGTAAAGAGCAGACTGTCCTCTCAGTCGTGGGTTTTTTCCCAAGCCCTGGACGCCCCTCAGTTCCCAGAGGCTTAAAGGGAAGAGTGGGGCAGAAACTTTGGAAGGGAAGGGGTCCCTCTGCCCCTATTCCAGGACTGTCGGCAGTGACACGCACAAGCCCCGCCCCTTAGGTGCCCCCGCTCCCATCCCGATGCCCCAGCAGCCCACGTGGGCCGGTGGCTAGCACGCCCCCGCTGGTCCCCACGTGCGTTCAGTCTCCCGCCGCCGCTGCTTCCTCTCCGGGAGACTAGCTTTGTTGTGGTTAGTGAGTCACTTCCTCCCTCTCTCCACGGGAAATCCTTCTTCCTCACCTGTCACTACCTGCCTCGCCCCCACTCAGGGCTGGAGCCGGAGTCGGTGGAGCCAGGTCTCCCCCGGAGGAAGGCAGCGCTGTCTTCACCTCTTTCCAAAATCAGGCAAGAGGGCGCTGGGCTGAACAGAGAGCACCCCAGTTCGCCCTGGGAATAAATGAAGACGAAAGAAATGGTTGTCGTTTGTGGTTCTATTACCAGGTCTCCAGCACCTTTCAAATGCTTCATTCACCTGGATGATTTTTATGAGCTAAGTACTGTTATTATCCCTATTTTAGTGGATGAGGAAACTGAGGCCCAGGGAAGATTTGCCCTCGGCTCCAGGCCTGCCTTTTCCCCGACAGAGATGTGTGAGAAGGGCGGAGAAAGTCCAGGCATGGGCAGAGATGCACATCTGACGGCCGTCACAGTCCAGCAAAGCTAGGCTCAAACTGGCTCACAGTCTACTGGCCGTGTGGTCTGGGAAACATGACATAAACTCTCTGATCCCCAACTTCCTCATCCATAAGCTGGCCTGCTCTCCTTCAAGGAGGTGCTGAGAAGCCAGGGTGCTGGGGCGCCTAACTCACCCACCCCCTGCCAGATTCCCCACTGATGCCCCTGCTGCCATCCTGAGGATGCTGCCTTCCTGGATAACGCCCCCTTGAGGCCAGGACTAAGTAAGGGTCCAGCACTAGCATGAGCACACACAGAAACATGCACACATACACGCAGGCGCACAAATACACACACGTGCATACACACTGCTCTTCCTCCCTGGCTGTCCAACAGGTGCTGGGGGCTGTAGTGGTCTAGACTGAGCTCTTGGAAGACCAAATTCTGGCTCTGACCCGTCCTTTGGTCCCCAGCGCAGTGCCGGACTCATTCATTTGTATTCACCATGCACACAGTAGGTGTTCTAGTTGAATCAAGCAGAAAAGCCCAGGGCAGAAGTGTCCCCAGGAGAGCCAGCAATCAAAGCCCTTCTAGCCGCAATAGACAGCCTCGAGCCTCAGCTGGTAGACCCCAGAAGTAAAGGGTCGGGGGCTCGAAGGTGTTTCAGGGACAGGCCACAGACTGTATCCAGACCACAGCGCCCAGACTCGCCAGCTCACTCCCAGCTCCTGGGGCTCTGCCAAGTCCCTGATGATCATGGGGCTGGCGGGGGGGGGGGTGGTGGGGAACCACAAGAAAGCCTTCAGGACCAGATTTGCCCCATCCTAAGCCTGGGAGGGAGAAAGGGCTTAATACTGAAGGAGGAGGAAAGGACACAGAGCAGCCCTAGGTATGCCCAAGAGAAGGCGTTCTGTTCTCTCCCCAGCCCCAGGCAGAAGGGAAAAATCCCTTGTGCCAACTCTTTTGGCCCAAACTTCTCCAGAAGCTTCCTGAGAGGTCTGGAAGCTCAGAGCAAAAGCCCAAAAGTCCCAGAGAAAGGATCGATGGTCCCAGAACAAGACCTCAGAAACTAGAGGGCTCTGGACTTATGCCCATTCTGCCAGCACCCCCACCAGCCCTGCCACCACCCCACGTCACACACACACACACACACACACACACACACACACAAGCACCCAAGACATCACTTCATCGACTAGAGAATGGCAGGGCCCAGTAGGTGGCCCTGTACAAATGTATGCACTCGTGCGTGCATACGTACACGCTTGTGTTGCTCACGTGTGAGCTCACGTTTGCAGAGATGTGAAGAAGCATTTGCACAAGTGTCCAACACAAGTGAGCATGGGTCCACATGCCAATATGTGTAGCGCACACACAAACCAACCTACCACAGCCCAAAGCTACAAAGAACAGCCAAGAACGCCACTACTCACACTTCCAGAACCGCCCGTAGCCTCCCCCTCTGCCCAAGCGAGCGAGGTGCCGCTGCTCTTGGAAGAGAACTCCCACGTTCAGTCCCTGCGCAGAAACATAAGCTGTGGACGCCCCGGGTCCCCCATGGGAACACTCAGGCCAAGAGTTATTTCCTGACAGGCACAGATGACTCGCCGGAAGGTAGGGGAGCTGAGTTCAAACCAGCAGAGATGAGACTTGACGAAAGACAAGAAACAGACCCTCCTGCTCTCCTCTGCTCCTCACTCCCTGCCAAGCCCACTGCAGGCCACGGGACGCCGGGCCCGGGGAATAGACAGAGTCAGGGCAGGGAGCCGACCTCGCCTTGCTCCCCGTGGCACTGTTACGGTCATGATCTGGGATTCACAACGGCCCACCAGCATCGCTGGGCGTCTTGGAGCCTGCGGTCCCTCCCCCTGAGCCAGGCGGTCTCTGAGCCTCCAGCATCACGCATCTGCTGCTGAGACCCAGCACAGACCCCTTCCCGCTGCCTGGCTGCCTGGGGTCCTGCTGTGGCTGCCTGGCCTTCCAGGCCCACTGCCCCCTCTCCAGGACCCAGTACCCACCCCTCATCCGTTCAAGCCCCTTCTGAGCACAACCCAGGGCTTACGGACATGGGCTTGGGGCAGAGCACGCTTGCCCTGGGTCTAGCCTCAGCAACTTTACCACCTAAAAGTTCCCACGTTTTGGGAGTCGCATTTTCCTCATTTGTAAAATGATAGGAGTGGTTCCTGCTTCCCAGGAACGTCTGGAGGACTGAAGGGGTGTCTGGCATTCAGCCAGAGCTCACTGATGTCAACTATTGGCATTGTTACCATTATTGTCACCTGTACTCGTGCTCTGACCCAGCCCTGAACCTGCCAGGGCAGAGGGCTTCTTCAAGACTGAGTTCTGCCTCCTCCAGGCAGCGTTCCCTGCTGACAGGATCTCTGTCTGCTCAGGACTCTTTGCCCCTCACCTCTGTGCAGGGCCCTGGACCTGAGCACCCCTACCTGGCACAGAATATATGTTCAATAATTGGCATCGTAGTTATCAGCAAGGTCATTCATTTTATTGCTTGTACCCTCTTTTGGGTCTAGGTTCAACGATGACATCTCTCCTGACTGAAATTCATACGCTGGGTTCCGACTTTTTTGACTGATACTCAAAGAAAGAAATGTGTTTTGCGCTGGAACCACCAGCTCTACTGAGACTTGAAAATGTGTGCGTTTCACCAAAAAAATGCATAGCCTCCTGTGTGTGGTGCATTCTGACACTTTCTCATGCATTCTGTCCTGTTTCTGTTCTTGCTGATTGCAGTACACAAAACTGATTTTACCTGTGACCTACAGTTTGAAAATTCTGCCCCTGAGGGCAGGGGGACCTCCCCTCCCTCCCCCGGTGCCACTCAGTGCCTAACTGAAGACTGCCTAGGACATATGAGAGGAGGGTGGTTCTGTTTCCAGAACATTCCTCAAGGACGACAGAGAGGGTTCTCCATCAGAAGAAAAGAGAAAAGGGAGAAGAAATCCTGGCTCATTCATTCAACAAATATTCCATTCATTCATTCAGTCAGTCAGTCAGTCAGTCAACAAACATTTACAGAGCCCCTTCTGTATGCCAAGCCCCGTTCTAGGCCACGAGCAGGGAATGAGACAGATGAGATCTTGCCTTCGTGGGGCTGACATTTTAGTAAGGTGGGGGCGAAGGGTGCAATAAACAAGTAAACAAAACCAGAAGCAAGATCATTTCAGAGGGATTCATGCTATGGAGAAAATAATACAAGAGAACGGTATCGAAGACTGTACGGGTAGGGCTATTTTAGAAATGATGGGGGCCTCTGAAAGCCTCTAGTACCTTATCTGTAAAAGGGTGACGATGACACTTACCTGAGCAGGTGGTTATTGGACGTAAGCAGGGTGAGGAAGTCAAAGTATACAGCACCACCTTGGCACAGAGTGGCCTTTCTCACCATCGTTGTGAGATGGAAAACTATGGCCCGATTTGAAGGCGGGCCGTGAGAAGTCCCCCAAAGCATCGCACTGGGGTTCAGAGGAAGTTGAGGGGTCAACGCCAGCTAGGGCACAAGCCCAGGACTCACGCGCGTATTGACTCGTCCCTCTCCATTCTGCCCCCACCTCCCTACTCACCACAGCCCAGTTGGAGCTGTGCTTTCTCTAAAACCTAGGGCAGTGATGGGGCGCCTGGGTGGCTCCGTCGGTTGAGCGTCCGACTTCAGCTCAGGTCACGATCTCGCGGTCCGTGAGTTCGAGCCCCGCATCAGGCTCTGGGCTGATGGCTCAGAGCCTGGAGCCTGCTTCCGATTCTGTGTCTCCCTCTCTCTCTGCCCCTCCCCCGTTCATGCTCTGTCTCTCTCTGTCCCAAAAATAAATAAACGTTAAAAAAAAATTAAAAAAAAAAATAAAACCTAGGGCACTGAAGAGTTAACTTCTTTCTAGGGGGGTGGCCCAGACCACATAGGGCCAGATACCCCAGGCTCCCACACCCAGCAGCCTTCACCACCCGACCCTGTGCTTCACAGGGCTCCCAGCTGATGAGACCACGCCGGCTCAAGAACATAGGGGCTGGATCCCAGCAAGACAGCGAGGGGCTGCAGATCTGAAACCCAGCCCCAGGCAGATGCTGAAGAGCCCAGATCGGTCCAACCGGGGCAGAGAAAACTGGGTGGGGGGAGGTCCCTGTGCTCTGGTCCCTGCAGAGGTGTCAGGGTGAAGGTGAGGATCCTGTCTCAAGGAGAGCTGTCCCCTGTCTCAGAGCTCCGGCATCCAAGCTCCATGTGACAATGTTCTCTAAGTACCTACGATATGCCTGACCCTGGGTTCAGGGCACAGAGATAAGCAAGATCCTACCCCACCCTAGGTGCTCAGAGACCGAGGGAGAGGCAGACAGGTACTTTGATCGTTTCAGAGTGAGGTGTTTCCTGCAACGGGGAGGTGGGACCAGGATGCTGGGGGAGCGGGGATGGGGGGACTCAGCATGACCTCCCAGCTCAGCTCAGGATGAAAGCGGGGGCCCCGCAAGGGTCCTGCCAACTCTGGCAGCGTGAGGTGATTTGCCCCGGCCTCGGCATCAGACAAACCCAAATTTGAATTCAATTTCTGCCACTTGTTAGCTGTGCGACCTCAGGCAAGTCTCTGAGCACCTCTGAGCCTCTGTTTCTACATGTATAAAATGGGAACAGTCACATCTCCCTTGACGGGGTTTTTAGAGCTCTCAAAACTTAGCTGAGAGGAAGCCCAATACATAACAGTCCTTGTGGCTACTGTTATCATCAGAAGTTTCCCTCTGAGACCTCGTCTGTCTGCCTTCACTTCCTCCCTCCTCCGCCTTCCCTAGTCGGCACCTGCATAGTGCCTCCCTAGAACACACAGAGAATCGCCTGCCCCCACTGCTATCAGAAAGGAGCTCCAAGTGGCCTTCTGCTGGGTCTCACTGAAGAATCCCAGGCCCTGCACACTGGGAATAATGAGGCAGGAGGTAGGGGGAGGCTGAGAAGGGGTCTGCCAAACCCTGCAGCAGGGAGATCATGCATTCCTGAATAAACAGGCTGTCACCCCTTCCCTCCCTCCCTCTCTCTCCTTTAAATAACCCAGATCTGTTGCCCAGTTGTCTCCAAGCAACACCACTCAGGCTCCCAAGGATGCCTCAGTCTGACAGAACCATTTATGAAGATGCTGCAGGGGAGGTGGGGGCAGGGCGGGGTTGAGAGGTGGGGGCAGGGTGGGGGTTGAGAGGCCCGACACGGCATCTTCCCGAAGCCTTCATGTGGCAAGCGCCTGGGCAGACCCCTCACCAGACCAGTGGGCAGCACTTGCTTACCAGACACATTCCAGGAGGGGCTGAAGCCCCCAGACTTACAGGGAAGGTCCTTGGGACACACAGGGACAGCTTGGGACACCCAGGAGCCAGCCAAATAAATGCCTTGGAAAGATCACTAGCCGAGACTCAGCCTCCGGGGTTCCAGTCTCAGTGTCAACACTCACCAGCTGTGTCCTCCCAGCCCCGTCACTCACCCTCTCCGAGCCCCAAAGAACCGTCGGGCTAGAAGACAGCTTCCGTGGCGGGGCAGGAGAGGGGCACTGTCACACTGTCGGACAATATGTACAAACTCTGCCACAGCAACTCCATTCCCGGGAAATTCACCCACATTTGTACACACGTGCCAACTGACAACTGTGCAAGGGTATTCACACTTGGCAGTGGTGAAAGATTGGGAGCAACCAAAAAGCCTGTGGACAGAGAGAGGATCGGCTAGATAAACTACGGAGCATCCGGAAGCGGAAAATACCACGCAGCTGTTTTAAAACACAAGGCAGAGGTATGTGGGCCGATGGGAAAGGATCTCAAGAGCTGGGAGCCAAGTCCAGACGTGGACGTGGACACGGACGGTCAGGGCAGTGTTGTCTGTGACGGTCCAGGGCCTGTCTCGAGAGGAACGGATAAGCCACGGGGATTCCAACCACGGAATCCTGCACAACAGTTCCACCCAACAATCCAGGGGGACACGCAGAAATGCAGAGCGAGCGTGGAAAATGCAGCGTTCCGGGGCAAACTCATCAGCAGAGCTCAACGGGCCGCAAAATACCCTCGATGGAAAGTAACGCTTATACACAGAAAAATACCGTAGCCTCTCTAAGCGAGGATATGTACATTACACGAAAACATCTATCCAACACTCTACCACGGGTGCCTATGAGGAAAAGGATGACACAAAGGGAAAATAAAACAAAGAGAACCACACAAGAGAAAAGCTTTGCCTACGTCGATCATGATGAGGTGCTGAGGGTTCAGGAAAATTATTTCCTCAACTCTGCGGCTGAGTTAAGGAGGAAGGAGAGGAGGCAAGAGGGAGGGAGCCAGGAGAAGAAACTGTAGGACAGAATGTCTAATATTCTAGCACTTAGGAGCTGCAAAAAGGGTATGAATATGTGTGTGTGTGTGTGTATGTGTGTGTGTGTGCTATCTATTTTAAAATAATTTTTTAGGGCGCCTGGGTGGCGCAGTCGGTTAAGCGTCCGACTTCAGCCAGGTCACGATCTCACGGTCCTGTGAGTTCGAGCCCCGCGTCGGGCTCTGGGCTGATGGCTCAGAGCCTGGAGCCTGTTTCCGATTCTGTGTCTCCCTCTCTCTCTGCCCCTCGCCCGTTCATGCTCTGTCTCTCTCTGTCCGAAAAATAAATAAACGTTGAAAAAAAAAATTTTAAATAATTTTTTAAATGACCTCATAGATTTGTATACACATGCTCAGTCTCTGACAGGCTATGGTAGATTCCAGGGAGAGAGCTTAGCCCTCGCAGGGGAACTGGGGCCTCAGAATGGGAAGCCCACTCACCTTCCACTCATTAGCCTTTGGTACAGCGGACGTTTTCAGCCCATGCACCTATGACGTGTTCTTTTTTTTTTTTTTTTAATGTTTATTTATTTTTGAGAGAGAGACACTGTGTGAGCCGGGGAGGTCAGAGAGACAGGGAGACACAGAATCTGAAGCAGGCTCCAGGCTCCGAGCTATCAGAGCAGAGCCTGACGTGGGGTCCGAACCCACGAACCATGAGATCGTGACCTGAGCTGAATGAAGTCACACGCTTCACAGACTGAGCCACCTAGGCGCCCCGTCTATGACATAGTCTAATAGTTAAGTCATTTTTAATTTTTATTTTGAACATTTTCTATACGAACAAAGATGGAGACTAGTATACTCGATTTTATGTACCCATCATTCAGATAGACAACCATCAAGATTTTGCTTCCTCTACTGTTGTCTCTTTTTTTCTTTTGGTGTTCTTGTTGGCGTATCTTAAAGCAACCCCTCCATATCACACGGTTTCCTCCCTACCCGCGTCAGAATACAATGGATGTAATAAATGCGGTTTAAAGAAACAAAGGCTGAGAGGTGAAGCAGTGCACCCTGCCGGATGCGGAAGGACTCCCTGTATGAAACCCCCAAAGGCAGTGGTCCCTGCCTCTGCTTGACTGCTCCCAGAGACCAGGAACTCACTACCTGTCCCAGTCTCCTTCTGTGTCCACAATGGCCTAGAACTTGGCCTCTCAGAAGGGACAGACACCACCCCACTGTCCCCTTGCTGTCTTGGAGGCACCCGGCAGTGGGCATGGGCAGCTCAAAGCCACAGGGAAACAGGCCAGCTCCTTAGAAGCTGTTCCTCTCCAAAACAAACTCAGAAGCATAAAAGCACACCGTGCATATTCACAGAAACTGGAGGCCACTGTAGCTCAGCTGGCTTGGAAGGCCACCCCTCCACCATCACCACCACCGCCCCCCGGGGCCCAGGCCATGTGACACAGGCATTCACTGCCCTGGCAGTCAGGGGTAAATCTTGGGCCAGGACTGGACAGTTGTTCCCCAGCCTGCCTGTGTGCGCGTTGGAATCGCCAGCAAGAAAGATTCAACCTCAGACCCCTAGGCTCTCCTCCAGTCCTCCTAAGCCAGGATTTCCAGGGCTGGCAACTGGGAAAGCCCCCTGGCTGGTTTTGAGGCCGCAGTCGAGTCTGGTGTTTGGGAACCACTGGGCCAATAAACTCCGAGGCACTCTTCCAGCTCCAATAGTCCCTTCCAACTCTTAGTCGCCTGCCCTTGCATGAAGATTTTGGCCTTCCCCCACCCATTAGCACGGATGCAACATTCCCACCTGCAGCTGACAGGGCAGCAGGTGATGGCAACTCCCCTTACGAGTGTGCCGGCCGAGGCTCAGAGGAGCACATACGGCCCCCCAAATCCACGGTGCTTTCTGGAACTAGAGGCAGCAGATTCAGAGACGGCATCTTGCCCCCTCCTCCGCACAGTCTTCCCTCCCACCGGGAAGGATAGACACTAACCGTTCACCCTGTGCCACCGTTCGTGTGCATTAACTCGCTTCGCCTCGGCAGCACGTATATTAACTCACTGCAAGCTTGCCTCCGTCCCAGGAGGCAGGAGTAGCCTCCTTTAGCAGATGAGGAAACTGAGGCTCGGGGAGGTGAACTACGCTGGCCAGGGCACACTGCTGGGAAAGGGGCGGAGTGGGCTTCTCACCGGGCAGCCTGGCTTCAAAGCTCGCCTTTCCCCACCACAACACTTGGCGGACCCCGCGACCCAGCAACCGAGTGAGACATCTGATGTCCCCCATGGCCTGCTACCAGAAGAGAATGTGCCATTTTATACTGTGCGTCAGAAACGACCCACCGGAAAGCAGACAGCAAGGCCAGGTCAGCCATGCAAGAGCTCACCGGGGGGAAAGCGTGGGAAAGACTGGGGCAGGAGTAAGAGGGAGCGTGTTCAGAGCGCAGGGCAGGCCTGCCATCTATGAAAGGAGGCGCAGGAAGGAGGGCGGGGAGGAAGAGCCCAAGACCCGGCACAAGCCCCGAGCGCACCGCGCAACGCGGCCAGGCTGAGGGATGGCCAGAGCAAAGACTGCCCAGGAAAGCGGTCCTGCATCTGGCAAACGTGGCCCACGCTGGTGCCTCAGCTGGGCTCAGCCACCGGCCGGGAGCGGCCCAGGGAGACGGTGGCCTCCGTGTGAATGTGGCTGTGGATCCTGAAGGTGTGGCGGCCGGGGGCAGTCAGCTTACTGCGTCCTGCAGCGAGTTCTCTGGAAGGGAGCTCCGAGCAGCACACCTCAAGGCTGGCACCCGTGGCCTGACCCACCGGCCACGGCCTGCCTGCCCCCTCCACCCCTGGGCAGGGACCTCCCCGAGGGCAGGGGCGTGAGCTCTGTTCATCTCTGCATCCCAGCCCGAGGCATGGCATAGACTAGGAGCTTCATAATCAGCGTATAAGCCTGTGATCAGCAGAGCGGTGCTTCCACTGTGATCCTGGCCGAGGAAACAAGGAAGAAAATCAAGTCTGGATGTACTTACTATAGGCCAAGCTTGGAGCCAAGGCCTGTAAAATGCCTTTGGGGTTACAAAGGGCTTTCTCGAATTTCTCATGTTGGTTGCGCTCAACCCACCTGAGGGGTAGGTGCCACTCCCACCTCCCGAAGCATTGAGGCTCAGGTGGTGATGACTCTCGTCCGAGGTGGCTCTCCTGACGCCAGACTCTGCCATGCTCCCGGGCAGGGGCTCCTCCTGGGACAAAGACAGGGAAATCCACGCTTGAGACCTAAAGAAAGGAAGCTTCCTTAAAAACCTTGCCGGGTGCCCCTCACCCTGGCAAGCCCCTCTAACCAAGCAGAAAACCAAGGGGCGGGCTTGATGGGGGCCATGACCAGACAGGTTGGGTGTTCAGGCTCCTGACCAGGCTTGCGGAGACCCGAGCCCCTAACCTAGCTCCTGCCTCACCACGTCCACACTGGGCAAGTCCAGGGACCTCTCTGGCCTCATCTGTAAAGTGGAGTAAATAATTCTTGTCTTATACGTAAACACAAAGCCCTTTGCTCACACCGGGTCTGTGGTGGGTAGGTGGACAGACTGTGCATTTGGTGGCAGGGGACAAACTCCAGGTAACTCTGAACGCTGTCAGAATGAGCCCCCTGGTTCCCCTTCCATGGAACATCAGGGCTGGAGGACCGCTGGTGAGGATGTAACCAAACGCCTCACCTCACCTCGGAATGCTCCCCAGGACATCCGGGCCCTTCATTGGGTGCATTCTACACGCTCAGCACTGTGTTAGACTTCGTACCCACAACCCCGTTACTCTTGAAAAGGATAGCCCATTACTATCCTTATTTTCGGAAGAAACAGAGGCACAGAGACACTGAAGAACTCACGCAATGGCCCCCAGCCCCCTCTGACTCCAGATTCTGTGCCCAGCCAGCAAACTCCTCCCTGGCTGCAATCCTCCCAGGGACAGGGGGCTTGCTCCCTAGGGAGCCTTCCCTGCAGAACTGTGACAGGTACAGGACGTCCTTCTTCTTTCTCCTAACGTGAAGCTGACACTCACTTCCCAGCCACTCCCCTCAGTCCTCACTGGTCCTGCTCCTCCCCCCACCTTGGGACCACCAGATTCACAAACGGGATCACATTTCATTAAGTACCTCTTTCTTTCAAATATTTGAGAAATACCCATCTCATGCCCCCCAGCCCCAGATGTCTTCGGCTTAGCACCCCTGGGGCCTTCAAAAGCCGGTGGGAACCTCCAGAACCAGGAGAGACCTTAAGTGTTATTGTACCTCCAGAGGGCCCGGGAGGCTCCTTTCTAAGTGGGGGGGGGGGGGGGGGGGGGGGCAAGAAGAGAATGAAGCTGTTCTTTCTCTCGCCACTCAGCAGGCTTCCTACCTCCCAGGAAGCTGGTCTCCTGGCTCTGACTTCACACCTGGCTGACATTTGACATTTAGAGACCTGTAGACAAGTCTCCTTCTGGGCCCACCAGCCACCTCCTGGCCTGTGGGGGTGCACTGCTGACCTGCGATTGGCAGAAGACAATGCAACTGTTAAAATGTCCTCCGTTCTGTAGGGGCAGAGAGGGAGCAGCCAGGATGAGGCAGGAAGGAAATAAAGAGCCCAGCGCAGGGGGTCAGGAAAGCCCCAGCAGGGTCTTGGAGGTGGGCATGTTGAGTGTCCCACTCGGGGGCCCTGGTTTCCCCAGAAACCCCTCGTCCCGTGCTCTGTCATTTCCTCTCGGCTTCCCCCAAGTTACTCGGGGACGACCACCCCCCACCGCCCCTCTGAAAACCACTATCCCGAAAGCCTCTGCAAGTTAGTGTTTAATGGGTAGAGAATTCCACCTGAGGATAATGAGAAAGTTCTGGAGATGGATGGCGGTGACAGTTGTGCGATGAGAATAACCTTACTGCCTCTATATCGTATACTTAAAAGTGGTTAGTTAAAATGATCAATTTTACATTATGTATATTTTACCACAACTTAAAAAAAAAAGACAACCCAGGAGCCTGGGTGGCTCAGACGGCTAAGCGTCTGACTTCGGCTCAGGTCATGATCTCGCAGTTCGTGGGTTCGAGCCCCGCATCAGGCTCTCCGTACTGACAGCTCAGAGCCTGGAGCCTGGAGCCTGGAGCCTGCAGCCTGCTTCAGACTCTGTGTCTCCCTGTCTCCCTGCCCCTGCCCCACTCATGTTCTGTCTCTTTCTCTCTCTCAAAAAACAAAATAATAAAATAAAATAAATAAAAATAAAAAAAGACAACCCACAGAATGAAGAAAATAATCACAAATCACACACACCCCACTCCCACACACAAAAAGCCTCCCCAAGCTCTGAGCAGGAAGACCAGTGTGTGGGAGGCAAAGACCCTAAAATCCCAAAGCCACTTCTCCCCTTCCTCCTCCCTGGCCCGGAGCACGGGGCACCTGTCAGGCCAATGAAAGCTAGGAGACCCAGCCTCTACCAAGAAGGTCCTGGGAACAACTCAAATATCCATCAAGAGGAGAGTGGATAAACACATCGTGGTGTCATCTCGGAATGGAAAGCTCCCCAGCAACTAAAATGAATGAACTAGCCATACATGCAATACCCTGGATGAATCCCGGACGCCCCATGAGGGAGAGAAGCCAGGTAGAGACGAGAACATAGCAGATTTCCTCCACTGAACTGAAGTCCTAGGACAGGCAAAACTAGCCTGTGATGGTCAAGGTCAGGGAGTAGTCACCTTTGGGTGAGGGGTGACACTGACCGGGACGGGACCTGAGGGAGCTTTCTGGGGGCACTGGGCACGTTCTATGTGTTGATCTAGGTCGCTGTTACAGGGACGTACACATCCGTGAAAACCCGTCAGCTTGGGACTGTAAGATCTGGTGTATTGTGTTCTTTTGTTCACCCCCTTGAGTTCCAGCCTAACTTGTTTTGGTTCCCCAAACGGGCCAACGCAGATCCCCCTCAGGGTCTTTGCACTTGCTGGTCCCTCTTTCTAGAATGCTCTTCCTCCAGAACTTCCTTCCTTCTGTTTAGGCCTTGGGTCAGACATGGCCTCCTTGAGGCCTCCACCTGGAGCCGCCACTCATTCCCTCCCTGCTGCCGTGCACCCTGGGATCGTCCCCCGCGCGGCACCCATCACCATCGGATGCTTCCCTTTCTCGGTTTGCTTGTTTGTGTATGTTTCCCCCACCCTACTAGGATGTCGGCTCCCTGAGAGCAGGAACATGCCCATCTGGATTCATATCTTAACTCCACCCACAGCAATGGCTGGCAGACAGCAGTCGTCACTTAACAAATATTTGTGGCACGAACAGGCCATCTCTAGAGCAGGTCAGATTACGTCCTGCAACTTCACTCTCTTCGAGGTGCTGAGAGGGAATCCATTTTTTGTTTTTTCAGTCATCCTGCAAACCTGTAAGACAGGCCTTTATGTGCCGGGCACAACCTGAACTCTCGAGGGGCTCACCATGGAGCACAAGAGAAAGGAGGCCCGTGCCAGACATTTCTAATAGAGTGTGAGGGATGGGCAAAAGGGGCCCGCGCCCAGGGCCAGGGAAACACCCAGAGTGAGCGGCTGGCTCAGCCTCCCAGTTTCCAGGGCAGGGAAACGTGATGGGCTCTGGGTGTGGCCATGGCTGCCCAAGCCAGCTAAATGAATGTCTGGGCGGCAGGAGGGCCTGTGCTCTGGCAAGAAGCCAGCCCCTTCTAAAAAGCCAGAGAGCTCAACCAAGGCCAGCCAGTGTGCCCCTGCAGGCCCACCACCCGCTGCCATGGCAACCTGTCCTGTCAAGCCAGTGGCACTGAGAGCAAGGGGCACAGTGCCAGGAAGGTGACAGGGCATCTGCTGGGCTCCCCTGTCCTGGCAAGGGAGGCACTTTGGCCTGTCTGAACTGTGGCCGGAAGAGCTGAGTGCTGTTCCTGCATTTTTTCCTGTGTGTGTGTATGTGTGTGGGGGGGGGGGCGGTGGGGGGGGGGGCGGTGGGGGGGGGTATGTCGTACCCAAGCATCGGGCTCTGTGCTGACAGCTCGGAGCCTGGAGCCTGCTTCACATTCTGTGTCTCCCTCTCTCTCTGCCCCTCCCCTGCTCACGCTCTGTCTCTCTCTCTCTGTCTCTCAAAAAATAAATAAATGTAAAAAAAAAAAAAATTAAACAAAAAAAAAAATAAATAAAAGCTGTCATTCACCGAGCATTGATTCCACGCCGGGTACCATTCTAAATACTTTCTACGCATTTCCTCGTTCTGGTCTCACAATGACCCTCTGTGGCAAGTGCAAGTCTCACTTTTGCAGAAAAGGAGGCACAGATTGGTTAATGAGCTTGCCCCAAATCTCACAGCTAGTAAGCAACAGAGCCAGGATTAGAACCCAGGCAATTGGGCTCCAATGCCTTAACGTTAACCATCGGGAGGAGAGCCTCTCCACAAGACCGAGTCACCTCCTTTTCCCACTTGTCATTGGTTTACCGAACTCTGCATGGTCACCAAGGCAAAAAAAAATGGGTTGGATCTGGTCTCTGGCTTAAGTTGCCACCAGCCCCCTGCCGGAGATGTGGGTAAAAATAACCACGATGCAGAGCCACAAGTGTCCAAGAAGGACAGAGGGCAGGCTGGCTCCCACACCTGCCTTTTACATCTCCCCCTGGGGGGGGCCCTGAGGGAGCATCCTGGAATGCGAGGGCTGATGATGTTCTGTCCTGGGTCGCCACCTGCTGGAAAGACGGCGGAGGTACAGCCTCAGCAGCCAGCCTCTCCTCCCCTCCCTCACAACGGGTGTTTCCTGGGCGCCCACTGTGAACTCAACATCGTGCTAAGTGTACAGATGCAGAACAACACAGACAGTAAACCCACCAGCCCTGGTGGACTTACAGTCTGGGGGAGGAGGCAGAAATAAACCAATAGCCCCCCGAGTCAAGATGTAGCCTCAGCGGCTCTGAGGGAAAAATACGGGAGGGTCTGAGGGAGTGTCAGGGGGAGTCATCTTTGGACAGGGTGGTGGGGAGAGGCCTCTCTATGGAGGTCATTTCTTTAAGTTTATTTATTTTGAGAGAGAGAAAGAGAGTACATGCGCCGGGGAGGGGCAGAGAGAAAGAGAGAGAGAGGATCCCAAGCAGGCTCTGCACTGACAGCAGAGTCCTACTGACGCGGGGCTCGAACTCAGGAACCGTGAGATCATGACCTAGAACCAATTTGGCTACACCGTCGTGCCCCACGGCCCAGGCTTGGCAGGTTCCTCGGTGGGTGGGTGGGGGTGATGGGGGGAGGCACTCTTGGGGGTGAGGGAGTGACCGGGAGGCAGGGATTGTGGGGAGGCAGCACCCATCAACAAGTTGGCTGTGAGGAGAAGATGAAGCATCTGGAAGGGGGTGGGGGGCAGCTGTGAAGATGGGGTGTCAGGGCGCTGATGGGATTAGGGGCCGACGTAGGCAGGGCTGTGGGACCCAGCGGCTTTCCAGAACCTCTTTCTTCTGCTCCACCCCGTTTCACCCTGGTTTCACAGCCACCGCTGTCATGCCCGCCCCTCCCTCTGATGAGGAAAACACAAGGGCTCTGCCCAAGCTGGCTCCTTCCACAGCAAGCAAAGGGGGCGGGGGGGGGCGGGGGGAGGCGGTGGCAGGATGTTTGGAGTCACGGGAAGCCCAGAATCATGGCGAGGTCATGTAAGCCCCTTGACCGGGTCTGGGTGCCCTTCCCTCCTTGTCAGGCTCCCCATCTCCATTAGTCCTGACCCCCACCCACCCTGGGCAGCGTGACGGTGGCCAGCGGACCGAGGAGGTACCCAAGAGAGATCACTTGTTGCAGGGGCCTGAGCCTCATACTGTTGGGGGAGGGAGGCTTTAAGAGAAAGAATACAAAAGCACAAATACAAAAGAGGGTAGGGGGAGCCTCAGAAGGGTCTGAAACTTACACTTCACTGGCCTCAGGGTAACTCCATAACCTCAAGCAAGGGGCCTGACCTCTCAGGGCCCATCCTGTAGAGCTGTGAGCACCAGCGGAGACAACCCCACGTTGTCGCTGGGTCAGCCTCCGGTGCTCTGGGGCACGGTGTGGCACCTGCTATTGTCGCCTGGGTTCCCCTGTGGCTGGAGGGCAGTGGGGAGGGCCCCTGCTCTCCCTGAGCCCAGGGGTGGCAGCAGCTTCTGGGGTCGGAAGCACTGAAGAGGACAAAAGGGGGGGTGGGGGGTGTGTGACCCACCCTGACTGTCCTGCCCCCACTCCAGAGTCAGCCTGGCACCAAGTGGGGGCTCTGCACATGGCCCTGAACTAGGACTTCATCCTGCCGGCCCCATTTCACAGAGCAGGTACATGCCACGCCTCCAGGCCAGCAGCAGGAGAATTAGGCTACTGGACAGAGGCCCAGGGTGGGGATGGGGCGGTGGGAGGGGCACACATCCAGCTGCCCCCACAGCCCTGACCCCCCTGCTGCCCAAGCAGGGGCTCACCTCAGACTGCCCCCGTTTGGTGGGGCTCCCGGGACCCGCAGGGCTGGGGAGATGCCCCAGGGGGGCACCGCGTTCTGGGCGGAACCCACAGGGCAGCCAAGGCTTCCAGCGGGCTCAGGTTGGGACTTGGGGAGGGAGCGTTCCCCGCCAGAACGGCCCCAGAGGGACACTCACCGCTGCCTCTGGCCTCCTGTCCCCTGGCACGCTGCAGCAGCTGGGCCTGCTGGCAGAGTCACTGGGGTGGTCCTTGGCATGCTCCCCCCTCCCCCGCCCCGGGAGCGGGTCCCGCAGGGCGCCCGCGCTCGCTCACTCCCTGGCCTTCGCCGTGACGTCTGGGCGTGTCAGCTGTACCCGCACAGTGCCAGACGTGCGAGGCCGACCGCCCCCTCACATCCCTTTAAGACCCTCTCCACAAACACAGAAGCGAACCAGAGGCAGGCACTCAGGCTAACGGGCACAGGTTTGACTCCTCCAAAGCGGGGGCTCATTCCTTTGCCTGGGCCACCTCCCTATGACAACAACCAACCAACCTTCATGGGGAAAGCAAGCTCTCTGACAAGAAAAGTGCCCTTTGTGGCCTCATTTATAGCACCCGTTGTACACAGGGCACTGGGTGCAGGGTCAAAGGAGACTTCGGTCCCCTGGCAGCTCATAGCCTAAGAGGAGGTGCGTAACAGGGGGCATGATGTAAGGGCCCTGGAACCAGGCCAAATGCAGAAACAGGCTCCATGAGGCCATGTGCCCTGGCCAAGGTCCCATGTTGGTCTGGGTTGAGCTGAGAGATCTTAGGTGTCCCAACTCCCTTCACCTCCCCGCAAACTACCACAAGTGTAATTGGTACTAATTTAAACCAAAACCTTCTCCCCGTGCAGGCCCCCTGAGGGTCGTGAGTTTCTTGGAGGGATGCCGCCCAGGGCAGGGCCCTGTAGGTCTCTGTTACCAGTCCCTTCAGCCCTGCTAGGGCAGCTCAGCACCTGAGGCAGGTACAGGCAGAAACAGGGTCCTGGGATCTTAAATCTTCCCAGTAGGGAAAGAACATGGTTCTGAGGGTGCAGTCCTCAGGGAGGACGGACAAGGGGAGCCAAGGGATGGGGTGGGGATGTGAGGGGTCTTATAGATTTATAACATCTCAAATCGTGGGGACGATTACCCAGTCCCTGTCCCCCAAAGATGCGAATGTGGTGAGTGGGCAGTCAGGCACAGTGCCACCTCCTGTGTCTGTCGCCCTCGCACCGGAGTGAAGGAAAGACCGGAAGGAAAGACACCGGAGGGAAGCTAAGACCTGGGGTCTTAGCTCTTTGTCCTCTTCCAAATGATAGGATAGAGAATGACCGCTAGCGTCAAAATGGACCTGGACCCCAATACCAGCTCAGCTGCTTAGTACCGACTTGAACTTGGGCAAGTGTTTAAGCCATCCAAGCCTCAGTTTTTCCATCAGTAAAATGGGAATAATTACACTTACAGAATATAATGTGAGGCATGTGTCCAAAACACTCAGCACTATGCCTGGCACAAAATTGGTAAACAATTGGTTTCCAGCATGTTTTTCCGTCTGTGGAATGGACACACCTTTGGTATAGCCCCCACCTCACCCCTAATTCCCAGGTGTCTAGAGTGTTAGTAGCCACAGAACGAAAGATGCTGAGGGTGGGTGGTGGGTGAGAATGTTTTCGAGTTCCTTCCATTGAATTATCTGCTCCGTGAAGACTCTTCCTGCTCCATTGGGTCTCTGGTTAATCATATTAGCTCTCCTGGGCTCTCCTGGGAAAGCCAGGTATGTGCATCTCCCCTCAACTTGCCTTTGAAGTCTGGGGCCCTTTGATGTGAGTGGGGGAGGCACCAGCCTGGGATTTGGCCAGCCTTGTGGTCAGCAGCTAACGGGGCACAGGGCTTGGTGGAGTTTGGAAATACAATTCCCCCCACCCTGCCTGAGTTACCCCAAGCGCAGGCTTTGACGTCAGACTTCCCGGGACCGGGATCCCAGCACTGCTTTTAACGACAATGCCCCCAGCCCCTCTGAGCCTCAGACCCCTCAATTGTAGAGAAAGCCGACAGCAGCGCCACGCTTGTGGGTTTCTGGAAAGACAGAAGAGAGAGAAAGAAAAAAAAAAAGACAATGAAATAAATGGTGCTGTTTTCCGTCTCACTTATTAAGACTCGCCAAGTGAGTCTATAGAGCTGGCGGACTTTGATGTTCCAAAAGTCTTAGTGCCCTTTTAAGCTTTAGCGGAAGTATAGTCTGTTACATACACTTCTATTCCAGAACCATAAATGCTACAACTTTACAAAGAACGTTGCAGCTTAATTTTCTTTTATGTGTAGTTAGTCTTACGGATTTTGAATAATAATGTTCATATTTCAAAGGTTTATTATGTTTGCGTCCATCGTCACAACCGTATTTTCCTTTTTTAAAATATTTTCTTAAGTAATCTCTACACCCAACGTGGAGCTCGAACTTACAACCCGGAGATCGAGAGTCACATGCTCTGGTGACTGAACCAGCCAGCTGCCCCCATTGTTACAACTGTAGTAAGGTATGATTGATACACAACAGCTGCAAATATTTGAAGTGTGCATTTCGGTAAGCTTTGACATACTACACAACCATCCCTACAATCAAGACACTGAATGTATTTATCACGCCCACAAGTTCCCTTGTGCCCCTTTGTAATTTCTCCGTCTCTCCTCTCCTCCTAGACAACCCCTGAGCCACATTCTGCACCGCTTCTCTGCAACCACAAGTTTGCATTTTCTAAAATGGGACAGAAATGGGGCGCCTGGGTGGCTCAGTCGGTTAAGTGGCCGACTTCGGCTCGGGTCATGATCTCGCGGTCCGTGAGTTCGAGCCCCACGTCGGGCTCTGTGCTGACAGCTCAGAGCCTGGAGCCTGTTTCAGATTCTGTGTCTCCCTCTCTCTGACCCTCCCCCGTTCATTCTCTATCTCTCTCTGTCTCAAAAATAAATAAACGTTAAAAAATTTTTTTTAATGGGACAGAAATGGAATCAAACAGTATACACCATCTTTTGTCTGGCTTCTTTAAGTCAGCATCATTATTTTGAGGGCCATCCTCATTGCCTGTTTCAACAGTTAATTGTCAAGTAGCATTCCAATGTACAGATACGCTACAATCTGTTTACCCAGTCACCCACTGATGGACATTTGGGGTGTTTTCAATTTCAAATAATGAAATTTTCATTTTGTGTTTTTTGGAAGATAGCAAATGTTGACTGAAACGACAAAATTAAATTTAAAATGTCTTATTAAAAATTCACGAAACCAAATAAGTACAAGAGGAATTTAAATGATTACACTTATCAACGGATGGTTTTTGTAAGTTTCTATCATTTATGCTTTTGATGTGGTTAACATTTCAGAGAGCACTAAAAGTGCACCCTGACTCTTGGGGCTCCCTGTATCTTTACTAAGTGCTCCAGGGGATTACTGCGATCAGTTTAGGGAGACCCCAAGTCGTAGTGCACATAGATCTCTCAGCGTAGCCCATGCCTGGCACCCGGGGGGCACTCCCTAAGCACTCCTTATTCCCACAGTATGTGCTCCCTTGAGTGCTTGCCCTTAGTTCTGATTCTTTTCCTTGCCCTACACACACACACACACACACACACACACACTCGCACAGGCTCTCCAGCCCCAGCCTAGGTTGTGTCCTCCAACTCCAGCCCAATTTCAGCACCAGTGAGTCTCAGTGGGAGGACATAGGGAGGTGGGAGGCAGGAGGCAGGGGTGGCTGGCTGGGCTATGGGAATCTCTGAGAAGCTTCCCAGTGGGAGGAGAGGGATCCTCCTGGTGGTCTCTTTGTTTGTTTCCCAGGGCGGGCTGAGCCTTCACCTCCTGACCCTGTGGGAAGCACAAGTTGAGACTGGGCTCTACCCAGGAGGGGTTGGGAAGGAGCGCCGGGGCTGGAGGGAGCATGAGACTCCGAGTCAGACAGGCCTGGCCCCTACCAGCTGTACTATGTCAGGCTGGTCCCCCTCTACGAGGGTGATGCCAGCCTTACTCAGATCACGCAGCTCGTGAAAGGATCCGGAGCCAGAATGGAAGTGAGAGGGTGGCATACAGGACTCCCTAACATGAATCGTGGCCCTAAGGAGCCAGGAGCGCTAAGGAGGGAGGCATTCTGTTGCTGATGTAAAACATCAGCATGCTAAGAGAGGGATACTGAGCATTTATTGAACATCTACTATGATCCCCCACCACCACCACGTGCTGAGGACAGTGAGATGGACGAACTTGGAACCAGAGGAAGCTGGTGACCTGTGGGGCTTACCTGTGGCCACTGGATCAAGCAGTGTCTCCCCATCCTTGCCATCTTACCTGTGTGCCCCCCAGTCCAGGGACTGGCTTCAATGTATTCACTCAATAAATATGTACTGAGCACTTCCATGTGTCAGAACTGTGCCAAGCCCGGGGGTTCAGTGGTGAACTGAACAGACAGTGGATCTGGCTTAACGCCCAGAGCGGGAGGGAACAGACAAAAATGAACAGCACCGAACAAATCAATTTCTGAGCACGGAAGAAAGGAACATGGTGACATGACAGAGTGCAGGAGGTCAGCTGAGATGGGGTAAGCAGGGAGAGGCCTCTCTGTGCAAGGGGGCTAGGAAATGACTGTGTTGGGTGTGGTCGTGTCCAATATCACTTCCAGGATCAGAATAACTTAGGGTCCAGCACAGCTTTACCACTTGCTAGGCGTTCGGTCCTGAGCAAGCTCCATGTCAGTTTCTTCACCTGTGAAATGGGAGTAAATATCCAGTCTGCTTCACAGGGATAGGAAGGGTAAATTAGATAATGCAAGCACATTATGGTAAGCACTTACTAAATAATAGATTATTTCTAGCTTATCCAGCCTGGGCCGGGTACCCACAGTCTGTGGCTTAGTCCCTGTGGAGAAAACTCCCGAGTCCGTGTTTCCTAACTGATTCCAGAGTGTCTTTTTCTCATGCAACCTACAGCAGGGGTCTCAAACTCCTATGTCCTGGGGGCCGGGCAGATGGGTATAGCATGTTAAGGAGAGCTGGGGACTGTGGCGTGTAGAGACCCTGCCTAAAGAAAGCAGCTACTATTCAGCTTTAGGGAACACTTGCCACGTTGAAATGAGGGTCAAGACCTTTCCATTTCTCAAATGATGAAATAAAACTATTTTATTCAGGGGCACCTGGCTGGCTTGGTCGGTAGAGCATGAGACTTTTGATCTCAGGGGTGTGAGTTTGAGCCCCACGTTGGGTGTACAGATTACTTTAAAAAGAGGCAAAACTATTTTATTCAAAATCTAAAGCATTTTTTTGTGTTGGCGATTTAAATAAAAACGTTGCGAAACATTGTTGGGAGTAGACAAAAGAGTGCTATAAGCCAAGGCTGGCCACAGGCATGGTTTGTAACGTCCACTTAGCGCCAAACCCTTTGCTAAGGATGAAGAATGCAAAGTGAGCCAGGCAGCAGGCTCCCTGGTGGAAAACTCCTAAGGGCTCGAGGACCTCAACCTTCAACAGAGAATGGCTCGGATCAGAGCCTGCAGGGGGAGAGAGACCACGTAAGAAGGCCCTTGTGGAAGAGGAAACCGTTAAGCTGGACACTGGGATAAACAGGAGTGTCTTGTGTGAATGAAGAAGGGGCAAAATTACTCTGGACTGAGGAAGAATGGCTTTGTACTTTGGGGGAAGGGTCGGTATTTCCATGGGGCTGGAGTGCATTTGGGGAACAAGGGCATTGTGGGGGCGGGGAGGGCGGGGTCTCTATCTCCAGATCACAGAGAGCCACAGTGGAAGCCAAGAGCCTGTGTTTAGAGCCACCATTTCCACTGTTGGATTCATTCATCTATGCCGCAAATCACAGCAAGCAAAGTTCAGCCATGAACCAGCGGCTAGCGCCTCAGGAGAAGTGAGTCAGGAGCCATCCCTGCTTCTTGGGAATTCACAGTCCAGTGGCAGCCACTGAAGAGAATTTGGGCAACTGATCTATCAGTGCCATACTCAGAAGTGTCCTCTGCTCAATTGCTGGGGAGTTGGTGAGAGGTCTGCAGAGGAAGGGGCTTTCGAAAAAAAATTTTTTAATTGTTTACTATTTATTTTGGAGAGAGAGACAAAGCGTGAGAGACAAAGAGAGAGAGAGGAAACAATCCAAAGCAGGCTCCAGGCTCTGAGCTGTCAGCACAGAGCCCGACGCGGGGCTTGAACCCAAGAACTGTGAGATCATGACCTAAGCCAAGGTCAGATGCTTAACCGACTGAGCCACCCAGACATCTCGAGGAAGGGAGTTTTAAGAGGTGTGTTGGTAATTAAGCAGTTCACCAGGGGGATACGATGGAAACATGCATGCAGAAAAAAGGGCACATGAAATGCAGAGGTGTGCTGGGAAAGTAAGATAGCCAATGTCACACTGGCACACAGGAAATGCTCATTAAATATGTGCAGAACTGAAATGCCTTCTTGCCTAGCCCCCCGAGAAAATCTAGCTTTTGCAGTTAACCTGCTGGAGACTCACTGGAAGAAAAGCAGGTTTGTTCAACGAATGAATCCACAAACTGCCAGATGCTAGCGGCACTATGCGCTTTACTCACGTTTACTACTTACAACATTCCTGTCAAGGAGATACTACCTATCCTGTATCTCCATTTCATAGCCGAGGAAGCAGAAGCTTCAAGATGGTCAGTGACTGGTCTAATACACTCAGATCGTGACAGAGAGGGATCCCGACTCTGCCTCCTGGCAGCCTGACCTCACGGCCCAGCACTTAACCATGCCACATATGTTACTCATGTAGAGGAAGGGTGTGGAACAGCCTGATGGAAAGCATTCAAGAATCACGAGGGACTTTGCTCTCCCTCCTCCAGGCAGCTGGAACGACCCTGAGAGGTTATCTCCCAGGTCAGGTAATCCGTCGGCCAGTCCGTCTGGGGCAGGGGAAGCGAGAAGGTGTCATTCCCCGCCTGGGAAGAGGGCAGTTCTGGTCCTTCCTGCAGGAAACAGATCCTGGACGGACAAATACCCTTTAAAAATGAGAAGGAGGACCGTTAGCCTTTGTCCTGAAGAGGTGACAGTTTCGGTTTCTTCTGGGGTGCCGGAGCTGCAGAAAGATCCGTGACGGATGGGCTTTGACAGAGTGGCTCTTGCTGGTCAGAGAGCGATTCCAGGCCCCTACGTGGCTCTGGGCCAATACACATCAGGAAGGAGCTCTGTCTGCCGCTCCTGGACCCTGGGAAAGGTAAGACTGAGAGTTTTTTAAGTCCTAGTACAAGGCACACGTTCACCCTCTCATCTACGGGGAAGCAGTAAGGCTCACAGCACCGGTTTAGGTGATAAGCAGAGACCTGCCCTTCACGTACTGGCTGTTCCCACCTGTAAATTTGTGGCCTTGAGCCAATTACCATGTTTCTTCTGAGCCTCTGTTTTCTCATCTCTGAAGTGGGGGCGATGATAAAATCAGCTCAGTGATTAGCAGAGTGCCAAGTGCTCTGCGCACTCAATAAATGTTAGCTGTTGCTGTAATCATTCACTTTAGCTAAAAGGTTTATCGAGGACCTCCCATGTGTCACGTAGTGCAAGGGACACAGGATGAATAAAGCGTTCTCTTTAATTTCAAGGAGCTCCTGGTCCACTATGAGAAGTAGATGTATCTTCCTTGTTGTTCCTTTCCCAACCTTGGTGGGTAAAGACTGCTGAATGTCCCTGTTGAAACAGGGACCACCTGGATTCTAGGTCACGTGGGGACTGGGGAGCTCTGGATTTGGGGGAGGCTGATTCCTGTACCTCTGTCTAGCTATAGGCCCTCCCCTGTGTTGCCATTCTTGGTTCCCATGTCCTTGTCAGGGGTTTCCCTTGCACTAACCACAATCTGTCATTGTTTTTTTAATCTGTATATTCACAACCCGCAGGAGGGTTGCCTTCTGCCTCTGGGGAAGGGTCTGATTCGAGGGCTGGGACCAACAATCCAGAACCGGCAAGCTCCCACGCTGGGAAATTTGAATGACAGCCAGGGAGCATAATAATATCCACACACATAAGGATTTACAAATACACCAGGGTTTGGAGTCCGCAAGGCACTTTCACAATGGTTTCATTTAATCCGTATGGAAGGAGGATCTCCAGTAATGTTTTATAGATGAGGAACCTGAACGCAGGGAGCGGGGGTCCAAACTGTGACGAGAACTCCAGGCCACCCAGGTTCTCAAGGTTGTCTGGTAAGGATCATGGGGTGCTTGTTAAATATGTAGATGGCCAAGTCCTCTCCCCAAATTCTAATTCTAGAGGTCAGGAGTCAATAGTTTAACAAACACGCCGGGTGACACTTGTCTTCGGGCAAGTCCGGACACAGTGCCATTCCCTGATTTACTCATTTAGCGAAGGGGATCCCAACTGTAATGTGTACAATGGTGAAAACACAACAAACAAGGCGGTCCTTAGCTTTACGGAACTAAAAGCTGCTGGTAGAGCAGACTGTCTAGGTCCCATGGTTTGCCGCTCCCCCTCGCTGTCCCCGCCCCTCCCCCACTCTCTTCCCGGTGACAGTGAGGTTCCTTCCTGCTGGGTGGACCAGCTCCACCCCAGCTACCTGCCTCCCCCCCCACCCCCCAAGTTTGGAGCTCCCAGCTGAACCTGCTGGGCTTCCTCCCACTGTCTGTACCTGCTCCGGGCCGAGCCTGTGGAGCGTCCTGTGAAAGGCCTGGACGTGGGCCCAGCACAGAGCATTTCAGTAAATGTCGCCCAGGCTAAGAAAGGACGTGGGGAGGAGGAGCCCTCCTGTGCTGAGGGAAACAGCTGGGGCCTGACAAGGGGCAGGGATTTATATTTCTTTACAGGTAGTTCCAGCTCTGATGTGACGGCACCCGGAAGGGAGGCCACATGAGGATCACTCCCAAGCAGCTGAGGAAAGCAGGGCCCAGAGAAAGGGAAGTGAGAGGTCCTGAGCTGAAACCCGGGTCCCCCGGGGGCAACTGCCAGGCCAGACAGGGACTGCAGGCCATGGACAACACAGGACACACCTTTCTCCTGAAATCACTGGGATGATGCCCACCACACGTGCTCCACTCTCAGGGGCCGGGATCACCCTGTTAGCTATGCCCCGGGCTCCGGCTTCTGCTGAAACACTTCCCCTTTCTGATGGAGAAGTGTGTCCTTCATCCTGGTCACTTGTGCCCTTTGCCTTCTAGAGAACACTTCCATCCCTGTCTGAGGCAGGTCCCCAGGGGCCTTCCTCTGGAGCTCACCTTCTTGGTTCCAGCAACTCCCAGTACCATCATCCCTGGTTTCCCAGAGCCATCCAGACAGGCCTTGCCAGTTAAGGCCAGGAGTGCTCCAGGAGGCCATCTGGGTGAGGGCCCGGAAGGCTGCACCTGGCCAGGCTGGGGGGGGGGGGGGGGGGAGCATCGCAGGTCAGCCTGGGGCCTCACCTGGCCTGAGAGCCTCCAGGATGCACTGTCATTCCCTACCTGCTGCTGTTGAGCCAGACATCCATTTGGAGCTTGGAGAAACAGGAAAGGGCAGGGATCCGACGTTAAGGCAGAGCAAGGAAGCCACAATTCTGACCTGCCAGTTTGAGGGTGAGGAGTTTACCAGGGCCTCAGAAACATGGCCTGGAGTATCTAAAGTAGCAGAGTGCCAGGGTCCTCAAACGCGGCAAACTAGAGGGTCGCGGGACCTAAGGGCTCCTCTAGCTCAGCGGGTCTCCTCCCTCCCAGGCTCAGGTCTGGCCCTCCCGCAGCAGGTGGTCCCTCTGGGGGCCACCCCCCTGGATGGGGTGGGGGGGGGGGAGGTACAGGATCCCAAGGCTTCCCCCAGGGAAGGAGGGAGAGGGCGGGGCGGCAGCGAAGGCCCAGGATAAAAGGGGCGGAGGCGCCGCTCCGGCCCCAGCCAGCCCACCATGCAAGCCCCCCGTCTGCCCTGGTTCTTCCTGCACGCCTGGTGGGCCCTGCTCCAGGCGGGCGCCGCGACCGTGGCCCCGTCGCCCCTCCGTACGCGGGGGCAACCCTCGTCGCCGTCCCCTCTAGCGTACATGCTGAGCCTCTACCGCGACCCGCTGCCCCGGGCGGACATCATCCGCAGCCTGCAGGCGCAAGGTAGGTTGCACAGCCCCGCCGAGCCCCGGGGGCGCCTTGGGACTCCGGAAGGGCGCTGGGAAATGCTGCGGGAGGGTGGCTCCGGGCTGGGGACCCCGCCGCTGAGGGCGCTCTGCGCTGGGAGGGAGGAGCATCGGGGGTCCAGGTCTGGGGTGGCACCGGCGTCGGCACTGGCTCGGCGCGCAGGGTCGGCGGGTGGAGGGGATTCTGGCATCGGGAAGGGCCCCGGGGCGGAGACCCCTGCGTTCTGGGCCTTGGTTTAGGGTGGGTAGAGCGCAGCGCTGGAGGGTGGGAGCCCGACTGCGCCAGTCGACGATGCGGTCTTGTTCAACTACGTAACCTCCGGGCGCCTCGGTTTGCGCTTCCGTGAAATGGGGACAGCAGTCCCTCCCTTATAAAAGTGTGGCGAGCGCCAGGTGACAAAGCACATAAAACGCTTAGCACAAAACCAGGCATGGTAATAAGTGGTCGTTATTATTGCTACATACGTTCTGTCGAATTTCTTTTCGCGCGTCAGGGTGAATGGATGCCGGAGGCTGACCGCGAACTTCGAAACCCAGCACCGAGCGCGTAACAAACATCAGGGATTCTAATTCAGAGATACGGCACTAGAGGTGGAGTGCCCCGAAGTCGGGAACTGAAGCAGGCTTGGGGACTCGAGTCCAGGCCGGGAAGGTGCCAGTGTCCCGAGTAGTACCGGGTTCGGGGCCTAGATTTGGTTGGGGGAAACGCTCAGCGACCGTGGTGACGCGGGTGTTTCACCCTCGGAGTCGGGGCAGGGCGTTCTGGGCATCGGGCGGGACGGACAGGTGGGTGCTGAGTGGAGGGACCCCTTCCGCGGGGTCCCCTTACCCCATGCAATCCACATCCTGACTCCTGGGGTCGGGGGCAGACCCCTGCCGCCCTGCGCCGGCCTGTGCCTCCCTCTGCCGGCTGGGGCCAGACGGCCCTCCCCCACGCTGGGGCGCAATCCACATCCGATCATCTGACCTAATTGGCCACCCGCCAGCCCTTTGGTCGGGCGCGGGTGCGGGGGTGGGGGCTCTTAGCTCCCTGGCCTGCCACGTCTGGGGTCAGACAGCCGATGACCCCTCTTGAAGGGTCATCTGGGGATCAGCCAGATTTAGGGACACCCGAGGGGCTAACCTGAGGGGCTTGGAAATTACTGGAGGGCTCTGCTCAGTCCCTCTACCGGAAAGCTGGTGTGGGGAGGAGGCTGGGCAAAGGGGCAGAGAGTGCCCTTCTTCAGTTCACTCTCTCCTTCTGGAGAGTTCCGGAAGGTTCGTGGTGGTTTGAGAGTCTGGGAGACTGGAAAACTGGGTTCAGTTTCCTCAAACCCTGCTTCCCAATTCCTGGTGTATCCCTTGCAGAACTAGTTTCCCCTTTTGTAAAACCGGGGGCTGGCTTTCCTTCTGCCTCATTTGTGTGTGAATGCGGCAAAATATACATGACAAAACCTACCATTTTACTGTTTTTAAAACGTACAGTGACTTTAAGTACATTCACAGTGTTGTGAACTGGTTTCAGTTTTTGAAAGCAGCCAGAGGAGCCTGCCTGGAGGGACGCGGGTGGAGAAGGGATGGTCTTAACTGCTCCTTTCCCTCTTGGGTTTATCTGTCACGCCGCACCTGTAAAGCGGGAAACGGGGTGTTGGAGTCTAACCAAACTGGGTTTGCATCTTCGTCTGTGGCTGTGGAGCCAGCCTCAGCTCCGACCTTCAGTTTTCTCTCATCTGCGAAACCGTGAGAACGGTGGGGAGGATTCAAAGAGACAATGCTTGGCCCGGGAAGCAATGAGTGGCAGTTAACTGCTAGTTTGTAATGATGTGAAGTGGACACTTAGCATCATACCCACACCCTCCTTTCCTACGGAGCCCGGAATCCTCACTCGGCCTCAGCATCCTGTTTGAGGGTGAGGGGACCCCCAGGGCATGGGCCCAACCACTTCCTTCTTTAGAATTGGACGCGGGTCAAGAATATCCCTGGGGCCTGTGTGGCCGATGCTGTTGAGTTGCGTGGATAGGTTTCAGGGTGTCCACGAACCCTTTCCTGATACTTGATACCAACAAATCACATTTGCTGTAGAAGTGGGAGATGCTTTCTTTCCTGGGGAGAGCATTCGTGGCTTGTAGCAAGCATCGGTGACCCCCCAAAAGAGTAGGCACCCCTATCCTAACAAGAACCGGAGACCGATCTAAGAGAACCTATCAGCACTGTGTCCCAAGGACCCCTTAGCTGGGGGTGGGGTCATGGAGTCAGAGACTCCGCCCCACTGGGAAGGAGCGCTCCATACACATTGTCCATCCTGGTAATGGCTAACTTTGCTCTTCTGTCCAGGTCTTTCACTACCTATCTGGACACCTTCGTTTCTAACCTTGGACGTCCGCAATAATAAGGAAGTGGTTGATGACAGCTGACACCTATTGCACGTTGGTTGTGCTGGGCCAAACACTTTCTGCACATTATCTCAGCGAATCCTAACACTTCTGTGAGGTGATACTGTCACTGGCTCCCTTTTGCAAAGCGGGGAACTGAGGCCCAGAGAAGGAAACTAGCCTGCCCAGTGTTAAACAGCAAGTGGCAGGATTTGAACCATCACAGGAGGCACGAGAGCCCCTGCTCTTGATCACTGAGCTGGAATGTCTTCCTCTAAAAGGCCATTGGTGGATACTTGAGATGAAAAGTCTTTAACTCCTGGTGCAGGTGGCCAGGAGTTGTTACATGTCCCACGGAATCTCCAGGTGGCTAGGGGGTGCTGCAGTGGGCAATGGGTAATGCAGGCCTCCTCCCCACACCTCCAGGGAGAGTTGCTAGCCAGGGGCGGGTTATTGCCCCCTACAGGTGCTAATGAGGAGGGAAGTGGAAATTAAGTGAAGAGCCTCTGGGGATGGGCTCGGAGAAGCTGCCAGGAGGCTGAAGCTGGAAACTGCTTCCTTATAATAATGCAGGCTGGATTTCTCAGGGAAATTCACTTACATCATCTCACCAAAGATGCTCTAGGAGGCAATAAAAAAAGGAAACTGTCGTGCGGTCTGCCCAGAGTGGACCCAAATCGGAGATCGTCACTACCCTTGAGATCTGTTCGCAAAAGGGTCAGTGTTTTTATTCTAAGGAATGAATAATCCCTGACTTTTATTTAGCAACAGACGGTCCACCCTTTTTATTTCCATGAAAGCTTGTGATGAGGCCGAGATGGGCAGGGCATGACCATTCCCATTGCAAAGGAGAGGAAACTGGGCTCGAAACAAGTTCAAGGTCACTTTTAGCATGCACACGTACATGCTATTCCCAGATATTGGGCCAAATTAGTCCGGGACTAAGATGAACGGAACACGCTTCCCCATTCTGTTTCATCCATTTTGGGTTTTGTCATCTTGGGGAGGGGGCTGGGGCCAGGCTGGGGGCTGTGTGTGTGCAGGCTGTGTCTGCCCCAGGTGTGTGAATGACCTGACAGGGGGCGGTGATGAGCACCTTGCAGGTAGATGGGAAAGCCCACTGGTTGGAAAACTGCCAGGTCAGTGCAAAGTCATGCTTACAATGCCTACAGAACCCTATGTGTGAGGTCAAAAACCCCGGAAGTTTCTGCCTCCATCTTTAGGAATAGGTGGAGGAGAGGGTGGCCGGCCTTGGGCTTCTGTTGCCTGGGCCTCCCAAGAAGGTTCGGGGCCTTTCCACGTGCCCGTGAATCAGGCCACCGTTTCCAATGAGAAAACGGAGTCTGGGGAGCTCAGGGTCACAGGGTGAGGGGAAGCCCAGGGTTTAGGTCAGAAAGCTCAGGGTTTGGCCAAAGAGCAGGGAGAACGCTGTTCTCCAGCTGTTCTCTGGCTGGGGGGTGTCTTAGCGGGAACAGCAAAACCGGGATTTGGAGTGTGGGCTTTGCGGTTGGGCAAATCTGGGTCAATTCTTGGCCCCGCCACCTCGTGCAGGTAATTTAACCTCTCTGAGCCTCGATTTGAATTGGACTAAAATGGACTCCACATTCCGAACTCGTAGGGTTGGGGTGAGGATTGAGAGGGTCCCTGTCAGGTGAAGGCTGCAACATGAGCTCTGGGGAGCATACAGGGGGCCCCCACTCACCCTGCTTCCTTCCTGGTTTCTCCCCACCCAGATGTGCACGCCGATGGGCAGAACTGGACCTTTGCTTTTGACTTCTCCTTCCTGAGCCAAGCGGAGGATCTGGTGTGGGCCGAGCTCCGGCTGCAGCTGGCCGGCCCTGTGGACCTTCCCCCTGGCGTGCTGCCCTCCATCGAGATTTTGCACCAGCTAAAGCCGGATGCGGAGCAGGACCCAGCCGACTGCCGGGAGCGTCTTCGGATGGACTCGTTCACTGTTCCTCTGTCCCAGATGACCTTTTCCTCAGGCAGCATGGTCCTGGAGGTGACCAGGCCTCTCTCCAAGTGGCTGAAGCACCCTAGGGAGCTGGCCGAGCAGACGTCCCGTTTGGCCAGAGAGTGTCCGCAGCGGCCTCCCGTGCCGCCGGTCGCCAGTGCGCTCCTGGTGCTCTACTCCAACCTCTCCCCGGAGCAGAGGCGGCTGGGTGGCTCCACCTTGCTGTGGGAGGCGGAGAGCTCCTGGCGGGCCCGAGAGGGACAGCTCTCCCAGGAGAGGGGCCGGAGGCACCGCCGGCACCACTTGCCGGACAGAAGCCAGCTGTGTCGGAAGGTCAAGTTCCAGGTGGACTTCAACCTCATCGGATGGGGCTCCTGGATCATCTACCCCAAGCAGTACAACGCCTACCGTTGTGAGGGCGAGTGTCCTAACCCTGTGGGGGAGGAGTTCCATCCCACCAACCACGCATACATCCAGGTGCGGAGCCCTGCCAGGGGAGGGGAGGCGGCGGGCTCTGCGGGAGAAGTGGCCATACTGCCGGATCGGGGGACAGGACTCGAGCTCTGCGATCCCATTGCTGTTCATTCATTCACTTATCCAAGCACCAACAGTGTGCCAGCTGCTGTGCTGGGATATAGGGATGGCCTGTGGCACCAGCCTCAGAGGGGCCTACGAGGAGTCATGCCCCACCGGGTAACCTCGAACACTTCCCTCCCTTAGGACTTCTTCCTTGTCTTTTCGTAAAATTAGGGGTGGCGGGGTATAGACTAGGTCTCAGCTTCCCCTTGGCCCTGATTTCTAGGAAAGGGAGTTCAGGATCTGGATTTTGGAAATAAACCTGGATTTGATTCCTACAGATTAGCTGTGTGATACTGACCAAATTGCTTAGTCTCTTCGAGCCTCAGTTTTACCACCTGTGAAATGGGGACGGCAATGCCGTGTTTCACAGGAATGTCGTCGGGTTCAAGGAGACGATACGTATACCCATGTACATCTGTGGGCAGATAATCAGCACGTGTGATGTTGTATTATCATTACTAGAAGTCTGTGATTCACTGATGAAATGGGGGCCACATTTATGGGGCCATGGTTGGCATAATACTGTTTCCACCCACTGTACTTTTGCTGCCTGAAAGAGGAGGTTTCTTCGCAGTAGAGAAGGCCTGAGGCTACCCCCAGGTGCCACACTCATCAGCCTAAGGTCTAGAAGGTGGTGGAGGAAAGCAAAGGGAGAATGAGAGGGAGAAAACAGAGAAGAGGGCCTAACATCGTGACCCTAATATTTGGATTCAGAGCCTCTGGGGAGTATGTGAGCTGAGCTCATGCCAGGGAAGCACTGGTGGGGTCGGAGCTCTGTGGGACCTTCCCTGGGCGGAGGCCTGAGCCTCTCCCGGGACTTCTCGCCACTAACCTACCTGCTGCATGATTAAGGGGGCCTGCAGAGACCCAGATAGTCCCAACTGGCAACTCGCGGGTGACACTCGGATCTGAAGACTTTGCTGGACCACAGGGACAGGGCCCAGTTCCAGAGTGCCAAGGGATTGTTACCTTTTCTCCTATTGACTCCATTCGCCCTTCTCTGGGCAACAAAACAAATCCCACAAGAATTTCCACATGACTCGCTTTTGCTTCATGTTTCTGGAACTAAACCAGGAGTTTCTTGGAATTGGTAGGCACGCTAGGCTAGAACAATAGAAGGACATGTTAAGTTTGCTGCTGCTCTACCCAGAGACGGCTTTTAGAATCTTCTGTTTAGCTCCTTTTTTTTTTTTTTTAAAACAGCCTGTAAAGTTAGACTTTGCATGTCAGACTTTATGATGTGTTAGCAGGCTGATTCCTTTATGAAAACCATTTTTTTCTGTTTTTGTACCCAGAAACTGACTTTAACTTATTTCCCCCTGCCAGAGCCTGCTGAAACGATACCAGCCCCACCGAGTCCCTTCTACGTGCTGTGCCCCGGTGAAGACCAAGCCATTGAGCATGCTGTACGTGGACAATGGCAGAGTCCTTCTAGACCATCACAAAGACATGATTGTGGAAGAATGTGGGTGCCTTTGAGGAGATCCTGGTGGGAGCTGGATTTGCCTGTACCCTGGGAAGGTTCTAGAAGGTTCGGGAAGGTCCTAGAAGACACGATAGCCGTCTAACCCAATGAGGAGAGTGGGGGGGAAGTTTGCTCTGCCTGCCAGATGTGAGGAGGAAGGAGCCCACTCTGTAAAGGAAGGTTGCTGCTGTCAGGAGAGAGGGAAAGCCTCTGGAAGCAGGCTTCTTGGGTTTTCTCTTTACTGAAGAGACAGTGGTGAATAAAAGCACTAGCGAAAAGGGTTCTTTGACTTTTTAACCTGTGAACCCCCAGAAATTATATGCAAACATTGGGGCATACGTGCATTCATTTTTGAGGTGGGACAGATTATCTATACCTTTTATGTATTCTCAAAAGTGGTCTTTGACCACCCCTGCCAAGATTGAGTTCACTGTGTTAAATTAAAAACAGTTGGCTCAAGGGGCGCCTGGGTGGCTCAAGTTGGTTTGGCTAAGCGCCCTACTCTTGATCTCAGCTCAGGTCTTAATCTCAGGGTTGTGAGTTCAAGCCCCACTTTGGGCTCCACGCTGGGCGTGAAGCCTACTTCAAAGATAAAAAAATAAATAAATTAAAAGACAATAATAAAGAGTTGGCTCTTATTGCCTCCGGCTGGTTGAGGGGAGCCCCCGCATCTTTCAGGCTGGCCAGTGGCAATCTGTCGGCCTTGTCCAGAGGCTCCCTGGAGTGGGTCTCTGCTAATGAGTTGCACAAACAATAAAGCCATTGTGAAATCCTCCTAGGCCAGCTGGTGCCTTTGAAGGGAGAGGCAGGAACTCTGAACTGGCCACCCTGGACTATAGTGGTGGAGCCCTCAGTCATCCCCGTCAGCCTGCTCGGGCAGACACAATCCGAGTCTATTAAAGTTGGTGACAATTCACTTTGGCCTCTCATTGTGTGCTGTTAATGAGGCCCCGGAGCTTCCCATCCGGCAGGGGTGAAGTAGCCGAAGACTCGGGTGAACTTGGCTTATGGTCACACAGCTCAGCCACTGAGAAGCCGTGTGACCTCAGGCGAGTAATTCCTTGCCCAACCTCTTCCTGTGAAATCAAAGTGGATGGATCCTAATGCACTCCTGTAAAACGTCTGTTAGTGGGTGCAGAAGCGCCACAGGCCTGAGGTCCTGGACTGTCCTCTGGGCCTCATCCCCATCCCCCTCTACAACGTGTGAGGCCTGCTGTACCCCCTTTATCCAACCTTTATCAGCCCAGGGTTCTAAGTCTGGCTTAATTTCAGGCTCCGCCTAGCAGCACAGCAGAAAGAACCCAAGCTTTCTCAAAGGAAGCTCTCCCACAAAAACAACAGAGCGTGTCTTTGCCTCTTGGATAAAAAGACCCCAAAGGCAGCGATTCTGTTTTTCTTTTAGTTGATTCATTAAGCATTGCCAAAACGGACTTTTTGTTTGCTTGGCAGGGATGGGGGGGGGGGGCGTTTTACCGGGGATGGGAGTTGACAGTAGTTCTGCTGCTCTTTCCCAAGAAGCCTGTCCCCCTGTGCTCCAGAATGATCCCCACCGCGTGGGAATCCCTCCTGACTTTAGACGTGACTCAGCCACAGCCTTGGTGGAGTCAAGGTAGTAATCCTGGCCTAAGCATCGGCTGGCTAAGCTGAAGCCAGGCCTGGGCTTGAGAAACCTCGAAGCCCTGATTCAGCAACAAAGCTGATCGAGCTGTGCATTCCTTGGAGTGGAAATAGACCAGCCCTCACCACAATTCCGAATCACAGTAGGATTCCGCATCGGGTTCTACTCAGAAAGCAGTAGAGGTGGGGAGGCCTCGCGAGGCCAGCTTTCATCCCACTGCTTTCCTAAGCGAGAGACCGCGGCGGCCTAGAGGCCTGACCACAGCTAGGAGTGGCTGCGTCAAGAACTCAGCTCTGGTCTCCGGAGCCACCCCAGGGACACTGTCCTGAATCGCGAGGTTTTTGTTCCCCTACCTTTAGGTCAAGGCCTGGCCTTTCGAACCAAATGTTTGGACCCAATTTCGGTACCAGACTGAAGTTCTTGGGAGGGAAAAATCCCATCCTAAGGCTTTAGAGCATCTTCCTCACTAGATAGGTCCCCAACATTTCTTCTACGGCTAGGGCCCGGAGAGCAAAAGTTCAAGCTATTTGTGGCCACAGCCTGTGGGAGTGTTTAGTTAGCAGCTTTACGGACTCCGAACAAACCTCACGGACAAGGCGCGTAGATGGAGGCAGAGGAGTGGACTACGTTTTGCTGACCCCTGCTGGGAGCTCAGCACTGGGCCTGTCCGCAGTAGGTCACCCTGCTGCCTGGCCAGAGGCACTTGGAGTCAAGCCTAGAAACACTGCTTCATGCTCTGGGCCCTGCAGTAAGGCTTTGAACCAGACGAAATACTGTCTCTAAGAACAGAGCCCTAACCTGGGGGCCAGGAAGGGGCTTTACAGAACAGGGATTTGAACTTGCTCTCCAGCCAAAGGCCTACCGTACTTGGAGTAGTGCTAAGCCGGTAGCTGAGTGGGGAAAATGGGATGCCTGGCTCTCCTTGGCTGGGGAAGCGGGTGGACCCAGTGGCACGTGGGAGTGGAGAAAAGGAAGGACAACGAAAAGGGAGAGGAGCAGAAGCATGGGCTACACAGGATGTGGGAAGTGGTTGTGACTCCAGTAGCACCATTAGGGGTTTGCCTCCTTCTTCTCCAGTCTCCCATTCTTAGGGGCAAAGCCCCCTTAAGTTGCCTTTGAAGTTAACATCCTACCTGCCTTTGGACAAAGTAAAGGATGCGTGAAGTGCTACCAAAATAGTTTGGCCCCACCTTCCCCTCAAGATTTAGTCCTTCCAGAGGTCCAGGGCTAGGCGGTGGCTGCAGGCTCCACGCCCAGACTCGGCTCACTCCTGAGGGAAAGGAGGCCCAAGTGGCTTACCTCTGGTCGCCACGCCAACCTTCCTGAGCTCCAGTCCTTTGCTGAACTCCTGCCGAAGCAGGCCCTGAGCTAAGCTAAGCGCTTGCCATGAGCCTAGCTGAGCCTCACAGCCACCTCGGAAAGTTGTAGTTCCTAACCCTAGCCTACAGCAGAGAATCCTGCTGGAAGGGATGAGGCCTCTAAGCAGCTCACCTGGAATTCAAGGCTGTCTCACTCGGATGCCTGTGAACGAAACTCTACGCTGTCCCAACGGGAGTACGTTTCCTCGAGTCTACCGTTTTATTCTGCGGACCTCTGGTCACACCTAGAACACGACAGGAGTTCTTGCTCTCGGTATTAATAGGAGACTTCCTGGATTAGTAATAGCAAGGAATCGGATGCTCATGCAGCACAGCCTAGTATAAGACCAGATGGGACGAATGCTTAACAAGTGCTCCTGGGGGCACAGGCAGCCCTCTTCAGAAAGAGGAAAAGTCCTTATTTGGGCTTCTGCGAGGCTGGTTCCTGGACAGGGCCTTCCCTGGCGTGTCCGGCTCCACCAAGCACCTGTTCACCACCAAGCTGCTGAGGAAAGGGACACGTCAACTCGCTGTATATACAAGGCCAGATAGACAAAGAAAGTGCTCCACGAATGCTGAGAACAGACACGCGAAGTGACTGACCGTCTGGGTCCACCTACCTCACCAGTCAAGGCCCTCCAAATGGGAGGTCACCTGAAATTTTACAAACTCAAATAACACGCAAGGTGATACTCAAGATCTTTATTGATTTAACTGTAACAGCAACCATTGGTGAGAATTTAATTTTTTCCCTAATTTCCAAACACCTGCTGGTTTAGGACAGTTACCAAAAAAAAAAAAAAAAAAAAACCAACAACAAAAAACCAACAAAAAACTGACCACGGATTCACACAGGGCTGCCTCCAGACTGCATGGTGCCCTCTGCTATCCATCCACAGCCGTGAAATGGATGGGAGGAGTGGAGGGACAATCACATCAAAGGAGACGAAGGGAAGACCGAGGAAAGTACTGGCACTCTCCACTTTTCCATTCAGAGCCCATGGAAATGGGCCACTGGTGGCACTAAGACGGGAAAGGGCATTTGTCTTATATATAAAATCTTCTAAAGATGCTTAAAACGGACACTTGGATACTGAGTGTCCTCTGGGCCCTCCAAGACACGTCCTTTGAGGTCTGTCCCCTGGGCACCCAGGCGGGAAGAGGTGGGCTCCGTCTCCAGGGGAAGGAAAGGCACTGGCTCACAGTACTCAGGGACTCGGACACAGCCACCAGGGGCAGGAGGGCTAACAGGTACAACTCATCCTTATCTCGAGTGATCCTCCCCCACCCTCCTGGTTTCAAGTAAAAGTTACCCTCGGCTCGGGTTTGGGTTTTTCTGCTTTGCTTTTAAAGATTTAGATAGAGAGGAGGGGTGGGGTACCCTGGGTGCAAGAATGGGTGTCCTGTGCTAGATTCACGGAATTGTCTCGGGAGTGTCCAGGAATTTGGGGTTTAAGCACCGGCAAGAGCTCCCTTTGGAAATTTCAGCGCGGCCACATGATTATCAAGCATTGCAGCAACTGTCAGCTTCCCGCTCTTAGAAAGGTAGCAGAGTTAAGAACTCAAAGCCCCCAGGAACTGTGTTTCATCTCGGCAATGCTTCGCACTGGCCATCCATTCGGTATGATGGTATGCCAGAGCTGCGGGCAGAGGGTAGGCAAAGAGAAACCAAAGACCATCTGAACAGGGGCTTGAGACTTCCTAAATCTACCTTTGCCAAAAGGTATGAACTTCCAGGACCAGCCCAGGGACAGAAATTTAAATTCCAGAGGATGGGCAAGGTGACGTGAATGATTGTTTGAAAAAATAAGTTTGTATCCATTTGCCTCCAAATTTCTCTGAGCTAGCCTCAAGGAAACTTCAGAGCTCAACCGGAAAATCCTTACTAGAACAGGAAACGCCCCTGGGGTATTAAGCATTCAAAAGAATTCTGACCCCCATTGCCTCAAGGTCTGATTTTGTCCTTTATTAAAAGCCCAGAGCTAAAGGAACGGGGATGGGTGTGGGTGTGTGTATGTGAGAGAGAGAGAGAGAGAGAGAGAGAGAGAGAGGAGAGTGTGTGTGTGTGGTAACCACAACCCCTTCAAAGTCCAGACAGCAATTGCCCTTCCAAAGAAACAATGCTTTTTTAAAATGAGTATTACCCCGTCCCAGATGTCATGGGTGGGTAGGTGATTGGGTTTTCGCAGATTAGTCAACAGCTGTTGTGCCCGTAGTCCAGAAACCTGCCTAGAGGGGAAAGTCCTGACCCAGACGGAGACACAGTGGACCTCCTCTCTCCAGGAGAATGCAAAGGGCCAAGGGCCCTGGCTTCAAGCAGCCAAGACGCCTGACACCCCATCAAAGAAATATCCAAGAAGGCGAGAATGGGTAGAGAGTCTGGTTCTGGGACACGACTGCCAACATGAGGAGCCCCTCGTACCAGTTGGCTTGACCCAACGGAGGCACTCAGCGTGTGCCGACTGGACGATGGGACTCTGGGGGTGAATCCCACACACGCAGCAGGCTGCGGGCTAACAGGAACGTCTGACCTGAGGTCGGAGCGTCCCAAAGAGCCGGTAACCCGAACAACAAAGAATAAAAGACCATCTATTCTGAACCCGCCTCAAAATCAGAAGGGAAAACACAACTCATCTGAAAGTGTTGTGAAGAGGAGTTCCTTACTTGGGGAGCAAGTACCCTTTTTCTTACAGCCACCTCGGCAGCAGTGCCCCTGGTTCAAGTTCACGCTAAAACCAAGCAGGGCTAAAGAAAACGCCGGGGAAGAGGCGGGGCCTAAAGCCAGACAGGAATGTGCATCTCGAAGAGGTCTGCAATCTCTACAGCGTGGCTGGACGCGGGTGCCAGAAACACAGCAGACATTCACTAGGAATGTGCTCAACTGACTAGCCTCGTCTAAGCTTCTCTCACAGGTGAAGACAGGGTCAGTTCTCTTTAAGAACACATTCCCCTCAGGAAGCCCAGGACGAGGTGGGCGCACATGTCAGAGAAAACCGGATTTGAGAGGAGCAATCAAGCACCGCCAGACATCTCTAATTCCCAGATGTTCCGACTTCACTGGAGAAGCGGCTTCTTGGGTGAGAGAGCCAACCCCAGCCTGTTCCAGCTGGTACGGCTGCAAAGACCGGGTGCCAGGCACAGACTCTGACAGGGACCTGGCTTCCAGACGCTATCATCTAGTTCACCCTGAATCTGAACCGTTAAGCTTTTTACCCAGCCCGGTAACCCAACATCTGACTCCTATTTCCTCCTCTTGCTTACCAACCCTGACTCCAATGAAGTCAGCTTTAGGGGCTCCGCTAGGAGGATCCAATTCCCTTTGGCAGTTCCTGGCTACGGGAGATACCAGGAAGTGGTATGGAGTCTCAGAGTCACGGAGCCTGGGACTCGTCATGATGCATTGTCACGCTGCTGGTCATTAGGCAAATGTATGGCTCTTTATTCTCCTGGGAGATGTCATTTCTTGTCACTCTTAAAGCCAGCAGGTGGCTTTGGGGAAAGAGAAGAGTGTCCACCTTCTAGCCAGGAGACATAGTAGCAGCATCGCTCTTGGTGTGTTACCTAGTTTAACCAACGCCCCCCGTCGGACTGATTTTATCCTCTGTTGGGGGTAAGGTGGTTTTAAGGTACATCCTCAAATTCTTCGCTACTGCCGCATGGGGTGTAATTCCCGGCACCTTGAATGCAGGCCAGACTTCGGAGCCTGCTTCTAAGGAACAGAATCAGGAAGCGGTGCTGGTGTGTGCTTTCAGAGACGTCACGAAAGGCACTGCAGACTCCCTCCCTGGGAGACTTACCCTCTCCCTGGGACCCCCTGCTCAGGGGAAGCCAGCCCCTGTGGTGTGAGGACACTCACGCTGCCCTACTGAGACACCCCTGCGGAGGGAAGCCAGGCTTCCTACCGACAGCCACAAAGAGAGCGTAGCAGTGGCCTCTCCGGCCCCAGATGACTGCAGACCCTACCAACATCTTGCCTGCAACTTCCTGAGACCCTGTGCCGGAACCGTCCTGCTCAGCCGCTTCCCAATTCCTAACTCCAGGAGCTGACAGGTAACGTTTGCTCTCTCAAGACTCACGGTGTGGGAATAATCTATTACACGGCAACAGAGAATGAAGACAGGTGGAAGGACAAACACGAAGGCCGCTGCTCTACAATGTGCTCTTGAGAATGTGAGTGAGTGGGGATCTCGGCAAACCGTACCAGAAGGAAGCCAGACCAAGACAATGGGCGTCTCCTGCTGGAATCTGGAGGAACAAGGTCATTTCTCATTAAGATGGACTGCCCCCAAAGCACAGAAACATGGTTTCCTCATAAGGGCAACAAATGATCACCAAGATTTTAAGAACCATCTCATTCAAATGGTACCCTCAGGGGACTCCCTCCCCAAGGGACAGATTATTCATTCTTCTGGATCCGGCTTGCCCTGAAAATCATTCTATGAGGCACGGCACAAAGGTGCCGTCTGTTACAAGTTACTCTGTTGCCTTGTGAAATGATCTTTAAAATGCAGACTCACGGAGGTTAAGGTATCTCTCCTAACAGTGGCCTCCAGGAGAGAATTGCACCAAGCAGTAAGGAACTCCTTGCAGAGAAGGACTAAAGGACTGGGCCGCTGCTCTATTACACAGCTGCTAGAAAAATGGCCTTCGATTAGGGAGCTATGTGCAGAGATTCCCCAGAATGGCCAAAAAGGGGAAAATGGCACCTTGATATTACCCAAGCTGGCATGTTTTCAAGGCACTCCCCGCTGCTCAGCAAGGAGGCCGGGTTTTCATGTGCAGCAATAAAGATCAAGAAGGGGGCGCTCTTCTGCTCGTGGTCCAACCAGCCTAGCGGGAGCTGGAGCCAGGTTCCACGGATGCCAAAGTCAGCTATGAAGAACGAGAAGCCTCATTCCCAAGGAATCATGCTCCTAGGGGACAAAGGGGTCCTGAGCAAACTTCCCATGCAAACTGCAGTGCAACTGAAGTTTTTCCAAGAGTAGGTAAAGTGAAATTTGGAGTTTAATTAAAATCAGAACAGGGATACATTAAACAAACAAACAAACAAACAAAAAATACTTTTCTGATCATCAATTTTTGAGACTGAAAAGCATCCCCCCCAATTTTGGAGATCCAGCTTATTCCTGAGAGACATCAACCATCACAAAAGGTTCACTCTTTGAACTATTCACATTTTGTAGTAAAAAACCAGAACAAAGTTCCTCAGACATCCTTCCTCTCTTCTGTCTAAAATGTGTTTGTTAACAGGGTCTTTTCATAGCTCGAAAGAAAAACAAACAGCTTTCTTTCTTAGGCAATTGGCCTGTTATTCTCACTCTGGGATGTGATCTCTTCAGAGGGCTCAGGATACCACACGTAACCAGAAGTTCCCAGGACACCAGTGGCTACTTTCCTGGTGGTTCTTTGAGGGGACGGAGGCGTTAAGTCTTTCTACGAGGGGGTCACTCTCCCGGGATCACCATGCCAGTCAATAGTGAGGAGAGCGGGACAGGGAGGACAGGGAATGAAAAAGCAAAGGGTGAGGGAAAAGAATGAGGCTTTCATAAACAACCCACGGCAAGGAGAATGGTCCAGTTTTACAAACCACCCACTACAAACTGCAAACATGCACACCCAAAACTAGAGGGAGAAGCAAAGAGCTCATCAGGAATTGGGGTAGACAGAGGAGGGTGACACGGAACAGCAGACTCGCCTGTGGACATCTCTCACCTTCCTAACACTGGAAGATGTGTAATTAAAAAGTTGCTGTTCAAAACTGTATTGAAAACATATCTAAAAATAGGTCTGTAGTCATCTTAAAAATAAAAGACCCCTCCTCAGATAAGAGGAGTGAGATCTTATCAGATACCAACACTTGAGGTATCTTTGATGTATATCTGAAAAATGGCCTGGCAGAGAACAAGGTGGGAGGGAGGGCAGGAAGCGGGGAAAGAGAGGGACAGTTCCGAGTACGATGGGGAAGGCAAGAGAACCGGGGAGGGGGTGGGGGTGGGGACACACTTTGAAGCCCATGCTCATCTATCCCAGCAGCCTAAGCAGGTCCACAGAGAAAAACAGTTTCGTTCTTTTCTAAGAGCATTCTGAAAGTCACCTTTTAAACTCAAAACATAAGAAACTGCAATCAGAGACAGCAAACATCACAACGCTCAGTGGACTGAAAAGCAAGGACTACTGAGACCAAGCACCCCCGGGGTTCGCCACGCTCCCAAGGTCATTCTTCGGTGTCACCCAGCGGAACACGATGACCAGGCCTTCCCCAGAGCGCCTGCGTCACGTGGACAGGCCTGTTCCAGGAGCGACAGAACCACTCGGGCGGCTCAGAGACAAGAGGACCATGGGCAAGGGGAATGCCAGCAGGGAGGCAGGACAGGAGGAGAGCCCCGCTGCTCACCAAGGACGCCCTTCTCAGGTAGAGCTCAAACCTTTCTGCACCAACGTGCTAAGCGAAGGCCTGGGAAGCTGAACTCGGCTCTCAAAGACACAAGACACTCCTGCCAGAGGAAGGTGGGGAAGCGGGCCTCCAAACGGCACCACACAGGGATGCTACCAGAACGCACAGGCTGTGCTCTGCCCCTAAGGACAAACACCTCAAGGTAAAAGGGAGAGCGCGCCCTTCTCGTTTATCATTTCCCTCTGGTGGCTGTGAAGACCGAAAACCCAGATTCTTGCAGCTCTGAACCACAGATGGGAGACACGGAGGGCAGATAGAGGGTTAGAACATGCATAATGCTGAGCCCAGCAAACCTATCACTTCCCCAGACTTCCCAGGCAGGCAATTGTTGGTAGGCTGATACTTGATTTGGGATTAAAAGAAGAAAGAGGGGGCTGGGGGAGGGAGGAGAGGTTTTCTCAACAGTAAAATGACCACGGAAGCCAGAGTTGAACCGCTTTCCTCTGTGGGCTGCTTAGGTCTAGGGAAATATGCCAAGGACCTTGGAGCGAACTTGACTACCTGGGAAGGGGGACAGGAGACGGAGAGGAAATAGTCGGATGAAGCTCATCTTTGCATCATTTGGCACCCAGAGGAAGGAAGAAGGGGACGCGGGGGCTGTGACGCTTGCCGACACCGCCCCTCCTGTCTGCTGGTTGTTGGTCCTCTGGGCCCCATCCGGTGACACAGCCTCGGCGCTGCCGCTGTTCTTCCGATCCTGCAGGGCACTCAGATGTCCATCTCAAACTGAGCGTCATCCCCTAGTTAGAATCAAGACAAAGTTTAGCACAGAAAGGAAAAGCCAGGCAGCTCTTTTCTCTGCACGTGGGTCAAAAAATAATCCAAACGCTCCCATTCTCTGCTGCCTTAAGACAATGATTTGTTTGCTTTGGCTGGGCGTTTTAATGTGGGAGGGGGAATAGTGGCAGTCGGGGCCCCTGGGTGGCGGTTAAGCATCCGACTCCTGGTTTCCCCTTAGGTCATGATCTCACGGTTCGTGGGATCGAGCCCTGAGTCAGGCTGATCGCTGACAGCACGGAGCTCGCTTGGATTCCCTCTCTCCCTCTTTCTCCGCCCCTCCACCACACGCCCGCTCTCTTTTGTGGTCTCTCTCAAAATACTTAAAACTGAAAAAACAACAAAAAAAAGACTGGCAGTCGAACCACCCACAAGGAGGAGCATCTGGGGGAAAAAAAATGCAAGTGAAAATCTGCCTAGCGACCCCTCCGTCTGCAGGTGGCAGTCCTGGAAAATGGGGGAAACGAACCATATTGTTTCCCCTGGCACCACAAAAAGGACATTCTTCTTGTAAGCAACGGGTCTATTTCTGGGAGGCAATGGAAAAGGAACCTATTCGATTCTGTTTTCTGTGTGTTACTCCCAGTCCAACACAGCCCAGGCTAGGCAGTACCTGAGACCTGGTTTCATGACGCATCTTAAGGATTTACTATTCCCTGGTTTTGGATTTCTAACCCGCCGCCCTCGGGTTAGATTTGCTTATGATTTAGAACACAGGATTTCCAGAACATTTCAATGAGCCTTGCTGATGGGAGGGGAGAACCTGAGAGACACATGAATGAATGTCGATTGTAACTGAGGCCTCGACAACTGTTCCACCCACAGCCGAATGACATTTGAGTTCCCAAGCGAACCCTCTTGGTCCCCCAAAACCAGCCCTCTCTTACCAACTGCCTGCTTCCTGTCATGATTGTTCAAGTTGTTCAAATTGTTTACTTCTACTTTGGAGTCTTCGATTAAGGTGCCAGGGCTGGTGACCCCTGGGATATTGGGCAGATGGCAGGGCGGGGTCTGGGCCATGGGAGAATTGCGACGATCCAACAGAAACTTTCGATCATAAATGATTCGCGTTCCTGGAAAACAAGGTTGAAGAGTCTGAAACGAATTAAGGGGTTCTCAACAGATAATATTCCCCAGGAATTTATTTTAAATTCCATCCAAACCTAGGCCTTGAGGGTTTACAGTTCAAGCAAACAGGCTAAGTTCTCCCCTCCCTGCCTGGGCCCAGGCTCCTTTGCCACTCATCTTTTAAGGCTCAGCCCCAACATCGCTACCTTTACAAAAAAAAAAACCTTGAAAAAAAAAAATTCTGCCCCCAACCTTATTCAATACATATCACCTATCATAAATGTCCAGTTTATCGATTTGCCTCTGTAAAGACTGGGATTTCCTTATGCCAGGACTAGGTCTTATTTCTCTCTGACCAAGGTCCTGCCATGTAGAGTTTTTTTTAAGCTTACTTTTATTTATTTTGAGAAAGAAACAGAGAGACAGCTGGGGAGGGGCAGAGCGAGAAGGAGACCGAATCCTAAGCAGGCTCCCTGCTGTCAGCGCAGAGCCCGACGCAGGGCTCGAACACACAAACTGTGAGATCGTGACCTGAGCCGAGATCAAGAGTCAGACACTTAACCAACTGAGCCACACAGGCGCCCCCTAGAAAGTTTCAAATGAAGTAATAAATAAGTATGTGAAAAAAAAAAAATCACCAACAGATAGATAGCTGCCTGTAAGTTAAAGGCTTTCTAAAGGCACTGAGGCCAACGTTCTTCCCAGACTGAGCTAGAAGGGGCAGCCCGTCCCTGAGTAGAAGCTAGAGTAGAAGAACTGAGTAGAAGCTAGAAGGGGCAGCCCGTCTCTACTTTACAAAACAATCTGCATACCAAGAAGTGCCACCAGAGTGTTTCACAATAGTTCCGAGGAGTGCATTTGACCTGACGAACAGTTAAGAAAACCTGCTGCTGCTGTCTCTTCTGTCATGGTCTTCCCAAGGTACTAATGGCCAGAAATAAGATCTAAAGCTAAGCAACAGGGGCACCTGGGTGGCTCAGCTGGTTGAGTGTCCGACTTCAGTTCAGGTCATGATCTCACGGTTCGTGAGTCGGAGCCCTGCGTCAGGCTCTGTGCTGACAGCTCAGAGCCTGGAGCCTGCTGCCGATTCTTTGTCTCCCTCTCTCTGCCCCTTCCCCGCTGGTGGTCTCTCTCACTCTCTCTCTCAAAAATAAATGAACATTAAGAAATAATAATAAAATAAAATAAAATAAAAGTAAACAACAACTTAGAGGAGCCTGATGTTGGCTTAAGGTAGTGGATGCCTGGGGCTCTGCTGCTGATTCAGAGTACAGCTGGCTCAGTGATAAAGAACTTGGCCACCATTTAGCGATGTCTGCTGAAGGCGGGAGGGGAGAAGGGGGGGGATGGCAGCCACGCGCACCCGCCACCCCTGCCTACGGAACAAAGGGAAGTGAAGGCATCTTGCTCACACCAGGCTTAAATCCAGAGAAGGAAATGGTTCGGGCATCGACGTTAAAAGCAATATTATATGAAAATGAGATTGTGTACCAAGTCATCCATTTAAAGAGGTAGAATGTAAACACCACCTGCTGCTCAATGCTTTTAAATTCTCAAGTGAAAATACTCCCGTCATAATAATGAGAGTCTGATTCAGGCAGATTTCCTCAAACAACACGTGACAGCTATGCCCCAGGAAACAGAAAGACAAATAAAACAGCTAACACATCTACCTGAAATGTGAGGAAGCAGGTAGAAAAAAGCAAGGCATTTATTGCAAGAGGAACGGAAACTCTGGACAGTGTTTCTAAAGAAGGAAGGAGATGGAACATTTAATCTAAAGAAATGATACCAACATTACGCTAAAGGGCTGGAAAAGGAATTGCAAACTCAGTGGTTTTCCTGGGATTCAAATCTGTGGTAGTACCACGACAACACTTTCATGCAAATGCCAGGAAGTCATTTCTTTTCAGCTAGATGGAAAATAAGAGTCACACTAATGGCTTCGAGGTGAGAAAGTGGCCAGGAGACACTCTACCCTGCAATTTGCCCCCCTATCCTTCCTTTTACAACCAGAATCAAGTGCTAATAAACATATTCTCCTCTCCATAATACTACAACACCTGTCACAGGAAAGAATGACTAGGTGTCTCAGGATGGAAATGTTCTCTGATGGGCACCCATCAGCACATGTAGGCATCTTAAAACAAAACCTTTAAGGCTTTCAAACCAACTCCAAAGGATATCAATTTTGTTTTTACTACCTAGTTCCGTTAAAACTACACTGCACAGATAATCATATCTACAGCTTATAAGAGGTGAAAATAAAGTATCTAGCTCCCAGCCTCTACCTGATAAAGTACTCAGAAAAATGCCATGCCGTATTTGGAACCTATTAGGACAGTCTTTTTTCAAGTAACTGCATCGGAATCTTCTGGCAAGCTTGTTAAAAAAGATTCTATCTGGGGGCGCCTGGGTGGCGCAGTCGGTTAAGCGTCCGACTTCAGCCAGGTCACGATCTCGCGGTCCGTGAGTTCGAGCCCCGCGTCAGGCTCTGGGCTGATGGCTCAGAGCCTGGAGCCTGTTTCTGATTCTGTGTCTCCCTCTCTCTCTGCCCCTCCCCCATTCATGCTCTGTCTCTCTCTGTCCCAAAAATAAATAAACGTTGAAAAAAAAAAAAAAAAAAAAAAAGATTCTATCTGAATCGGAATTCTTAGGGATTAGAATCTGGAAATCTGTATTTTTAAAAATTTTTTAAATGTTTATTTATTTTTGAGAGAGGGACAGCGTGAGCGGGAGAGGGGCAGAGAGAGAAGGAGACCCAGAATTCCAAGCAGGCTCCTGGCTCTGAGCTGTCAGCACAGAGTCTGATGCCGGGCTCAAACTCACAAATTGCAGGATCATGACCAGAGCCAAAGTCGGACGCTTAACCGACTGAGCCACCCAGGTGCCCCTGGAAATCTGTATTTTTAAGTTCCCCAGGCCATTCTTCTGTTCACTAAAGTGAAGAACACAGCTTCAGGGGTACCTGGCTGGCTCAGTCAGTGGAGGATGAAACTCTTGGTCTTGGGGTTGTGAGTTCAAGCCCTATATTAGGTGTAGAGATTACTTTAAAATAAAATCCTATGGGGCGCCTGGGTGGCGCAGTTGGTTAAGCGTCGGACTTTAGCCGGCTCACGATCTCGCGGTCCGTGAGTTCGAGCCCCGTGTCGGGCTCTGGGCTGATGGCTCAGAGCCTGGAGCCTGTTTCCGATTCTGTGTCTCCCTCTCTCTCTGCCCCTCCCCCGTTCATGCTCTGTCTCTCTCTGTCCCAAAAATAAATAAACGTTGGAAAAAAAAATTAAAAAAAAAAAAAGAATAAAATAAAGTAAAATGCTAGGGACACCTGGGTGGCTAAGTCGGTTAGCATCTGACTTCAGTTCAGGTCAAGATCTCACAGTTTGTGGGTTCGAGCCCCCACGTTGGGCTCTGTGCTGCCAGCTCAGAGCCTGGAGCCTGCTTTGGATTCCGTGTCTCCCTCTCTCTCTGCTCCTCCCTCACTGGTGCTCTCACTCTCTCTCAAAAATAAAAATAAATAAATAATCCTTAAAAAAAAAAAAAAAAGAACCCATCTTCAACCTTCTACCAAGAGCGTAGTAACAGTGATCCAAGAATAGATGAAATATTAAAGAAGTACGAGGAATTAGGAGGGGAACGATGAAAGAAAGGGCCTATCGAGGTCACCCCGACAGGTGAAGCCGAGACCCAGAGAGTGACTTAATGGAGCTCACAGCAAACCAGAGGCAAAATTGGAACTGAGCCCATGGTCTCCAGACTCCCAGGGCAGCCCTCTTGCCGCTCGGCCCCAGTCTCTGGGCCGCCCGGAGTGGGGGCCACACCGTCCGAAGCGAAAGCAGTGGGAAGGTAACTGCCGCTTCCCTATAAACAGGGTGACAGTAGATGGTGCGGGTTTACACAGCAGACCCCACCCCGCTTGCCCTAAACACAGCTTTTCCAGAGGGAAGAGTGGGATGCCGGTGGAGTTACTGCCCCCTCAGGAGTGTGACAGAGATGGGCAGAGGTGGCTTCTGGGTTTTTTTTTTTTTTTTGGTCTTCTAGTTTGCCAAGGCCTGAGCACTGACGTTATTTGATAAATTAGTTAATCTGGTTTTGTGTACGTGACAGAAATAAACAGTTTTGAAGGTCCCATAGTCTAAGAAGTCTATTTCAGACTAGTAAACGGGGACTTGCAGACTACTGGTAATAAAGGAGGTGCTGGAGAGGATAACCTCTGAAGGACGGCAAGGCACAACCCAGGTCAACAGCTCTAATTACCCTAAGTGCTTTTTTTGTTTTTAGTTTACTCACTTATTTTTGAGAGCGAGCGAGCAGCGGAGAGGCAGAGACAGAGGGAAAGAGAGAATCCCAAGCAGGCTCCACACTGTCCGTGCAGAGCCTGACTCGGGGGCTCGAACTTACAAACCATGAGATCATGACCTGAGCCAAAAATCAAGACTCAAGAGGCTTAACTGACCGAGCCACCCAGGCGCCCCTGGTTCTTTCATTTTTAAGGCTCCACGAGATCAGCAAAGGCTGCAAACTTCAAAAAGGAAGTCTCCGAGTCCTAGAGGGGGCTAGAATCAACCTCCTATTTTTACTCACAGGATGACTGAGACACAAAGGCCCGCAGCCCAAGCGCAGCAGGACTCTCACCACAAACCCAAACCCAGCAGAGCGGCTTTGCATACGCCTCCCTCCAACCCTGGAAGAATACCCGGAAAAGTTGGAAATCTCTGGTTCCTGGTTTAACGAAGACACATGTCTTACGTCCCATCTCAAATATAAATTCAGAACAAGGACAGCAAAAATTTACCTTCAACCCTCTTTGCTTTGAAAAAAATAAGAACTATAGTAACACCTTAAAAAGGCATCTGGAAATGATGAGGAGTCATTCTGGATGGCAGAACACTTAGTTCAACTTTCAACAAGTGAATAATGTGAATTATTTTAGATGGCAATTTTCTGCGTACAGATTTAAAACTTTTTACCACCTTAAACAGAAATCAATCCAAGCCTTTCTTGATGAAGTGGGGTCGCGGGCGTGAAGATCACTTCATAAACTGCGCTGTGGCCCACGAAGTCTCCGGGCTCATGCGCCTCATCTGCCTTCCACTGCACAGCCACACCAGCGCCCCTTCCCTCATCTGTAGTCCCTCCCTCACTGTTAGGCCTCTGAACTGCCTTTTTCCCTCCAAATCTCAGTCAGCTCAGGCTGCACAACAAAATACCACAGACTGGGCGACTTAAACAGAAAGTCATTTTCGCACTTCTTGAGAAGTCCAAGATCAACATGCCAGCCAAGGTCTGTTTCTGCTGAGAGCTCTCCCCTGGGTGTGTGGACAACCACATTTTCATTGTGCCCTCAGATAGGGCAGGGTGGGGGAGCAAGCTCCCTGGGGCCTCTTCTTACACGGGCACTGATCCCATCATGAGGGCCTCTCGACCTTATCTAAACCTAATTACTTCCCTTGGCCCCATCTGCAAATATCACCTGGAGGTTAGGACTTCAACATATGAACTTGGAAAAGGGGGCACACCCTCTATACCCATCCTAACTCGATGCTTCTAACCTTGTAGGGCCTTCGAAATCAGCGATATGCTTATTAGAAGGCTATGTAAAATAAAAGCAAACAGGCTGAGGGGGACCCGATGGCTTTCCAATGAAAGGGACGGAGCTTTAGTGGATGGACTTTACACATTTGCTGTGTCACCTCCACTTTTGTTCACAGCTAGGTTTCCAAAGAGTGAGATTTCACTGTGAGATGGTTCTTCGACTAACATTCAACTTGCAAGTTGGAACAAGATTATTCTTATTTCTGTAGTACGCCAAGCTTGGAAACTCTGGGGAGGAGATGGTAAAAAAAAAAAAAAAAAAAAAAAAGCACAGGATAAAAGCAAGCTTTATATTTCTAAATTATATACTGGCAATAACCCATGCTTTAAAGAACTGTAATTGGACCAACTAGGAAATAAGTAGTAGAGATTCTAAGATAAACTTTGAAGAACTTCTAAGACCTTGCAGAGATGAAAAAATACATTTTTTTGCAGCTTTACTGAGCTATAATTCACCTATAATGCATTACAAGTATATAAGTTTTTAGTGTATTCACAGAATTGTGCAACCATCACCACAATTTTAGAACACTGCAATCATCCCAGCAAGATAACCCGTAGACACATGTAGTAATCCTTCCCCATTGTCCTCTGACCTCTACAGCCCTAGGCAACCACTGTTTTCTGTCTCTACAGATTTGCCTATTCCGGACATTTCGTATAAATGGAATTGTACAGTATGTGATCTTTTGTGACTGCTTCTTTTAGTCGCGTATGTTTTCAAGGTCCGTCCCTGTTTAGCATTTATCAACACTTCACTTCTTTCTATTGCCAAACAATACTCCATTACAGGTATATATCACATTTTGTCCAGGAATCAGTTGCTGGACAACTGGGTTGCTTCGACTTTGAATAATGTTGCCATTAAGCATACACCTACATGTCTTTGTGTGGACATGTTTCAATTTGTCTCGGGTATATACCGAAGAGTAGAATTGCTGGATCATGTGGTTAACTGTTTAATCTTTTAGGAACCATCAGACTGTTCCAAAGTGGCTCTACCATTTTCACATTCCCACCAGCAGTGAGTGAGGGTTCCAATGTGTGCACATTGCAGGCAACACTTGCTATCTTTTGGGTATGAAGTGGTATCTCATTGTGGTTTAAGTTTTTCTTGAAATTCCAATTAAGATGCAGTGTAAAATTAGCTTCAGGTGTACAATACAGTGAGTCAATACTTCCATACATCATCCTGTGCTCATCCCAAGTGTCCTCAATCTCCATCACCTATTTCACCCATCCCCCCACCCACCTTCTCTGTGGCAGCCATCAGTTCTCCATAGTTAAGAGTCTGTTTCTCGATTTGCCTCCCCACCCCACCCCCATCCCCGCCTTTGCTCATTTGTTTTCTTTCTTCAATTTCATTGTGGTTTGATTTTATTTACATTTCCCTGTTGGATAATGGTGTTGAGCACCTTTTCATATGCCTATCGGCCATTCTGATGTACAATGTCTACTCAGATCCTTTGCCCATTTTTTAGTGGGTTGTCTGTCTACTATTAAGAGTTTTTTATATCCATGAATACAAGTCCCATATTGATCTATGATTTGCAAGTATTTTCTCCTATTCCGTGCATTGCCTTTTCACTTCCTTGATATTCTTTGAAGCACAAAAGTTTTTAACTTTGATGCAAGTCTGATTAATACCCTTTTCTTCTGTTGTGTTTTTGGTGCCACGCCGAAGAAAACTATTTGCTAATCAAGGTCATAATGATTTGTGCCTATGTTTTTTTCTAAACGTTTTATAGTTTTAGCTCTTAATACATTTAGGTCTTTCAGCTGTGGGATCAAGTTTTTGTGTGTGGATATCCAGTTGTACCCAGTAACATTTGTTGAAAAGACGATTTTTCCCCCATTTAATTGTTTTGGCATCCTTGTCAAAGACCAATTGGTCATTAATTGTGACAGTTCATTTCTGGACTCCCAATTCTATTCCACTGATCTATGTTTATCCCTATGGCAGTGTCACACTGTCTTGCTCTGTAGTAATTTCAAAATGTGAGTCTTCCAACTTTTTCTTTTTTTGAAATTGGGCTATTTTAGGTCTCTTAAATATTAAATTTTGGGTCAGCTTGTCAACTTACGCGAAGAAGCCAGCTGGGATTGTGATGGGATTGTGCTGAACGTGTAGATCAATTTGGGAAGCACAGTCATCTTAACAATGTTGTCTTCTGATCCATGAAGGTAAAATGGCCTTCCATCTATTTAGGGCTTCTTTAATTTCTTTCAAGAATGTTTTGTAGTTTCCACAGTGTAAGTTTTGTGGTCTTTTCATTAAATTAAAATCCTACACATTTTATTTTTATGTTGTTAGAAACGGAATTGTTTTCATTTTTGTATTGTCCATCAAAAGGGTACAGAAATACACTGGTTTTTGTATACCAATCTTATAGCCTGTAACCTTGTTAAACTCAATGAGTTCTAAGTGGATCTAGTTGTTTAGTGGATTCCTAAAATACATTTGATTTTGAATGCAAACAAAGCAAATTAATTCAGAAGAGACGACACCCTGAAGAACTGGAGTCTTAAGTGATGCCATTAATATTCTCAAATATGGCCAGGGAAAATAGAAGTACAGAAGCATAGAATTTTAAGTGCTTGAATTTTAGATCGCTGCTAGTTTAATTGTAGCAGATACAGAGCAAAAATGAGGAATCAGGCTGTCAGTGGGTAGCTAAGGATCTATGGTGTGATTTAAAAGCACCTGATCATTCAAAAAACCAAAACTATTCAAAGAAAAACATTAAGACTCAATTATGAATAAAATGGCAAGAAAAAAAAGCCCTTTGTTTCCTTTGTCACATATTGTGTTTACCACGAGATTGTATTTTTTCCAGGAAACAAACTAAAAAACCTAAAATACTCAAGGTCTCTCATATGTGTCCCATGCAGAGGCATACAGTTTTCTGAAGCAAGAAATTCCTGGTAATTCACATGTCACCCAAACTACCTGCCACATTTATGTCAGGCCAATTTAATGTCAACCAGTCCGGCCACAAGTGACTAGAAATGAGTTAATCCTGAATTCCTGAAGAAGGAAAACGAAAGACCACACAAGAAATTCAGACCTTGAATATAGCATTTTTTTAATGTTTATTTTTAAGAGAGAGAAAGACAGGGAGCACGAGCAAGGAGGAGCAGAGAGAGAATCCCAAGCAGGCTCCACACTGTAACACAGAGCCCGATGCAGGGCTCAAACTCATAACTGCAAGATCACGACCCGAGCCAAAATCCAGTTAGACGCCTAACCGATGGAGCCACCCAGATGCCCCTTGAATATACCATTTTAAAACGGGGCATGATTCTATCAACTGATGGGAGTGTTAAAAAAAAAAAAAAAAAAAAAAGTATCTATTTCACCTTGACCATGGACGTTTTTCCTTCTGGTGAGTTTTCTCCGTTTCCTTTTCTATGAAAATAATCACACCCCTTGGTTCTATATGGAAAACTTAAGAACCAAAATATCATATACGGTATACACATCTTTCAATGATTATAATCAAACTATAATAAAAGCGAAGCAAAATAAACACAGGAGAGTATACAAATGTTACAGGACCTGATATTGCAAAAATTATGGAAAAGTTGACCTATCAGGGGAAGTAGAGGCAGGACGGATGGTATAATTTCCTATAGCAGAGAGCTAAATTGACAGATTGAGACACGGAGGTTTGGACTCCATTGTTTTGCACTTTAAATAAAGGCAGCTACCAGAGGAACCAGAACCAATAATACAATTTACAAAAGTTGGTAGATGGAGAGGAGGGGAAATGAGAGGTAGAAAGTAATGAAAATGTTCGTCTTTCGTAACAGGGAGTCAGAGGTATTATCGAAGGTTAACAAAGAAACTGTGGCACACATATGTATGGCAACAGTGATAACCAACAGAAGCACTATACACAAAAACTGTTAAAAGTAGTTGTCTGCTGGCATTTTACTTTGGATTTTAGGTGCTTCTGTTTTAATTTTTATTTTTCTATTTTATTTTTTAACTGTGCATATAATGCTTCGTTCTTCATGTTTGTACTTCAGAACAAACAGGCACTTTTCGATCTAGGTTAACATTAGATATTTATAAATTTTCTTCATCCCTTGATGACCAGTTACTAGGATAAATCGGATACCTTGACCCATTACTTTCTAGATGCTGACATTACTAGGAAAACATAAGAGTAAAACGGCAGAGTTCCTTTGGCGGAGAACAGAAAGGCGGGGGGAGGGGGAGGACTTCTACCCTTTGATCTAAAAACTAGTGATTTTCAAGTGGCAAGAACAAGAAAGCCAAAGAAAGAGACCCAAAATTACACTTGCCAAGATGGTTAGGTACATAAACAAGGTCATTCAAGCCTAAGGGTCTCTTTCAAGACCAAGTAACTTAGTTTAAGTAATTAATCCAGGCATTATGCTATAAACATCCAAGAAATTGTATTAACTTCAACTTAAACCACCTAGAGAAGGCCCATTGTAATGCGGTTAACTGACAGAGTAGTAGTTACTGTACTTTCACAGAGTCCCCATCATAAAATTCTGTTCAACTAAGGCTGCTTGCTGTATTAGAATTAAGCATCCACTCATGCAAAATGACAACTCAGAACAAGAAACATCAAGTAACTTGCCCAAATCGCATAGCTTGAACAAGCTGGTGACAAAATCTTCCAAAGGCTGAGATGGACCTACACCTCCATACAACAGTGTCTCAAGGAGGAAGGGACAAGGACTCAAACAGGGTGTCCCTCGGGGGATTTTTTTCTACATCCAAGAGAAAATCTTTCTCAGCAAACCCTTAGCAGATTTGCCCCTACATCTCATTTGGCCAGAACTGGGTCAGATGCATACCAGACGAGACACTGGGGGAAGCCATGACTGGTAGCCATGGTGCATATCCTGGGGCTTGGCACACTGCCACTCTATAAAAAAAAAAAAATGTCTGTTTAAACCTCTGTTCTTCAGGGAGGCTCTGGATGAAAAGACAGACTCCTAAAACGCTCTATGCCAGATAACCCAGAGGAAACTAAAAGCTGCTCAAGCCAGCATCCTCCAGGTATGCTGATGATGGCCAAACCACATTCAGTGTGTGCAAACAAGTCCCTAAAGGGATAATAAAATCAAGAGAGGGACAATTTTTTACATCAACAGAAGGCACAACTGGAGCCTCAGGATCTTATAACTTAGTATGACCAAAGTATTATGGCTAATGGGACACATCTAAGATGTGTGAAAAGCCAATCCCACTATCCTTTAACTCTAAGTCTCAATAAGTGGGAGCAAAGATTTTCAAGATATTGTCAAAGGATGGCTCCCGGCCCAATCACTTAGGACATGGTCATCACAGAACACACGCCCAAGGCTGAAAGTTGATAATGACCATGCTCCTATCCTGAAGGCCTCGTGTTAGAAGAGGCCTTAGAGATCATCTGGCAAAAGCCTGTCATTTTCGACATGAAGAAACTAATATCCAGAGAAGTTAAAAGTATTTGTGAAAGGACATACAGTGACACAGGGCTCAGGAGACCAACACAAATAAGCTAGCGTGCTAAGCAACTCTGGTGTTCTTGAGTCTCAGCTGCAACATGAGTTGGAAAGATGATCTTTTTAGCTAGTAACAGGTCCAAAACGGTATACAAACCACAAGCTAATCTTAAATAAGTGCCAAATGATTTTAAGTCTGTCTAGCCTTGACCATCAGAAAATCTGGGTCAAAATAAAGTACATCAAATATGCAAAAATCCTCAATCACATATTAGCACAACAAATTTAGCTACATACAGAAAGGGCTATATACCATGACCAAGTGGGATTTATCCCAGGAATACGAGGCTGGTTTAACATCCAAAAATTGACATAATACATCATGTCAACGGAATAAAAAACAAAATCACACAATCAACTCAAAAAGTGAAAAAAAATATGCATTTGACAAAATTCAACGCCCTTTCATGACAGGAATAGTCAACAGACTAGGCATAAAAGGGAACTTCCTCAATCTGATGAAGGGTATCTATGAAACTCCCCAGCTAACCTCTTATCTAACGGTGAAAGACTAGATGTTTTCTCTCTAACACTGAGAACAAGTCAAGGGTGTCCGCACTATCTTGCCACTTCTGTTCAACATTGTACTGAAAGTTCTAGCCAGAGCAATTAGGCAAGAAAAAAATAAAAGGCACCCAGATAGACAAGGAAGAGGTGAAACTATCAGTATTTACAGATGACATGAGCTTGTCTATAGAGAATCCCATGTAATCTATAAGAACTGAATTGTATTTTCCAGTCAGTCTGTCCTTGCTCGCTAAGGTTTTTACTTTCTTAAACCACTCGATGAAATGAAGAAATTCTGTTTGTCGGGGCATTCATCCTAAAGATACGAAAGATTATTTACTTAGATGTAAACACTCAGATATCTGAGCTTTTGGCTTCAAGCTACAGCCTGAGAACAGGTGAAGGGGCCCTTCAAATACTAGTCACCCTTGGGATGGACAGCTGTCGGGTGTTAAAACTCAGGTTCTAAGGGACCTTCATAAAACAAAGTTCCATGATGAACAAATTTGAAAATGGAAGTCTAGGCCTTACCTATTCAGTAAGTTGAATGGCCGCAATTCTCAACTGCCTTTTATTATAAATTACTGAAGTAGCGAAAATCTTTTAAACATTAGTGTTTTCATCCAAATACTTGGAAGCCAAGAAAAAGGTCTGCCACTCACCAACAAACTATTCTCCTGCTCAGGCTGTCTTCCTCTCCAACCAGATGGACTAGCCTACTGCACATTAACTGTACCACGTCTGATCCGCAAATCTACACACACACACACACACACACAGAGACACGTGATCAAGCCGACGCTGTGGCCAAACCATGCAAGACCCCTCTTATAAAATTGTCTTTAGGACTCCAGTCCTACAAGTCTTTTGTAGTAACCCCGCTAGTGCCGGTTTACAGATTCGTCACTTTGCCCTCTTCCTACTGCCCACAACAGGCCTCAGCAGAACTGAAGGAGCTGTGCACAGCGCCTTGGTGCATGCTACCCTCCTCCCTGGTCAGACCGCTTCTGGCTTAGGACAGACATTGCTATAGGCCTTCAGGATGCAGACTGCTGCCTCCCCCACAGGCTCAGAATTCAGTCCTGCGGGAGCCGAAATGCACAACATAAAAACTGAAGTACATCTTCCTTAGTATACGGTTTGGCAGCTGATGAATACGAGACTACAGCTGAATCGCCCACAGAATGACAAATATGTTAATAATTAGCATTATTCTGAGATGAGTAAATGCCACCTTCTTCAAACACAAGGCAGAGAGACTGAACGCCTTTCATTATGTTTTTCATGTACTTCTCACGTGTAATAATGAAGTTCTTTGGTTAATAATGAAGCTAGAGAGCCAAATAAGTACAGTTGTTGGTTTAGAAGGTTTTGGCCTAGAATAAACCCAAGCCAAGGTCACAGACAGTCAGATACTGGCCTTCCTTCCCCAAATCTACACACAACTCCATTCGTCTCCCAAGAAACAAACCAGATGAAAACTTAGGACTCCCACCCAATACTCTTATTTTATTATAGGTCACTCCAAGTGGATTATTTCTCCTTCTTCCTACCTTCTCCTGTATTTCCAGACCTTCCAATGGCCTTCAGGTAATTCTGCCTCAACGAACCAATCACAGCAACTCTCCAGCTGGCAGAGAGGAAGCCCAGCAGCGCGAACAAGATTTTAGACCATCAGTTAGTTCCCCTCTGGTGCTCTTGTCATGGCAACAGCACTTTTCCACAGCTGATGAGGATGTTATGCAGGAAAAGAAAGGCAGAAAGAAAGGCTAAAAAGAGTTCTCTATGTTTCTGCTCATTTCCCAGAGCACAACACTCCCAGAGGGAGAAATTTCAGAACTTACGAAAGCATTAGCTCCCTTCCAGCTAACCAAAGTGTTATAAAAGTGAAGACAACTACGGTAACTTTCCCTTCCATTGGGGCTAGATGTAGTGTCTCAAAGGAAGAACCAAATATCATTCTCACTCCTCCAGAGGCAGATAAAACAAAATAAAATCCAAGGGCATTTTTTTTTTTTTTTGGGCCTTGAATTTACTTAAAAATTGTCCTCCTTAACCATGAGAAAAGGTACTCTTCCAGCAATCTGAGAAACCCAAAGGTCACAGAGCAAGTTGTGTTTCCACCCACCTCTCATTTCCCAAACCACAGGAAGGCAATTGTGAGAAACCTTTTCAAGGATAAGCTGTATCCTCTGATTCCCAATGAATAAAGGACTCTCAAAGGAGGAGAAATTGTAAGTTCACTGTGTTGTGACTGTCCCTGCCCAGTCTGATCTTTTAGGGCATTCAGCACATCAACTGTTATCCTGGACTGCTCCAACATGTGTATGACACTCCAGAAGGTCTCCAGAAGTTTGAGACAGGACATGCTAATCCCCTTCCTTCCCACTAAATAGAGACCGCCAATACAAACCTACTATCCTTTTTCTCAATGTTTTCACACGTTAGCACTTGATTCTATACGTCTTTTGTTCTAGAACGAAAAATCTTATCACTCCCCAACCCCTTCAAGATTTTATGATCATTCAGAGCAAGGACTGCATTTCCTACTTTTGTCTGTGGTCCTCTTTTGTGCAAAGCACTGCACTAAACCCACAAAACTCATTTAAGATACCTAACCACATTAATTCAGGTGCCTGGAAGAGACCAAATAACCAACTATCTTACCCTGGTTCAATTACATGGTGGGAGAGAGAGGAATGTAACAAGAGAGATGAACAAACCTTCAGAGGATGGGAAAATTTCCAAAGGGGGGAAATTTAATTAGTAAGTACTGTACATCTAAACAGCACTGAGTTAATAAGTGATTAAATCCAATCCCAACAGTGCTATATCCTATAAACACATTATGTAAGTCTTTGTGTTAAAAATCCAAAGAAGGGGCGCCTGGATGGCTGAGTCAGTTAAGTGTCCGACTCTTGATTTCGTCTCAGGTCATGATCTCACGGCATCAGACTGAGCCCCGGGTCAGGCTCCTCGCTGGGCAAGAAGCCTGCTTACGATTCTCTCTCTCCCTCTGCCCCTATAGACGCGTTCTCTTCAAAAAACAAACAACAAACATCCAAAGATTACAACCTGCTCTACCAACAAATACAAGTTCAATATGATACATAAGCCAAGATGACAAGTATTTAAATGAGACAAAAAAAACTAACCCTAACCCTAACCCTAACTATCTGGAGACAGGCTAAGCGATATTTGAGAAAGCAGTTGTGGCTGTGTAAGTTGGGAGGAAGGGTAAATGAATCAGTATTTCTGGCGGACTCTTTCCAAGCATTTTAGGAACTAATCCAGACTATGAGATAGGCTTCTATCTTTAAAGCAATTCTTAAGGACTATGCCCTTATTTTTAAAAACATGGTAGCCTGGTTGGTTGAAATACGCCCAAAGGGTACCCCCTCTGTAAGTCTTCCTTCAGGGGAAAAATGATTAATATATAGCTAAAAGTTTAGTTCCTCTCCCACATAACTAATAGCTGAGTGCAGTTGTTCCCATGACATATGTTCTCAACTGCTGAAGGCACAGGCATTTACTGACAAATAGCACAAAGAATCCTGCAAGAAGCCACATATCTCTATCACCTTGGAAAACAATACCCATTTCTTAAAAGCTGTCAGTTCAAGTTCAGGACAACTCTATATGGAGCAGATACTGGTCTGCAAAAATCTTTCAGGATCAAAAAGCAAGACCTCAGCACGCCCAGGGGCTGGCCTTGAACACATCAGGTCAGGAGAGAGGGTTGTCCAATGAGGCAAGTGGCCTCGCCAAGTCAGCTGACTGGCCTGCAATGTTAAAACTTCTTTACTCCACACATATTGAGGAACTCCTCCTGTTTGGGTCATTTTAAAGTCTTCCATGTCCCCCTCTCCCCCTACAGTGGCCTGGATGGATTCCTCAGTAGAGTGCTCTTCCCAGATTTTTATCCCTTGTTGTTGGCAAGAAGGTCTTCCTACTCTATGGGCCTTGCTATTGTGCAACCAATTCAAGGATCGCCCAGGCCTAACTGCACCAGGTTGATTGTAGTACAGCTGGTGAGCCGGCCCACGGGAACGAAGCTAGCAATCTCCTAGGGCAGGGGCTGCAGCAAAGTTCAACCCTCTCGAGAGGCCACGCCATCACCAAAAGAAGGCAAAGTTCCGAAGTTAAACTGAAGCGCCATTCCCTTCAATAAGGTCCCACGAGATCGCTCTAGTCTCCTCCTCCCTCTGGAGAACAGCCCAGTCAGGGTACAGACAACCTTTGAGCTCCCTTTTCCCGTGACCAATTCAACATGGTTCACCTCTACCCCAGTGTTCTTCCTTGTAAACAGTTCCTGGTCATACTTCGAAAAGCAATGCTCAGGAAACTCTACCTGCACTGCCCTTGCCCAGGGTCAAGCAATCCCATCGACCCGAATGCCCTTCCTGACAATGCCCTCTTCGTCTATCCCCAAAAGCGTCACCGCCAAAACCCTACCGTTAGGGCTGCCAGTGCTCCACTACCCCCTTGGCTATTACTTGAGTTATTTCTTTAGCATTCTCTCATTCTCCCCCCCTAGCCTGGGGATTCCCCTCCCACCCCCCCTCCGTGGGGCCCCGTCCAGCAAGTAAACAATGCTGTCAAAGCAGGATAACGCTGGGCGAGGCGTCCAAACACTGCATTCCAGCCTCCTCCCGCTGTTCTAAAAGCAGCAAAACAAGTCATCTCAGGGTCCCAGGAGCGAATTACTCTGCCCAACTTCCTTTCTAAAAAAGCCCGGGAGAGAGCTCCAAAACCAAGCCCTGGTGTGCACAAATGCACAATATACAAGAAGCAGAGGCAATGCAGGGTGAGAGCAAGGCCAACTATAGACCAGTTTGCCCAGGAGGAGGCAGAGAGGGGGGAGAAAACTGGGTCGAGCGCGTAAAGCTGCCACGAAGCGGGAACAAGGGCTTTTTTCACCGCCCCCCCCCCCGCCCCCAGCGACGGGAGAGCCACGTTCTCAGAGTCGGCGGCGCTGAATCGAGTTGCAGCCAAGAGATAATGCGAAGTTAAGGTTCCCGAAAGCAGTCTCCCGGGGGCTTCCGCGGAGCTGGGGCGGGGGGGGGGGGGTTGGGGGACTCCGGTAGAGCTGCGGTGGCCGAGGTGGCCCAGCGTGGACACGCCCTGAGTTAAAGGCCCGCGGCGGGAGAGCGGCGGAAGAAACCGGCTGCAGGCTCGGGGCCGCGGCTGGGCGGCCGGCGCTCACCTCCCGGCGTGGTGGAGAAGAGCGTCCCCCCGGGCGTGGTGCAATAGTCATGAGGTAGCTGCGCGGCGTCGCTGATGGGCACGGTGCGGGTGGGGATGGCGCGGCTCTGGCTGGGCTGGTGGCCGCTGCCGGAGGACGAGGACATGGCTCTGGGCGCGGGCTCTCGGGCTTTGTCCGGCGGGCGGGCGGGCAGGCGGCTGCGGCGGCGGCGGCGGCGGCTGGGGGCCGGGGCTGCTCGGGCTGCTCCGGCGAGCGGAAGGGCGGGCGGGGCTGGGCGCGCTCCGCTAGCTCCTCGCTCGCTTCCTCTCGCTCCCTCGTCCCGCTCCGCTCCCGCCGCCGCCCTCTCAGCCGCCGCCGCCGCCGCCGCCCGATCCTCCGGCCTCCGCCAGCAGCCTCAGCAGCAGCAGCAGCGGCAGCAGCGGCGACGACGACGACCGGAAGCGGGCGAAGGCGGGAGCCAGAGGGAGTTCGGGGAAGCGGATCGGCGGAGGTGACGTCGCGGGGGGCGGGGCGAGGCGGCGAGGGGCGGGGCGGGCTAGGGGGCGGGGCGAGGGCGAGGAGGGACCGAAGACAGGCGAGCCGGACGCAAGTGGGTGGGAATCTACGCGAAGCGTTTGGCAGCAGCTCGAAGGTCGGCCCGGAAAACTTAGGTGTTGTTTGTTGCTGTTGTTGTTTTGTTTCAAATTGCCAGTCAACACTACTTTACTTGAGCCAACTTCTGTTTTCTAGCCACGTAAACAAAAGTGTAAGTTTACTTTTAATTGCTTCGTATTAAATATAGGCAATGCCCGCACTATGTATTAGGAAAAAAATCAGAGCTAGAAGGTTAAGTACTGTCTCCCAGTTTCCCAATTTCCCTTTCCCGGGTAAACCATTGGTACCAGCTGTGTACTTGTGAATCCTTCCAGAGACAGTCCTTACACACATAATGCAACATATAAACATTAACAAAAGAAACATTAATAATTCTTCGTGTCGCAAGGATTATTATTATGTCAGAGAGAAAGGAACCGAAGCACAGAGAAAGGTTGAGAACACGAGGTACCTGAAAACTAGATTTGGGACGCCATTCTTTCCTCTAGGGGTTCTCAAACTTTTCAGTCTCAAAGTTTACATTCCTAAGAATTATTGAGGATCCTGAAGAGCTTTTGTGTGTGTGGATTATATCTGTTTATAATTGCTATATTAGAAATTAAAACTGAGAATTTTTAAAATGTTCATTAGTTTATAAAATAATGTCATTACATGTTAACATGACATGTTTATTTAAAAAATTCTATTTTCCAAAACAAAAAGAAATCACTGAGAAGCGTGGCATTGTTTTACTTTTTGGCAAACATTTGAATGTGTGTTCCATAGAAGTCAGCTGGAGCCTCACATCTGTTCCTGTACTCAAACTGTTGTGATGTATTATTTTGATTCAAGTCTGTGAAGGAAACCCAGACTCCTACAAGTATGTCCTTAAAAAGAGGAAACTTCACAGAACCTTGGAAGGGGTCTCAGGGACCCCCAAAATTCCAGACCACTCTTTGAGGACTGTTGCTCTAGGCAGCATTGTCTCTACCCGCAACATATCCAAGATGGAATTGAAAAGAGAATCATGACTACCACCAAATATCTACCATCATTCCCATTTTGCGAATAAGGAAATTGAAGCTACAAGATAATTAAGTGTTTAGCCAGAGTAAAACGGCTACTACCTCACTACTGAGAGAGCCAAACAGTTGCTTAGTAAAGATGGAAACAAACAAACTTACATAGTGGAGCAAATACTGTGATTGGTGGTCAGGTTGGGCCAGAGCATGACATGGAACCAATTTTGTGGTGAGTGTCCAAGAATTCAGGAAGAAGAACCTTTGACGGTCCCCAGGGTTGGAGGGGACTGAGCTCAACCTTGGAAGTTCTATGGCTTTGCATGTGTCAAGAAAGGAGGCACTTTCCAGGGGAAAGAAAAGGTGAGATACTTGTTTACATCTGTATAAAACAAGGTGTGTGATTACAGCGTGCACCCCTCCTTGATCTCGCTTTTGATGATAGATATTGGGATGTTCTGAGACGAACAGGGAGATCTTTCTGGCCAAAGATTGGGCTGGAATATGAAATGAAATGAAGTAAATAAGGTTGACACCAGGGTTCAATTTTGAAATTGCAGAGACCGGGAAGTATCATCTGTTTTTTCATTCATCTTGACAGGCAGCCTGGAGTGCAGGAAGGAGCTCTTCCATTAACAACTGTGTGACCCCAGGCAAGGTACTCACACTCTCTGGGCCTCATTCATATTAATACCTTTACCTCACTGAGTAGTCCTGTGAGCGAAGCATATAAGGTGTTTAACAAATAATCGTCTCCTAGGAAGGTCATATTGAAATTAATGGAGGTGTATTATTTTCCTCTTGGGAGCTCCGGTGTCTTCGTTCCCCACATGGAAGGTATCATAGCCACCTGTCCTGATTTCAGAAACCCCACAAAACTGCTTTCGTGGGGCTTTTGAAATTAAACGTGTGTGTGTGTGCACGTGGTCGTGTGTGCGCATGAATGGCTGGATATTATCACCTCTAGAATACCCTAAAAAACACACACACACACACACAAACCCTCAACTAATTTTTTCACACCCTTTCGAAAAATTTGCTCTTTTTTGTGTGTAACAGCTTTATTGAGTTATAATAGTTTACCATAAAATTCAGCCTTTAAAGCTGATTCAGTGGTTTTTAGTATAGTCACAAAATCATTCACCTATCATCACCGCTGTCTAACGTCGGAACATTTTTTCACCCCAAAAAGATATCCAGGATGCATTTAGCGGTCGCTCGTATTTACCTCCAACCTCCTCAGCCCTAGGCAATCACTACGGTACCACTACTAGGTTTCCCTATTGGGACATTTCATATAAATGAAATCAGAGATCATGTAGCCTTTTGCAACTGGTTTCTTCCATTTGGCGTGTTTGAAAAAAATTTGTTGTCAATGTTTATTTGTTTTTGACAGAGAGAGAAAGAGAAGGAGCATGAGCGGGGGAGGGGCAGAGAGCGAGGGAGACACAGAATCCGAAGCAGGCTCCAGGCTTGGAGCCGTCAGCACAGAGCCCAACGCGGGGCTCGAACTCACAGACCGCGAGATGGTGACCTGAGCCGAAGTCGGACGGCTCAACCGACTGAGCCACCCAGGTGCCCCTTTAGCATGTTTTTAAAGTTCAACTTTGGGTAGCATATATCAGTACTTTGTTCCTTCTTTTTTAAGACTCTTTTTAAAAAATGTTTATTTTTGAGAGAGTGGCAAGAAGGGGAGAGGCAGAGAGAGGGGAACAGAGGATTTAAAGTGGGCTCTGCACTAACAGCAATGAGCCTGATGCGGGGATTGAACTCACGAACCCTGAGATCATGACCTGAGCCGAAGTTGGATGCTCAACCGACTGAGCCTTCCAGGTGCCCCAGTACTTTGTTCTTTTTAATGACTGATACTGTTCCATTGCATGGATATACCTACCACATTTTGTTTATCCATTCATGAGTTGATGGAAATTTAGTTTGTTTTGATTTGGGGGCTGTTAGGATCACACTGCTCTGAACATTTGTGTGCAAGTTTCGTGTGAGTATATGTTTTCAATTCTCTTGGGTGTACACCCAGGAATGGAATTGCGGGCTCATCTTGTAACTCTAGACGTAACCATCTGGGGAATTGCCAGGCTGTTTTCCAGAGTGGCTGTACCATTTCACATTCCCACCAACGATGTATGAAGGTTCCAATTTCTCCACATCTTTGCCAATACTTGTTATTATCTTCTTGATTATAGCCATCTATAGTGGGTGTGGGTGGGTGTGAAGAGGTATCTTATTATGGTTTTGATTTGCATTTCCCTGGTGACTAATGACATTGAGCATCTTTTCATGTTCCTATTAATGCTCCAAAGTATATCTTCTTTGGAGAAATATCTCTTCATATAATTTGGCCATTTTAAAATTGGGTCATCTTTTTATTGAATTTTACATGTTCTTTATAAACATTCCCAAAACTGCAACCTTACCAGACAGATGATTTGCAAATAATTTCTCTCATTCTGTGGGTTCTTTTCACTTTTTTTGATGGTTTCCTTGGAAGCACAAAAGTTGTTAATTTCAGTAAAGTCCTATTTATTGATTTTCTCCCCCTTTAGTTGCTTGTGCATTTGGTTTCCTAAGAAACCATTGCTTAATCCAAGACCACAAAAATTCATGCTTGTATTTCTTTCTAAGAGTTTTATACTTTTAGCTCTTACTTCTGGGTCTTTGCTGCATTATAAGTTAATTTTTATATATGGAGTGAGGTAGGGGTTCGATTGGCACCATTTGTTGAAAAGGTTATTCTTGGGGCGCCTGGGTGGCGCAGTCGGTTAAGCGTCCGACTTCAGCCAGGTCACGATCTCGCGGTCCGTGGGTTCGAGCCCCGTGTCAGGCTCTGGGCTGATGGCTCACAGCCTGGAGCCTGTTTCCAATTCTGTGTCTCCCTCTCTCTCTGCCCCTCCCCCGTTCATGCTCTGTCTCTCTCTGTCCCAAAAATAAATAAACGTTGAAAAAAAAAATTTTTTTTTAAAAAGAAAAGGTTATTCTTTCCCTGTTGAATTGTCTTGACAAAAACCTGCTTCTTAAACTAGCATTCTGTGGGGAAACGTACTTCCGAATGAGGAACTCGAGGAAGTGGGACCATTGTAGGTTGGCAGAGTACTTTTAGAATCAACAGAGCAATGACTGTCACCACAACTCACGTCCAATGTCTCACTCTTTTAAGTAATTTATGTATACCACTGCTTCGTGTATTCCTGATAACAACCCTATACAGTAGCCTCCATTATTATATCCGTTTTACAGATGGGGAACTGAGGCTCAAAGAAGTGGAATAACTTGCTGTGTTAGTTATATATTGCTGCGTCACAAATTACTCCAAAACTTGTGCTTAAAATTATGCATATTTATTTTTTTAATGTTTATTTATTTTTGAGAGAGAGAGAGAGAGAGAGACCGAGCAGGGGAGGGGCAGAGAGAGAGGGAGATGCACAATCCGAAGCAGGCTCCAGGCTCCCAGCTGTCAGCATAGAGTCCGACACGGGGCTCGAACCCACGAACTGCGAGATCATGACCTGAGCCAACGTTGGATGCTCAACTGACTAAGCCACCCAGGCATCCCAACAATGCATATTTATTATCTGTCAGTCTTTGAGGGTCAGGAACGTGAAAGCCACTCTCTCATGAGGTTGCAAATGAGGATGCTTGCCAGGTCTGTAAGTATCTGAAGGCTTGACCGGGGTCAGAGGATTTACTTCCAAGCTCATTCACATGGCCAGAGGCAAGAGGCCTCAGTTCCTCACCATGTGGACCTCTCCAGTGTTGCTTGTGTGTCCTCATGACATAGCAGTTGGCTTCTCCCTGAGTGATTGAACTGAGAGGGAATAGGGAATGAGTTACAGTGAATCTCATGACCTGGCCTTGGAAATCACGTATCATACCGTTACATCTGCCACATTCTATTCATTAGAATCAAGTCACTAAGTAAGGCCAGCATTCTCTGGGGAGGGAATTAGGCTCTACCTTTTGAAGGGTGACATATGCAAGGATTTGTAGACATATTTTAAAACCGTGACACTTGCCCAAGCTCACAAAGATTATAAGTGCTTTAACAAGAGAAACGCACTGTGCAAGCACTGCTAAATCCCTGCTTGCACCACACTTGTTAATGTCCCCTTGGCCAAAGCAAGTCACGTGGCCAAGCCCAAAAGCAATGGGGAAGAGGACAAGAGCCTCTCAACTAGGAGTTCGAGTTCACTGGGGGCCAGCAATATTATAGTCTAGATAATGCACTTTTATCTCCCTGAAATGTTGGAGTCTTCAGGAATTGTCTTTTCCAACTTGCATTGTCTCTATTTCCTTGGGTTTACTTTCTCTGCCTGTTTTTAAGCCACCGTTTTTCAGGTTAGAAACATTCCTCACATGCCTGATGATCTTTGGCTCTCCATTCATGAAGGACTAAAATACTTAAGGAAGCTCTGGGGTGGAGAGTGAGGCTTGTCTCAGAAGGAGATTCTCTGTATGGTAATCAGACCCAGACCTGCTGTCTCATAGGACGGGGGGTGGGGGGGGGGGGTGGAGGAGGGTGGAGGGGTGGATCCCCAAACGTCAGTATCTATAGATGTTTTCTCTTCTGCTGGTCAGTGTTCCCCCAAAAAGGCAGCCTCCATATTCCTCCTAGGGGAATGGAAGTCCGGGCCTGGGTTCTGAAAACCAAGCTGGGGCCAGGCAGGGAGTAGGGACTCTCTCCATTCAGAATGCAGACTTTCACTTGCTTTCAGTACAGCGCCTTCCCTAGACCACAAGACCACGCCTGGAGTACGTCTCTGAAGACCCCGGTGTCCCCCAGACCTCCTGTATCTATTGTTCAACCTCTCTCAGAGGTAAACCTCCCATCATCTGTGGGTGTCACGGAGGGAAAGGTGCTTGGCTGGGCAGGATAGTGAAAGAGATTTGGGGGTCCCAGCTGTTCCTTTTAAAGACTTTAAGCCAGTCCTTCTCTCTCCAACACCACCTTGCTCTCCAACTTCCAGAATGTTGTAACTATCACGGGTCCTCTGCTGTATCCTTTCCTGACTTCTTAGTCCTTATGGATTTATGCTTTAAAAAAAAATTCCTCTGCTCTCATTTAAGGGGGAATCTAATGGGAAAACATGTAAATAGCTAAACACGTATGTTTACATGGTTTCATTTAAAGATTCAAAAAAGATAAAAAACACAACATGTTTTTATCTTTTTAAATGTTCATTTGTGAGAGAGAGAGCAAGCAGGGGAGGGGCTGAGAGAGAGAGAGAGAGAGAGAGAGAGAGCAAGCAGGGGAGGGGCTGAGAGAGAGAGAGCAAGCAGGGGAGGGGGGGAAACCGAGGACAACATATGTTTTTAAACAGCCTATCAGTTAGGAGTCAGTTGTAGTAACAGAAGAGGTTTATTCAGAATAGTAGGTGCTTAAAACAAACTGCATGCACTAGAGGAATGGTTTCCAGGCTACGCCTCCAGGGATGACCCTCAGAACCCTGCAGAACTGACCCTCCAGGAGAGCTGCTACCCGGACCAGAGTCAGGAAACTGGGGAGTAAGCAGCTGCTGTCCCAGCTGCCAGCCCCACCTTAGCCACGATGAGGGATCCGAGAGCTGCCGTCAGACCGTTGGCCTCAAAGCCACACAGAGCTCACTAGATCCATCCAGTAAATGGATGCCTGGAGCAACAAAGCCGCTCCCCCCTCTACTTAACTCCATTCTGAATTCAAGTCTTGTGTGAAGGCGTCTGACTGGTGGAACCCCAACCCCTGACACGCATCTGGGGGGGGCTTGCCATCGTTTAGCTTTCCAGCCCCTGCAGTGCAAGAAGGCACAGCGGAAAGAAGTTAGAACAGGTGTTGAGTGTACCCATCTACCTATCCACCACAAAGGGTAAGAAAATGTGGATATCTGTGTTGTAACTGGACACTAGGATTCATTCCCTTGTTCTTCTCACCTTACCTAGCTTCCTTCCTCCTAGCCTTGAGTTAAGGATTAAACTCCAGGGGCGCCTGGGTGGCCCAGTCAGCTAAACAATAGACTCTTGATTTCAGCTCAGGTCATGATTTCATGGTTCGTGGGATCAGGCTCCGCTTTGGACTCTGCTCTGATAGCACAGAGCCTGCTTGGGATTCTCTCTCTCCCTGTCTCTGCCCTTCCCTCACTCGCGTGCATGCTTGCACACACACACTCTCTCTCTCTCTCTCTCTCTCTCTCTCTCTCTCTCTCTCTCAAAATAAATAAATAAACTTAAAAAAAGGAGGGGGATTAAACTCCAGAAGTGTCCCCTCTTGCCTTGGTCGGGGGTTAGCAAACTTGGAGAGTAAATACTTTAGGATTTGCAGGCTAGATGGTCTCTGTCACAAGTATTTGACTTTATTGCTATGGTGAGAGGGAAGCCATAGACAACATGTGCACAAATGAGTGTACATCCAGTAAGACTCTTCACAGAAGCAGGCAGCCAGCCGGATTTGGCCTGCGGGCCATAGTTTGCAGACCCCCGTGTTTGCTGTTACTGTCTGTTGACTCAACAAATCCTTACTGAGCATCTACTATGTGTCAGGTGCTTTCTGGAGGAGGGGATATAGCAGTAAACAAGGCAGAGACGCCCCATGTCCCATAGAGTGAACATCCTACCTGGAGTAATTGTCTCCTCCCCCGCCCCTTCCCTGCCTAACACACACTCTTATTTAACACTCCATTTAAATGTTTTTTTTTAAACTGTTTATTTGTTTTTGACAGGAGGGCAGGGAGGGGCAGAGAGAGAGGGAGGCACAGAATCCAAAGCAGGCTCCAGGCTCTGAGCTGTCAGCACAGGGCCCAACACAGGGCTCAAACTCACGAACCCTGAGATCAAGACCTGAGCCGAAGTCGGATGCTCAACTGCCCGAGCCCCTTTAATACTCCATTTAGGTCGACCTTCCTGGACTTTCCTCTCCCCAGCCAGGGTTGGCACCCTGCCTCTGAGCTCTGGCAGGTCCCTGTGCACACTGAGGTCACTTGTACCGACCTTGTGCAGGAGCATTGTCTGCTTCTGTATCTGGTCCCCTGCAGAACTGCTAACTCTACAAGGATAAAAACGTCCTTGCCTCAAATCCCACGGGGCCTGGCTCAGAAGCAGCCTGTGGTCCGTATGTGCTGAACTGACTTGAAAAACCTTTTGTGGAAGCTGAGAGATAAAACAGCAGACATAGTTGTGGGCACATTGGTCTGGCGTGGCCCTATTCAGATGAGAACTTTTGTTTCTCAGTTGAGCGATGGTGTAATTGACATGCTCCCTTCTCAAGTATGCTTGCTTATGAGTTTGGTCAAATGTTTCCATTCTTGTGAACACCACCACAATCACAATCAAATGTAGAATATTTCATCATACCCAGAAGTACCCCTGAACCTTTTTGCAATCAACCATGCCCCTGTCAAAGCCCAAACCCCAGGCAATCACTGATCTGCTTCCTATGGCTGCTGATTAACTGTGTTCTAAAACTTTATATACGTGGAATCCTACCATATGTATTATTTAATGTCTCGCTTCTTCATGCATCACAATGTTTTGCTTGTATGAGTAGTCCGTTCCTTTTTATGGCAGAGTAATAGTCCACTTATGGACATACCACAGTCTGTTTGTCAGATGAGAATTTAAAGATATCTCTGCCTCTTCCCCCCAGAGCCTACCATGGGGGACTAGGAGAGTCTCATGTGGCCTCAAATGTACTAGTTGGGTATTATCTCTGAATGAGGTTATCTAGATAGTTGGGTTTGGAAAGCTGCAGTGCAATTGTGACCCCTCCCCCCCCCCCCCCCCGCCAGCCAGACACAGGACCTCTAGGTCCATACCTGAGTTACTGCCATTGAGCATGCAAATTATTGATGAAACATGCAAAATACACCACATTTCGGCAGCTCTTTCTTGGAATGTTTAACATTTGATAATATAATTGAAGTTGCAAAAAAAAAAAAAAAAAATGGAAATGGCCTGGGTGTCTCTGACCCAGGGATACCCTCCCTGTAGTCTATTATTGTGGTTAGCCACCGTGGCTTTCCAAAACTCATTCCTTCTCCCTACATTTATCTGGTGCCTCTGTTCCCTCTAGTTCTGTCTCTCCCAAGGGTGGAAGGAGGCTGGCCCCACCTCCTGTAATGAGGCCATCCACACAAGATCTGTATCACCATAAGGATAATCACCCCTTATCTTTGGATAACACTTTTCCACTTTACAAAGCACTTTTGGACCATTATTTCACTTAAGCTGAGCCACAGCCCTGCGATGGAGGCAAGCTGCTTATTATTCTCACCTACGTTTTACAGATAAAGAAACTGAGGCTCAAAGAGGTTATGACTTCTCTGAGAGGCCAGGGAGCTGGGACTAGCGTTCCCGCTTCTGGCTGGCCATCATGTGCATTTTCTCCTGCCCCTGTGGCTTCCTGCATTGTAAAGAGGGCAAGATGTCCCTTGGGTTCCCGTTCTTTATCGTCACATTTCTGAATTCACTGGGCAATGAACAGCATCCACTTCCCGAGCTCCTGAAACATAAGAGACAGAATGTGTTCAGAAGGTGATAACAATCATAGATAATTTTGTAGGCATGCAGGCTGAGTCAGGTGCTGTACTAGGCCTTCTAGGGATCTTATCTCTGTATTCCCAACTGCCATACAAGGTAGATATTATTATGCATGTTTTACAGATGAGGGAGCAGCCTTAGAGAAGCTAACTTGCCCAAGGTCACCTGCTATATTTCTAGAAATTCTCTAGCCTCTTGCCGCGGTTGGGAACAGTCTACTGTGCCTAGGCTTTGACATGCCTTGATTCAAATGCTGGCTTTCCCCCCTGCTTCTTATATGATCATGAACTTTGAAGCTATTCTGTCATCTGAAAGATGGGAGGACGAACCCACATTCACAGCACTCATTCACAGAGTGCTCTTCTGAGGATTACACGTCAGGCCCAGCCAAGGTTCGGCCAATGAGAATGGTGGTTAGGCACCAATCTGATCCAAGAGGGTTCCAGGGGCCATGAGGCTGGAAAAAGAGGGGTAGGAGGCATAGCAGCATGTGTGACTGTTGGGTATGCCAGAGGGGCCATATTTCAGTCTCAGCATCTCCTCTTTTGGGAACCTCTTTTGGAGGTCTTGTTGGGTGATGCCAACAGAAGCCTGTAGTTGTCGTCTTCAGAGAACGAGGTTTGGTTTGTTCAGGGTCACTGCAGCGTAATAAAGTCCTCCATCCAAGCCGGTGCATTACCTGCCTGTTTACTACAACTCAACACCTGGAGCTCCTGCCTTGCTCCCTCCCCATTCCAATATTAAGTGGAAGATTCTTCCTGGGTACAGCCCTCCCTGTATTCCCTGCAGGGGGAGAGGGGGCAGTACACTTAATGCCTCACCACATCTTTTGAAATGGAAAGGTACTGTCATCCAAACAGCGAATGGGGCGCCATGCCCTGTGCCCGCCATAGCCCAAAGGCAAGGCACATGGCGTACAGAGCCCGAGAGCCAAGAGTGGGTGCTTGCCATGTTGAAGCAAGAAGTACTCTGCCCCGAGGAGCTTCTGCTCTCTCTTGGGTGGAGCCCAGGGTTTTCAGGGGGAACCCTTTCATAATGACGAGGTAGGTGCTGTCAGATTCAGGGTAAAGAGTCTGACTCCGGGAATCTTATTCTCCACGTGGGTTCTAGACAAGGTACCTGACTTCCATCTCTCCATCAATTAATTCACTCAGAAGTATGTGCCCCAGATGCTGATATGGTCCCGACTCTGGGTTCAGCGGTAAACAAGGGCAAAGCTAATGGAGCTTCCATCTAGCTCTGGGACTCACCTGCCTTGGTGACAGCTCCTTGCACCCAGGCCTTCTGGCTGGATTTGCGTGGGGTTATTCATCCATCCACTCTGAATTCAGCTCAGAAGCCCTGGGGTAGCACCGACTGCCAGCGTATGCTGGATTACATCACCACCGTCCCTTCCATGGCTTCCTATTATTCTTAGAATCTTGAGCGAGGCCTTCCATGGCCTGGCATCAGCCCCTACGTTTCTCCCTCCCATTTTCTGTGCTCCTGTTCCTCACATGGACCACACTCCCTCCCGTGTGCTTTTGCATGTGCTGTTCCCTTTGCCTGGTTGTTCTCTGTGGTGAACAGACTTTAAGGTGACCCCCATGATGTTCACCTCCTGGCCTTCACACTCTTGACTGTGGGGGAACCTGTGACTTGTTTCTAACCAACAGAATGTAGCAAAGGCTATGGAATGTCACTCCTGTGATTATGTAATGTAAGACTCCATCATGCTAACAGACTCACTTTAGAGCCCCCCACCTCACCCCTGCCTCTCTCACTCTTGCTCTCACTGGATTTGAAGGAGCAGGCTTCTATGAGTCCTGCTGTGACAAGAAAACGAAACTGCCAAAGCCTGAATGAGCTTGGTAGTGGTTCCTTCCCCAGTCAAGCCTCCATGTGAGAATGCAGCCCCTGCATCACACCTTGATTACAACTTTGCAGAAGATCCAGCTAAGCCATGCCAGGACTCCTGACCCACAGGAACTGAGAGATAATAAATGCATTAAGTCACGAAGATTTTGTTTAAAACAAGGAAACTATATAAATGTGCTACTATTTTCTGTATGCGGCATAGAAAACCAATGTATTCTTTAATATTCATCTAGCTGACTCCTACTCATTCCTTTTCATCCCCATCCCCCTCAGATGCCTTTTCTCAGGGCAGCCTTCCCATCCCTCTCTGCCAAGGCCCAGTCTCCTGTTAGAGACTCTCAGGTCACTGTATGCCTCGCCTGCACATGACCTGTCCAGGTGTAGTTGTGTGATCATTAACTATGTGCCCCTCCGCTAGACTGTAAGATCCATGAAAGCAGTCTATCATGGTCTCTGCTTCTCCCCACAGACTAACATGGTGCCTGGCACATGAGTGTGCTCAGTAACCATCTGGTGAATAAATAAAAATTTATCAGGAGGAATCAGGATGAGTGCAGTGAGAGACGGGGATTGTGCGTTGGTTAAACTCAGGGGGATGGGGCGCCTGGGTGGCGCAGTCGGTTGAGCGTCCGACTTCAGCCAGGTCACGATCTCGCGGTCCGTGAGTTCAAGCCCCGCGTCAGGCTCTGGGCTGATGGCTCAGAGCCTGGAGCCTGTTTCCGATTCTGTGTCTCCCTTTCTCTCTGCCCCTCCCCCGTTCATGCTCTGTCTCTCTCTGTCGCAAAAATAAATAAACGTTGAAAAAAAAAAAAAAAACTCGGGGGGAAAGCGGATAATGGCATCCTAAAAACTCACTTTTGTCATGACTTATCTGGACAACGGAAGCTAACCTTGCGTGTCGGGGCATCCTTGGTGGGAATAATGTTCCGTACAGCAGTCACACTGAGCCACCCCCAGGGCTTGGCATGAGTGTGTTTCTCTTGGAAGTTTCAGACTCCTTCCTTCTTTCAGGAGAACATTTTGTATTTTGATCACCAGGCAACTCTCTTAACAATGCTGTCCCTTTGAGTTTCTGCTTTGAGGATGGAAAACAGAGGGGGAGAAAAGAGGGACAGGTCAAGCGAAGGGAGCTTCACTTTGGCAGTTCGGGAAGGCCCACGCAATGCCAAATAGCCTGCTCCCATAATAGATAAATGGGCGAGTATGTGGCGCGAGGTGCTGGATGTGTCCCCTCTGCCCCCAATCCATATGTTGAAGTTCTAACCTCAGGCACATGTTGTATTTGGAGATGGGGCGACTATACTTGGAGATGAGACCTAGAAGGAGGTAACCAAGGTTAAAAGAGGTCATAGGGGTAAGGCTTTAATCCATAGGGCTGGTGCCTTTATAAGAAGAGGAAGAGATACCAGAACTTTCTCTCTGCTATGTGAAGATAGAGTGAGAAGGTGTCCATCTACTGTCAGGAAGAGAGACCTCACCAGAAACCAAATCAACTGGCACCTTCCTCCTGAACTTCCCAGCTTCCAGGACTATAAAACAACAAATTTCTGTTGTTTCAGCCCGCCAACCTATGATATTTTTGTTATGGAAAGCTGAGAAGATTAAGACATGGAGTTATCCAGAAGGCTCTACTCTATGTTGTAAAAATAAGGTTGAGGAGCCTCAGAATTTAGTCTTCTCCTGTATCTTCGACGGGATTTTTCCTGTCTCCTCTGGTTTTTCTGGCATCAAAGTTTAAACGTGCCCAAGTCTCTACAGCTTTAAACACCCCTCTCTGGGGCCCAAGGCCCTTCCTCGCTACGGCCATGTTTTCCTCCCTACCTACCAGCCAAGCTTCCGGATTGTCTACACTTGCTGGCTTATCATGCTATCATTTCCGTTTATTCACTCTTCAGTCGCCTCAGTGAGGCCTCCACCCTGCAGTAGCTCAGAAGCTGCTTTGATGTCCCATCCAGCAGACGCGTTTTGGTCCCCGTCTGACTGTTCTCTTTTTCTCCGCCCTTTCTCCTCCTTTGAGTTTCTGGACACTGGTCCCTTCTGCTTCCTTCTGTCCCTTCCTGGAGTCTCCTTTGCGGTCTTTATCTGCCATCTGCTACTCTTCTGCCCTCATGGAAATGTTGATGTTCTCCAGGTTTTGTCGTTGGTCCCCTTCCCTTCTCACCCCACACCTCTGTCCATTAAGCTCCCCCAACTCCTTTATGCTCCAAGCATCCGCTGCGGGCTGCCAAACCTATAGCTTCGGTCCAGATTCCTCACTGAACTCCCGGCCCAGATATCTAACTGCTGCCTCGGTGTCCCTCAGGCACCTCTAACTGTACATCTTGTAAGTCGAGCCTGCCGTCTGCCCCCTCCTCCCTCTCCACATCCTCCCTGCTCCTGCCTGCCCTTTCCCGGAACATGAGACCATCATCTTCTGCTCACTCCGGCCAGAGACTAAAGATCAGACTCCAATTCCTCTTTTCCTCACTCCTCAGCTCTAGTCAGTCCCATGACCTACCTTTTCTGCCTCCTAAATGTTCAGGTTCATCCACGCATTTCTATCTCCTCTGCCTCTTAATCCAATATGGAGAGCCTGAAAGGCTCTGACGTGCCTGTTGCCTCCGTATGGCATTATTTTAACAGCCAAAGGGAAAGGTGCGATAGAAGTACCGAGGAAGAGGTCTTTGCTCCTTCTAAAGCTGCAGGAGAGAAGTGGATTGTAGGGTTTAGTGGATTTTTAAATTTTTTTTTTTCAACGTTTATTTATTTTTGGGACAGAGAGAGACAGAGCATGAACGGGCGAGGGGCAGAGAGAGAGGGAGACACAGAATCGGAAACAGGCTCCAGGCTCTGAGCCATCAGCCCAGAGCCCGACGCGGGGCTCGAACTCGCGGACCGCGAGATCGTGACCTGGCTGAAGTCGGATGCTTAACCGACTGCGCCACCCAGGCGCCCCAAGTGGATTTTTAATGAACTCTGCGTCATTGGAGGCACTCAAGGCAAGGATACTGTAGTGTGGTCTACTGCTTTGCGTGTGACATGGGGCTGGACCAGAGGTGGCACTCTGGTGACCACGTCTAGCTCACAGATGCATTCCGTTTGGCTCATATGTGGTTCAAAGTTGTTAACGAGTTTCCGATATTAAAAAGCTGGAGAGTTCAACATAAGAAAATGGATGTCTAGCTTTTCTGGAAAAATCAGATTTAGCAATTCTGGGCCCAGAGCGCAGGATCCAGACGGGTTGCTGACTGAGAGCTGCTGCATCCAGTGGTCTGTTCTCCATGGTCTTCCCCTGCGGCTTTGCCTACTCATGCTACTGCCTGGACTCTAGAAGCATCAGAGTTTATTAAACCTGAGCTAGGTGTTCTCCAGTGTCCATCCAGCCTCTGCTTTTACACTATCATATGTCAGCAACGGAGGAAGTTCCCTTGGGATTTTCTCTAGGCTCCGCTATGTCACTACTCCTGGAAAAGCCCCTTCCCTACTCGCCGCAGTAAGAAGCGTTATTGGACCTGTCTGCTTTTTCCTCTGCCTCCACTTCCCTTTCCTGTCCACCCCGCTGGTCTTACTGCTTCGGATACGCTTGTGGTTCAGCTCTTCGGTTCTCTGCGGCCCATTCGGTTCCAATATTGCATCTCTTCAAAGCCCAGCCTCTTCAGGCATTTCGGTAGAGGATGTGTGCCCGTGTCTCGCCATTGCTCTGGAAGTTACATGACTTGTAGAATAAGACATGGGAAGATAGGTGAATGGGAAGTTCTCATATAAAGGTTCTGAATGTCCCCTAACAGATGCAGAGGAACTAACAGCTGTCCAGGGAGATGCTGGGCTGGTTAGAAATGCTTTCAGCTGCAGATAAGAGGAAAATGTCCTCAAAATCCTGAATAAAAGCCATGTAAGCAGGTGTCCAGAGCCTTGAGGTTGCCGGAGTTGGTTCAGGGCCCCTGTCACAGTCAGAGAACTATCGTAGTCACATTCAAGGCAGGAAGAAAGTTGTCTAATCAGGAAAGTAAATACTTTCCCGAATACCCCCAGTTGATTTCTGTTTTTATTCCACTGCTGTCACAGGTGTCCTTCCAAAAAGGATACGTTGGTATTCTAAGCATCAGTACCTCCGAAAGTGACCTTATTTGGGGATTGCATCTTTAAAGAATCAGCCAAGGTAAAAAGACGTTGTTAGAGTTGGTTCTAATCCAGTAAGACCGGTGTCTGTGTAAACACCAGGGAAATTTGGACAGAGGCGCGCACAGAGGGCAGGCCACGTAAGGAAACAATGGAAGAAGGTGGCCATCTACAGGCCGAGGAGAGAGGCCTGGAGCAGAGCCTCCCCTCAACCCTCGAAAGGAACCTGTCCTACCAACACTCTGCAGGTCTGTGAGACAAGAAATGTCCACTGGTTAAGCTACCCAGTCTGTGGCACCGTGTTATGGCAGCTCTAAGACGGTAGGGTCAGGCAGACCATGACATATGGCTTCCTCTGGTTTCAAGAGAGACAGAGAGAGCAAGTATTTCATTGACATAGTGCTGCCCCAAACAAAATGGGATTCAACTGACGAGAAGAAAGAAGGCAGCAGAATTTGGAATGGCCACCAATTGCATCAGCCAATATCCTGGGGAGTCAGAGACAAGAAAAGCTGATCCATAAGAAAGAGTGCAGAGAAAGGATGAATTTCCTGGTCTGTTGTTAAACAAACAGTTGGTTAATAGACACTCCCTAAGCACGTAGTGTCTCCAGCCCTGTGCCATTTAGAGGCTACTTCCACAATCAGTCTCTGCCCTTCCCTCAAGTAGCTTGTAAGATAGACACAAAATCTGTATTTATGGATCATATTTTCTTGGGCCCCAGTAGTCTGAGCATGGAAAAACAAGGTTTATTCCTTTTTTAAAGTTTATTTATTTATTTTGAGAGAGAGTGAGAGAGTGAGCACGAGCAGGGGGGTGCAGAGAGGGAGGGAGAGAAAGAATCCCAAGCAGGCTCCGCACTATCAGCATGGAGCCTGACATGGGCTTGAACCCAGGAACCATGAGATCATGACCTGAGCTGAAATCAAGAGTCAGACACCCAACCAACTGAGCCCAGCACCCCGGCATTTATTTCTTTGGCTTAGTCCCCACCTACTGAATTGTAGGAACCCCTACCTCAAACCTCCCTCTGGTAGAGACACTAGTTGTTCCCCAGTATCCATTTTCAGCTTCTTCTTTTTCATAATAAAATTCACAAGTTTTAGTTCAGCATATGACCCCTCAGCCATGGACTGTCTTTACCCCAGCCTCCCATGCAGTGAGGTGTGGTCACATGACCAAGCCAGGGCCATGGGATGTGAACAAAAGCGATGCGTGAAACATTCGGGTCATCTCCTTAAAGGCAAAGTGGCTTGCTCCGGACATTTTCTTTTCTCATTCCTGCCAGCTCAGAAATGTTCTAACTCCAGGAGCAGCCTGGGACCCAGAGGTGGAAGAAGCATATTGAGGATGACGCAGGAACTGGCCATCTGGTTTTTAGATGACCTTTGGAACAGGCCTGTCAACCTTCCCTAGATCACCGGTTTCAGGAGAGACAGAAACAAGTATTTTATGTCAATGGAAGTATTTTTGGGTCTTTCTTAACAGCAGCCTAGCTGTACCCTACTTGATGTACCCCCTGAGAATAAAGTGGGGATATCCCATGTGTATTTGCAGACATAGTACCTTTAATGCAGTGTGCAGTGTGTGTGTGTGGGGGGGGGGGGTGCTCTCACTGTGACATGTCTTACATGTGCTTTGTTCCCAAGTCACATAGCAGGCCTGTCTCTGGCTTTCAGTTTCTCACTAGGACCCAGGAGTTAGGGGCGGGGCTAGGGCAAGGCCGCACCTAAAGAGGCACTTTGAGGCTGTGCAAGTGTGGGATTGGCAGTGGAGAGTGAGTGGCTCCTTAAACTCTGTACCCTGGGGGCCTCTGGCTCCACTCCCCAATCTAGGACTGCCAGAAGCTATAGCTTCATTGGGGCCACCCTCTTTGTCTCTGAGGGTTCTTCTCCTGTCACATGCTTTCGACCAGGGCCTTGGACTGGTGAGACTGCCTCCTGAGCTCCAGCCCTGGTCTGTCGCTGGACCTCCTGACTCTATCTCCAAGACCTTGTTGGACAGCTCCCAATGGATGTGCTTCTCAATGTCCCCTGAATCTCCCTCATCTTTATTTACCCCTAGACCGCATGTCCTTTGTTCTGTACAGGGCATAGCCTGGTCCCCCACACCTCAGCCCTCGCCCACACACTTTTCTCCTTCATCTCCACATCCTTACCAAGTGCTGCCCAGTCTCTCTTGAAAGCATCTCCTGAATCTGTCCCTTTTCTGTTCTCTCGACAGCTACCTTACATCAGGTCCTTGTCTTCCTCACGTGGACCACCATCTCACATGGGCCCTTCCAGAGTTTGGTCACTATACAAGCAGACTGTGGAGCTGGGCTACCAGAGGTTGAATTTGAATTCTACCACCGTGTGACCTCGGACAAGCTCTTTAACTGCTCTGTGCCTTGGTTTCCTCCTCTTTACTTATTTATTTCTTTTTGGTTTTGTTCAAGATGACTTTAAAATTTTTTTTTAATTTTTATTATGATTATTTTTAAAAATTGAAATCCAAGTTAGTTAACCTATAGTGTAATAATGATTTCAGGAAGAGAATTTAATGATTCATCACTTACATATACCCCCACCCAACAACCTGCCAGCAACCCTCAGTTTGTTTTCTGTATTAAGAGTCTCTTATGGTTTGTCTCCCTCTCTGTTTTTATCTTATCTTTGCTTCCCTTCCCCTTGTTCATCAGTTTTGTTTCTTACATTCCACATGTGAGTGAAATCATAGGATATTTGTCTTTCTCTGACTGACTTATTTTGCTTAGCATAATACACTTTAGGTCCATCCATGTTGTTGCAAATGGTAAGATTTCATTATTTTTGATCGCTGAGTAATATTAAATTATATATATGTATATTATATATATGTATATTTTATATATATGGGTATATATATGTGTGTGTATATATATATATATATACACACACATATATATATATAACATTTAGATGTTATGTATCTATATATCTCTATCTCTCTCTATATATACCCAGCACATTTTCTTTATCCGTTCATCAGTCTGTGGACATTTGGGCTCTTTGCATAATTTGGCTATTGTTGATAGTGCTGCTGTAAACATTGGGATGCATATGCCCCTTCAAATCAGCATTTTTGCGTCCTTTGGATAAATTCCTAGTAGTGCAATTGCTGGGTCATAGGGTAGTTCTATTTGTAACCTTTTGAGGAACCTCCATACCGTTTTCCAGAGTGGCTACACCAGTTTGCATTCCCACCAGCAGTGCAAAAGGGTTCCTCTTTCTCTGCATCCTTGCAAACATCTGTTGTGTCCTGAGTTGTGAATGTTAGCCATTCTGATTGGTATGAGGTGGTTATCTCATTGTGGTTTTGATTTATATTTCCATGATGATGAGTGATGTTGAGCATTTTTTCATGTGTCCGTTGGCCATCTGGATGTCTTGTTTGGAAAAGTGTCTATTCATGTCTTCTCATTTCTTCACTGGATTATTTGTTTTTTGGGTGTTGAGTTTGATAAGTTCTTTATATATAGATTTTGGATACTAACCCCTGATATGTTGTCTGCAAATATCTTCTCTCGTTCCGTTGGTTGCCTTTTAGTTTTGTTGATTGTTTCCTTCGCTGTGCAGAAGGTTCTTATCTTGATGAGGTCCCAATAATTCATTTTTGCTTTTGTTAGTTACCCCTGCCTCTAGAGACACGTCATGTAAGAAGTTGCTGCAGCCGAGGTCACAGAGGTTGTTGCCTGTTTTCTCCTCTAGGATTTTGATGGCTTCTGTCTTACATTTAGGTCTTTCATTCATTTTGAGTTTATTTTTTTGTATGGTGTAAGAAAGTGGTCCAGTGTCATTTCTCTGCATGTTACTGTCCAGTTTTCCCAACACCATTTGCGGAAGAGACTGTCTTTATTCCATTGGATATGCTTTCCTGCTTTGTGGAAGGTTAGTTGGCCATACATTTGTGGGTCCATTTCTGGGTCCTCTGATCTGTTCCGTTGATCTGAGTGTCTGTTCTTGTGCCAGTACCATACTGTCTTGATGATTACTGCTTTGTAATACAGCTTGAAGTCCAGGACTGTGATGCCTCCTGCTTTGGTTTTCTTTTTCAAGATTTCTTTGGCTGTTTGGGGTCTTTTCTGGTTCCATACAAATTTTAGAATTATTTTTTCTAGCTCTGTGAAGAATGCTGGAGTTATTTTGATAGGGATTACAGTTTCCTCATCTTTAAAATGGGGCTGCTAACAGGTGTGTGTGTGTGTGTGTGTGTGTGTGTGTGTGTGTGTGTGTGTGTGTGTGTGTTAAGACGGAATAGATAACACAAAGTGCCTGGTGGAAAAAGTGACATTTTAGGTATAAACTCTTTAGGTCTAAACTATATCCCATTTAGGTATAAGCTGTTGTTGTTGTTGTTGTTGTTGTTGTTATTTCACATCATCCCACACTCTGTTCCTTCCTCCCAGAGTGCCTCTCTAATCAGGTCACTACCTTGCTTGTAGGTTTTCAAAGCTTTCCATTACGTGCTGTGGGGGGATGGTTGCCGTTACGGTTGCAATGTGTTTACTCCTCTCTGTATCTACTCCCTTAGTGGCCCTTCCATATTGTCTCTGTGCTTGGCCATGTTTTGGCTAATGAGGTAATGGAAAGTTTGTGCCACTAGGCAGAGGCTTGAAAGGTGCTTTCACCATGGGCTTGTCTTTTAGACTGAGCTGGTCCCCTGGGTCGTAAGAGACCACGTAGAGCAAAGGTCCCAGTCTGTCCTCACTGAGGCCCCTCCACCAACAGCCTACCAACTGCATGGATAACGGGAGTGAGGCTGTTCTAGACCATTGGCCCCAGCCAGGTGCCAGCTGACTGCAGAGATCAGCCCAGCCAGTTCAGACCAGAACTGTCCAGCTGACCTACAGAACTGTAAGGAATAATACGTGTCTGTTGTTGTAAGCTGCTAAATTTCAGGGTGGTTTATTGCAAAGCAAAAGCTAACTGAAACACCCAGGAAATCAAGTACCACCTTGTCATCCCAAGAGCAAAGGTTCTCGTGATGACTCAACATACATTTGCATGCCATTCCCACGGCCCCTTATCCTCGAGGCCTCAGTTGGAGGTGAGCACTTGGGTGTTCCCAGAATACTTTCTGCCTCCTGGCTTCTAAACCTGTGCTCAAGCTGAACCCCACTCCAGGAATGGTCTTCCCTTCCCTATTCCTTTCTCTCTCACATGCCCTTCTTGGCCTTCTGTGCCTACTGGAATTCAGCTCATCCTTTAAGACTTCTTCAAGGGGAATATTTTCCTGTGGTTGGTGGGCAGATTGGGAGCAGCCTTCCCCTGAAACACTTTACTTGATGTCGCTGAACCCCCAGTTCTCCATTGTAATAGGACAGTCTTTCCCAAGGTGGGAGCTGTATTCTTGGAGGTCCAGGAGCACTGCTTGGAGAGAGGGAATCCCCTTTTAAATTTCGTCCAATCATTGTGAATTAACCAAGGCACTGCCGTGTCTTTACTCTCTCCCTAGCACTTGCTGGAGAACAGCCTCTGGAGCAGGCCGTCAGCAGGCAACAATAATGCTATGTCATTTCAGTCATTTCATTATATGTAACATGTTTTTCCAGTGTTATTGGGATATAACTGACTTAACCATATTTACTTTTCTGGTTACTTTCTATCTATGACAAATGATACTACTTTCCATGTGTAGTAAGGATACAAAGTTTTCTTTTAAAATAAACATTAAGGGGCGCCTGGGTGGCGCAGTCGGTTAAGCGTCCGACTTCAGCCAGGTCACAATCTCGCGGTCCGTGAGTTCGAGCCCCGCGTCAGGCTCTGGGCTGATGGCTCGGAGCCTGGAGCCTGTTTCCGATTCTGTGTCTCCCTCTCTCTCTGCCCCTCCCCCGTTCATGCTCTGTCTCTCTCTGTCTCAAAAATAGAAATAAAAATAAAATAAAATAAAATAAAATAAACATTAAAACATGAGTCAATTTAAAGGGGAAAAAAGTAAATAGTAGTATCGTGTGCTGGTAAACCACCTCTCCAAGAAAAAAAGTCCCAATTTAGAGCATGTGCTGATTCCCATGGTATAAACCCTCCCATCATACAATTTCCAATAACGAAGGTGGCACCACTGAGTGCAGAGCTGGAAAGGAATGTGCACAATGAACTGAGTCTGTACAGCTGGCTCAAGTTCACTACCAGGCGGGTGGGTTCAGGTAAAGCAAATATCAGCCACAGCTGAAGCTTGAGAAACACTTTATTAAAGTCACTTTTGGGGGGCACCTGAGTGGCTCAGTCAGTTAAGCATCTGACTTTGGCTGAGAGCATGATCTCACTGCTTGTGAATTCGTGCCCCCGTGTCAGGCTCTGTGCTCAGAGCCTGGAGCCTGCTTCGGATTCTGCGTCTCCCTCTCTCTCTGCCCCTCCCCCCTCACACTCTGTCTCTCTCTCCTTCAAAAACAAAAAAATAAAAAATAAATAAACATCAAAAAAAATAAAGTCACATTTTGTACAAATCGTACTTGTCATGGCAGAGTGCTTGTGTCCTGAGGGAAGTGACTGCTTCCTGCTCCTCTTTGCAAACCCTGCAGTCCTGGAGGGGTCCCTACGGTGGGTACCTCCGACCAGGCTGAAACTTCTGGAAGAGGGTCTGGGTGAACTGCTCTTCCACTTAGGATGATAGTGATGTGTTGGGACCTTGAGTTCCTGCCTGTTGCTAACTCAGCTCCAGGCAGGGGCATGGCCCACCGTGGAGGACTCAGGAAGGCACAGGATGATACGCAGGCTCTGGCTCACACAGGTCAATGGGACTTCAGGTTTTGTTCCTACCTAAATGTACTTTTCCCTCAAGGGGTGTACAATAAGGACAAAGATGGGGAGAACCGGCTGGAGAAGGAGACATTAAAGGTCTTGTATTGGTTTTCTAGGGCTGCTGTAACAAAGTACCACAGTTGTCTCACAGCTCTGGAGGCCGGGAAGTGTGAAATCAACATGTTGGCGGGGCTGGTTCCTGCTGAGGGCTGAGAGGAGATCTGTTCCAGGCCTCAATCCTTGGCCTGTAGATGTCCCTCTTCTCCCTGTGTCTCTTCACATTGTCTTCCCTTTATGCATATTTGTTTGTGTCCAAATTTCCCCTTTTTATAAGGACACTAGTCGTATTGGATTAGGATTCATCCTACTTGACATTGATTGTAGTAATTTCTTGATGGGAAGTGGTCCCCCATTAGGGCTCTTAGTCATTGGAGTTGAGCTGCTGGCTTTGGCCACAGGATAGTGTCCACAGGTACGCTGAGAATTTATCCTGCTGAGCAAGGGGCACCCCCTCAGGAAATAGCCAGATAACGATTTGCCATTGCACAAGAGGTTTCCTATCTGGCAGGCAGCTGGGAGGCTTTCAGGAAAGCCACTGGGCCGTTTTTGAGCTCTGGCAAATACCCAAGCCTCTCTCTGTTTACAGGTGAAGGTGTATGGCTTCCATCTGGGTGACCACACTTGGACCAGGTCTCTATGGGGCCCAGACCTCCAAAGATGCTCTGTTTGGGAGCAGGAGCCTGTTTGGGGCCAGCTGAACTTCTTAACTGAGAAGCTTCAGTGGGGCTTTCCCTTGCCCAGCCCTGACCCTCTCATTTGTTATGCTGAAACTGAAGGTGGCAATGGATATCTTGTGAGTGAGAGATAACATTTTACCAATTCACTGTGTTGAATGAGATCAGTAAACATCACGATTGAAAATCTTAGCACTGCCGATCAATATTGACCGAGCACCCACTGTGTGCTGGGTATCATGGGAATATTTATTGAGCACTGCAGTAGAATGCAAAACTAGCCTTGATTCTCTACCTGCCCCTGTGATGTTCCTTGCAATGTGACACTGCTGCTCCGGCCATCAGAAGATGGAGTCTATTTCCCTGGCCTTGAACCTGGGTTGGACTTGTGACTCGGTTTAGTCAATACGACTATGGAAGTGTTGTTTATGCCAGTTTTGAGCCTAGACCTCCAGAGACCTTCCTTGCATGATTCCACTCTTGCTCTGGGAACCACGTGGCTGTGTGTTAACCAGCCTGGGCTAGCCTGCTGGTGGATGAGAGACCTGTGGCCCAGTTACCTCAGTTGAGAGTGAACCATCTCCCCAGAAGCAGAGGCCTCTGGATGCCTAGCTACTCTCCCCGGATGCATCAGGGAATCCAGCTGAGACCAGAAGAACTGCCCAGCTGAGCCCAACCTAAAATGCTGACCCGTAAAATCATGAACTAAATAAATATTTATTGCTTTAAGACACTTCTGCCTGTTGCGGTGCTTTATTAGACAGGAAAACAAAGTGCTGACTGATACAAGCACTTACCGTGTGCCAAGCTCTGGTTGATTTGAAATCAGGCAGAGTCTTGGGAGAAAAGACTGGTGCAAAGATGGCAGAGTAATGGGCATGGCGCAGTAAGTGCAGAAGACGTGGTGTTTGAGCTGGGCAGGAGTCTTGCCCATGTAGAGTTGGAGGGTCCAGGATGAAACTCCTGGGAGATGGGACTGAGTATGATAAGGCACGAATATGGGATGCCTTAGGCTGGGACCATCAGCCAATGGCATTTACTGAGACCTTACTATGTGCACAGAAGCACCGCACTGGCAATCTCAGATCTGTGTATGGCCTGACAGGGAAGAGTAGACATCCACGTGTGGAAATCGGCCAGAGATGTAAGGCTGGTGGCTTTTTTTTTAAAGTAAGCTTTATGATGATACCCAACATAGGACTAGAATTCCTGACCCCAAGATTAAGAGATGCATAGTCTACCGACTGAGCCAGCCAGGTGCCCTGTAAGGGTGGTTTTAAGTGAAACAAGTGGCAGGGTCTGCTTTGTCCAGAGTAGTGAGGATCTTGGCTTGGGCAGAACAGGACTTGATCCAATTATTATTTGTATCTTGTACCTGGTATGTATGTGGCAGGGATAGAGTGATGACAGGTTTGGGGAAAGACTTCCATAGACAGTCTTCCTGAGAAGGAGTCAGAAAACATGGCCACTCAGGCATCCACCTGAGTGGTAACCCCTTGAAGGCGGGTCTGTGTCTGTTTGCTCTTGACATACCCTGAGACACAGGATCCTGCATACACAAGGCATTCAGGTTGAAAGACTTTCCTTGGAGGCATTTCTCCTCCCCTTCCCTTTATTCCTACTCATCCATTGTATTCGTTTCCAAGTTGCCACAAACTGTGTGACTTAAATATGCTTTCTCATAGTTCTGGAGGCTTGAAGTCCAAAATCAAGATGTCTGCAGAGTTACTTCCTTTCTTGCTTCTTCCTACCTTCGGGTCCTTGCCCACACAGTCCTTGGGGTTCCTTGGCTTCTAGGCACATCACTCCCATCTCTGCCTCTGTATTCACATGCCCTTCCCCCTGTGTGTCTCTGTCTCTTCCTATCAGAACACCACTCACACCCTACTCCAGTATGATTTTATCTTACCTAGTATCTGCAATGATCCAAATAAGGTCACTTTCTGAGGTACTGGGGGTTAAGACTTCAAGATACCTCTTTTTGGGAAGACAATTCAACGCGTAACATCCATCAAGACCCAGGGGAATGTGTGTTCCTTATCTGACTGCCCCAGTCCCCGGAGGCCGAGTTAAATGTTCTTTCTTCAGAACTCCTATATATTTAATACACGCTTTTAGAGCATTTGACATGTTGATCATTGCCATGGGTTGAGTCAGGAGCCTCGCTTCTTTGGTCGTCTCCATAGTGCCTTGTAAAGGGTATATGGTGAGTCCTCCATAAATAAAGACCTGTGAAGCAGCCACCTTTCCCTGAGCTGTCATGCTCAGCGCTGCCCGGAACATTTCATGTATTAATCCTCACAGTGACCCCTGTAAAGTATTTATGTATTTTAATTCCTACTGTATAGAGGAGAATGCTGGAATTTAGAAAGGTGAGATAACTTAGTGCAGCCACAATTGTCTCTAACAACCCGAATGGGCAGCTGAAGTCATCAAGTGAAAAGTTTTCTATCCCCCCATCTTCACGTTTCTCAAAGTGCCCCTGATCTGGCTAATTCAACTCTATTCTGTCGAGAAGAATCTGGAGTCTTATTTATTGATTTCGGGGTCTGTGCGACACGTTCGAACCGTCTACACCCACGTTCGTTGTTTTCCCTCCAGAAGCCGCACACAAAGCGGATCCACCCTGCGGACGAGAGCGCGCGGGCCGCTTTTCCGCGCGCGCCGCTCCTGGGCGCAGCGTGAGGACCGGCTCACTGATTGGCTGCGCGCGGCCCGGGCCCGCGGCCTGCTCCCGCCCCGGCATCTATGCCCGCGCGGCGATTGGCCGAGCGGTCGTGCGCGCAGAGCCCGCGGTCCCGCGCTCCGCGCCCCGCCCGCTCCAGCGCGCCGCTGTTGCATGGGGCGCCGCCGGCGGCCGAGGGAGCGTGACTGCGCTGCGCAGGGCGCTAGGAGGCATTGTCGCTGTAAGTGGAGCAGAGAGCGGCCCAGAACGGGTCCCCACGCTTCGTGCCCCGCAAAGTAAATGTAGTCTGAGGCTGAGCGCTGGAGGGCTGGGGGCGAGAGGGAGAGAAGTGCCCCCGTTTCTGCAGCGTCCTCACCCCTCCCCCAGGTCACCGGGTGGAAAGAGCAGCGGTGCATCAGCTGCGGCTTCTGCAGTGCCAAGGGGCCCGGCGACGTGCCGGCTCCTGTTTGCAAGCTGCTGCTGGACCCCGGTTGGCTCGCGGGAGTGGGCGCAGCGGTGGCAGGGAATAGGGAGCCGGGGGAAGCGGTGCCGGGCCTTGGTCCCCGCGGGAGGCGCCCTTGCCGGTGGAAGCTGTTGTGTATTTCGTTCCTGAAGCAGCGTTTTCTGGGCTTGCTTCCGTTCTGAGGGCCTGCAGACGCCTGCCTCGGAGCATGCCTCCTGGCCTCCGGGCAGCGCGGGAGTCCTCGGCCCTCGGCTAGCATCAGCGTTCCCCCACTGCCTGCTTTATTCTCCCAGTCCCCGCCTGCCGCGCGAGCCGGGGGCCGGCGACGAGGAGCCATTGGCTGCGGGCGCCGGGGGGTGGGGTAGAGGAGTGAGGCGGGCCCCTTGTGCCAGGCGCGGGGACCCTGGCCTGGCCCCGGCGCACACTCCTTGGAGACGCCGTCCCAGGGTACCTGGGTGCCCGGAGCAGAGCGCGCACGGCGCTTCGAACCCCAAGGCTCAAAACCAGGCGCCGGCCCGTCCCGCTCATGCCCCAGCGGACTGCTTTCCCTTGGGTAGAAAAGTGGGTCAACCCTGTCCAGGTCTCGAGGGCTTTTGGGGCTATTTGGATACCATCCAGCCCTCAGCCTCCCACCTTCCCACCTGCTCCCCCGCTTGGCGTGGCCGGAAGGACCCGCAGGAGCCAGCGGTGGGGAAGCTTGCACACATGGCTCAAGAGGCTCGAGTTGCCCTTTGGAGCGGCTGCCAGGCTCTAAAGTTCCCAAGTGACCACGCCAGTAACTAAATATAGGAGCAGCTGGTGCGGAAGGGGTGTCGCAGCAGCTCCTTTGCAGGGATCTCAGGGCTCCAGATAAGGTAGTATTCTCACTGGTGATGACAGGAGCCCCAGCAGCAGGCTGCAGTCAGGGTTTAAGCAAAAATCCTCCCTCCTCCAGCCTTGTCTCCAGGTGAAGCTAGGTTATAGATCCAGGAGGGCCTGTTGCCAGCTCCCACAAAGGAAGACAACTTTTCTGGCATTCAGTTTATTATATCCTAACTTACCGTCTGTGCTTGTTCAATCACCGACTCGTCATGCATCAGTGTGGGAAGTGCTTAAGGTTTGCAAAGACCTTTCTAGAAAATTATATCTCATTTTCTTTTCAAAACCCAGCAAGGGAGGTGGAATTTCCGTTTTACAAATGCGGCTGCTCACAAACACTGATAACTTTCCAAACTCTGGTCTTAGGCTGTCCTCAAAAAACTTTCCCTAGCTCACTGCAGAAAAACGGAGGACAGAGTTCTAGGAGGTCCTACAGCTCCCTCCCCCAGCAGTCTGGGGACAGACAAATTGGCTACCTGTTCCCCTCTTTCTCTCATCTCTTTGGGTCCCTTTGCTCAGACCATGTCTCTCTCCCCTTCATGCAGAGGGCACACATGCTCCTTGGGCCTGGCATCATGGCCCTGCCGGCATCTGGCTCGTTCTTCCTTTTGTCACTAAGTTTCTCCTAGTCAGGGGAGGCTCATTCTGGCGCATGCCCTGTGTCTGTAACTTGACTCCCCGTGTGTGGGCCTTTTAGGAGGTGCCCAGAAGATATTTGCTGGATTTAAACATTTCCTGAGACTATGATGTGCACTCTGAGGAAAGGGGAGGTGGGGGGTGTATGGAGAGGAATATGTTGCTGGGGTAGCAGCAGCAAGTATGGCTTTGGACCCTGTGCTCCAGGGTCTCCACGATTTGGAGCACCTTGCCTTGAAATTAGCTAAGGCTTCCCTTAGCAGAGGCAGTCCCTTGGGGACACTCTGACTTCCTTCTACCGTCACCTCTGCCTGTGGAGTTGGCCAGATGCCTCAAGGAGCCCAGACTTGACCCTGTGGGGCTATCCTGGGGTCCTGTAGGTGGGTTCTGGTTCCGGGAGGTCTCCCTCGCATGCTGATTGCTTCCACTGGCCAACATAACATTTCTTTTGTAGGATTGCAAGAGATTTGGTGGCCAGAATGGTGCTGACATGCAGATTTTGGCTGACTCATGTTGTTTATATAGACAGGGGCCCTGATACCCTGGGGGCAGCCATGCCTAGGGCCCTTTGCATTCAGTTAGAAGTAGGTCCATAGCTCTCTGTGCCACTTATGTGACCCAGAAAGTTTCCTATTTTTCTCAAAAACAGAAAACAGGAGCAACTTTATTTTTATCTCTACCTCCTTTTTGGGGTTGTTATATGCTAAATATATCTTCCTTTTTTTTTTTTTTTTTTTTTTTTTTTTTTTTGGTCAAAGAGGACTAGTATTGGGTTGGATCTAAAGGGAGCAGTCAGTGAAGTTGGACAACCTTGCAGTGCCCTTTTAGGGACCCAGTACTGGCTCCCATCATCCCATCTGGTCTTCCCTCAGTCTGGGCCCGTTGCTCCCATCTTGGGCCTTATGCCATACCTGGCCCTGCCAGGCTCCTATTTCACAGTCCTTTCTGTGCCAGAGGGACAAGCCTTTGTCGTCTGACCTGGGAGAGGGACAATCAGCTGGACTTTATGAAGGAATTCTCCCTTGAGAGGGGAGGGGAGGTGAGGGGAAGGGGGTTTCCTGGCCAGTTAGTGAGGGTGGCGATTTTAGGCAGCAGGAACTTCTTGGAGGTCTAGGGTACATCTGTGCTACCCAGAGCATCCTCTGGATTGTACGGGGCCCTTCCTCCTAGTTACCTGTTCTGCCTCCCAGACTTTGCAGGTCACTCCTGTTCCTGCTTTGATGCCCATTCCCCGACCCACACCATAGAGTGTCTTAGCTTGCCACCAGGGGTGAGGTTTTTAATTTGACTGGTTTTCATCAGTGGGCTCAATGGCCTATGGCACCCCCGCCCTGTCCCCACCTTACCTGGTGACAGCTAGTAGAATTGTAAGTATAGGGCCTGGTTGAAAGTAAATCAGCCTAGGGAATCCCACTCAGGGCTAGCACAGACCCTGGGCGGCTTAGAGATCTACCTTCTCTTGCCCTTGTGCCGTGTGGCCAGGATTGCCTTGGTATGTTTCCTAGAAAGCTCTCCATGAAAATCACAAGTCAGAGCTATGTCCTGTATTTCTGTCCTCTTCATTCATATGCCCGATACCTTAGTGGATGCTCAATACATGTTTGTGATTATTGATGACAAATACTGGAGATAGGGCAAGGAAGGAACATGGAACAGTAGGGAGACTCCTAGGCTGGGATTAGGAGGCCTAGGTTTCTGTTTGCATTTAGCTCATTTACCTCCCTTCTGGGACCCTCAGTTTTCCCATTCATAGGGGTTAGAGTAAGTCGCCGAGACCCCGACGACATTGCTATGACTCAGGCTTAAGGGATGGTCCTAAGGGCAGCATGGTGGAGGTGTTGGGTTTAGTCTGCCATAGTCACCACTATTCCCCACTGTCCCACCCTGGCCCACCTTATGCAAGTTGCCTACCTAGCACTTGTAGGCATTTGACTATAGGACCCTTCTCATTTAGACAGTGCCTTAGATTTATTATAAGAATCCACTGGCTTGTATGTAGATCTGAAACCCAAATGGTGGCTGTTGATCATCATCATCACCACCGAAGTATACTAACTAGGCATCTGTATTCAGCATGTGGTATAAAATGCAGGGGGAAAGCACAGTGTAGATCTGCTCCCTGTCTCAAGCTGCACACAGGCTGACTGGGGAGACAAATATGTATACTGTAAAATGCTCATAAACAACCCAAGTGGCTTGTGCTAAGACCTTAAGTGCTGCTGAAACTCAGAGGGAGGAGAAAGCACTGAGGGCCGAGGCAATCAGGGAGGACTTCCTGGAGGTGGAGGGGGGGAGATTCTAGTCATTCCTCAAAGATGAGTTCCACTGAGTTGTTTGTTCAAAGTCACATGGGTATGAAACTGGGATTAGAGGCCAGTGTCATGTCTGCATGTGTACTGTTTTATTCTCTTTATAAGTTGTTCAGATCTACATGTCCTGGGCCCTGGGCCCAGGAAAGATGTATGTATTTCTGTTCAGTCCTCATATGAATCCAGTGAGGTGGGTGTTACTAAGATCTCCTTCTCAGATGAAGAAACTACAGCTGAGAGTAGTTAGGAATCTTTCCCAGGGCTTCTGAACTAATAAATGGCAGAGTTGGGCACTAGACCTGTCTTCAAAAAACGGTCTTTTTCCGCTGCACTGGGTGTCTCAAACCTTCAGTGTCAGCCTCCTTGGTGAGATGCACCCATACATGGAATTCACCCCTGTCACTCAGTGGAAGGGGGGGCTTGGCCAGCCCCAGCTCAGCCTTGCCTGCCCTTCCTGTGTAGCTGAGCACATAGGGCCTTTTTCATGGTCTCTATTAGCAGCTCCGAGCACTACCCTCACCCCCTTCTCTCTGTCCTCACATGCTTCTGCCTCTGACCCTCAGGGCGAGTTCATGGAGCAACCTAGCTGTCTTTGAAGCTGGGAATGGGCACTGACCTTGGCCCCAAGTTCATTCTGTCCCTGGGGTGCTGCTGCCGGTGTTGGGGGCAACTTTTGTAAAGAGGTGAGCACTGGATGTGGAGCTGAGCTGGCCAGATTGTTGCCATTTACTCTGTTTGACCTTGGCCAGGTCATCTGGTCCCTGTCTATGCCTCAGTTTCCTTCTCTGTAATAAACAGGGAGTTGGAGACCTGTCTAGTTTGCTCCTTCATGTCTTTGCCACCTAAGAATTTTGACTGTGTTCCACAACCTTCTTTAAGCCTTTTCTCCCCCAGTGATCCAATTTCCCTTCTCTTGTTTCCTCACCCCACCCCCTCTTTTTCCTTCTGGCTCTGGCGGATAAGCTCTGCACCAGGCTGATCATCAGGTCTGCTGGCTAAAGCCGTATAAAACCGTAGCCTTCCCTCCATGTTGACAGGTGGGAAGGGAACTCTTAGAGGCCACAGACCAACCAGACTGAGCTCTGACTGGTCAGACCGGCTGCAGTTGCCTCTGTGTCCCCACTCCCCAGCAAGCAAGAGGGACCCCGCAGAGGTACCGGGTGAGGTGAACTGGGAGCTAGGGGACCTGTCCTGGTGGTTGTGGACAAGGCACCAGCCCAGAGCTGTGCTCCGCCTCCTCCCCTCTGCTCCGCCTGTTAAGTGAGTCACAGGCAGCACATACCTGCGCCCTCACACCCGCCTGGCCACTGTTTCAGGCACTTGCCCTGTGTCCGGTGAGGTCACACGTGGGGATCCACCCTCTGATGGGCACATCGGCTGTTCCGAAGGCCGAGCTGCATGTGGCCTGGTCTCTGGGCCCCTTGGGAGGAAGTGAGTGGCCTGGGCCCTTCCCTGCAGGCTTCCTGCAGCCTGGGTCCTACGGGAAGGTGGATTCAGGGATGGGTCCCTGGCTGGGGGGTGGGGGGGGGCAGGCGCTTCATGGCCCTGTGTCTTCCCCAGGCACAGGCCCCCTTGTGAGCAGCAGACCGGCCTGGTGGCCGGCAGCAGGACCCCCTCGCCTGCATGCTGAAGAAGATGGGTGAGGCCGTGGCCAGAGTTGCAAGGAAGGTCAACGAGACCGTGGAGAGCGGCTCTGATACCCTGGGTGAGTGAGGGCACCCTGTAGGCGGTGTGCGAAATCAATTTAGGTGTGAAATCGAAAGACAAGAGCAAAGAGACCGTGTCCGTGTGCGCCCTCGTCACGAGGAGAAGCGTGCCGGGGAATCTCACTGCGGTCATTGTTCAGTTTGTGTATACCAGGCCGCAGTGCGAGACTTATCATGGCCGCGGACAAAGAGGTTTGAAAAACACTACGTGAGGGCTCCCGCTTGCTGGGAGCCGATCTGCCTGCCCTTGCACTGCCGCTGACTCTGAGTGTGTTATGTGCCCTTGACCCAGGTGACAGTAGCTGGCACTGCCGAGTAGCCCCGTGTACCAGGCCCTGTGCAGGTGCCTCACGAGTGGTGCCGTATTGACTCTGCACAGTGGCCTTGTGATAGAGCGGGCACTCGCCAAGCATGACCAGCCTTGGTCTTCAGATGAGGACGTGAGGGTCGAAGGCAAAGTGGGCTTTTCCCAGGTCCCTCAGCCTGCAGGCCCCTTTTCACGCCACCGTTTCACCTCAGTTGTGTCTTACGTATTTTTTGCTTTGACTTGGTCGTGGCATTTTAGGCCAGACAGTTATGCCAAGACTTCAAGCATCTAAGCAAACCATCCTATGTGATTGAATTCAGATATTTATTGCCTGTTCGCGTGTACAAGGATTGTGTGCATGTGCATGTGTGTGTATGCGTGTGTGTCTCCCGCTGGCATGTGTGTGCCCCCTTAGAGCCACTGACATGTGAGAACCCAGAGGAGGGGAGCACACTCCTGCCTTGGGGATGACTGCATACACAGAGTGGGATTTGAGTTGGGTCTTTGGCACCCAGAGACGAATTCACAGGTAGGTCGGGATATCTGTGCCCATGCGTGTCTGTGTCTCTCCAAGGAGCGTTTCCATGGAGGTTATTGGCCGACCAACAGCCCAGGGACTGGGAAGATAGAGTATTTCTGTGCGCAGCCTTTGGTCCGGTGTGTCTGAGGCTCCCGGACAGGGCGTGGTAGCCCGGAAAGTGGAGGGTCACTCGGCCTTCAAGGTGAGCTAGGTCACTGCCTCTTTCAGGAAGCCTTCAGCCCTACACCATCCACCCCTGGCTCCCTTCTTCCTCTGTAGCAGTCATGCAGTGTCCCTAGAGGGCAGGGACTTTTGTCCCTGTGCCGCCAGAGCCAGAGCCATGCCAGACGCCTTGTGCGTACATAGCGTTTGCTAAACTGAGCTGAAGGGAGAGAAGCATCCTCTGTGGCAGACGGTCTTGCGAGTTGTCGTCGGTTTTGGAGGCAAGGTTCTGGGGGAGCCTTCAGCTGGTGAGCTGACGGCCATAGGCCCTCAGGAAAAGCAGCCTGGATTGCTGTGCTGGCCGCTAAGGCGGTTGTACTTAGCCTGGTGTTCAAGACTCGCCACCTCTCATATGGCCTGGATTGGAATCCCCAGTCTACCACCAAATAGCCCAATACCCCAGCAGGCTGCTTAACCTCTGATTTAAGCTGGTTTTCTTCATGGATGTAACGGGGGTGTTAACTGTGCCCACCTCGTCAAGGGAGTTCAGGGGAATGGGGGGTCTGTAAGGTGTTGCCTTCAGGTGGTTCAGTGAGTCTCTGAGGGCTAGGGGCAGGGCCTAAGTCCCTCTCGGCCACAAACACGCCTCCTGCAGCCGTCAGCCGGCCACCAAGCTGGGTGTCTTCACGCTGTCTTCAGATGGGGAGTTCGGTGCAAATCAGCAAGTCTCTGCAGTGAATAACCTACCCCTGCCTTAAAATGCTGCCGGGGAGAGGGACACGCGTGCAGCTCAGCCTCTTCCAGATGTGTCATGGGAGCAAGGATGGAGGGGCGGCAGAGGCGGGAGGACAAAATTCTGACTTCCTGGAGTCGGTGTTGTTAGCGAAAGGACTTTGGGAGGCTGATGTCCCAGGCAGCGCTGGGATCTCATGCATGGCAGCACCACAGAGTTGCCCCCGTGGCATGGAAGAGCCGGGGGGACGGTGCCCTGCAGCTGGGGAGCCTGGAAGGCCACATGGAGTCTCGACTTAAATGTCTGTGGACCAGAGACTGCAAATGCAGTTCTCTGTGCAGGCCAGGTGCGGATTTCTGTGAAGAGTGGCCGCCCTGCAGGGGTGCGGTGCACAGGGCGTCTAGAGTGGGGTGTGCTGTGACCAGCCCCTTTGCACTGCCTGGCGCCGTGTCCGTTGAAAACCCCGAGGCAGGCGTCTGCTGCCCTGCCTGGCTGCTATGGTACTGGGATTGAAACCCTGAGTGTCTGACCCCAGAGCCCGGGAACTTTCCCTGCCACGCTGTGTTGGGGTGGGGACCTGGGCAGTTGCTGGTCCCCGGCGTTGTGCACGCTGTAAAGCTTTAGTCATCTTGGGAGGGGAGTCGAACCTTTCAGCCTTGGCTGTCTTGACTGGAGCTCCAGACTTTCACGGGGAGATGACTGTGTCTTTAAAGTTAGGGCAGACTGAGGGAGGCTGGTTTATTACCTTTTTGGTGCCCAGTGAAGAAGCAAAATGTCAGACCAGGCCACTGTGGGCACCTGCAACCCGGGCCCTTTGGCCAGTGGAGCTCATTGGGCTCCTGCGGTCTGAGGGGTCTGGGGTCTAAGCTGTCCGTATGTACTGATCATCCGCTGTGTGCAGGGTGCTGGGGGGCTCCCGAGGGTTCTGTGCAGTAGAGTCGTGGAGTCCCAGCCCACCACTGTGGGACAGAGAGCAGTGAGTGACACAAGGGCTCCATGCTGGCCCTGGTCAGACACACACCGCAGGTGGTTGGAGTTCACAGGTGGGAGATGTTGCCAGGTGTTGAAGGCATCCAGGAAGGCTTTCTGGAAGAGGTGGGAATGGAAGTGGGTCTTGAAAGATGCGTGAAGGAACCCAGTGTGCTTCTCATGTAAAACAGCAAACAACCTGAAACAGCCTAAAAAACCAGCAGCGGATAATCACTTTAATAAATTTTGTTACAGCTGTACAATGCAATTTATGTAGCTGTTAAAAGTGGTGCATGAAATTTCATTACATGCTTGAATGAAGACTGGCAAATATTTCCGTATAAGATGACTTGGAAAAAAGCAAGGATCCCAAACGGTACAGACAGATACCAGTTATGTTAAATGTGTGTATACTGGAAAAAATTGAAAGGAAATAAAACGAGACACAAAATGGATGTTAGAAAATACTATTGTGCATTTTCAGAACGTTCTGTGATACACATATTACTCTTTTAAGTAGCGAAGATAGATTTTAGGGAGAGGACCACCCCCTTCCCAAAAACAGATGAGAGTTATGGAGGTAGCTCCTTGTGTAAGCCCTTGGGTGTGGAATGGGCTTCTCTGGCTTCTCCCTTCTGCTGGGTTCCGCTCCCTACCTCCCCATGCGCAGGTCTGGGGTGCAGCCCTAGAATGGCTGCTCAGAAGCCGCAGGTGTATCTCTGCAGAGTGGAAGGTCCCAGTAGAGACCCGGCTGGGAGAGCTCAGTTACAGGTTCTCACCTTACCCGGGTAGGTCACCCTGGAAAGCTCCGCACACGCTCGGCCAGGCGCCTGTGGCTGCCCTCCGGAGCCAGGCTCGCTCCTCCTGCAACCTGAGCTGGGGTTCCCAGCCCTTGTCTCCCCACTGCAGGCCTCTTCATCCTCCGAGAAGTGGGTTCCTTTCCCTCTGGCCCCTGGTCTGCCCCTCAGCTTGAGTTGAAGCCACTTTTCTCCAGCCCCTCACCTCTCCTCAGCATTTTCTATTGAGCTTGTGCAGAGTCAGGAACTCAGGCTTTCCTCTCCATCCACTCCTTGTGTCCTCAGGTTAGTTCTTTCTCTTGGTAAAGGCTTCATGCACATCTGGGCTTCCTGGGTCCTTGAACCCCTGGGGGCCTCTGTCTGACCTCACTGTTCCCTCTGGCCAGTAGACTGGCAGGCCTCGATGCCCTGCACCCCACTTCTCTCCGGGGGAGAGAATCCCAGGCCTTTGGGGATGACTTTTAAAAACTGATCCTCATTGCCAAGGAACGGGGCTTGGAAAGGCCCGGCAGAGTGTGGGAAGGGAGGGCATGGCCGGCTGGGACAGAGGCCTGACAGAGCTGGCGGAAAGGAGTGCCCAGCACAAGCTGCAGAGGAAGGAGCCAGCGTTGCCCGGGGCCCGCTGTGTGCCGGACACAGGTGTCTGAGACCACCTTTCTGTGGTCTTTGGTACTTTCTGCCTGCGGATTCCCATCTGTGTTCATTTCACAAAAGTTCCAAGTCATTAGCTCAGGGTGTGTGTCTGCCCCCTATCCCTCGGGGTCTCTTTGCCTGCACTTCCTCTTGGGGCTTCCATTCTGTGCGTCCGTCCGTTGCACTAGTATATTTCCTTTCTCTTCCTCTCTCTGCTACCTTTTGAGATCTGTCTGCTGGTTCACTATTTGCTTGTCCATCTGTGTTTAGTCTGCTCTCGAACCCCTCATTGAGTTTTAATTTTTAAGGCTACCTACTTTATTTTCAAAAGTTCTGTTTGGTTCTTTAAAAAACCTGATTTCATATACTCTGCTTTCTCCTCAGATCTGATAAATCTTTTACCTTTTCTTTTAAAAAAATCTGACTTAAGGGAATAATATCTTATTTCTGTTTTATGTGTCTAATCTCTTTTTTTATTTCTTTAATCATTTGACTATACTTGTCTTTTTTCATCTTTTGTACTGCCTTTATCACAGGGAGTTCTCAGCGGCCCACATCTCCTGTTCCTGTTGACTCTAGCTCACAGTGGGTTGTTCTGGGTGGATCTGATATAATTTGGGACCCTATACTCCTGCCTGATGGAGCCTGGCCTGCATGACCCTGGACTGAGGGCATGTGCTTCTGAAGGGTTGTGTTTGCTTGCAGCAGATGCCTGCCTGCCGCTGGGTTAGAAACACATCTTTCTCAGCCCAAGGGGTGTCGGGGCCTCTAGGGAATTGAATATTCAAACCCTACACCCACCTGTGGTTTCCAAATCTCAGGGGGGTGATTTGTTTGTTGTTGTTTTTGGTTTTTTTAAAGTAGGCTCCGCGCCCAGCTCAGAGCCCAACGTGGGGCCTGAACTCACCACCCTGAGATCAAGACCTGAGCCGAGACCACGAGCTGGTGCTTAACCGACTGAGCCACCCAGGTGCCCCTGTTTTTTTTTTTTTTTTTTAATTCAGTGCCCAGGCAAAGACAAAGCAGCGTTCTAATTATGAAAAAGTGGGTCTTATCCCTAGTCCAGTCTTTCTCTGAAGGTAGTCCTTCAAAACCCCCGCTTTCCGCGGGGCTCTCGGCTTCAGCTTCCCTCAGGCAGGCCAAGAGCTGCATTCCTGACCTCTTCTAGGCCTTTCAGCCTGAGCCCCTTGGGAATGCCAGCCCTGGCCAGCAGAGCATCGGTAGCCTCCTGCCCCTGTGTCTTTGACATTCCTCTCTGACTCGTGCAGCTTGCTCTTGTCACACACCAGGCCGGGTTGCCGGCTCGTCGTTGCAGGCGTTGCGCCATTTAATCCTCACGCTGACTTTGTGAGAGGGGTGATGTTAATATCCCCGCATTACAGATGCAGAAACCAAGCCACAGACCTTTCTTTTTTTTTTTAATTTTTTTTTCTTTTTTTTCAACGTTTTTATTTATTTTTTTTGGGACAGAGAGAGACAGAGCATGAACGGGGGAGGGGCAGAGAGAGAGGGAGACACAGAATCGGAAACAGGCTCCAGGCTCCGAGCCATCAGCCCAGAGCCCGACGCGGGGCTCGAACTCACGGACCGCGAGATCGTGACCTGGCTGAAGTCGGACGCTCAACCGACTGCGCCACCCAGGCGCCCCAAACCTTTCTAAGTCCAGGGTTTCTAAGTGTTTAGTAGCACGGAGGCATTCAGCTTGCCCCTCTGCCGTGCTGCTTTTGAATTAGGAGTTCCTTGTTTTCGAGAAGCTGGAGCTAAGGCTGAGGGCCTGACACAGGTGTTGGGAGGTGGGGCCGGTTTCATCACAGCTCTAGGTGACCCTTCCCACTGAGGACTTGGGGAAGGAGATGGGGAGAATGTGGAGCCCCTGCTCCCCCTCATGCTGGCCTCTGGCTTACACCAGTTGGAACCACAGTGGGGCCAGCCCTGTTCCTTGAAAAGGAGGAAAATTATCAGAGGCTAATATCTGCCTGGTCATTTAAGGTGTCTCCGGTGGTGATGGGGACAGCCGCCATGGGCTGCTTCTGTTTACATACAGATTCATGGAGCCCACTCTAGAGCTTTAAAGGTGACATCCCAGGGTGGGCTGGGTGACCTGCATTTTAACACGAATCCTGTATGATTCTCCCCTGCCTTGAATTTTGAGAACCAGTGGTTTATGAATTATATTCTAGAACTTCCTTCTCCTGGTAGGTTCTGGGTGGCTGGGCAGGGAAGGTCATTGTCTGGGCTGGCCTGGATGTGTGTGTGTGTGTGTGTGTGTGTGTGTGTGAGAGAGAGAGAGAGAGAGAGAGAGAGAGGGAGAGAGAGAATGAATATGAGTGTGGTGTGACCCATCCTCAGGGAACTGAGCAGCTGGGCCACGAGCTGTGAGATGGTCAGGTGGGCAGACCAAAGCTAGTGACAGAAGGAAAGGACACATCCCCCTTCTCCTACTTCCCCTGTCTCCTAGGCTCACCCCTACTTTGCTGGGGTGAGTGCTTGTCTCCTCCTGCTCCCACCAGCAGATGGCGCCCTGTCACCAGCCAACAGTTGAGTGTCAACTGAGACCCAGGCTTGACCAGAGTGTTGGCTGGGCATGAGTGCCTATGTCCTGGCGTCCTGACGGGGCTTCCACTCAGCCCAGCTCACGTCCTGTATTTACATTCCTAGCTGACTCCCACAGGATCTGAGTTTGCAGCTCCTTTCTTGAGCAGGGGTATTTAGGAAGCACTTAAATATACTCACTAAATCTGAAGAATGCCTTCTCTCAGGTCAGATACTGCCCCTTTTTAAGAAACACCACATTGAGCACCTCCTGTGTGTACCTCACTTGGAGGAACCAAGTGGCCCAGGAGTGGCCAGTGCGGAGGGGGAGGCAGATAGACACACGTATTCTCCCAGGCACACTGTCAGGGAGGGGAGTTTGCGGCCCTGAGCCCAGGAGGCCGATGCTGGTGGGGATGACGGATGTGTGTGTTGCTCACCTGTCTCCTGGCCTGAGGGTCAGCCAGGCACCGGTCAGATGTGTGGAAGAGGGAGTGGGCCCTCACAGGGGAGCCCTCAGCCTGGCCGGGGCCACCTGTCCGTTCGCTACGAGGGCTGGAAGCCTTTGATCTGCTGTCCTCAGCTTCCTACCTCTCAGTTGGGAAGGCAGGGTGCTATAGCTATATACATTTGATTAAAACACACAAACAAGAAACGATAGGTATTACATGTGCCCAGTGTGCAACACATGAGACCCAACAGGTAAACAGTGGGAAGCCAGGCTTCCTCCGGCCCTGTCCTCTGTACCCTGACCCCTTCCTCCTTGGCATAGTGTCTTGTGGGAGCAGAGGGGGGAGTTGTAAGGCCCTTCTGGGGTTACATTGGCAAGTTCTGGAATTGCTAGGGGTAAGGATGGTTAGCTGGTATCCTGAGGCTTTTTCAGGACTGTTTCTAGCCCTGGTGGGAGAGGACCCCAAAGCCCAAACAGATGTGGCCCAGGTCTCTCTATTGGAGTTCCCCAAATCCCCTTCTAGAACTTTGGGAGCTCCAAAGACCAGAAGTCCCACCTGCCCCCACTCTAGCCCCACGGGGGACGGATGCCAAGAGTGGGGTTCACTGGTGGGCAACCTCCAGCACAGCCAACCCGTGTCTTGGGTCCCCAGTCACTGTGGTGCTGACACCGCGGCGCCCCAGAATGCATCTGAGGGGTGGATGGGCAGATGCCCTCAGCCTCTCAGGTGTGGGTGCAGAACACTCAGTGCTCCCCACTTAGTCCTCCCCCCTCATTCTTCTGTCTGCAGAAAGGAGATTGCCCATCTGTGAGAGCTGGTCCAGCCCTGAGCAGCCTCCAGGGAGGCCCTGTGGGAGGTGGAGTGCCCTGTACAGGAAGGAGGCCATGAACGTATGAAATACTTGCAGAACGAAAAATGAATCAAGTGAGGAGGACTTCTGCCTCTCCTGTCTTCGGGTGTTTATGCCCTGGGCGTTGCTTAGCGCCCGTGCTAAGGGGATTGCACGGAAGATGTGGCATTGTGGCTGAACCTTAAAGGATGGAGCAGGTTTAGGGGAGTGGGTGTGGGTCACGCATCAGGGGAAGGCCATCCTAGGTGAGGTGTCTGTGTGAGCAAAGACATGGCAGCATGCAAGCGGGCACTTGTGACGGGGACAGCCAGGCTGTGACACGGGAGGGTAAAGGGAGCCGAGGGTGGCTTCAGATCTGAGGGCCTCGAGTGTCACCTAAAGTAGTTTCTACAGTGGAGTCCTGTTGAGGCAAAATGAACAAACCTTTAGAAACTCTAAAAGTAAGAGAGAGGGGGCGCCTAGGTGGCTCAGTCAGTTGAGCGTTGAGCATCCGACTTCAGCTCAGGTCATGATCTCGCGGCTCGTGGGTTCGAGCCCCGCGTCGGGCTCTGTGCTGACAGCTCGGAGCCTGGAGCCTGCCTGCTTCAGATTCTGTCTCCCTCTCTCTCTGCCCCTCCCCTGCTCATGCTCTCTCTCTCTCTCAAAGATAAGTAAACATTCAAAAAAAATGATGCGGGGCTCGAACTTACAAACCATGAGATAATGACCTGAGCCAAAGTCGGACGCTTAACACCCAGGCACTCCAATAGGAATGTGACTCTTGATCTCGGGCTTATGAGTTCAAGCTCCATATTGGGCATAGAGATTACTTAAAAATAAAATCTGAAAAGAAAACTGTCTTAAGCCTAGTTGTCCGTAAGTTTGGGCACTGAGACAGTAGTTGAACGTTTATATAAGTTACAGGAATCTTTGGCAATTTTCCACAGATTGGGGGGGGGTTGTACATTCTGGGTTTCTGCAGTTAGTAAAGAAGACCACTGATTCATAGTTACCTCAGAATCTTCTGGATTATATGGCAAAGTTAGATTTGGGAGGTGGCTAAATCCACCAAGTCACTCCTAAATTAGAGTCACTGGTAGATAACCCTTTTTTTTTTTTTAATTTTGTCTTGAGCCATTCCCTCCACTAAAATGTGGTTTGTGAGCACGCTGGATGTTTTGGCATGTTGGACAAGGTAAACTAAGTTCCTCCTGTTGTATGTAGCTGGGAGCTTTCATTGGCAATTGATAAATTGCCACCTAAGTTTATAGAAATGCAAGGGTCTATCCATTAAGTGTTATATATAATGCAGGTTACATTTGAGTCAGATGGTACTTCTGGAGAGGTTTTTCCTAATGGAGGCCCCTCATAATGTATAAACACCAGAAAGAAAAAGAATATTAGAACCTGTCCAAGAGGTCATGAACATTTTAGCCAAGTTCCCTTTGGAATGAGGTACCAGGGACGTATTTGACATTATGTTAGTTACATTAGCAAGTAACCAGGATGTAATAAAGGCAGAGATGAAAGCCAACAAGTGGGTTTACTGTCTTCTAATACTACAGTGTAAAAGGAAAGAAGCATAGAAACACAGGCCTGGTCCTGAATCTTGGGAGAGCAGTCTACCCTGATGCCATCTCCTTCTGATCCTGGCTTGTGGTTCGGACGGCTCTGATGATCTTTGCGTGGCCCACTGGGCAATGGGCACAATGATTGCCTATGCATGAGCTATTGTAGCGATCTTTACATCCGGTTCAGTTTGCAGGGCTTCAGGAAAAAAGGGCAGTTTTAGTTCTCAAATGATTCTGGGTCAGAAAGACCCGTGGGAGAAAAATCAAAATGTTAGCTTGGAGAGGAGGATGTTAGCCAGGCATTGGAGGACACTAGAAGAAATCAGGATCTAGTGTAGTTTATAACGAGTAGTATTGAAATCTAATATCTAACACAAAGGTGTGTTACTGAAACATCTTTTTTCTACAGTCACCCTGATTTTTACCAAAAATAGCCTTAAGACGAATTTGTTTGTAAAGCAAGTCTAGTTTTAACACATTTGGCCTCATTATGTTCATAAGCACTATTGATTAGTCATATAAGTTTTTTTAAAGTTTGTTTAGAGAGAAAGAGAGAGTGTGTGCACGAGGGAGGGGCAGAGAGAGAGGAAGAGTAAAAGAATCCCAAGCGCTGATAGCGCCCCAATCCCATGAACCGTAAGGTCATGACCTGGGCCGAAATCAAGAGTCAGACACTTAACCTACTGAGCCACCCACGTGCCTCGGTCATATAAGTTCACTGTAATCCGCTTTGTGCAACTTTTTCTAAGGAATTTTAGATTGAACTTTTAATAGCATCTCAAGGCCAGAAGCCAAATCAAATACTTGCTGTCAGATTTTCCTGCAATACCTATAGATTTGAGTATATTCCTCTTCTCAAGGTCCCCCAAATCTTCTGAGGTTCCTGCACCTGCCAGGAAGTGACATTCTTTATTTACCTGGTAAGGCTGCTGGGAACACTGTAAGCAAGTATCAGGCCAACATTTCCGAGGGGCTGCATTGGCTTCATAAAGTCCACCTTAGTTCCTTCAAGCTGTCCTTTTTATTCATATTTTGTTCTAAGCCTTCTCTCTAAGTAACCAGTCTCATTTTAGGACAGATTTTTTTTTCTTCCTTCATGAAAATGTAATCCCATTCCTCACACCTTTCTTATCAACAACACATCTTACGTTCCTTGCATTCCGAGTTGCTTTCCTTATCATTTCCCAGCAGTCCTAATTGCATTTATCAGAACTTTCACCTTTAGAAACCTCAGACTCCAGTGAAAGCTAAGTGGTGATTGATGGCGACCTGTCTGTTCCACCAGAAGTCTTCAGATTGGAAATCTGTGGACACATTTCATAATTTCTAGAAACGTGTGTTGTTCTTCTCAGAGGACAACTTTCAGTAAAGCACAGAGCACATTTACCAACAGATCCAAGTGTCTTGAGTTTCTCTGCAGTCAGAAGCCCAAAGCAGGCAAACCTACATTCAGGAATCAGTGCTTTAGTGTTCTCTCTTATTTGGAAAAGACTTAGATATCCAGTGAATTCAACCCAGCTTATCATTTAACTTAGCAACACTTGGAAGTTTCAGGTTACCAAAGATTTTGAAAGCTATAAACCTTTTTATTTATGCAACTTATTTTTAAAATTAATTAATTTATTTGTAAGTGCTCTCTATACCCAACGCGTGGCTCAAACTCATGACCCTGAGCTCAAGAGCTCAAGAGTCATGTGCTCTTCCAACTGAGCCAGCCAGGCACCCCTCAACCTGTTTATTTTTAACAGTTACCCATGAAAACTTCATGAGACAGACGAAATTAACCATCATTTTAAGTCATTTTCTGCTGACCGATTGCAACAGATAAAACATGAAGGTAACCAGTAAACTCAGCTAGAATAGGAGTTGATTATCTGTATTGTATTCGATGTTGGTAACTCCAAAAGACATATGTATTTTAGTTGAACCTACAAACTGAAGCTAGTTTTAATACTGAATCTTTTCCCAGATCCGATGAATTTGAAAAACATTTGCATCAGCCTCCATCTTTCTGAGTTTTAGAATGCCCGGTTCTTATAAGTGCTTTCCTTTTAACCAATTAGGTAGAGCCCTTTTACCAATTAATTTTAGCAGTGCCATCTGAAGGTAGAAAAAAATCTCTCACATTTGTAACACACACGCACAAACAAGATGCGAACAAAATGTAGCCTTTGTTTCATTAATATTTGTGGAGAGGACATCAAAGGCCCGATTTCCAGATACCTCCCTTTTACGAAAACAAATCTCATTGCAAGATAGCATTATCATTTATAGATCCATTAGTTAGTTATTTCTCTTTTTTCAGTGAGAACACGACCAGTTCTGTCCAAAGATGCCAAGAGCTGCACCAACAAACAGCCAGATGAAGCCCAGAGGGCCTCAATGGGCATTGGTTCCCCCCCAAAAGCCAGGAGCTTCACCGAGTGACCTGAACGCCTTTCGTTTTGGGTTGCTTCGTCTTAACAGCCGGCTCTCTCTAATTGTGCTTGCTAGAAAACTAGTTTAGACATGTCAGAAGAACCTTGTTTGGACCATCTGAACCTCAGGTTATCCAAAGTTACCTTTTCCCATTTAAGTAAGCACTTGCATGTGGAGGCTCCCTAAGTGTTGTACCTACAGCCTGCTGGGGTTCCTGTGAGTGGTGGTTGGTTTTCCGGGAGCTGTTCCGCTTTTGAAGCGTGACTCCCCCATTCACTTTAGTTTCAGTTTGGGAATAAGGCTTGAGAAAAATCTAAGGATATTAAGTGTGGTGGATCGAGAGGGTGGTGCTTGTGAACGTCACTTTCAAAGGGGCATGATACTCTCTATTATGTGTCTCAGTCTCTCCCAGCAAGGCCTAAGACCACCGAGGGGGCTCAAAGCGTTGGATGATCAATCCTTATGTGTGTGTCCCCGGACAAGCCAATTGTTAATTACTTTATGCGATGGGGAATTCCTATAGGACTGCTACACATCTCAAAGAATATCCTCAGACACTTTCCCCTAGGCTTTCAGTCACTGGAAAGCAGCATTTGGCCAGAAGGAGCAAGGGTCCCGTCTCTTCAGAGCTGAGTGGTTCAGTCTCTCGTATTTCTAGCCAGAAAATTGACTCAAGCCTTACATTAATAACATCAATTAGAACAATGGCAATTTAAAGCAACCACCCCATCCACTCCAGCCACTCTAGGTTATTCCCACCTAAAGAACATTACCAGTAACCCTCAACAGCTCAAATGAAAGTCAGGACCATTAACGTGAGGAGGTCTGGATACCAGGAGAACTCACAGATTCCCCTGTGAGGTGCCCTGAAGTCGGAGGGGCGCAAGGGGCCCTTGCTGGCGCTGAGCGCACGATTCCACGGCACCCCCAGGTGACCTTGGGCACCTCGCTCTGCTATCCCGCCGTCTACGCCAGGAAATGTGGACACAAAATGAACAAGCCTTTAGAATCTCTAAAAGTAAGAGAGAGGGTTTTATTCCAGCCAAGTTAGGACAGCTGCCCGGGAAACATGCTCTTTACAGGGAAGAAAGTGCTCTGGAGAATGAACAGTTTCTACGGGGTCATGTAGTTTTTACATCTTGGAAAAGCTCCAAAGATTACAGATTAGCATATAGGCAGGGATTATGAGTTTTAAAAGAATGCAGGGAGTAGAGGCACTGATCACTATCTCAAGGTCAGGGTGGTTTTTTTCTTTTTAGGCTACTCATTTACAAAGCAGATGTACAGTGCACACGTGGTGGGCAATGAATCAAGCTTTTCAACAAAGTTTATATACAGTTGTGTTGACTGAGAAAGAAAGTTAAAGTGGCTTCCCTTGCACATCAGACCTTTAGACAGTTTTTCCCTCATCACTAGCTATGCAGGGGTTAGGTTCTCAAGACAGCCTAAGAATGAAAATCACCTAGAGTCAAAATGATCGACGAATAACGATGAGCCCACACTTACTTAATGCCCACGGTGTGCTAGACTGTCTCTGATATATGCCTTGTCCAGTCCTCCCTGTGAGCCTGTGATCTGTTCACCACTCAGCCTTGTGAGGTGGCTGCTGTTATTCCCGATATTCAGAGAGAGAAACTGGCACAGAAGGGCTAAGCAGCAGCTCCACGGGAGGGGATTTGAACCCAAGCTCTCCAACTGCCGAGTTCACGTTCTTACCCCTGTGTTAACCAACAGCATGGGATAGACTGTTTTGACGGCTGGGAATCCGGGGAAGTCACCGGCTGTGGACAGCAGACCCATGTTGTACGGACACACGTGCCTTCAGATGCAAGAGTCACGCTCGGCATCTGCGGTCAGTACGTTAAATGGGACCTGAGTGCTTCTGCTGTACTTAATCTGGTAGTTTCTGAGCAGGGAGTCACACGGTCCAGGTAAGGTTCGGGAGGGTCACCGCTGGGTCCAAGACAGATGTGTGAGCAGCAGGAGGGAAACCAGGGAACGGCACCTTCCGTGTGCCGGGCCTGCGCTGGTGTGGCTTTGTCCTGAGTGGGACCGGGGGGCAGGAGACCTGCACGGAAGGCTGTGGAAGGGGGTGCGCAGCTGGTTGGTTGTGGGAGCGTGCAGTTTGAGGCCTGGTCATGCCTTAACAGAAATAGGGAGGTCTAGGCTGTTTGGAGGTGGATAAAGGGTTTCTGATGAGTTTGGGGGTCCCCCACCCCTGAAGAGGTGCACAGCAAGGGGACTGGAAATATTAGCACGACCATCTAGAAATGGAGATTTCTGTGGAGCCTGGGAGCAACCCTGTCTGTCTCAGCCCCCACCCTAATTCTGGGGTCCCTCGCAGCCCTCAGAGCATCCTTCACCTCTCCCTCCAGCGTAGAGCCACCGACACCTGACTGCCCTAGTGTCACTGGCGCTTGAAGTAGGCCTTTTTTTTGAAGGTGAAGAGAAACATCAAAGTCACTTGGATAATATGCGACTTCAAAAAATACCTGTTGGCAGAAGACTTAAAAAGTTCTGCCTCGGGGCGCCTGGGTGGCTCAGTCGGTTAAGCGTCCGACTTCAGCTCAGATCACGATCTCGCGGTCCGTGAGTTCGAGCCCCGCGTCGGGCTCTGGGCTGATGGCTTAGAGCCTGGAGCCTGTTTCCGATTCTGTGTCTCCCTCTCTCTCTGCCCCTCCCCCGTTCATGCTCTGTCTCTCTCTGTCTCAAAAATAAATAAATGTTAAAAAAAAAAAAAGTTCTGCCTCAGAGAGATAACCAAATAGAACCTTCTGTGGCATCAAGAGCTTGTGTCGCTCAAGTAGGAAAGCGTTAGCGCCCTGGTAGTTCAGCGAGACTGAGGAGTTTATGGAAATCAAATGTTTCCAGAAGCGCAGCCGTGGCTCTGGCTGATGAGGCAGCCAGGGACACAGCATACCCTGGAGGGGCCTGGCCCTGGAGCTCCGACAAACCCCGGGCTGCAAATGTGGTGACTGGCTGAAACGAGTGATCTCTGCCTTCCTCTACAGGTTAGGAAATTGTGGTTTATTCCGAGAGACCAGTGTGGCAGAAGGTCGTTATCTTTGGAGGTGAGGTTGAATTCAATAGCCTTTTCACCGGCATCTGCCTCATCCTGGTTGAATGTGTTTTGCTAAGACACACGTTTTTGTCGTGCCAATTTATCCCCAGGATTCCTTATTCTGTCAGGTCGGTTTCGGCACACCTTTACTCACTGTGTGCTGTTTTTGTCTATGTAATGCGCTGCAGAGGAGGGAAGGTGAGGGAGGAGGAGGGAGCTAACGACTGAGCTCTGGCAGGTGTCCCATCAGACCATGCCCTTGCCTGTGTTTCTGCCAGGCTGTCCTTTGCCCAGATCTTTGCATCATGCCCTGCTCCTTCTTATTCTCGTCTCCGCTGAGCATCGCCTCCTCTGAGAAGCCCTCCCTGACCACCCTAGGAAGTGGTCTTTGTCTCAATTACCTGGTCTGCCATTACACCATTTTCTTTTCCTGAGAGCAGTATTCCTGCTTGACATGGTCGCAGATATCTGTCTGTGTTTACTGCTCCTCTCCCCACACGAGAGTGTAAGCTCGGGGCAGTCAGGGACTCCGTCTTGCTCACCACCATATCCTCAGACAGTGTGAGCGTGTACCAGATACTGAGGAGGTATTTGTCAAATGAATGACTGCATCTGATCTCCTCAACGGCTCTGGCCAGGCGGTGATTTGACGTCACTCATAGAAGGGGAAAGTGAGGCTCTGTGAGCAGCACTGGTTTGCCTGGAGTTTCACAGCCAGCAAGTCTTGTCCTGGAGTGTGCACTTGAGTCTCTTGGCCTCCCAGGCCCTCTGTAATATGCCACCCCACCTCTGTGGGACCCGATCCCTGCCCTCAGGGAGCTCTCCACCTCGCAGAAAGGGTGAGACAAACGGGTTACTAACTCTTACGTAAGACACAGACACGCAGAGCAGGCATCTGGACGGAGGGGCAGACACGTGACGGACAGGGGCCGGGGTGGGCTCGAGGCCAGAAGCTGAAGCTCACTTGAAGACATGAGCAGAGGTTTCGTGGAAAGGCAGCCTGCAAACAAAGCCTTGTAATAGGGTATTAGTGAGAGAGGTTTTTGAGGCTAAGGGAATAGGGCCAGGAAAAACACAGAGGTGGGAAAGTAAAGAGAGTTTGTAGGGAACAGTGAGCAGTCTGGCTTGGCTAGAGGGTGGGAACTTCGAGGAGTTGTATGAGGAGCTTCTGGAAAGGGAGGTCGGACCCAGATCCTTCGGTGGGAACGCCAGGTGGCAGAGGGTGGGTTCCATTTGTGCGGCATGGGGGTCCTGAAGGTTCTTGACTGGGAAGAGGTATTTGGGTGATGGGGATGGAAGCCTGGGGCAGGGCGCAGAGCCAGGGAAAGGGGCTCCTTAGCAAAGGAACAGCCGTGGTCATCGTCAAAGTGGATTCCAGGGTTCAAGGCTGATTTCAGGTAACAGTAAGACCTTATTAGTTGGACTCATTACATATTGGCCGCAGAGGGCATGGTTCTTGCTGTGAACTCAAACATTAGGACAGATACTAGCTCACCATTTACTGCATTCCCCAAAAGGGCCTCGGACCCCCATTTTACAAAGGGAGAATCCCAAGGCAAAGCTTTCTCGGTGGTGAAGGTATAGTTAAGTTCAGAAGTGTTTGCCCAGCTCAGTGCCAGACCCGAGGGGTTGTCAACATACCTCTCCTGTTAAGTTCACCTCACATGGGTCCCAGATGCAAGTCTGCAGATGTTTACCAGTTGGGAGAGGATGATCCAGGACAAGCACTAAGGCAGGTGTCCTGAAGTTAGAGGTGAGGCATCCTTCCTGGGGGAGGTAGGGCTGGCCAGCCCAAGGATTTGTGGGGGCAGAGGAGAGAGGGAAGGGTGTTCCGGACTGTGGGAATGGCACGAATGAAGCCCAGGTAGTGAGCGAGCTCCACGACTGGCAGGTGGGTGAGGCAGGGTGTGCAGGCTGGAGGTCAGGTACTGGTTTTTGACAGAGTCAGATGCTGAGCACAGATGCTGTTTCGAGGTGTTTGCTGCCCTTCCCTGAGTCCATTCATCCAGCCCATGACTTCAAGAAGCCCAGTTACCGCTCAGAGAACTCATTCCTTACAGGGTGGATTCCTAATCTTCTCAAACCCTGAGCGATTGTTTGGGGAGGAAAGGTGAAAACTCAAGGTAGTCAGTAACCATGCAGCTCTATTCTCATGCAGTCCTGTTGTGCCCTGGGCCCTGCCTTTGTGGGTAAGTGCAGTCTCCCCACTGTCCACCGCAGCCCCCTCACCATCTGCCCTGCTCAGAAGTGGGCTCCGGGTGAGCCGAGTTGTCTGGAGTCTCACCACCCCCAGAGATGTCCACCTGTACGTGTGTGCTCCTGCCCTGTGGCCAGCGCCTCAGCCTTGGCAGGGGTACCACTGTGTCAGACCCAAGGCTTCTGTGCCCGGCAAGTCAGACCAGGGAAATGTCTTCTGGGACGTGCACTGGCCCCTACTGTGGATGAGGCACTGGGCTGGGCCTGCGGGTGTTGGGGACGATGGGAGGGCGCTAAGGACACTATTTTTGCCAGCAAGAAACAAGCGTGCACCTCCCTTCGACCGTGTTGCAGGTGACCTTCACAGTTCTTGCCATGTCGGAGGGCCAGCTGTCCTCTTCCGTAGGTGGAATAACGTGGTCGACTCTGAAGTTGGGCTGCCCTGATTGGAAACCTCGCTCTGCCACTTGTGTGACCTTGGGCAAGTTACTTGATCTCTGTGATCAAGTTAGTCTGATCTCAGTTAAGTTTCAGTGTTCTCATCTCTAAAAGATCCTCGCTTTGTAGAGTTGTAAGGATGAAAATTATGTTATCCCGGTACACATTGGAATGGAGGCCAGCATATACTCAGTGCTATAAAAGTATTAGTCATGATTATATTACTTAACGTTTTTCTTTAAAGGAAATTAGCTTAATACAATTTAAAAAGGCCTTTATATCATTACTACAAATGGAAAATCAATATAATTCTTCATAAATAGTTGATAACCATAAAAATAAATATGAAAATAAAATGCCATTACGAAATCTTAGGTATATGTGTTGGCTCACATCTGCTCCTTCGTTGAAAAGGGGGTAAAGCAGGGGTGCCTGGGTGGCTCAGTCGGTTGGATCCGCGTCTGACTCGATTTCGGCTCAGGTCGTGATCTCACAGTTCATGAGATCAAGCCCCACGTCGGGTTCTACGCTGACAGTGTGGAGCCTGCTTGGGATTCTCTCCCTCTCTCTCTGCCCCTCCCCCCCCAATAAAATTTTAAATAAGTTCTAAATAAAGTTAAAAAAAATAAATAAAAACAAATAAAATGAAAAAGGGGGAAAGCAAAGATGAAAGGGGTGATGAGCAGCAGCTCTGGACTGAGAGTTTGAAATAGGAAATTTCACCACCTGGCTCATTGTCATTTGTATTGTGATTACCATCCAAGTCCTGGTTCTCAAAGAAACAATATCAGCATCGCCAAGAAGTTCATTAGAAATGCAGATTCCTAGGGCCCACCCCAGACCCACAGATTCAGGACAAGACCTCCAGGCGATTCATGGCTACACTGTTTTCAGAAGTCTGGTCTGTAGTCACCAACTTTGTGTGTTCCACACATGGAGAGAAACGAGCCAAGTTCATTCTTTGTATTTTACGCATGAGGAACTTAAGGTTCGAGTGACCTGCCTGAGGTGACTTGATAAGTTAAGGGCAGCGGCATATCAGAATCCAGGTCTCCAGACTCACTCTGGAGGGCAACATCCTCAGAGGAAGTCAAGCTCCACCCCATCTTTACCTACTGTGTGACCTTGAACAAATTCTTAACCTCTCTGAGCCTTAGTTTCCTTATCTGCAAAAGGAAACTGATAACAACGCCCTCCCTCAGAGGTGGTTCTCGGGATTGTCCAGAGAGGGTGCTCAGTCGGTGTTGGCCTGCTATCTTTGCAGAAGACTTCAGGGCCTGTCCAGCCTTCTCCAGGGCCTGGCTCAGCGTGTGGCCTCTGCTTGGGCCAGGTATGGTTGCTTCAGAGGTGTTGGTGACCACACGGTAGGCATCATTGTGACTGCTGTTTCTATTCCCTTTTGTCTCAACATGTTGGCAGTGAGTTATCTATTAAATTCAAACACAATTTAATATCTCAGACGGTTACTGTGTGTCATTTGGTTGTATTCTGCGTGGGATTTATTTGCTTCTGATTTTAATTAAATATAGGCCTTTGTTGATTGGCTCGCTTGCCAGGAAGACGAGGGGTTGTTTTGGCAAGTCCCAGGCCCTGCAGCACCGTGCACGGTTGTCTCCTTGTTGTGAGGCTGTTCCAGCAGGGGACGGCCAGGCCCCTGTCTTGCGGCCAGGCACGGGGCTGAAGCCCATGCTTGTAACGGATTCCCACATAGAAGCGGTGTCTGCATGCCCGCGGCAGCGCCTCCTGTCCCTTGAGCGAGGCCACCTGCCGCCCTCCGCGCTGAGCCCCTCGAGGACATTTTATTTCCTGCTCAGAACAACCCTATTAGTTAGTTGGGTTGTCTTGTTCTCATTTTTTCTTAACTGAGGAATAATTCGTATTCGTCAAACCCTCCATTTTAAAGTGCAACATTCTGTGGTTTTGATCAGATTCACCATCACCACCATCAATTTCAGAACGTTGTCATCACCCCCGAAAGAAACCCTGTACCCGTTAAGCGGTCATTCCCTGTTTTTCCCCTCTCCCTGCCAGCCCCTGACGGTCTACTTCCTGTCTCGATGGATTCGCATATTCTCGACATTTTACAGCAATGGAATGATACAGTATGTGGCCTTTTGTGACTGGTTTCTTTTACGCAGCCTGCCGTTTTCAAGGTTCATCTGTGTCCTATCAGTACTTTGTGCCTTTTTAGGGCCAAGTGATGTTGCGTTGTATGGAGATAGCACATCTTGTCCATCCTTTGCTCCATTGATAGACGTTTGAGCTATTTCTGCTTTCTGGCTACTGCGAATAATGCTGCTGTGAATGTGCACATACAGGTTTTTGCATGATTCTTGTTCTCATTTTATTGAAGGGGAAACTGAGGCAGGGGTTAAGTAACTTGCCTGAGATCTCATGGCAGAAAAGACCCAGTAGAGGAAAGCCTCGTTTTGGATCCTGAGGAAGAGTGAGCTCTCAGGCCTCCCCTGCGGCCACCTCTTCCTTTTTAGGCTCTCGTGGGGCTAGAGCGTGTTCTGATGGTTGGTGTGATGGCTTCCGGCGGGGGGGGACCAGAGGTTCAAACTAGTTCTCCGAGGTGGACACCCTGCGCTCGTGTTATTCCCCACTGGGGAAAGGCTGGGGCTTCTGCAGTCGTCGGTGAGGAAGTACCTCTGAGATCCGGGTTCCTGTGTGTGCAGTGTCTTGCAGCCCCCCTCCCCTCGTCCCCCTCAGGACCATCTCCACTGACCCAGCGTTCTTAGTACTTGAGGGAAGACGTTCCCATGGGTAGCTGGATGCTAAGGATGTCACTCTCTTTAAGTTGAGGATATTAGTAAGAAGTAATGAGTGCTTGTTATAAAAATATCACACAACGTGGAGATCTATAAAGTAGGAAATAAAAGAAACAACTCCCCCAAACCCATAGCCACGTTCAAATTAAATGGTTTGCCCACGTCCCAGAAGATGCCATGCCCGCTTCCCCCTTATCCTGAAGTGCCTTTCTGCTCTTCTCTGGCTACCGGCCGGGGCCCAGCATAAATGCTGTTGTGCTGGAACTTTCTGGACTTCTGCGGTCCTCTGTGATCTCCTCCTCCTGTGACCTTTTCTCTCCAGGGGGCATGACACAGGGAAAGACTGGAGATCAGGAGTTGAACAGCAGCAGAATCCCTGCACCTGAGAGTAGTCTGTGGAGAAGGGGGTTTGTGAAGAGAGAGTAGTGCCAGGCCTCCTTTCTCAAACCTTCCAGAGCTAGTTAGCTCGGTAAACACCATGCACAGGTAACTGTTAAAATCCCGGCAGATTGTGTGCAGTGGGGCGCCGGTGCCTGTCCTTGATGACTGGTGTGTTTTGCTGGCCCTTGGTGTCCCGCATCCCCCAGCTCTGGAGACCAAGTGGCATTTCAGGGACTGGCAGCCGAGTCACGGAGGCCCGGCCGTCTGTGGTTTTGCTTCCTGTTCCAGTATGCCGGCCCCCACCCCTGGCTCCTGAGCATACCTGGAGGTGCTGAGAGTTTGGTCTTCTGGAAGGGGTGCAGGCACCGGTCTACTTTTTCATTTTCACGTTCCAGAAAAATCTTTTTTTCTCCATCAGCCTCTTGGACGAGAGCCCCATGCCGCACCGGGCCTCTGTTCTGATGCCCGCACACGATCCCACGTCTTGTGCTGTTGAACTGAACTCTCTCAGGGCAGGGGAGCTGGACAGCCTGGCTTTGAGCTGTGGTTCTTCTCTTTATGCATTGTGCGTCAGTTTCCATGATGATAAAATGGGGATGAGCATAAGAATACCTATCTCGCGGGTTTTTAAATTAGAGTATGTCAGGTGCTTAGAAAAGTCTCAGGCTTAGGTGCACGGGTACATATGGTATATGGGAAGTACCATATAAGACAAGCTGTGATTAATAGGGCTCTTTGTTTCCAGGACTGTCTTCTGACCATGGTAGGGAGAGTAAGCAAAGTATCGTAGTATAGTGTATAGTAATGTGTCGTGGAAAGACCGTGAGCTTTGGGGTTGGGTTACTCTGGATTCTAATTCCGGCTCTGTACTCGTGGGCATGGGTAACCAACTTCAGCAAGCCTCAGTTCTCCCCACTGCAGTGCACATTCTAGCATGTTCTAAGGCAGACAGTTCAGAAACATTCGATTGCAGCTTGCAGCCTGTCCTTTTTGACAGGAGCATTGGCCCAAGAGCCACTGTTTAGTAAAATCGTGGAGCCACAGAATGTCAGCCTGGCTGAAATGCCCCAAATCTCATAGTTCCAACTCTCCTTTTACAGAGAGGAGACAGGGCCCTCGGAGAAGCTGTTTCTCTCAGACTCCGTGGCTGAAAGCAGAGGGGCTGGGGCGAGAACGGGGGCCTCCTGAGTCTAGCCCGTGGCTTCTTCCTCACCAAGGGTTGCCTGTGCCTCTTTCAGAGCTGGAGACATGAACAAGGCCAGAGAGAAGAATGAAGACAGTGGCTGTGTTTTGAAATAGCCTGGTCTAGGGGAAGCAGGAGGCACACAGGGCAAACCTCAGCTCCCTACACAAGCCCCGGACCGGCCAGCTCTCACTAACCGTGAGTGACTGTCACTATTGCTACCACATTGTCCTTAGTCAGGGCCAGTAACCGCTGCTGGTGGGAGGCCTAGGCCCTCTGTGCCAGCAGTTCTCGGACAGGAGCGGGCATCGGAGTTGGAGGGCTTGTTCAACCACAGGTGGCTGGGACCTGCTCCCAGAGCTTCTGATCCTATAGGTCTGGGCTGGGATCTGAGAATGTGCCTTTCTAACAAGTTCTGGGGTGATGCTGTTTCCATAGGTCCAGGGATCCCACTCTGAGAACCACTGTGTTGACCTGGCCCTTGCTACTGAGAGTGGTCCTTGGACATGCCTGGTAGAAATGCAGAATCCCAGGCCCCATCCCAGACCTGCAGAAACAGCCGCCTTGCCTTAGCAGGTGCCCAGTAGTCTGTGGGCACATCGTGGTTTGAGAGGCAGTGGAATAGTGTGGAGTTCCCCACTGTGGCTGCAGAGTGGAATCACCAAGAGAGCTTTGGAACCCGCGGATTCCCAAGCCCCAGCTCATACGAATTAGGTCAGAGTCTCTGGGAGTGAGACTCGCACATCAAGAGTCTATAAAGCTCCCCAGGTGACTCCTGTATCGCCACGTCTGAAAACCACCAGCTGGAATCCACAGTGGCAGCCACGAGGGGTCTCAGGGATGATGGGTTCCAAAGGTGGCATTGGATGCAAACCAAAGGCATGAGAGCGAGCCAGAGCAGCCTGCCTGCGGTCCCACAGCCGATAGTGACACATCCAGGCTCTGGATGTCAGGTAATTCTTCTACTAGCTCTTTCAATTCTAAGTCCCCTTAGCACAGTTCATGTAGCTGCAGTGTACCAGTGTCCACAGGAATCCACCAGACCTTGGAAGATCGGTCTGCTCATTGGAAATACAGCCTCCGGTTGTATTTCACAGCAGCCTTCTGTACTGAGAGTTCTCTGTTCTAGGCAGGCAGTGTGCGCGGTGGTCAGGGTCACGCACTGAAAGCCGGCTCTGCCACTTACTAGCCAAGACCTGTGGCTCTGCGCCCCAGACTCTTCCCCTAAAAACAGGGATGGTAATGATAGTGGCCACCATGGAGCTGATTTGGAGATTAAGGGTTAATGTGACAATGCTGAGGTCAATGATTTGCACACAGGAAGCACTTTGTAAATGTTAATTATTATCTCAGTAACTGGGTGACCTTGGGTAAATCACATGACCTTGACCAATCCAGGCTTTTAACTTCTCTGTGACTCGGTGTCCACCTCTGTTAAATAGAGGTAAGCAGAGAACTGACCTTACAGGGTGATTATGAGGAGTAGATGAAATTGTCAATCTAAAGCCGCAAGCACAGTTTCCTGCACACGGTTGGCATCAATGAATAGTGGCTCCGGTCGTGTGTTACAGACTAAAACGCTGCGCAGGAGTAAGTAAGTTCTGGTTGGGGCAGGCTCTGAGTTGGGCCAGTCCTGACTCTCTAGAGGGAGCATCTAAGGCCATAGGGATTGAAGGCTTCTGGGATATTTTTGCCTGGAGAAAAGCTTATAATGCCCTTTATCCTCCTTGATGTAAAGGATTGTCATGCCAAGGCAGATCGACTATGTGTGATCCAAGAGGACAGAGTAGCAGTTATCATGTAGTTCACGAGAGAACTTTCTGATAGTTAAAACTATTCTGTAGAAGGGAGAGTGAGCTTTCCATCACCAGAGGTATTCAAGGAGAACTTTAAGTCCTCTGGTGGAAACATTAAGAGAATTTCAAGTCTGAGATTAGAAGCTACATTAGTGTTTCCCAGGTTTGCTTATTGGTAAGAATCATCTGGGAGCATTTATTAAAAACACAGATTCCCTGGGGCACCTGGGTGGTTCAGTCGGTTGAGTGTCCAACTTTGGCTCAGGTCATGAACTTGCAGTTCGTGAGTTTAAGCCCCACATCGGGCTCTGTGCTGATAGCTCAGAGCCTGGAGCCTGCTTCGGATTCTGTGTCTCCCTCTGTTCCTCCCCGGCTTGCACTCTGTCTCTCTGTCTCTCAAAAATAAAGATTTAAAAATACACACACACACACACACACACACACACACACACACACACACACACACAGATTCCCTGCTGGTTATCCCAGACGAATTAAGCAGGCTAGTCCAGGACTAGCCCCTCCACATGATTCCTACTGGGAAGTTTGGAAAACATGGGCTAAATGACCTCCAGTCTCCTTCCAACTCTGAGATTCTTTGCAAAAGATTATGGGGAAACACATTCTGGGCGGGAATAGGTCACACTGGCCCCAGGTCTCCTCCTGTAGCTTTGGGAGTCCTGCTTCTTGGCCAGGCCACGGAGCCCATGGGCACACCAGCTTGAGTCCCTGACACTTGTTGCTTTGGGCCTGTACCTGGGTTGGCAGGGAGCGCCACCACCCTCTCTGCTCCCGCCCCCCTCCCCCCCCCCCCCCCCCCCCCGCAGGGACCTGTCACCAGGCCCTGCTCTCAGCCCAGACTGCGCAGGGGTCAGAATCCTGTGTTTCTGAGAAACAACACGAATTTGTCCCAGCCCTCCTGGCTTCCTGCAGTAGGTTTTGTTTACTTGGATTTTGCTTCTTTTGCCCTGCTTCTGCCTACAGTTACTTTTCATAGGCATTCATTAGAATTAACAAGATAACCATTAAAGGTTAAACCACAGAAAGACCTGTGCCTTGTGACTGAAAGTTGCTTTATTAACACAAAGCACTGTCCTAATTAGAAGTTTAGGGAGATGCAGTTTGGCCTCCTTGCAATAATAATTACAATTATGAAGATAATTTTGTCTCGTGTTTATTACAGTGCCTTTCTGCAAGCTTCCCTATTCTCTGCTGCAGCTCAGGTATCAGCACTGGGGGAGGGCACCAGGGAAAGGCATGCTTGAACCCAGCTGCTGTCCAGATGCTGGTGTTGTCTCCTGTTGTTAGTCCCCCTGAGCTCCCGGTTGAGGTCTGTGGGCATGCACTCACCACCAAGTAGCATGAAGTGCTCCTATGCCAGAGCCTTCCCCTCTGAGGACTCGCTGAGCAAGAGTGAGGCTCCAGGAAGGTATAGAACAAGGCAGGGCTCAAAGACGGAGTCCCAGAGAATAAAAGGCCTCTGGGCCTTTGCTCATGCCTTGGCCCACACCTGGGTTGCCTTCGCTCTTTCCTCTCTGGCTCTCATAATCTCTCATCCATTAGCATCCAGCCTGAATCAAGGGTGACCAACTCTCCTGAATGGCCCGGACTGCAGAACGATCCCCCAGGATGCAGGGCTTTCAGTGCCAACATTGGGAATGTTCTGGGCAAACCAGGACAAGTTGGTCACCCTGCCGGAATCTTTGCATTCACATTCTTTGTCCTTCAGTACCTTGCCAAAATGACCTTGGGCAGTTTACTGTCAACACGGGCCTCACTTTCCACCTGTGAGGATAGCTCATGGTTGTTATGAGAATTTAATGAGTTCATATATGAAAAGTGCCTAGTACATTTCTGGCACATACTAAACACTCAGTGATGTTAGCTATGTTTGTTTGGTTGAGTTGAGTGAAAATGAGATCTGTGAGATCCCCTGGCCTCCATGTGGTTCACGAATCCTCTGTGCGGTGAGTGCTTGATCATACCCCAGCATGTGGCACTCACTTCCTCACGTGGGAGCCTTTTCTTTATGACTGGTGCGCTATTCCTGTACTGTCAGCTCTGAGGATTCATAGAGAATGGGACCCCCTTCTTGAAGACATCCCATGGCTTCCTGAGGATTACTCACCTGTCTCCAGTCTGGGTCTTCTCTTTCCTGGGTGGGGTACCCCCTCCCTTAGGTGAAACCTGACTCCTAGCCGTATGCTTGCTGTGTCCTCTGGGCCAGCTAAGGACGCTTTTCTCTACTGTAGACATGTGTAACGGGGATAGATGGTGCCCATCCTCTGAATTAGACCTGAGATGAATTTCCTGAGAACAAAAGATGACTGGCCTCTGTCCCCAGAATCACAGGCTCTGAACTACAATGATCTGTAGGATTTCTTTTAGGGAAGGTCCCGGTTTCCCTTTGAGATGCTCTGCATAGACTCCCCTTTCTTTGGCTCAGCCTACAGGCAGGTACCTAGGTACTTCTTAACTCAAGATTGGTTAGGACCCATGGCTTCTGGAACAGCCTAACCATCCAAATCTTACTCCCCTGGGGTACCTGGGTGGCTCAGTAGGTTGAACATCCAAGTCTTGATTTAGGCTCAGGTCATGATCTCACGGTTCATGAGATCGAGCCCCGTATCGGGCCCTGCACTGACAGCATGGAGTCTGCTTGGGATTCTCTCTCTCCTCTCCCTCTGCCCCTCCCCACTCGCTCTCTCTGTCTCTCTCAAAATAAATAAATAAACTTAAATCTTACTTCCCTTTTAGCTGTATGACCTTGGCCAAGTCACTTAATTGCAGTTTCCTCATGTGTATAGAGAGGAGACAGTTCTTAGAGCCTAGCATGTGTGAAATAGTAAGCGGTACTATCTATGGTTATTGTTAGCCCCACCCCCAAGGAACGAACATGAAGTATATCGCTCCTTGTGCACAGATAGGAAGATGACTGGGCAAGGCTGAGATCTGCTTCAGCATGTCTGGGAACTGGATCTCCGTATGTTTGTCCCAGGGACCACAGAGAACTATTCCCGAGATCGTGGGCCTGTCCTCTCAGCAGGGATTAGAGTCCCCATGCAGTGTTAGTGTCTGGTGATGTGGCCTGGATGGGGCGGGCATGTTTGCACCAGCCACTGGTGGGCAGTTCTGCGGTCAGAGGATGGATGGAACATCCCTGAGAACGAAAAAGATCCTAGGGAAGTCACTAGGTACAGCGCAGAACACTGCCTGGCACACAGTAGGGCTATTTGGGAGAGTAAATGAAAGCAGCAGGTGTGGATATATTCCAGGCCCTTGGCACCCTTCAGATGTGGTGGCCATATGCTTCTGTGACTTTGGCTGGTTGTCCAGAGGAGGCTGCACAGGCCCGTGTTACTTGAATTGGAGACTGGAAAGGGGGTGTGAGGTTGGAATGGTGTGTGGGTAGCCCAGGTGGGAGGAAGGAGGTTGTGGGACTGGACATTTCTGGGCTGATGTACTTGGGGAAGACAGCTGCTATGAGGACCCTTGGAAGTAACTTGAACGGCCTTGTGGCTTTATGTTTCTTCCGCATGCATCGTGAACACTCTCTCACCACTATGGGGAGCGGGGGTGCATTGCACAATTGATTCTCAGTGCCTGAGCCCCGAAAGTTCCATCTCATATCCAGTACAGTTCCATCTCCAATCCAGTAAAATCCAGTACAGAATTTCTTTCTTTTATGGAGCTTTCTTGTTTCTCTTACTGATGAGGAGCTGGCTGCCCTCAGTTTATACTTGAATTTGCCAAGTTTTTTTTTTTCTAATAAAAGGTATTTTTATAATAAATAAATTTTGTTTTAAAAGTAAATTATCACTATATATACTTGAAAAATATTTTTATTTAAATATATAGTGGTACTTTGCTTATTTTAGGTAAAATAAGCAGCAGGACTATAAGTAGTAATAAATTGCTCAAATCCTTTGTCATTGCTGTTTAACATTCTGGTTATTTTCCTTTTGATCTTATTTCCCAGGCATATGTACCTTTTTTTTTTTTTTTTTTACCTAGTTTTACACGTATTACAGTGCACGTATAATTTTTTTTATTCTGCTTTTTAAAATGGTATAACTTGAGGGGCACCTAGGTGGCTCAGTCGGTTAAGTGTCTGACTTCGGCTCAGGTCATGATCTCATGATTTGTGAGATCAAGCCCACATCTGGCTCTGTGCTGACAGTGCGGAGCCTTTTTGGGATTCTCTCTCTCCCCCCACTCCTCCCCCACTCATGCTCTAAATAAATAAATAAATAAATAGCTGTTTTTTTATATGCCATAACTTGAACCATTAAAGAAGAAAAACCATGAATGAACATAGGTTGATAATACTCTTTAAGAAGCTTGGGGCGCCTGGGTGGCTCAGTCGGTTAGGAGTCTGACTTCGGCTCAGGTTATGATCTCGCGGTGTGTGAGTTTGAGCCCTGCGCCAGGCTCTGTGCTGACAGCTCAGAGCCTGGAACCTGCTTCCGATTCTGTGCCTCCTTCTCTCTGCCCCTCCCCCACTTGTGCTCTGTCTCTATCAAAAATAAATAAATGTAAAAAAAAAAATTTTTTTTTTTTTTAAAAGAAGCTCTAGCAACATTTGGGAGGTAGGGGTTGGAATGCAAGAACTCCAAATAGAAAAATAGCAAGAGACGTGAGCAAGCCTTGCCACAAGGGAAATAGAAATGGTTAATTAACCATGAATGATAATCAGTCTCATTATTGAAAGAGTTGATTAAAGCAAGGGATGTCATGTCCCCTGTTCATATTAGCAAAGATTTTTTTTTTAATGATCCATTTACTTATTGGGCAGAATGTGTATTAATTGGCATAAATACTCTAGAAAGCAGTTTGGCAATACATTTCAAAAGCCATAGGTTTATCTGTTTACTAATTATATTCCCCTCGCCCCCCTCACCCCTTGTTAACATCTTATATTCTTTTTTCATCTCTCTCTCTGGTGGTCTTAATTTTTTAAATTGAATTACATTGAGAATTTTAAATAATATAACTTTTTTTTAAAGATAAATAATTTATAGATAGATCATTATCTTTTTAATAAAGATAAATTTATTTAAATAAAGATAAATTTTTTTTGAGAGAGAGAAATGGCGTGAGCGGGTAAGGACAGAGACAGAGAGAGACACAGGATCCAAAGCAGGCTCCAGGCTCTGAGCTGTCAGCACAGAGCCCAACGAGGGGCTCGAACCCACGAACCATGAGATTATGCATGGCCTGAGTTGAAGTCAGACGCTTAACCGCTCAACCGGCTGAGCTGGCTGAGCCACCCAGGCGCCTCTAAAGTTTTTTTTATTTATTTACATAATCTCTACACCCAGCGTGGTGGGGCTTGAACTCATGACCTTAAGATCAAGAGTCATGATCTCTTTCAACTGAGCCACCCAGACGCCCCTAAAGATAAATCTTTATTCTACTTATAGATCCTTTTCACAGTCTGTCTTATTTTTTTAAGTATCCGGCTGTTCTGTATGTTTTATACAGTTAGATTTGTTGATCTTTGTGACTCTTTTATGGCTCCTAGGTTTAGAAAATCATCTCCACTTCAGAGGTTGTATAAATATTAAGTTCTGTTTACTTCTGATTGTTTTTGTTGTTTGATTTCAAAAAATATTTCAAGTGTAATTCTCTGTAGAGTTTACTTTGATTCTTAGGTTAATCGAGAGTCTCTATTTTGTTTTCCCAGAACTATTTTTTTTGTAAGTTTTTTTTTTTTTTTTTTTACTTTTTAAATTTTTAAATAAATTATTTTTGAGAGAGAGACAGAGTCTGAGTGGGGGAGGAGGCAGAGTGAGAGAGGGAGACACAGAATCTGAAGCAGGCTCCAAGCTCTGAGCTGTCAGCACAGAGCTGGACTCGGGGCTCGAACTCATGAACCGTGAGATCATGACCTGAACTGAAGTCGGACGCTTAACCGACTGAGCCACCCAGGTGCCCCTTCCCAGAACTATTAATTGGTTTTTCTGATATCAGTTATTAGTCCTCCCATTCTCCAATTTATTTGTGAGGCCTTCTTTGGCACTTATTAAATCATGACATATTATTTATGGACTACATTTTCTGGCCTATTTTCTTTCTATAATCTATTTTTCTTTGTGCTTTATAATTTTATTTAAATTCAAGTTAGTTAACATATAGTGTAATAGTGGTTTCAGGAGTGGAATTTAGTGATTCATCACTTACATAGAACACCCAGTGCTCATCCCAACAAGTGTCCTCATCAGTGCCCATCACCCTAAATTTAGCCCATGCCCCCAGCCACCTCCCCTCCAGCAACCCTCAGTTTGTCCTCTGTATTTAAGAGTCTCTTATGGTTTGCCTCCCTCTCTGTTTTTATCTAATTTTTCCTTCCTTTCCCCTCTGTTCATCTGTTGTGTTTCTTAAATTCCACATATGAGTGAAATCATATGGTATTTTGTCTTTCTCTGACTAACTTATTTCACTTAGCATAATACATTCTAGTTCTATCCACATTGTTGCAAATGGCAAGATTTCATTTAAAAAATCTTTTTTAATGTTTATTTATTTTTGAGAGAAATAGAGCACAATCTGGGGAGGGACAGAGAGAGAGGGAGACACAGAATCCGAAACAGGCTTCAGGCTCTGAGCTGTCAACACAGAGCCTGATGTGGGGTCCAAACCCACGAACCACAAGGTCATGACCTGAGCTGAAGTTGAATGCTTAACTGACTGAGCCACCTAGGCACCCCTCATTCTTTTTCTTTTTTAATGTTTATTTTTTGAGAGAGAGAGAGAGAGAGAGAGAGAGAGAGAAACAGAGGGAGAGGGGGACAGAGGATCCAAAACCGGCTGTGTGCTGACAGCAGTAGGCCCGATGTGGGACTCACACTCATGAACTGTGAGATCATGACCTGAGCCGAAGTTGGACTCTCAACAAACTGAGCCACCCAGACACCCCAAGATTTCATTCTTTTTCATCAAATATTCCATTGTGTGTGTGTGTATACACACACATATATATGTATACACATGTGTATATGTATATGTATATGTGTATATGCACACACACACACACATACATACATACCACCTTTTCTTTATTCATCATTCGATGGATATTTGGGCTCTTTTCATGTTTGGCTATGGTCGATAGCACTCCTATAAACATTGGGGTATATGTGTCTCTTTGAATCAGCATTTTTGTATCCTTTGGTTAAATACCTAGCAGTGCAATTGCTGGGTCATAGGGTAGTCTACTTTTAACCTTTTGAGGAACCTCCATACGGTTTCCCAGAGTGGCTGCACCAGTTTGCATTCCCACCAGCAGTGCAAAAGAGATCCTCTTTCTCCGCATCCTCGCCAACACCTGTTGTTGCCTGAGTTGTTCATGTTAGCCATTCTGACAGGTGTGAGGTGGTATCTCATTGTGGTTTTGGTTTGTATTTCCCTGATGATGAGTGATGTTGAGCATCTTTTCATGCGTCTGCTAGCCATCTGGATATCTTCTTTGGAAAAGTGTCTATTCGTGTCTTCTGCCCATTTCTTCACTGGGTTGTTTGTTTTTTGGGTATTGAGTTTGATAAGTTCTTTATAGATTTTGGATATTAACCCTTTATCTGATATGTTATTTGCAAGTATCATCTCCCATTTTGGTTGCCTTTTAGTTTTGTTGATTGTTTCCTTTGCTTTTTATCTTGATGAAGTCCCAATCGTTAATTTTTGCTTTTGTTTCCCTTGCCTCTGGAAACAAGTGTAAGAAGTTTCTGCAATTGAGGTCACAGAAGTTGTTGCCTGTTTTCTCCTCTAGGATTTTGATGGCTTCCTGTCTTATGTTTAGGTCTTTTGCCCATTTTGAGTTTATTTTTGTGTATGGTGTAGGGAGGTTGTTGTCCTCTGTTTAATTATTGTAGCCTTATAATACTGGTTACACTCTATCTTCTTCTTTTTTAGGGAGAACTTGCTTGCTTATTCCCCTAGATGAAATTTAAACCATTTCAAAAAATGGTTTTGGATTAAAAAAAATTTTTTTTGATGTTTATTTATTCTTGAGAGAGAGAGAGAAAGAACATGATTGAGGGAGGGGCAGAGAGAGAGAGGGAGACACAGAATCCGAAGCAGGCTCCAGGCTCTGAGCTGTCAACACAGAGCCCAATGCGGGTCTCGAACTCACAAGCCATGAGATCATGACCTGAGCTGATGTCAGATGCTTAACCAACTGAGCCACCCAGGCACCCCAAAAAGTGGTTTTGGATTTTAAAGTTAAAAAAAATTTATGACTTTTGAGCAGGAATTACATGAAACAATCTATAAACTGATTTCTGGGAAAAAAAATCTCATTTCAGTTGTTGGTCGTTAACGAGCATGTTCTGTATCTTCACATACAAATCTATTTTTAAAGATACCTTTGTGAACTTTTATACTTTTATTAATATTGGTCAGATACATTTTCCATTCTGATTATCTCTATATATTCTGTATTATTATTGCTATTTGAAATAGGATCCTTAAAAATTATATTTTATTGCTGGCATATGGGAATATTACTGAATCTTGTGCTTTTATTTTGATGAGCCATTTCGCTGGGACTTTTTTTTCATTTGCATAGTTTGTCAGATGCCTACTCTCGTTTTTGGAGGTTATGCGGCCATTTCATGTGCACATAATAATCGTTCTGTTTCCAGTGTTTGTTTTCTGTTTCTTTGGCCAGAACTTCCAAGACCATATTCAGGGATACTGGTGTGGGAAGGCGTCCTTACTTTGCTCTTCGTTTTAAAGGGAAAGCCTGTGACGTTTTCCTTGATGTTGCTTCTAGCTTGAATGAGATCTGTCGCTTTTACCCAAAGGGGCTGTTGGATTTACAGGCACAACAAAGACTCCTTTCTAGCCCTTTGCACATCTGGCACGAAGCACTAGGGTACTCATTGTTTGGAAGTGTTTGCCCTTTCTAGAATCCCCAGCTTGCCCTAAACTTTGAGCCTACAGAGCCAGTCCATTTCCAGACCTTGGTCTCCCTGGACGGAAAGCCTGACTTGTGGGGATTCATTCCTCCCTGCCAGGACCTCTCACTCTCTTCTGCCAGCCCTACCAGCTGACGTAAGGGCCGGCACCTGACACTGGATGGCGGCAGGGCTAGAGGCACCTGGCACAGCCCTGGACCAGGGGAAGCAGTAAAGGCACTTCTTACCAGGACGCCCTGTAGAGGACTCCTGCAGATCCTCAGCCATCTGGACTTCTGCCCTTACCCCACCTGTCCCCTTTCTTTTCTCAGACCAGCTCAGTGAGGTCACCAGTACCCCTGCCTTGCCCTCCGAGCCTGCTGGGCACTGCTGGCCCTGTGCTCTGGAGGCCTTCCTGGTCCAGTGGGAAAGCAGAAACAAAGAGAGAGGTTAACACAATCAGGATGAAGCGGTCCCATTCGTGCTCTGTGAGACTCAGAGGCTGGAGCAACTAACTGCTTAGAGCAGCCAGAGAAGGCTTCTTAGAGGAGGTGACATTTGAGCTGCTCTTAGAGCGAGAGTAGAGAGTCTGTGAGGCAGATGAGGGAGAAGGGCTTCAATTATGATTATTTTGGTAGACTTCGCATTATTGTTGCTGTTCAGAATGGGCTCTTTAAAAACTATATTTTATTGCTGGCATGTAGGAATATTAGTTGAATTTTGCATATTTATTTTGGAGCAATCTTTAGAGCCTTAGGGGCCTGGGGGTGTCTGGCCTCTTTGGGGACAAGACAAGAGTTTGCAGAGACATGGGACAGTGCTGTCTGAGTTGGGTGGTGCTCCTGGGGTTCAGAGGTGGGAGGGCGATCCCCAGTCACGGGGGTGATCCTGGCAGATTTCCGAAGAGGTGGGATGGGGCTGGCCTTGAAGCCTAGAGAGGATTTGGCTAGAGGAAGGGGAGGGTAGACTGGAGGAGGTGCAGAGAAGCAGCATCCTCACTGTGCACCTGCCTGGTACTATGTCACCACACTTAGTACTTTTTATACTTAATTTTCCTGACAGCTCTGCCAGGTAGATGACAAGACCCCTGTTCCACAGATGAGGAAACTGGGGCTCAGGGAATTTGAGTGACTTAGGTGAGCTGGAGATCCTAATTTCTGAGCTTCCATGCTTTCAGCGCCTCCCTTTTTAAAATGTAGGTACCTGGGGCGCCTGGGTGGCGCAGTCGGTTAAGCGTCCGACTTCAGCCAGGTCACGATCTCGCGGTCCGTGAGTTCGAGCCCCGCGTCGGGCTCTGGGCTGATGGCTCGGAGCCTGGAGCCTGCTTCCCATTCTGTGTCTCCCTCTCTCTCTGCCCCTCCCCCGTTCGTGCTCTGTCTCTCTCTGTCCCAAAAATAAATAAACGTTGAAAAAAAAATTTTTTTTTTAAATAAAAAAAAATAAAATAAATAAAATGTAGGTACCTAAAAAATTGCTTTATTGGGAAAGAACTCACACACCATACAATTCACCCACTTAAAGGGTGCAATTCAGCGGCTTTTGTATATCCGCAGAGTTGTGCAGCTGTCATTACAGTCCAGTTTTAGAACCCCCAGCCCTAGGTTGCCCCCCCCCGCCCAGGACCCCCAGCCCTGGGCAACCACTGCCCTCCGTTCCATGTCTATACACTAGCCTGTTCCAGATGGTTCACGTAAATGGCCTCATCAAGCGTGTGATCGTTTGTGACTGCTCCTTTCACTCAGTGAAACGTTTTCAAGGTTTACGCACGCCGTAGCATGTATTGGTACTTCGCGGCTTTTTATTGCCAAACAATATTCTCGTTTCGGGATAATACCACATTTTGCTTATCCATGCAGCTGTTGACGGACATTTGGGTTGTGTGCACTTCGGGGCTGTTGTGAATAATGCTGCCGCGAGTGTTCCCGTGCGACGTGTTTTGTGTGGACGTATGTTTTCATTTCTCTCCGGTGTAGACCTAGGAGCGGAATGGCTGGCCGGGTCGTGTGGTGACTGCAGGTTTTACCATTTGGAAAACTGCCAGACTGTTGTCCACAGCGACTTCCCGGCTGCCTCTTGTGCATGCTTGCCTTCAGAGTGACAGGGCTGGGGAGAAGGTCAGACCACAAAGTCTGTGTGAGTCGCCTGTTTCCAAAGGAGATGGTGGGAAAGTAGTGTGAAGACTGCAGCTTCACTGTGGAGTCTTTGGTGATTCCAGAAGGAGGATTCTGCAGGAGCTCAAGGACGCTGCCACAAGTGCTGGTCGTGAGCTGCTCCTTCTGCTCATAGGCCATGCCACTAGACAAGGTGTTGAATAGACCCAAAGGTTCGGGGTGCCGGAGAGGGAGAAGTGCGACCCGTGGTGATGAAGGCTCTCGGAAGAGGGAGGGCAGGGTTTCGAGGCTGGCACAGGGGAGACGAGTGAGAGGAAAGGACTTGGGGAGGAGAGGCAGGGTTGGGGCCTTGTGGTTCAGGGCAAGTCCCTGAGCAGCTGTGGCCAACTGTCCTCTGTCTTTGTTCTTTGGCTGCAGATCTGGCCGAGTGCAAGCTGGTTGCTTTCCCCATTGGCCTCTACAAGGTCCTGCGGAATGTCACCGACCAGATCCAGCTCATCACGCTGGCCAACAACGAGCTCAAGTCCCTCACCAGCAAGTTTATGACCACGTTCTGTCAGCTCCGAGGTAGGCCCCGGTCCGCCAGACAGGAAATCATTCCCCAGGGGAGGCTTCGAGGATGGACATGTGTCCTGCCTGCAGCCTGGAAGTCTCTGAGTGTCACTCCTCCCTCTCGCTGGCTGTGAATCAGACTGACTGATGGTCAAGGGTGTGGGCCCACTGGGGTGTTTGGGGTCCTGAGACCCACAAGTAGTCATTTCTCAGTAGACTTGAACGAGCCCCCATCCTCCTCCCCAGCCTAGCACTGCTTTCCCGGTTCAGGAGTGACAGATGCCGGGGAAGTTGGTGTTTCCTCTGCTGGGCCCACACAGGGCCGTGGACAAGGGTGCCTGGCAGGATGACAGGCAGGAGGCCAGCAGGTGGGCATAGTAGAGTCTCTTGAAACGGCTCCTCCAGGTGGGCCCGCAGGATGCAGTGGCCACTGCGGTGCCGCACACCCCCCCGCCCCCCCCCCGCCATCCTTCTATGAGAGTCTGCTGCTGCTCAGTGAGCCGTGGGGTGGGAGAACCAGGGAGGGCACAGGAGGCATAGGAGAGGTGATTCCCACCTTCTGGAATTCTTTCTGACAGGGGCATGAAAAAGGTCCAAGGGCCCGGTTAGAGAAATCCATATGTCAGATGCTGGTGGAGCGGGAGGGACATGAGCAAAAGCGTACCTCCCACGGCTGATTTCAGGCCTCCTAGAAGAGGTGGGGGCATTGGGCAGGGGCAAGAGGGAGGCGTGAACTGGCAAACAGGTCCCAGGGATAGAAGGCAGCTTGTAGAATGCTCAGCAGCCAGCTATAGGCAGGACATGGATAGGCCACCGGCTGGGTGGGAGGGGGGCGTCCTGGGGCAGGACCTGGTTCCCCGGAGGCACTGTGGGTGCTTTTCACCAGGCTGTCCCGTCCTTCATTTTCTGGGGGCCACTTCTCTGCACAGATGAGACGGGCCCTCACGGCCAGCAGGCCCCATCGGCCGCAGTGGTCAGCCCTGGCAGAAATTAGACTCATCTGAGGAACTTTTCTACAAACACAGTTGCCTTGGCTCTACCCCCAGCCCAGTTGAATCAGAATGTCCGAGTATGGGCCTGGGCCTTGTACGCATCTTTTAAAACCTACATCAGTCATTCTGAAGTGGCAGCAGCCAAGGTTGAGGCCATGGGTCAGGGGTTATACATGCCAGTGCCTGAGAGACTAGCGTGCGAGTACTAAATGTCGCGGTTTGAGTGGTGGGGACCGTGGGAGACGTGCCCCTCTCCGCTCTGCCAGGTATGCCATGAGGATGTTGGGGTTTTGTCAGTAGAAGCTAGAAATACGGGTTTTGTGTGAATTTTTACCATGTGTTCTATAACACGGAAGCCAATAAAACACCCTTGCACAGTAGATTTAGCCCATGGGCCATCAGTTGGAAGAATCTCCCATAATATGTGAGATCTGTCTCTGCCATCTCATTTCATGGATAGAAAAGGAAGGCCAGGGAGACTCAGGCTTATCGGGGATCTTGGAGCAGCACCCCCACGTCGTCCACCTTGCAGGCCAGGGCTGCCTCTCCAGGCCTCCCGCATTAGCCCAAGGGTCCCCTGGAGATGTTTGCTTTGCGGAGGAGGGTGGAAAGATCGAAAATGGGTGGTGGGGGTTGGCTGGGACCTCCAGGAAGGGCAATCAGGAAGGGTGCTTCCTTTGGGTAAGAGGAGAGTTTGTTTGTGCTTTCCTTCCTTGAACCTTCCCTGGAGCACCTGCCATATTCCAGACCTGTGTCTGGAGGCTGGGAGACAAAGACTGGCAGACCAGCTCCCTCCCGGAAGGAGCCCAGGGTCACAGAACAGACTTGTCAACCACACCAAGTCCTATGATGCCGGCGTGGACAACATGCTGGGAACAATGGGAAGAAAACTTAATTCTTCCGGCGAGTGCTGTGGGCAGTGGGTGGGCCGGGAAGCAAGGGCTTTCAAAGGACTTGACACTGGGCATTGCCTTGTGAGATGAATAAATAAGCCCTCTCCAGGGGGCACAGTGACGCATGCCAGAGAAATGCGCTAGAACCCATTGTGTTTGTGGCTTAGCTGCGGAAATATATTTATCATAAAATACCCTTCTGGTCAGAAGTCTGTGGAAGGATGCAGTTTGAACCCCCTCTGTGCGGCTGGCAGCTGCTGACTCCCCCACACCACCCTGGATTACAAAGGAAAAGCTGCGATGTGCCCAGTAATTGGGTTTCACAAAGGCGGTGGCGCTAGTGACAAGGGGCAGGGAGGGGCTGGAGTCGAGAGTGGCTCCTGGCTCCTGAAGAGATGCTCCCAGCCCCAACCTTTATTATATATAGTTTCTCTTTTAAATAGAAAAGTTCCCTCCTTTTATGTGTGAAGAGGAAACTTGAATAGGCTCTGCTGAACTTCCCCCAGGCCTGCCGGCTTCCCCTTCCCTGTTCGTGGCTCTTGACAGAGAAGGCGGGCTGCCTTGGTGCCAGGGAGAAAGGCATCCACTTCCTCCCTCCCTGCCACACTGTCTCCTGTGGGAGCCCCGGGGAGTGTCTTCTGCTGGGCTCGTGGCCTCCTCGGGTTTGCGTCCCCTTGACACCCTTCACCCATTTTATAGAAGGAAGAAGCCAAACCCGAGAAAGCCAGTGGCACAGATGGAATCCGTGCAAAGGGCAGGTGCGCCCTGTGGAGTGGCGGGTTTCATTGTCGGACTCTGGCTCTTCTGTCCCCTCTTCTCCTGTGTGCCTGTCTCCCCACTTCCTCCTCTCATTCAAGTCATTCTGCTCCCGGACTGTGCCCGGGGTCTTCCAGGCCCCGGGTGTGCGAGAGACACCTGTGGAAATCCACAAAGAGCCCCCGGATGAGAAGCACAGGCTGTTTACTCCGAGCTGGCTCCCGCAGGGGAGTAAGCAGCTGGCGGGCGGCATCGAGGAGAGACTCAAAGGCAGCGGAGGGGCAGGAAAGCTTTGTAGAGGATAAAAGGCGAAGCTGGAGGCAGGCCAGCTTGCAGGGGGCATCCTATGTGACTGGTTAGGGTGCATTTTGGCTTTCTGGAGTTAGCCCTAAGTTGAAATTGGAATAAAAATCAGAGACATTGTCAGTAGTCAAGTCCCGGCTGTTTGGGGCCAGTTGTTACGGGAGTGTTACAGGGCTTCCTGGACCGTCAGAAGAGATGGCAGTCTGACTCCCTGCAAGTTGGACCTGGAGCAGACTGGCCTCCTCGGCTGGTTACCATGGCTAGTGGGTTGGCTCTCTGGGCAGGGTGCTGCAGGCTGTGGGCCACAGTTCTGTTTTTATGTTTGGTCTGGCCATTGTCTGCGTGTATATTCAGTTGCTCACAGCCCGTCTTTCAACTCAGCTCAGCAGTTCCTCAGGAGCACCTGTCATGGCCCAGCTGGGGGCATGAGCAGGTGAGCGGTGGCCCGGGGCTCCCGATGCACTGGGCGCTGAGCCCTCGCGGCTCTACACGGAGGGCTTTACACGTGTCATCTCAGTTACCCCCTCCTGACACCCGCCATTTAGGATGGGGTGAGACAACAGAGACCTAGACGTGGTTCTTGGGGAGCTCCCAGGCTTTCGGGGCAGGTGGGCGTGTGAGTGGACAGCCACCTCAACGTGTGGGGGGTGATACAGCAGACATTTCCTTGAAGCCTGGCGTGCCAGGGGGCACAAGTCTATTCTGCTCTGGGTGGGTGGGTGGGTATGTCGGTCTGCTAGGGTCGCCACGACAGAGCACTGCGACATGGGTCAGGGAGGGGGGCTTACATTTACTTCTCACAGTTCTGGGAGCTGCATGTCAGACACCAAGGTGTTGGAAGGTTTGGCTTCTTCTGCGGCCTGTCTCCTCAGCTTGCCAGTGGCTGATTTCTCACTGTGTCCCCACGTGGCCTTCCTGTGGACACGTATTCCTGGGGTCTCTCTGTGTGTCCTGACTTCCTCTTCTAAGGACACCAAGCAGATTGGATTAGGGGCACCCTAATGGCCTCATTTGAACTTGGGCACCTCTTTAAAGACCTCACCTGCAAACACAGCCACACTGGGAGGTACCGGGAACTGGGACTTCCGCATAGGAATTTGGGAGGCGGGGGGAGACATCACTCAGCCCAAAATACCGGGGAGTCGGAAGCCTCCAGAGGAAATGGCTTGGAGGGGCCATTGGACAGAAGGAAAAGGGGGAGTTCCCAAGGCCTCCTTTAGGAAGATGGGAGGTGTGTTTGGGAAATGGACTAAAATAAAAACAGTACCACGTGGAACATTACAGAGCAGAGGATATGGCGTGTCATCGGCAACTGGTCTGAGCAAGTGAGTGGTCCTCAGAGAGTCCGTCAAGGAGGAGCCAGGGCAAGTGACCCCAAAGCAGGGGGAGATGGGGGCTGGGGGGGGGGGTGTCTCCCTCTGTTTCCTGCTTTGCCTCGGCCCACTGGCTTACTTTTCTTTTTGCTAATGGCACTGAGTGGATGAAGGAGGAGAGAAGAAGGCATCCAGAACTATTTGGGGAGAGCAGGGCAGACACTGAAGCCTTACAGTGGTCAGTTAGGCGCTTTGGTTTTAGTCTGGGATCAGGCAGATCTCCTCTGTTGGGCACACATCTGGTTCCCCCTGCATAGCCCACCACCGGGATAGCGGGGCCTGGGAGGGTCCTTCTCACCCGAGTCATTCACAGGGGGCAGCTCCCCGTTGCTGACGATCAAGAGTTCCTACCTGATACCAAGGTGGTGATCAGTTTGTGGCCTTTTACATCAGTTTTCGCCATCAGTCTTCAAGGGTGTCTGTCCCCTGGGGTTTCCTGGCCGAGCTCAGTGGGGCAAAGGCCAAGACTGTGTGCATGCTGTGGGCAGTGGGTCAGCCCTCCCTAGCAGAGAATGAAAAGAATCCCAAGTATTATGGGCTTTAGCATTCCTTAGGCTAGAATCCCAGAGATAGGATTACCAAGGCCAGTGTTTCCAGGCTGTTGGTCTATACTATGAGGTCATCAAGCCCTGATGTCACCCTGAGCCTGGGGCCTGCCAGGTGAGGAGCCTTGTGGTCAGGCTGAACCAGGACCCATAAGATGAGACGCTGGGCTGTTGGATGTTCAAAGCATAGACGCCCAGTTCTGGGGCGTGATGTTTTCTGTTTCCCTCTGGGTCCACTCTCCATGCTGATCCTACCCTCTCTCACCCTCTGGCTGTGGTCAGGTGGGGCCGGTGGGGAGCCCCCCAGGAGGTCAGGGGAAGAGAGAGAAGAAGCTCAGTGAATTTATTCCCCTGGCACCATGAGGTCCATCTCAGGCTGGCTGTGCCCCTCATCCCAAGGTCACTTCTCTCGAGCCAGTGTTTACGTGACTGTCCTCCCAGGTTTCCTCTGGCTGGTGACAGCTCCCTGCTTCTAACCCGGGGTTCCTGCACAACCCCTTGAGGTTTCCCTACCGCTTCCTATACCTTTGTAAACAGTTCATTGCAAATAAAGCCTCCTTGATTATCCTGAATTGAGTGTTTCATCTGTTTCTGGTTGGGGCCCTGATGGATGCTCTTTGCCACTTATTAGCTCTGTCACCACAGGCAGGTTGTCTAACTGTTCTTTGCCTCAGTTTCCCCCGTGGTATTGTAGACTCATACTGGTAAAGCCTTCACCTCGTAGGGATCCCGTGAAGATTGAATGAGTTAGCGCATGCACAGCCCTGGGAGCCGCTGCGTCCCCAGCACTATCCAACACAGTCTTTGTACACGGCCGTAGGTGTTCAAAACTACACACAGAATGGGCGAATGAATGACTTCTCACCGCACGGTCGGTCGGCAGAAGAGTGACCCCCCCACAGATGTCCACGTCCTAGTTCTTGCCACCTGCGATTATATTACCTCACACGGCAAAAGAGTCTTTGCAGATGTGAATAAGTTGAGATCCTTGACATGGATTAAGTGGGAGGTGGGTGGATGTCCTCGTAGGGTCTTCATGAGAAGGCAGGAGGACTAGAAAAGATGTGATGGTAGACACAGCCACTGGAGTGATGTGGCCACAAGCTTCTAGAAGCCGTTTCCGGCTTCGGTCAAGGCACGGACTCTCCCCCTAGACCCTGCAGACGGTACATACCTCCCCGGCTTGGTTTTAGTCCTCTGAGACCATCTTGGCCTTCTGATCTCCAGTGCCGTAAGATGATACACTCGTGTTGTTTAAAGCCACCAAGTTGGGGGCAATTTGTTACAGCAGCAGTAGGAAACTGATACACAGCCGAAAGAGTTGGGAGGGGGGCTTCTGTCTCAGTGTCCCCACTTTGCTTGCTTACTCTGCTCTCCCACTTGACCTCACTGTGGAGCCAGGGCTGGTGCCCCAGAGGGGAAACCTTCTCCAAAGAGCCACCATGCCCGCCTTCCTCGGCTGCCCCGTTTCCCTCGGCACCTCCAGCTTTTGGTCCCTCCTGTGGCATGCAGGCTAAAGGCGGGCGGGGCTCAAAACGACGCTCCGTGGGTCTTGTTCAGACCCCGAGTGGGAGCCACTACCCCCACCGCTGTGAAAGAGGAGGCTGAACGGTCCCGGTGGGGTGGAACCTGAGGCCTGCTTCCCTGTCCAGCGCAGCCCGGGCCTGGGACACTGGTGGGACGTGGCCGGCTCTCCTTGGAACATCCAGGCAAGCGTGTGCTGCTCCAAGGGTATTGCTGGCGGCAGAAGAGCTGTTTCTTGGCTCTGTTAACTGCACGTCAAACCACCCTACCATCTATTGGTTTAAAACAACAGCGTGCTATTTCCTCCAGCTCTGTGGGTCGGCTGGTCTCTGCTAGCGGTTCTGCTGGGGTCCCTCATCCTCCAGGGCCTCGCTCCCCGGGGCCTCTAACCTGCTTGGACTTCTTCATAGTGGCTGGGCTCCCAAGAGGAAGTGGCTGGTGCCGAGCTTGATGCCTGAACTTGGACGTCTCCTGAACGTCATTTCTGCTGTATTCTGTTCATCAGAGCGGTCGCAGGGCCAGCCCAGAATCCAGAGGTGGGAACGAGTCTCTGCCTTGTGACGGGAGTTGCCCCAAAGTCTCAGCCCAAAAGGCCTACGGCCCTCTGTGGATGGCTTTTGTGGTTTATTAGCCAGACCTCTGATGGATGGCACTTCTGTCATTCTTTATGCGCTCAGCTATTTGTGGCCGCTCTTTGGCAGCCACTTTGCTAAGAGCTGTGAGGAACTACCAGACCCTGGCATTTCCAAGCTGTGTGACCTTAGGCAAATTATCGAACCACTTTGAGCTTTCATTTTCTCATCCTAAAATGGACATGATAGTAATACATCGTGGAAAGTGTGTAAATCTCATAGGCTGTTAACTTGTTCACTTCATTTATAAATCCTTATAAACCAAACTGTGTCCTTTTTCCTGGAAGGTGACAATAAATAAATAAAATAAGTTACCTTTGGAGGGGTCTTAGAGGCACCCTGGAGAGCTATTCCTGCCACACAAGCAGGAGAACGTCTCTATCCTGCACCTCGTCTACCCCCGGAAGCCAGCAGACCCAGGACTCGTGTACGTACCTGGGGCCCTGGGACATCTGCAGCTCAGCATAGGCTCTGATGCCTCAGTCCCGCAGGGCCCCAGCAAACATGTCCCGCTCCCCGTGTGACGGGGGGCTTTGTCATTCCCCTTCATTTCCCTGTTCCGAGCCTTCCTTCACTCCTGGCTTTGAGATTTAAGAGTTTCCATTCCTCCTCTGCCCTTCTTACCCACTTCTCGTACGTTTCTCTAGTTGGTATAAAACTCCCAAGGCTTCATTTGAGGTTCCTGCTATTTGTTTTGAACGAGCAACGGATGCACACAGTATGGTATTCCAAGGCTCAGAGAGGGAAATAGCGAAACAGAAGTCTACCTGTTCCTCCCATCCCCAGATATCCATTTCCTGTACCCAGAGGTACCTGCTCTTACCAGTTCTAGAGAGGTTCTGTGCCAGTGTGAACACGCCAGTGTGAACACACGTGTACTTAATGTCGGTAGCACTTACAGGATGAGGTCAGTAGTGTTATCAGCTCTTTGTTTCAGATGAGGAACCCTGAGGCAAGAAGGCTTTAATTAAATAACTTGCCCGAGGCCATGCCACGAGGACAAAGGGTCAGATCTGCGGGTCCACATCCAGAGCTCCTCTGTGAAGCTCCTTTGTAGGGTGTGTGAACTGTTTTGCGATTTGTGTTTATCTCCTAGCAGCGTATGTTAGAAAGTGGTTCATGTCAGTACAATGAGAGTCCCCTTATTCTTTTCACGAGGCAGATGGTTAGCACTTCGTTTTAGTTATTTCCAGACCTGGTTAGATGAGTTTTCTCATCCCTTCCTTCCTTCCATCCACGTAGATGTGGCTTTTGGAAACTTGGCTCTTGTCTCTTCGCCCCTCTGCCCCCTGTGGACAGCAGCTGTCTGTGCTGAGCATGGACCAATTGAAGGTCACCTACTGCCTCACTCCAGGAGCTGACTGCCCTACAGGGGGGCCCTCACAGGCAGCAAGCTACATGATTGCTCACTGACGCAGGGTCACAGCCACGGTGCTGGCTGATCCTCAGTGGGCAGGTATTTTTGGAGCTGGCACCTTCCCTCACTGCCCGGCTACATAATTACTACAGGCCAGCCTCATCTGTCCTTTAGTGGAACCAGCAGGCTTCCTTTGTCTGCTGGGGTCAGTCCTAGGCCTCTGAGTCACACTTGGCAACTGTCCAAGATACGGATGATACGGAAGTAATAAGAAGAACTTGGGGAAGGAGAGGTCCATTAAACAGACACCGGAAACCACAATTTACTAAGGATAACAAACAAGGGAATGTCACGATGGGCTGTTCTCAGGCTGTGGACAGTCTTGGGAGCCGGATGGAATAAGGTCTCCTCCCAGGGCCCCTGTCCATTCTGGGAGCCCAGGTTGTTTGACTCTGAACCCTGATGTAAGAGAGCAGAAAGAAGCATGTGGAGTCCCATTAACGCAGCCCCCTGGGACCAGCGGACCTCCGCCCTCTCTGTCCAAGAGAGAGGCTGGCGGGGCCTGGGCATTGTTGTGACACCACCACGAAAAAGAGTATATCGTGGCCCCAGGGCTGAGAAGCAAAGCCAGCTTGGCTGCAGGTACGATTTCTTTTTGAAGCTTAGCCTACCAGCCGATCAGGTGGCTGGGGCTCTCGTCCACACTTCTGTTCTCCCTTTGAAGTGGAGATGGCAGAGAAAACCTCAAGTGCCAAGGGTAGGGTGACATAAAGTCCCGGGAGTTCCACAGGACTGGGACTTGAGTAGGTGTGGTGGATTCGATCCCAAGAAACCTGTTTTCTTAGTCCTCCCGTGGTGACGGGGGCCTGGAAGCTGTTCCACGGTTTGGTCCCCACTCAAAAGCTACCGAGTCTATTATGAACAGCATTGCACTCATAAATTTGACATAAATTCTCTAGGCCCAGGTGATTTCACTGGAGAATTCTATCAAACTTTTAAACAAGAATTAACTCAGTTTTACATAGTCTCTGCCAGAAAATAGAAGAGAGGGGCATGCTCTCCAACCCATGCTATGAAGCCAGCAGTGCCTTGATGCCAAATTTAGATAAAGACAGTACGAAAAGAAAACTATAGGCCAACGTCTCTCATGAGCTAAGACACAAAAATTTTTAGCAAACAATTAGTGTTTGCTAAATACAGCAAAATACAACAAATACAGCAGTATACAAAAGAATTGTATGCCGTGACCAAGTGGGATTTACTCATTTTTCCAGAGGTGCAAGTTTGGCTCAACATTTGAAAACCCAGTCAGTGTTCCCCGTCCTATCAAAAGCTAACAAAGAAGAATCCTGTGATTCTCTCTGTTGACAAAAAGGAAGCACTTGACCAACTAGGCAAACAAGAGAAGTACCTCAAGGTGGTACAGAACATCTGTAAACATCCTATAGCTGACATCAGACTTACCGATGAAATGTTTGTTTTCCCTGTAAATTTGAGAACAAGGCAAGGATGTCTGCCCTCATCCCGAAAGTTTCAACTACCGCAGCAAGACGGGAAAAAGAAATAAAAGTATAGATTGGAAGCGAAGAAATAAAACTTCCCCTGTTTGCAGACGACATGATTGTCGCATAGAAAACGCCACGAGGGGCGCCTGGGTGGCGCAGTCGGTTAAGCGTCCGACTTCAGCCAGGTCACGATCTCGCGGTCCGTGAGTTCGAGTCCCGCGTCGGGCTCTGGGCTGACGGCTCGGAGCCTGGAGCCTGTTTCCGATTCTGTGTCTCCCTCTCTCTCTGCCCCTCGCCCGTTCACGCTCTGTCTCTCTCTGTCCCAAAAATAAATAAACGTTGGATAAAAAAAAAAAGAAAACGCCACGAAATCTACAAAAACAAAACCCTCCTAGGACTCATAAACGCGTTCAGCAAGTTCCCAGGGATACAAAGTCCACGCAAAACGCGCACACGTTTTCCCAAAATGCTTTCCTCGGCTTCCTGTCTCACGAAGAGTCAACCCACGATCTTCCCGGGGTCTCAGACCCTGCCTAACCTGGTTCCAGCGTCACGTCTACCACTTTTCTCCTTGCAGTCCACACTCTGGGCACACTGACCCCTTTTCTGTTCCTCAGATGTGTCAAGTTCTTTCCTACCTCGGGGCCTTCGTACTTGTTATTCCTGATAGCTTTCCCCTGGACTCTTCACACACTAGTTCCTTCTCCTTCTTCATTCTGGTCACAAATGCCTTCCTAGCAATCTGAAATAATCTTATTTCCTTATTTGTCTTTGTTCCTTCCCCACCGCACCCCCCCCCCCCCCCCGCCCCGGCCCCACCGTTGGTGTGTAAATTGTTAAGGGAAGGAACTGGTGTTCTCCATGACTTCCCCCACAATCACGCAGGAGCTGCCATATGGGAGGTGCTGAGTGAGAGAGTGAAGGCTGTTTTGGTATCACTGTGTCTCAGTGACTTTCCCGTAAGTCACGTGTCCCAGCTCCATCCACCTTCTTCGTGATTTTCCCTTTCTGTTTCTGCTTTAAAGTTCGCTTTCAATTTTGGTTCCCATAAAGGCTCCAGAATCCAAGAAGTAAGCCCCATGGGTATTGTACCTCCCTCACAGAAATTCCATTTATTGCATGCTTTTGCTTTCCAAAGATTATCCTTTTTTCATGTTCAAGTGCTGGGCTGAGCGCCTAGGGGGTGCTTAATGACTATCACACGTCACACAGCACCTCTGCCATTCACAGCCCCCTCAGGGCATCCTCTCAGCCCTGCTGTAAATGGGCAGGGAAGACCTCCTCATAGGGCTGTCTGGGGGAGAGGGAGGGCCCACGGACACAGGAGGAGGTAGACTAGAACCAGCCCCTCCGGCTTCTGCCCCCTTCCCTCATTCAGCACGACATAAACAGGTTTGCTGAGTACCCTGAGAACAGATGTCGCAGAGATTCAGGATGCCACCCTGGAAAAAGCTGGGTACGTGAATGGCCCACTTCCTTTGGGCAGTGCGGCTGGGGTTCAAACCCTGGTATTGGGAGTTGGGAGAGGAAAGTCAGATATCTGCGGGGAGAGGTTGGGGTTCGACCTTGAGCAAGTCATTTCCTCTCTCTGCAAACTGGGGGTAATAGGTTATGATAAAATGAAAATGCTGCTTGGCCGTAAACCCTTAGAACAAGTACCCGGAACATACTAGCGTCCATAGGCGTTAGCTACCATTATTCATTTTTGTTAGAGGCCCCATACCCAGGGAGCTACACTTCTGGCGTCCAGCAGAAGAGCTCTTTCCTAGAATCCCTCCCCCACGAGCCGAGCGCTTTAGCACGTGCCGAATGCAGCAGGTTCCCGGGAGTGGGCCGACACTGCCACACCAGAGCACCTCTGGGTCCCCTTTGAAGCTCCGTAATGGAGAGTCTCCCCTTCCCTGCCAAGGTTCAGTGCAGCCTCGTTGATGACCTTGCTGCAGTTAAGGACCTGAATGCCAAGGGCATGAGCCCTGCCCACCCAGCTGCTACTCCCTCTGCAACTTTTGCTCTTCAGAAAAGCTTCTGAACTGTGAGAGAGGCCGCCTTTCAGACAGATCCAGCCCCTCCTCCTCGCAGCTGAGTCTTTTCTCGGAGCCTGTTGCTGAAGAGACAGACTTCAGAGAGCAGCCTTCCCTGGGGAACATGAAGCCGGGACTAGGGGGTGATTTTGTATCCACAAGTCTGAATCTTTAGAGCAGCGATCTCCAGAGGATGCACCAAGCAATGACTTGGAAAGCTGCCTAAGTTCTCTTGAAGGAAAAAGGCAGGTCTCAAAAGAGTACATAGTCTATGATTGCATTTTTGTTTTTTGATGTTTTATTTATTTTTGAGAGAGCATGAGCAGGGGAGGGGCAGAGAGAGAGGGAGACAGAATCCGAAGCAGGCTCCAGGCTCTGAGCTTGTCGGCACAGAGCCTGATGCAGGGATTGAACTCGTGAAATGATGACCTGAGCTATAGACAGACGCTTAACCGACTGGGCCACCCAGGCGCCCCTGCCTTTCTGTTTTTTTAAACAATGCTGGTCCACCCATTAGTCTACCCATCTGTCCATCCATCTGTTAGTACGTACACAGAAAAATATGGAAGATTGAATACCAAACGACTCTGGTACTCCCTAGGGGTGGAAACACGTACAATTTTCATTTTTCTGTGTTCCATATTTTTGTGATGTCTGTATTTCTACGGTGAGCATGCGCTGCCTTTGTAAGCAGAAAATACATTTAAAGGTAAACCAGCCGTACCGGTCAGGGTAGGCCAGTCTCGCATGAGGAACAAATAATAACAAATGTCAGTGGCTGGAACAAGAATTGGAGTTACAGTTGGCACAGCGTCTGGTTTCTGTGAAAGCTATCGGCACCGCCCAGGGCTAGGCTCCCTGCCACCTTCAGTAGCGATTGAGGACTGGGCCGTGACTTTCCTCGAGCGTGTAGCTCCACAGTAGCACATACAGGGTCTGTGCACAGATGCCCCCTGTGTTCCGGGAGATTCACAGATAAGGGAACGGGGAGATCCCACGACTGTCCCCTTTCCTCAGGGAATGGCAGGGTGGGGGGCATCCAGACACCAAGGTTGGGGCAAGGCTAGGTGGGGCCGCGGGGGAGCGGAATCTGAGGAAGGCTGGAGACACTTCCGTGTGAAGCTTCAGGACGGAAGAGCAACGCGAGCCACTCTGCTGGGGAGACGTACCAGCATCAGCCCGGGGCTTCTCCACCACCAGGTGGGGGAAGCTTTTCATCGGACTGATGTCATTTTCACCACTGCTCAGTGCGTCCCGCCGGGTCTCTTTCTTGCTATTCAGTAGCTTTTCTGTGCATCTCTTTATCTTGCTCCAGCTGTGAGTCAAGAGCTCTGCCTACCCCCTTCCCTTGCGTGCTGTTAGTGTGACCATCACCCAGAGGCTTTTGTGAGATCACAGCCACTCCTCTTAGGGCTCGGGGAGGAGCAGGACAGGAACCCCCTCTGCCCAAGGTGGAGCCCAGAACTGCTGAACAGAACTTCCAGGTCCAGTAAATGCAAAGACCTGCTGCCCCTAATCAAACCTCTGCTCGCTCCAGTTCCCAGGCACCGTGGGCAGGCCGCCACGCTTCTATAAAATGATTTATGTCCTTTCTCTTTCCTTCACCTTAGGAAAGGACAGAGTTAGTGTTTATTGAACACCCACCACATGCCAAGTGCTATACACATATCCCCTCCTTCAGTGTTCTTGGCAACACAGAGGTTAAGTTTTATCATCTCATTTTTTTCGAGATGAAGCGACTCAGAGAGGTTTGGTGATATGCCACCATCACACAGCTAGTAAGTGGGGCAGCTAAAATCTGATACTGGATCTAGCTCCAAAAACATCATGGGCTGCCTCCAAAAGGGTAGGCAGAAGACTTTATGAGCAGTGTTGAATGGAGAGAATGATGGCTCAGATGGGAGAGGCTCGGACCGTGACAGATCCATGAAAGGCTCATTCGTCCAAGCTTTACAAAACGTCAAGTCCCTACATTTTGATGCCCCAGGTATCAGAAGGCCAGGACTGCTCCGTCACCCAGCATGGTTAATTAAAAAGTACAAGCCCAACAAGGCATTCCTGCCTCCGGAAAGGTTTGCTCAAGAACCACTCTGAACGGAGGGCTCTTCTTCCTAAGCTCTTTGACCCTCGTAACTTCCCGTCTTGCCTCCGTTGGGTTGTTCTGGAAAAGGGCAACACTCACTCCTGTCAAATTACACCTGACTGCTCACATTCATGCACACCGTGCTGCGGGATAGCCCTGTGCTAGGCTGGGAGCAGCGGGAAGCATTTGAGGAGTTTCGGGCCTAATCAGCCTACGGCAGTTCCTTTGTTTCTTGTCAAGTCTTTCCTGAGTGCCCTCTCTGTGTCAGGCCTTGTGCTGGGCACACAGGATACGAGGATGCACCTCACGGGTCCTGGCCCTCGAGGGGCCTCTGGCCCGGCCTTGGGTCCTGGTTTGGTAACTCACTTGTCTTTTTCCTTGGAGTTCAACTTTAACGCTTGTTCTGACACCTTCCGTGTCCTCTTTGGTGGACCACGCCAACACCACCCGCCTGCCTGCCTGGGGTTCTTGCACCTCAGCCGGCTCTGCCTGCTTCCCCATTTGCTGGGTTCCTCTGGCCCCTTCCTTCTCTCCCTGGCCCAGCAGTACCTGGTTACCCACCGCAGAGGAGCATTGCCTCTTCGGCCTGGGCTGTATCGATGAGACAGTGGAGCCGGGCCACACACATACCTACTTGCCATCCTCAGCATGATCTCCTCAAACCTGGACGTAAGCAGCAGGTACCCACCAGCCTACGAAGCAAACCTGTCTGAGGTGCAGGAAAGAAAGCCCCTCTGGTCATTCTGGATACCTCTGTTCAAGGATGTCGTGGCCCCTAAACTAGCCTCAGTAATGATGTCCACGTTGCTACCTTGAAAAGGGGTGAACGATGGCTGAGGGCTTCCTAGACTGGCCGTACCCCTCAGTTTTTGTGTTGGGGGCATTGGGCGGAGCCTTCATGCAGCTCACCTTCCCAGACTAGATGGCCCGTCTCTACCATACCCAACTGACTGATGGCAGGGTGTTTTCATGCTGAGCAGCAGAGACGGCCGGCAAGTGAGGCTTCTGCTAGTCAGGGATGCTCCCCCGGGGTCCCTGCAGTGGGAGCAGGCTGTGGGGGTGGGGTGCCAGGTGAGGCCGCTGAGACCCCCAGGGAGCACCCCACCCACGGGCCCTTGACTGTGCAGGCTGCACAGGGAGGCAGGCTCCTGCAAGGCTCTCGGAAGCTGTCTGTAGCGATGGATGCTTCGCACGGTACCCAGCCATCTTGGGGCTGTCGTTAGACTCACGCCCCGCAGGGTTTGATAAAAGGCTTTTTTTAAATAGCAGTTCTGAACATGTCAAAGACTCAGGATTACAAAGCCAAGAAAGGGAAGATTCTCTTTCCCACCCGCCGCAGCAGTTGTCCCGGTTGCCCCCCCTTCCCCCCCCGCTGTGGGGTCTGGCCCCGGGGTGTAAAGGGACAGGGCCAGCAGGTGGTGGGTCCCCTGAAGGCTCGTGTGCTGTGCGGCTGTGATGCTGGGACTGTACTTGTCAGCTCCCCGCTGGTCGGTGCTCCAGACACCTGCTCCCCAGAGGCCTCGGGACCCTGAGAGGCTGCCTGAAGCAGGAGAGGACAGTCTTGTGTTCACTATAGCTTCAGGCGAAGAGCGTTCTCTTCTCTTCCAAGCCCACATTTGGGCAGTTAGGAATACGAGCTTAGCAGGCAACTCATTACTGATTGGATTACTGCATTCACCAGGTACTCGGCATGGTGTGCGTAGCTGTCTGCCTACCCGTCTGTCTCACATACTTACATAGCACTTGCTGTGTGCCTAGCACTGTTCAAAGCCTTTTTCGTGCCTTCACTCACTAAATTCACAGCAGCCCTGTAGAAAGGTCTGGTACTGTCCTCATCCTACAGACGAAGAGACTGAGGCAGAGATAGATAAACAATTTGCCCAAGGTCACATAGCCTGGAAGGGGCGGAGTCCAACTCCGAACCCACAAACACCAGGCCCCAGAGCCTGGCTCTGTCACACCCCCGTGCCGTATGGCCACTTCGCCACAGGAGGGGGCGGGGCTGTACCCTGATCTCACCTGTGTGGCCCAGGCAGTGAGGTCTGCCGGAGGAATGCGGCGGTTCCAGCAAGGCAGGGTCCAGTGCCCGGGTGTGAGGAAGCCTTCCCAGAGTTGGCATTCCCTGCCATGGCAATGAAACAAACCTGGGGACAGTTGAGAACGTCGGCCACCTCCCCGTGCATAATACCGACTGGCACCTGCCAGCGAGCTCGGCAAATGGAGCAGTGCCCTCAAAACTGCCCTCTTCGTCGCCAGCAGCGGCCCCGTGGAGGCCAGACCGGCTCCCTGAGTGGCCCACTGCAGGCCCCACCCGCACTTGGACTGTGAGTGGGGGATATGGGGGTGCGCTGGCAGCCAGACTGCCCAGAGTGTAGCAGGCACGTTCTTAGAAAAGGGGGGCTTAGGGAAACACGCCCAACAGGAACTGAACAGCCGGGAAAACTGGGCCAGTTCTCGTCTGAGAACAAATGTCCGTTGCAGGCAGGTGGCTTCGGAGACACTTCATGAGGCAGCCACACCCCCCACCCCCCCCCCACCCCCGCCTGGGATGCTCTCCCCACACACCCCTCCGCCGGTGTAAGTGCGCCTGGGGCCCAGATCCCTCATTTGGCAACAGCCTCCAGGGAGAAGTGAATAACACTGTCCTTCTGGAAAGTAATAAGTTTTTTTTTTTTCCATTTTTACGTACTAACAAAGAACAACTCAGTCTGAGAAAAAAACAATGTATAAGTGGAACAGAAGTTTGGCAGAATCGTGAGGCTGATACTCAGATTCGTTTATTTATTCATTCGTGCACTGGTCAGATCCTGAGTACTCAGCATGTACCGGGCGCCGTGCTGTGGACACTTCTCTACGGCAGAGCAAAGCCCCGCTGTCGTGCGGCTCCCATTCTTGTGGACAGGTGGCCAGTGTACAAATGGGCCAGCAGAGTTAGGTGATGATGGTTGCTGTGGAGGTAAACACCGCAGGGGAGAGGACCCTGCTTTAGACAGGGTGACATTTGAGCAAGGACACACACGAAATGGTGCACAAGCGCTGCGAATATACTGGTCAAGAACATTCTGGAAAGAGAAGACTGCAAGTGCAAAGCAGCATGCTCGACGTGGCCGGCAGAGGCAAGCCCGGGAAGCACTGGACTGGACGCTTTCCCGCCTCTCTTCCAACACAGCGGCCTTATAACGGTGATCTGAATAGGGACATTTTCTGGTTTAAGGTGTGGCTATCTAACAGCCTGGCCGCTAGGGGGGTGCTGAGTTTGTGGGGGGCAAGCAGTGGTTCTCTGGAGGTGGGAAAATGAGAGGCAGGTCAGCCGGGCCCCCTGCATTATCCGTTTGCTCCCTGGGTGAGGGGTGGGAAGAGTCATTGTGCATCAAGTATTTTGGGAGCGACCACAGGGTGCCCCTCAGAGGGCTGGATGTAGGGAACAAGATGAGCCAGATGCCGTTCTTGCCGGCCTGAGGCCCAGCGTGGCAGAGCAGGGGCCTGCGGGTGGCGTGGGTGCAGAGAGCCCATGGGCCGGGGCTCTGCTCTCACTGCCAAACCTTGGGAGGGGGCGTTGGCACCTGAGGGCGGCTCATCCCCCACAGCTCGGGGCTCCATCCTGGAGGGTCAGAGGGAGGAGCGTGGAGCACGGATGGAGGAGCAGGGCCAGCCTGGTGGGGCCCAGTGCGAAATGAAAATGCAGGATCCTCGTTCAGAAAGCAGTGCCATTCAAGGAACCATTAAAGGAACATAAGCTTTTTCTTTTTTCCGAGGTCTCTCTCAGGGTGTCGTGGTACTTCTTATTTGCTATTTAATGTCCTTCTAATTAAAGAGCAGTCAAAACTCTAAATTATTAGCGTGGATTTTAACCATCTTTTTATCTATGTTCATTTATTTTTGAGAGAGAGACAGAGACAGAGACAGAGCACGAGCTGGGCAGGGCCGGAGAGAGACGGAGACACGGAATCCGAAGCAGGCTGCAGGCTCTGAGCTGTCAGCACAGAGCCCGACGCAGGGCTTGAACTCCCCAGCCGTGAGATCATGACCTGAGCCAAAGTCGGTCGCTTAACCGACTGAGCCACGCAGGCGCCCCTTATCATTCATCTTCATGCAGTACAAGGCCAGTTTTAGATGTGCATATCAGAGCATTTAACTTGTATGTAGTAAGATTACACAATTCATATTTTGTGACTCGTTTCTAGAGGGGGCCTTTTGTGGGCCAGGAGGACGAATTCAAGCCAGACTCAGGAAGGTTGTCAGGAGGAAGGCAGGAAGTGCAGCCTCTCGTCAGCGTCTAGGGTGTCCCTGCCCCCATGATGCAGGGCACGTGCACATGAACCTTCAGGCCTGACAGCCCCCACAGCACGCTGGACCTCCACACTTTGTCCTGGCCAGGGACAGGATGCAGGGAGCTGCAGCCAGGCAGCTCAGGGATCTTTAAACCTCAGCCTCAGGATGTGTTCGAACCTGGGTCAGGGTGGGTGAGAGGCTCCCTCCTGCCTAGACTCATCCTCCAGCCGCCACCCACTGGACATACTTTGGTGATGCCAGCCAGGGGGCAGGGAGTGTGGGGGACAGCTGGCACCGTGCTCCAGCCGAGATGCCGTGGGCACACGTGCCCGGCTGATGTTCCTTGTGCCCAGGCCCCTGCCGGGGACAGAGAGCTCACACGGTTGCAGAGCAGGGGTGAAGAGGGGAAGACCAGCCTGCCTTGGGGCACCGGAGGCTGAAGAGCAGGCTGCTGAGAGGACCAGGCATGACCTGACACCCCATGACTCTGGTTCTTTGTAAGACACAGATTCCAGGATAAATTTATTAGGACTTTGAAGGTAGTTCGATCTCCGGTGTGGGACCCTCCTGAACCTAGGACCCCATGTGATTGCACTGGTCACAGACCCACAAAGCTGGCCCTGGAAAGAAGAGCTGAGGTCATTCCTCAGGTCACTTGGCATTTCTGGGCATCGGTTTCCTCTAGGTGAGACAAGATGACAGGGTTCACCTGAGTCATGTAGCAGAGGAGGGGCTCACTCAAGGTCACGTGTGGACAGGGGCTGGGAAAGCCCCGGAAACCAAGGCCTCCGCTGACCCAGCCTCTTTATCTTGGGCTCACGGCAGTTCTGCTTCTCGGTCTCCCCCACACTCCAGCCGCCAGCCGGCTTCCACTGCTCCCTTAGGTCCTTCCCTAATGTTAATTGATCAACTACATGTGCCAGCCATGTGCTGGCGTATGCCTGGTCTTCACACAGCCCTGTGCTGTGATGGTAATAGCAGGGCATGTGAATGCGAACTTTGTGCTGGCCACCATGCCAGGTGCTTTACCCATGCTCCCGGATTCAACCCTCCAACAACCCTGTGAGGCACTTACTATTATTAGTCCCTTCCTGCACATGAGCAAACTGAGACCTAATGTGGTTAGATAACTGAGTGAACAACTCTCAGGCAAGGTTTGAACCAGGCAGTGGGGACCCCCGATCCCCCCCCAACTCTTAAGCCCTGCGTTATGCTACCTCCCCGTTGACGCTTGGTTTCTGCCCCTCATGCCTGTCCTTGCCCAGGGCCCCCCAGGACCTCCCAAGGCTTCTCTCTGTAGAACACATTTCAGCTTCGGCTTCCACCATGGCCAGCCCTGCCTTAACCAGATCCCCAAGGGAGGGACTCCCATAGGCCCAGCTCACCTTCTTCCCGGGTTCCTGCATGGGTCACTGGCTGGCTCTCGGAGCAGCCGCTGTCGGGTGGGAACCCACGCTCATCTGGCCAGTTGGGGCTGAATAGGGGAGTGGGGTCACGTGACATAGAAAGACCTTGGCTGCCCCTGGCTGCTCCTTGAGCAGGGAGGGTGGTGGAAAGTGGTGTCCTTCAGCTGGGCTGTGGGTGTGGGGAGTCCAGGGAGTCCTGTCCTCTCGACGCCCAGAGTTGAGGCCTTATCTGAGGAAGTGAGGAGCCAGCCCGTCCTGACGCTTTGTCTAAGCCACGCCTTGGTTGGGAGAGCCTTCCATTCTAGAGCCCAAAGCGGGGAGCCCAGCTGGCATGGTGGGGCGGGCCCTCCTCCTGTGCACACATGCGGCAAGCCCCTTGAGGGGTCTGCCTCCATGGCTGGGGTTGCCTCTCTGCCTTCCTGGCCCAGGTGCCGCTGTCCCTGTCATCTGCCCCCATTCACCCGTCCTTCTCTTCCTTCCTCACATGGCAGAGCTCCGCCTGGAAGGGAACTTCCTGCACCGGCTCCCCAACGAGGTCAGTACCCTACAGCACCTCAAGGCCATCGACCTCTCCCGGAACCAGTTCCGTGACTTCCCCGAGCAGCTCACTACCCTGCCAGCTCTAGAGACCATCAACCTGGAGGAGAACAACATCGTGGGTGAGCGGCCCCGGCCGTGTGGGCCCCGCGCCTCCCACTGTCTGCAGTTCCTCCCTCTGCCCTCCCTTTCCTCAGGGGCTCACGGGGTCACGGGGCACAGACATGGGGCTCCGGGGTCAGACTTGCACAGACATAAAGGCCAGGGTGAGCCTTCCAGTCTGAGACACCTGAGCACGGGACACTGAGCCCGGGAAGGGAACCATTTTGAGGCCCTGCTACCTGCTGGGGCTGGGTTGCACACCTGGCAGGTAGAAGGCCTGGGCTTCCTCACACCCTTCCCTGAACCAGCGGGCCACCCTGGTCTACGAGCTCTCTCTTGCATCTCCGTCTGCTGGTCTGGGCTGCCTCCCAGGCCCTCCGGCTTGAACCTTATATACATCTTCTTGCACCTAAGTTCCCCATCTCCCTCCCTGGACTCCACAGTGAGCTCTTCACGGGTAGTGAGCAGGGGCCGCCAGGCAAATGTGTTCAGAGCAGGGCCTCTGTGCCTAACGTTGCACGCCTACACTCCCCCCCAGGGAACCCGAGGGTCTCCGCCCTGGGTTCAGAGTGCCTTCTGCACACGGCAGGCCCAGCGGGTGGTCCTTTCCTCCTTGTGGGCAGCTCCCCCAGGCATCCTCTCCAGCTGCTCACCAGGGCCCCTCTGCCCTCCTCCTCGGCTCCCTCGTCTGGCTGCCTCGGCTCCCTCAGAAGCCCCTCTTCAGCCCCGTTTCTCGGGCCCTCTCACGTCACGTCTGATGTTGGCAGTGTCAGTAATAACCCCCTCTGGTTCTGCTTTTACTTTTGTAATTGCTTTCACAGCCATTATGCCATTTGACTAAAAGCAAGAGCTTTCTAGTGGTTTGGAGCTGGATGGAGAGCGCCTGCCTCCCGCACGTGCTGAGTATCCCCTCTGTCGGGGATGCTGCCTGCAGGACCCTGGCCGGGGCGGGGGGTCAGGACCAGGTAACCTCTGAGGTTTGGAATCCGTTCTTTTACAGATGAGTAAACTGAGGCTCAGAGAAGTCATGAGAGCCCATCAGGTTGCACAGTGAGACTCCAGAAGTGCCAGGCCGAGTATACAAGACTTGGCTCCGTGTCTAGGATGGGGTTCCTTGTCTGGTCCCTGGGAAGGCCCTGGGGATGCACTCTGGTTTGGACTTTTCCCTCCCAAGACCAGGATCCCTGAGTGCCTTTGGCCCCGAGGTGGCTCCCCAGTCCCTTAAGCCCTTGTGCTGTCTTTAGGTGGAAGGAACATGCCCAGAAGTGCTCTCCCTCCTGCGCTGGCGTGACTGACTGTGGTCTCGCCCTAAGCCCTTCCTTCTCAGCAGGCTCTCCTCACTGGGCCTTTCCTCCCCTGCCTCCTGTTCTTCGAGGCGATTCCTAATGCCTCTGTTTCCTTCTGCTACTTACTGAATGGAGCGGTTACCAAAGAGGGGCTCCTACGAGCTGATGCAGAGACCAGACCTGGGTTCATAGCTGCAGGCAGGCAGGCCAGGACAGGCCCTGGCCATTGGCTTCCCCCCTTCCTGACCGCAGCCTTGGAAGACTCCCATCACCTCTCCGTGCCTCAGCTTCTTCCCAGCTTTTAAACGGAGGTTCTCCCTCCACCCCCACTCCAGAAGGTAGCTTTGCCCTCATCAGGGGAGCAGGGTGTGGGGGCCTCTGTCTGGCTGTAGTACGAAGTGAGCAGTCCAGGGTGGTACAGATCCCCCACTCCTTCCCCTCCCACCAGGCCACCCAGATCCCTCAGCAGCGACCGTTCCCGAAACAAAGATCGGCTGTTTTGACTCATTCTCCTGTATAGATATCTCTTCCTGTTTGTAAAGTGACAGTAATAACTACATGTGGGAGCTCCTTCCAGTTTTCCAAGAATGCTCATGCACAGGCTCAAGGCCTATTTGATAGATGTAGAAACGCAGGTCTAAGAGATTTCCCCTAGCCTTCAGGGCCAGGGGTATGTGGTATATCTGGCCAAGGGAAAGAGACATCAACCCCTGGGCTGTTTCCCAGCCAGGTCCACCTGTACAGAGCATCCTGCTGCCCAGCCTGGGTCCAGGCCCGGGGAATATGGACATGCTGGGGACTGCCCCTGTTCGGCAGAGGCCCCTGCTTTCCCCCAAGTGCATGCACAACAGCTCCCAGAGGTGCTCGACTGGGCCACGGCCTGCTCCACTGCGGGAGGCCCCGGGGGTTCTCCCACATGCCCCCCAGATGGAGAGAAGGGGCACGTGGAGGCAACTGCTGTTCCCTTGCTGGAGTCTCCTCGCTTCCTTTTTCTCTCTCTGATCTATCCTAGTTACTTAGATTGCTTCTAACTCCCCAAAACAGCGGGAGGGCCAGGCCACAGTCTTCAGAGCCCGGCGGGATGGAGGAGGGCTTTAATCAGTGAGGAAGGTGAGGGCTACACAGTCCTTCATTACGGAAATAGCTTTGTACTTTTTGCCAGCTGTAGCTCGTCTGCAGGATCTCATTGGGATAATTGTAGGAGGAGCTTAGGAGGCCTTAAGAGTGACCTATTTTTCCCCTTCAGGGCCCACAGAGGGTGTTAGAAACTGTTTTTCCCTGAGAAATAAATTTGAGATGCGTGAGTTGCCTTTAGGCTTTAGTTCAGCAAGCAGAGAGCAGGCAGCTCTGAAGCAAGCCCCCAGTGCAGCACAAGGAGACTCGGTGTGAAGGGGCTGCCCCTGAGGATACCTCCAGCCTGGCCCTTGGAAGACCTGGAGGCTTGCGGCACCCTGGGAGGGGTCAAGGTCGACTCCTTTTATCCCCTGCTTTCTGGATAACGCCGCTGCCCGATATTCCTCCACTCTGGGCCAGAACCGGGGGGAGAGGAGAGAGGGCTGCAGTTCGGAGAGGGGGAAGGGATGGGCTAGGAAGGACAGGGATACTCGTGTCTGCTTTCTGATGCCAGCTGCCAGCAGGTCACGGTGCTGCTCCTTGGTGCCCAGCCGGAGCTGAGTGCGCTCAGGTCGTGTATCTGGGTAGCATTGGTGGCCCCGTTGCCGCCCCCTGTACGGAGAGTCGTCTGGTCTGTGTGTATGATGTCTCCATACCCTCCTCTCGGAGCTGCCCTGCTCCCCATCCCCACCCAGCATCGAGCAACGTGTCTGCCATTCAGCAGGTGCTCGGGTGGTTGAGAGCACTGAACTAGGCAGGAATTCCTAAGCCCCAAAGGCCCTCTGGAATTCCCGAGGCACGGCAGGGCAGATTGTTTCGAGTTGCCGGCTGTGACCCACTAACGAGCCCTGAAGCCAGATCAGATCCGAAGGTTGAGGCCAGAGCGTGATGGGGTGCGTCACCTGTAGCACGGTAATGCTGCTTTGTGACTTCTATTTCAGTTTCACGTACACACACAGACACGTGTACTGGGTTGTGATGTAAAAATGTATTTCTCACCGTGGGTCGTGATGAGGAAATGCCGGAAGCCACTCCCTTGAGTTGTCCTGCAGAGATCTGGGCTCTGTCCTCAGCCAGCCTAGCTACTTGTCCCCCGCAGCTCACACAATACAGCCCTCCCTTCTCTCTTCTCCACCCATGTCTCTGTCCATCACGGTCACCACCGTCTGCATCCTCCTGCTCACTAGTGGGGCTGGAGTGAGGACAGGCAGGGAGGCTTGGCTGAGGAGACGAACTCACCACCCAAGTACGGAGTCAGGTAGATGACGGGTTCAGGGCCACCTGTTTTTCCCCACTCATCCCCCCTCACCACCCTACTGGCCTGCACTCTCAGTCTGAAAGTCCCTCCTCATGTCTTATCATTTTCTCTGCCTGCCCACCCCCCCACCCCGGGGCTGCAGGTCTGGGCCAGGTTCAGGTGAACGTGAGGTCATGCAGATCAAGGGGCCTCGACCCTCCCCGCTGGCCGCCAGGCACACACACAGCAGCAGATGCCCCCGTCCAATGGGTGGCTGCCTAGGTCCTGGAGACAAGCCTACCAGGACATAGTTGTTTTCTCTAGGTGCTCCCGAGAGGAAGAAGAGGATTTGTAGCTCAGAGTATTTATTCAGACAGCAGCGAGTTAACAGGTTTCTGGGATACGGGATGGCCCCTCTATTTTCCAAACCAGAAAGTGGCGGATGGGCGCTTCTAAGTTTTTATAGACAAGACTCCCTGGGGGAAAGTGGTCTCTGGAGAAGAAATAAGAGCTGCCAAGATGAATGAGGTGCAGGCCCTGACCTCAGGCCGCTTACAGGCCGCGAGGGAGGTGTGAGTGCAGGCAGGTGGTAAACCACCACATCAGAGAGAAGTCACGGTCAGGATGCCGAGCGTGCCAGGGGGAGGATCCGGGCAGAGGGTGGCCGGCCACGTGTCCTTGGAAGGTGGGGCTCCCAGGAGAGGCCGGGGAGGGTTTCAGAGGAGGTGGAGACGCTTAGTCACTGTGGGCGGTGACATGAGGATAGGACGGATCACTCCTCCTGTGAAAACCCGGGAACCAGCTCCCTCACCCTGGGAGCTGCCACCCGTGACTCGAAGGTGGAGGCAGGAACCACAAAAAGGCCACAGGAGAACCTGCTCCCGCACGGCGGTTGGTCGTACTCCTGGAACATGTGGGGGTGCGGACAAAATCAAGTAGTTAGGAGACTTCAATTTGCTAAGCAGGGGGCTTTTTCAGTTAAGCTGGAGTCAATTTTCCATAACCCTCAGTTCACTGGGTTTTTTCCCAGCGTTCCAGAGAGAGCCGGAGATCAGAGGAAGACAAGCTCCTGCTAAGAATTTAACAGGGCAGTAGCACTATGGAGGCAAAAGCCAAGTGTCTGTATCACGCAGAGCAGCTTTGGGCCTCATCTGCTTCATCCTCCCCTCAGGCTGTTTCACTTCTTACCATCGAAGCCAGTAGTTCTCAGAGTGGGGTCTCTGGGCAGCACCCGAGAACCTGTTAGAAATGCACAGCCTCCAGCCCCAGACCTCCTCACTCGGAAATGGGGAGGGGAGGGGGCAATTTGTGTTCACCGGCCCCCACCCACAGGCGATAGGGATGTGTGCTGAATTTCGAGAACCCCTGCTCAAGGCTCCGGCTTCGCAAAGTGTCGTCTACTGACCCGCAGCGGGGGCATCACCTGGGAGCTCATTAGAAGCGCAGACCCTTGGGCTCCACCTCACTCCTCCGGGGTCAGAATCTGCACCTGAGCAAGGTCCCCAAGTGGTTTCTGTGCACAACGCAGGCTGGTCCAGGGCCGTTCCCTAAAGCCCCAGGTGCCATCTCAGGGCCGCTGTCTGTGCTGTTGGGCCCCCCAGTCCCCCCAGGCACGATTGGCTCTCCAAGCCTCACAGAATCCCACAGGGCGCACGCCACAGACCCCACATCTGAACCCCCCTGGAGTGTTGGCGAAAGAGGAAGGCTCCCAGGTCCGCTGTCAGACCTACTGAATCACAGTTTCTGTGGACGGGCCAGGGGTCTCCATTTCTAACAAGTGACCTAGGCCGGGGCAGCAGCGTGTTCATTGAGAATCTGTGCCCCTGCCCCCCACCTCCGGACTTCAGTCTCTTGTTGTAGTTTATCAGGGCCATGCGCCAGCCCTCAGACGTAAGGTTTCCACAAGTACAGGACGCTCGTCCTGCAGTACAAAGATGCGAGTGGGGGCGCCGTGGGGATTTGGAGGGAGCACGCCTGGCCTAAGGGGTCACCAGTACCCCTGCTGTGGCCCGGTGTGTCACAGGGGGCCTGGGCCCTGTATCATAGCGTCCTCCCCCTTCTCTGACAGGCAGGGGCAGACAGATCCTTCCAGAGAGCCAGAGCTGCACTCTGGCTTTCATCAAGAGAAGTCCTCCAGAACGCAGCCTCTGCTGTCCTCCTAGGCTGGGGGCACAGATGCCCACCAAGACCTCAGGATCGCCCTCCCTTGATGCTCACACAGCTGTTCCAGCCTCACCCTGTTGCACAGAATAAACTGGTCAATGTCACAGGGGCAGAGGGAACACAACTTTGTTTCACTTGGGGGGGCTCTAGCAGGCTGCCCAGCTGTGAGAGGTTCTGCAGGCTCCGGTTGCTGTGTGGGGGTAGGGTGGAAGCGCTGAGGGAGTGGTGGGCGTGGAGGTGGGCATAGGAGGACTTCCTGGAGGAGGGGATCCAGTGGGACTGGTCCTTCTCTACCACACAGCCCCCTGTCCCTCTAGTGGGAAGAGAGGGAAGTCTCACTAGTTCTTCCCCTAGAACCCAGACAAAAAAAAATTTTTTTAAGTGTATTTATTTATTTTGGGAAAGAGAGAATGAGCAGGGGAGGGACAGAGAGAGGGAGACAAAATCCCAAGCAGGCTCCGTGCTATCAGCACAGAGCCTGACACTTGACCTGAACTAAAACCAAGAGTCTGACACTCAACCGACTGAGCCACTCAGGCGCCCCCAGAAAATGTTTTTATTTTTTTTATTTTTTAACGTTTATTTAGTTTTGAGAGAGAAAAAGAGAGAGCACGAGCCGGGGAGGGATAGAGAGAGGGGGAGACACAGAAACTGAAGCAGGCTCCAGGCTCTGAGCTGTCAACACAGAACCCAACGCGGGGCTTGAACCCACAAACCATGAGATCATGACCAGAGCCAAAGTCGGACACTTAACCAGCTGAGCCACCCAGGCGCCCCTGCCGCCCGCCCCCCGAAAATGTTCTTTAAGCAGAGAAAACCCTGGAAGAGCAGAAGTGGAAATAATACTCTGTTTGATCTAAAGAGACAAAAGTAGACAAACTTCTCATAACCTCATAGCTAGCACGCCTAGCACAGCTCCTCTGTAATTTACCTCGTTTAGTTTGCTCAAGCCTGTCTTCTGGAAAGGAGGTGTTATCGCCACTTGACAGCTGAGAAGAGAGGCTCACAGAGGGGACACAGTCTGCACAAGGACGTGGCGGAGGTGGGATTTTAAGCCAGGTGTTTGGTCATCCCCACCCATGTGTCTTTGGTGTTCCAGAGCCTGTCCAGTCTTCATTTGATGGGAGAGGAGGGGGTGGGTCGCTGTGTGAAGAAACAGGTGCCGGATGCCACGTGGCTGGTAGGCACCCGTAAACAAGTTGGCAGGTTGCAGAGGGATGGCTGTCCCCCACTGGCCTCACTCAGCCCTGAAAAGAGGGCCGGAGCTGTAGAGAAAGCTCACCTTGGGAGAGGGCACACCGCAAGGCCTCATTAGCTGGTGGTTTGCAAGAGGCTGGTTAGCAAACGTACTTCCTGTAGACGTGAAGGGCCTGTCAGCCCCTGAGACAGGTCAAAGCTGAGAAGTTGGCCTCTCGGCCTCCTCCTCCATGAAGCTGCCAGGCTCTGTTGGGGGTGGGGGCTGGTCTAATCTGAATAGGGATGAGTAACACGCTGCTCTGTCAGCGGGCTGTGCCCAGAGCTGCAAAAGTAACTCGTGAAATCAGCAGACTGTATCTTGTGAGCGCCTCCATTTTCCACCTGGTACCACTTGGGGTTTAGCCAGGCCACGGTCCTGGTTGATCGGAACTGCCAGGCCAGGGAGAGACTGTGCCAAGGCCACAAGGGCTTTGAGAGGTCAGGCGTGCCGCCCACCCTGCAGGCCCACGGGCGCTCAATACGATGAGGAGGCGGCAAGTGAGGAATCTCGGCCAAAGCAAATGCGTCTGGACACCAGGCCCTGCCTGCGGGCAGACCAGGCAGTGGCATAAGTGGGGGGGCTTGGCTCTCAGCTTTCCAGGGCAGGTGCTTGATCTGTCAGTGCCGGCTGCCCTCCGAACTCCCCCTGGGCCCAAGACGCAGCTTGAACCACAAGCAGGGAAAGCTTCTTAGAGTTTCCCCAGGCCTGCCTGCCTGTCTTCGCTCCGGAGAGAAGGGTGATATCACCCCATGGTGATAACAAAAGCAGAAGTCAGGGCAGACTCCTCTTCACCTCCTTCTGCCCCTCTCCTGGTGGGCTGGGGCCCCCTCCAAGGTAAAGAGCCTCTGAATTGGACTCCACCCAACCCTGACCGTGCTCCCATCGTCCCTCCTCTCCTTTGGCCTCTCAGAGTTTCGTAGCAGAAGTCCAAAGCCCCACTTACATCATTGGCATGAACACGTCCCCTCCCCTCTGCACGGCTCTGTTTCATCCCTGCTGCACAGTGGGGAGGATGGTTCCACCCTTTGGAGCTGGTGTCAGGGTCCACCGTGGTCACTTCCCACCAGCTGCTTGTCCTGCCATTCAGCCAGCCTGGGGTCCTGGCTGCGTGCTGCCTGCTCAGCCTCCTCCCCTACTCCTTGCCCTCCAGCCTGCTGGGCCTCCTGCACTTACCCAGGGACCAGGACAGAGGAGGCAGGGGACATTGCTAAAAGGTTGGATAGAGGCTAATTAGTGGGCCACAGCATCCAGGGCAGGGCTCAGCTGGCCAAGAAAGGTTTGCCAAAGTTGTCCTTGCAGAGGATTCTGAGAGTTGCGGCACTTACCCAGGTCCCCAGGAACCCACCTCGCCTACCCTACCAGACACACACATACCCTGAAGCAGGCTGCTGTGCCATTTCTGGTCCCATTCTTGCTTCCGGGCAGGAAGGGATTTGAGACAGGCATGTAGTAGCGGAGAAGAGGGAATGACCACTGTGTGCAGGCTTTAAGGCTGGCAGGTCTGGGAGGACCCTTTTCTCCTGAGCCTGGATCTAGGGCTCCAAACCTGTCTGGGGGAAAATGTAGCCAGTCCCCTCCCTGGGCACTGGGTTCGGACTTCTCTTGAGCACAGCTAGCTGAGAGCAGTCGGAGCCTTACCCTGTCCCCTCCCCTCCAAGCACTGTCAGGGGTCATGGAGGAGAATGACTTGCCCTCAAGGTGGCAGCTTGCCTGAGCGCCACCGCAGACTCATGCTGTCTCCCAGAATGCCCTTGTCCAGCGTGACAGTACCAGGCTGTGCCCGTGGGCAGCGAGCGGTGGTGCAGGCATCCCTCGAGCTGGCGAACAGCTTGGGGAGGTAATCATCACACAGCGCAGGGAGTGCTGGCCGCCCGTGGAGCCAGGAGGTGGGACAGGCTGGGAGTAAACAGGCTTTAGCAGCAATTAGTGCAAGTTAGACATGGCCCCCAGATGTGATGGGAGGGAGCTCCTGTTTGCAACCCCTGCTCACGTGTCTGCCCACAGGGAACGAGCAAGTGGAGCTCTGAGCAAAAGACCTCTCACACACTTGGTCTCTGCCCAAATGGAATAGGATTCTCTGTGCCAGACACGGTGGTAAAGCCTTGGTTACTTGAAACCTCCAATTACCCGAGATGCTCTTGGCATTCTGTTCGTGGCACACAGGCGAACAGCAAGAAAAGAGTTATTTGACGTTTGTTTAAAACAAAACACTTGCACGCTCCGCTAGGCAGCCAGCCAGTCTTCTGTCCCTGTCCAGAGTGCTGGAGAGTAGCTCCTGTGCTCCAAACCTCAGAGCTCAGGGAACGAGGCTTGCGGGAGCATAGGCATGAATTTAGGCAGTGGACCTGTTCATTCATTCACCAGTGGTCATTTTTTGGTTGAATGGCTTGCTGTGTGGCAGGCACTATGCTAGAGACGGATGGGATGGACAAGCCATGTTCCCCGGTCTCCTGGGGCTTGTGGCACGGCCAGTTACACTAGCTGATAACTCACTGACCATTAGCTTCACATCTGATCCTCTCTAACGACTTTTTGAATATGCTCTTGGCTAATCCTCATGACAACCTTGTAAGGCAGACGGTTATTCTCCCCAGGGGAGGAAACCAAGGCATAGGGAAGTTAAGTGCCTTGGCCATGGTCATGCTGCCTAGGCAGAGAGCCAGGGTTCCAACCCAAGCAGTCTTGCTCCAGGACTTCAGCTGTTCAGGACAGTGCTCGGCATAGGGAGAGATTTTTGCTGCAGGGAGATAGAAAGCCACAACAGAGTTATAGCGGAAGCACATAACTTTGGTTGGAAGGAAGCTCCCTTGGGCTGCATAGTAGGGTCTAAGATGATGAGGCAGGATTCCCCAGACCATGTAGGCTGTCAGCCCCGCTCCTGAAAGCTCTGCCTCACAGAGCAGAACAGCTGGCAGCATCCCAGGACGGAAGGGCTGTACGCATACTTTCACTGGATTCTCCCGTCAAGCCTCATTCGTACGTCCAGCAGCGCTTGAGCCAGCTGCCCATTCACACCATCTGGGGAGCTTTTAAAAACCCTCATGTCCAGACCACACTCCGTGCCAGTTAAAACAGAATCTCTCACGGTGGGCTTGGGCCTTGACGATTTTCTCAAACTCCCCAGATGGTTCCAGTGTGCAGGCGTGATAGAACCGCTGAGCCAGAACCTTCCATCAGTACCCACATCCCGTCATGAGGAAGCCGCAACCTCCCTCCTCCTCCCGGTGTCTGTCTCTGTGTGTGTCTGTAGCTACATCAGGATGAGAAAATCGACAGCCTGGCCCTGACCGCTGGGCTTGGCTGGGAGAGTGGCAGGGGTGAGCCCTGTGGACTAGCATCTTTCCCTTGGGGTTCTCCTTTCACACTGACCCTACTGTCCCCTGGACCCTGAGCATGGGGCCCCACTGCCCCAGTGCCCCTGAACCCTCTCTCCTCCCTGTAGCACAGCACGCATATCTAGCATTTTCAGAGGGAACTCCATCAATAAGCCAAAGGCAACTGAGGACGCACAGATAACAAAACAGTGGGCCCGTTCCCAAGGTACAAGTTTGTGCCAGAGAATCCTAGTTGAAACGGGGACTTGGCCCGAGCTCCGGCACCTTTCACTCAGGGGCCTGCGGTCCTGCTGGGGCGGGCTGCTCAACACGGCTCTCCAGCAGGGTGCTGGCGGTGCACGGTCAGATTCAGTGGCCTCACCTTAGTAGCTTGGAATTGGCCATGGTGGGAGTATTTGCACCACAAAAAAAAAAAAAAAACAAAAACAAAAAACAGTAAATGCTACAAATCGGATTTTTCCCACCTCAGGGAGTAGATTGTTAAACATTAGCCAGCACACCGCTGGCTCACATCTCCCCACTTCCTTGCTATTGTTAGCGTCTTGACCACTCTCTCCCACTACCACCTTCAGCTTGTTTTTCTAGAAGCTGGTTTCCCTGGGGGTTGGGAGGTGGGGGCGGGGGCTACCTAGCTGCTTCTTACCTGGTGGTTATCTTAGGAGCTTTTCTTCTTTTTCCAATAGTAAGAGAGGTCTTAATTCTCTGACAGTGGCCCTAAATCTGAGCAGAAGGGTTTGTAACGTTAGCATTAGCAACCTTCGTTTCCAAGCATGGAGGAGAATTTTCAAAGGAGCCATTTTCACATCTGCCCCCGCCCCTGGGAGAAGAACCTTTAGGGGAGGTGATTATACTCCTATCTGCATATCCGGTCACCCCTGCCCTGCCTGACACTTGCCATACACACAGCAGGTTCGACAGTTCTGGTCCCCCACGCCCGTGTTAGATACAGGAACACAGCCAGCTGGAGGGAGGGAGGGAGGGAGGGAGGGAGGGAGAGTCCACAACAGAATTGTCATTCTTTAGGCAGTTGGAAGAAAACTAAAAGAGACCAGCCTGGGGTTGTGGGTGCGGCAGGGGTGGTGGCTCTGGAGGCGGGGGGGGGGGGGGGGGGGGCTTCCAGTGGCCCACATGAGGGGGGTTGTGGGGGGAGAACAGAGACTTCGGCAGGGAGGAACAGTAGGCACAGTAGAGCAAAGACCGGAAGTCTGCCCGGAAAGATAAATGCCAAGCAAGGGCCAGGCAATTTGATTTACTTATTAGCTGTCTCCAGAGCAGCCAGTAAGACTGTTATTTATGAGAATTGTTATGATCCGTCTTTGATCGCCTATCAGAGCCGGGCCAAGGAGTGTGCGGGAGGAGAAGCTCGTCAGCCCTCCTTTGCTGGCCAACCTGGGGACGTGGAGGAGGGAATCACAGCAGGGACTTTTCTCCTCCTTTGTTTCTCTTTCTCTGAAGCTTGTTGTGAAGGAGAAAAAAAAGCATGTCTAGGTTCATTAATGGATTCTTTCTTTTTTTTTTTTCGTACAGTTGACACTATTACGTTAGTTTTAGGTGTACGTTATTATAGTGATTAACAAGTCTACATGTTACCCTCTGCTCTGCTCACCACCAGAGAATCTACTGTCTGGCACCACAGTAGTGGATTCTTCTTCTTTTTTTTTTTAACGTTTATTTATTTTTGAGAGAGACACAGCACGAGCAGGGGAGGGGCAGAGAGAGAGGGAGACACAGAATCTGAAGCAGGCTCCAGGCTCTGAGCTGTCAGCACAGAGCCTGATGTGGGGCTCAAGCTCATGAACCTTGAGATCATGACCTGAGGCCAAAGTTGGATGCTTAATCGACTGAGCCAACCTGGGCGCCCCACAGTAGTAGATTCTTAAAACACTCCGTGCTCCCCATCCTCTCCCTGAGGTGCCTACTACATTCTCCACAGCTTGGTAACCTTATCCTTGGGGAGTGGGGGTAACCTTGGGGAGTGGGGAGCACATTATGGTCCCCTCCATAATGGCCCCTGTGAACCCGTGAGGCTGAGGACCATTTTATAGATGAGAGGTTGAGGTTCAGGGAGGTTAAGGGGCCTGCCTGAGGTTGCACAGATTTATTTTTTTTTTTAAGTTTATTTATACTGGGGGGATGCAGAGGGCAGAGAGAGAAAGAATCCCAAGCAGGCTGACAGCCCAGAGACTGACAAGGGGCCCGAACCCACAAACTATGAGATCATGACCTGAACCGAAATTGAGTTGGATGCTAAACCAACTGAGCCACCAGGCACCCCGAGGTTGGAGCCACCCAGATGCCCCCGAGGTTGCACAATTTTAAATGGCAGGTCCGAGGTTAAGGACTGGGGGTCCCTGCCCTGTCCACTCCCCCAGATGGCCTGTCTTTCAGCAGGGGGCTCAGAACCCCCGATCCACACAGTGTTTCCTGAGGGCTGTGGAGCTCAGCTTGCAGGATCACCAGGGGCCTGCACTGTCCTCTGTGCCTCCTGAGGACAGGGGCTGCTTCTGTGTTCTTCCTGTACCCCTCTCCCTGCCTCCCACCCCTGCTAGGATGCTCGGTCCAAGGTTCTGTGGGAAGGGATAGGCTCAGACACTGTCCCCGTCTGGCTCCTCCCAAGCCTTCCGGAGGGACAGACCCAGCCGTGAGTGAGGGATGCACATGTGAACGTGCTTTCTTGTTACGGACGTAATTCCCTGTCTTGCCAGGTTACCATAGTTTGCCTCCTTGTCTCTTGTGGCATTTTGAGTGGGGACTCGAAGCTCTGCCGAGCTTAGCACGACATCCTTGATCTTAGTCGGTTAAGTTTCCAGGCACCAAGGGTTGCGTCAAGGCTGAGGAATGGGGACAGGCCCCGCTGCCAGGCGAGCCTGGATTCTCGAGCACGAATGTGGCCACAGTCACCTGGAGAGGCTAAGATGGCTTCCCGGTCGCTGCCAATAGGCCTAAGGTGCCTGGCCTGGGGTGCTGCCCCTGCATCTTGACCCAGCACCTCCGAGGCCATTGTGAGGAGGTGTCCCAAAGGTGCAGACTCCACACTCCTCAGGGTCTTGGAAAATCAGGAATTCTGGCCAGAAGGAGATCATCCAGGTCAGAGGTGGGACAGCCAGCCATGTGTAAACTCTCCCGTGTGCTCCAGCCCGCGGCAGGCAACGGGCGCCATGCTTAGTTTCTAAGCTGCCAGGGAAGCCAGAGAACTTGTACCCTGGGCCACCAGGATAGGGAGCCCCGGACCCTAATTCCAGAAGGGACCTTAGATGTCATGGGGCCCAGCCCCACCCAAAGCAAGAATCCGAGGCTGCTGGTCCCTGCTGGGTTCTCTCTGTGTTGGGCGGGTCCCTCAATACCTTTTGCCACTTCTCTGGGCCCAGACCCCTTCTCCTCTCAGGGTCCTTTTAGACCGTGGGTGCCACATGTATGAAGAAGAGCCCTCCGGAGTGCTTGTGTTTATCATCCTGTCTCTAGCGGGTCCTTCTGGCACAGAACAAGTTTGCCAGTCAGTGGTGCTAATGATTAGCGAAGTAAGGTCAAGCCAACCTCAGGGAAGTAATTTCCTCTAAATACTGCCCACTCTGAGTCCGCTTTTATTGATTACTGCAAGCTGCCACAGACAGAGACAAGAGTCTGGGACGGCTGTCTGCAGCGGGAGGAGGAGGGTCAGACAGGGCCTGGAGGCACCACTGCAGCCCGGTGAGGTGACAGGAAGGTGCAGTGGACTGTGCCCCAGCCACGCTGCACTTCCGGTGTTGAGGCCAGGGTGGGGTCCTCCTTCTCTACCACGGGCCTCCGTGTGGCTTTAGGCCTCACCGTGGAAGCTCATCACCATCACAGCCATGCACTGGGGGCCCTGGGAGAGTCAGAGGAGCGTTATTCGGGCTTCATAAAAGTACTCTAGGGGCCTCTGAGTGGCTGAGTCTGTTGGTTTCAGCTCAGGTCGTGATCTCGTGGTTCATGAGATCAAGCTCTCCGTGGGGCCCTGTGCTGATGGTGCAGTGCCTGCTTGGGATTCTCTTTCTCCCTCTCTCTCTGCCCCTCCCCTGCTTGCATGTTCTCTCTCTCTCTCAAAATAAAGAAATAAAACATTTAAAAAAAAAAAAAAAGGATTCTGGAACTCCCATCCTACATTCTGCAGTCACAGGCTGAGAGGTGAGGTATCCCCAGAACGCCCTGTGGACTCTGCCTGTTCGTTATCTGTCATACTGCAGGTCGAAAACAACTTGAGTGTCCCTCTCCATACCACGGGCGGCCATGTAGTCATAAAAATGTCGCTGACTGGCAACCTGAAAAGCTGTTTACAATCCGTCATCGAGAAAAGCACATTATGGCATAGCATCTAGGAGGCCATTTTTGAGCTCTTGCTGCTCCTCACACGCACATGCAAAGCGAAGATGCCGTAAGGCCACGTACTAACACGCTAAAGGAGATTGGCTCTAGATGGTGGGACGTGGGTGATTTTGGTTTTGCTCATCAGTGTTTTCTTATTTTCTAAATTGGATGGCTGGTGCTAAAGGGCCTGCGACCTGTAACAACCTTGGTCCACAGACGCCTGGTCCTGCCTGGAATATGTGCACAGAATGGGTCAGGCCAGGGGAAGGGCCCCAACTCTTGAATGTACTGCGGTCAGAGTTGCTTAAGCAAGTGGTGGTGACAGTGGAGCCCAGCGCGGTCCCAAGCCTGAAAGAACTTAGGCGCTAGTTTAGGAGGCAGAACATTCATTCATTCATTCATTCACCCAGCACATAGTTGTTGAGCACCCTGTGGGCACTGTGCTAGGTATCGCATTTGCAGGGTGAACAAACATACCCATCGGTCTCAGAACGGGATCCACAGTACGTGTCTGGTGTGAAGTGTTATGGGAGTTTGGTTGTACACCGTAGAGAATGACAGGAGGTAGCCTGAGCTGGAATATGAGGGCCAGCAGGACCTCGCCAAATGGTAACGAGAGCACGGCCCACGGGAGAGGGGAGAGTCGAGGCCCTCTTCCTCTCCGGATGCACCGAAGTCCAGAGAATGGCTTCTGTTACCTCCGTGATGCCGATGTGCCTTGGTGGCCTTGGGAAGCGTACTTAACCTCTCCAGGTTTCTGTTTCCCCATCCACAAAATGCAGATCACTTCAGATCCTGCTCCACCCCGCAGCCGTCTCTGTCTCTCCTCAGGATGCTGTGAGCATACATTTTCCTCTTTAAGACTTATCCGGAAACTTCTAGTTGGCCCCTTGGGCTTGCCGCTTCCTAGCTTGGCTGCTCCGGTTCGTCGACTCTGCTGTTTTTGACACGGTCTGCTGGCCCCACTGCGCCTTCCTCCAAGCTGCTTATACGGCTTGAACGGTTGAGTCAAGGCAAGGAGCCACGCCTAATCCCGGCTCTGCACCTGAAGGGGCATCACTGTCTGTCAGCAGAGTGGCTTGGAGAGCACCGTGGACCCTGGAGAGGCCGGCCCCGTGGTGGACTTGGAAATGACAGCTGGGAACTCAGGCAGCACTGCTGTCTCTAGGCCAGGAGTTGTGGGGATTTGCTCCAAGGCTGGGCCGCAACTGGTCTTCATGTCATGCCCAGCAGACCTGTGGCAGGGACGTCGTCGGAAGACACCCCCTCCTCTGTCCCGCTCTCATGAGCACCAGTCGTTCTTCAGGCCCCTGGCCTCCCAGGCCCAGGGATGGAGTCAAGAGGCCAGAGAGAGAGAAATCCTAGTCCAACCCCCTCTGGAGAAAGTGAGGCAGGACCAGTGGTCCCCAGTGGCAGGTGGGGAGAAGGGGTGACTTAGCAGCTTGGAGCCTCAGTCCCCATCTCTGAAGTGAGGCTGTATTGACAGTCGAGGCTACGTTGCCCTCAGCTCGGGGCCCGGCCCTTAGCGAGTTGCTCAGTGACACCTGCCTGCCGTGATTCCCTTGCAGGGGCTGAAGGGCCGGTGGATGGAGACCAGCTCTGGCCTTGGCCTTACCCCTCAGCGTTATGGGAGGAAACACAGGGATCTGGGGATTTAGGAATTGTCCTGCCTTCACCGCTTACTGGGCCCTGTCAAAGAAAAATCAGAGCTGGTCAGTGATGAAAGCAGTAAAAACAGATTTTATTCGGGACTGTTACACTAGAGAAGAGACTGCAGTGCAGAACCGGCTTGATCCCAAGTGCAGCATGGACACGTGGGAATTGATAGCCAAGGAGCAGGGGCGGGGAGGGGGGGATCGGTGGGCGGAAATTACAAAGAGGAGGTTATCAGCGGTGAGTGAGGCTGAACCGACCTCCCAGGATTCTTGCTGCAGGCAGGCCAGGGTGAGCATACCCCACCTGGGGGTGGTGGAAGATGACGAATCCGATCAGATACCAAGGCTGGAGGATCCTGGCTAACCCAGTTTATCAGGATTCTAAACTAGACAATGAGAGTCGAACACAGAAGCACAAAAGTCAGGCTCTTAATTTTAGTTGAAGAATTCGGGGAAGCCGAAGTAGGGTCACAGAATCTCTGTCATCACCAGGAATCTGAGGCTCAGCTTCCTTATCTGCAAAATGGGTTATTGTGAGAAACCAGCCAGCACAGGGCCTCCAATATCAGTTCCCAGAAGCAGCCTCCTTTGCTGAGCCCACTTCCACAAGGTGCTCAGCCTCCCTGAGCCTTGATGTCCTGTGTCACGTGGGGGTTACAATACCCTGGGAAATGACTTTAGCTCTGAAAAGCCCAATGCAAAGGGGTTTTCCGATCTGGGTGAGCGGGGGGCAGAGAGCATGGTGTCTGTCCCCCACCCACATTGCTGGCTGTGTTGGTGGCCATGACCATGACAAAGCTGCTGCTAATTAGTGAAGAAGGTAAAGTTTCCAAGTAAGTAGCCCTTTTCAAAAAAAATTTTTTAACATTTATTTTTGAGAGAGAGAGAGCACGAGTGGGGCAGGGGCAGAGAGAGAGGGAGACACAGAATCCGAAGGAGGCTCCAGGCTCAGAGCTGTCAGCACAGAGCCCGACGTGGGGCTCAAACCCATGAACTGTGAGATCATGACCTGAGCTGAAGTTGGACATTTAACCGACTGAACCACCCAGGTGCGCCTAGTTCTCTGTTTCTGATTCCAAAGCTCTCTTTAGCATCTTAACCATCTCCCCCACCCTGCACTGTGACCCAGCACAGAACAAGGAGGCGTGGGAGATTCTGGAATGATTTCGAGAAATCTCCAGGAAACCCTTGCTCTCAGGGCAGGTTAGCAAAGATGCCATGCCTGCCATGGGGGCCTTAGAGGGCTCAGAGATTCTGTGCCCCTGGCTTCCCTCAGAGGGGGAGTCCCTGGGCTCTGGAAGGGACTATTCCCGGCTGGGTGGCCCAGAGAGCTCTGAGTGCCCTGGTCAGAAAGCCACACGCTCCTGCTGAGTCCCGGGAAGCCCCGTCGGAGGACTGTTCTCTGTCTCCTCAGGGCACCGTGGACGGTTCTCATGGTTGGTGGGGAGTTGGAGGAATGGATGCCAGGCTGGAGGGCCGGATAGGAGGTGGCCTGAAAAGCATGAACTCGGGCCAGCCGGCCTGGCTTCATATCCCAGCACTTTGCAGCTGCGTGACCATGGCCAGGTTACCTCTCCGTGACTTTCCTCAACTACAAAGTGGAGGTAACAGTGGTACTCAGCCATGCGGCTGTTGTGGGGTTTGAGAAACTTAACACGAAGAGCCGAAATCACCAGCACTTGACACGGACGATCGTTAGTTAAGCAAAAAAACTGCTGGGAATACAGGAATCCATATCGATAATAAATAAATGCGGGAGAGGGAAGGCTCTTGCCTATGGTAAAATGCTGAGGGCCTGCCGGAGTTGGAAAGTCAATTTGCAACCATCATAAAGAACAGATGAGGCAAGAATCAGCAGGTGTTCAATCTAGAGGCGATGGATTTTAATTTTCATGAGCAGGATATTTGCGTGCTCTTCAGCTATGTCCCCACAGACTTCTACATTGCAAGGGAGGAAAAAAGACAAAACAGTAATTATACAGTGGGAAAATCAAGTAACACCTCGACTCAGTGATGACAGTTAACATCACTTATGAAGGACAGATGGGTGATACCCCAAGACCATACCACCTCTGCAGTCTTTCAGCTGAGAACCCATAAAGCACCAGATAAACACAAACTGTGGGACTCTTTTTCTTTTTAACAGTTTTTTTTTTTTTTTTTTAAAAACAGGCTCCACACCCAACATCAGGCTTGAACTCATGACCCTGAGATCGAGGGTCACATGCTCTACTGACTGAACTAGCCAGGTACCCCAAAATGTGGGACTCTTTATCAAAGAGACAGATGATGGCCGTGATATTCTGCCAAAATGGTGGTGTCCTAAAAATGACAAATGAGGACAACTAAATGCAATACCTGACCCTATACTGGACCCTGCACTGGAGGGAGGGAGGGACTGCTACAAAGGACATGGTTAGGTCACCTAAGAAAACTGAAATATGGGCCGTATGTTAGGTAACTGTTCTCTCAGTAGAAACTCATGAAATTGACAGCTATGTTTGCAACAGAAAATGTCTATTCTTAGGAAATACACAATGAAGTAGGGATAAAGGGCCATGATATATGTTACCCTCAAGTCAGAAAAAAGGTGTGTGTGTGTGTATGTGTGTGTGTGTGTGTGTGTGTGTGTGTGCGTGCGTAGAGAGAGAGAGACGGCGAGCGGGCATTTGCACAAATGATAAAGCAAAGAGGGTAAAATGTTAATTGGTGAATCTTGGTGAAAGGTATGTGGTATTCTCCGTACTGTTTTTACCTTTACAACTTTTTATAAGTAAGAAATTATTTCCAGGTAAAAAGAGTAACCTGAGAAAATAATATTTAAAGTGTCCCCAAGTGGGGCGCCTGGGTGGCGCAGTCGGTTAAGTGTCCGACTTCAGCCAGGTCACGATCTCACGGTCCGTGAGTTCGAGCCCCGCGTCAGGCTCTGGGCTGATGGCTCAGAGCCTGGAGCCTGTTTCCAATTCTGTGTCTCCCTCTCTCTCTGCCCCTCCCCTGTTCATGCTCTGTCTCTCTCTGTCCCAAAAATAAATAAACGTTGAAAAAAAAATTAAAAATAAAATAAAATAAAATGTCCCCAAGTAAAAATATTCTTACACTGAATGTCTAAAGCTGGACACACACTAGTAGGTTCCACTTGTCTTAAGCTTAGGGATAGGCAAATGAATCAATGGTGAAAAAAGTCAGGGTGGGTTGGGGTGCCTGGGTGGCTCAGTCGGTAGGCGTCTTCTGACCTCGGCTCAGGTCATGATCTTGTGGTTTGTGAGTTTGAGCCCCGTGTCGGGCTCTGGGCTGACAGCTTAGAGCCTGGAGCCTGCTTCGGGTTCTGTGTCTCCCTCTCTCTCTGCTCCTCCCCCACTCACATTCTGTCTCTCTTTCACAAATAAACATTAAAAATTTTTTTTCTTTTAAAGTCAGGGTGGGGATAAACTGGAAAGAAGCACAAGAGAACCCTATGTGTTATAGCTCGATCTGGATGGAGGTCACAGGAGTGCATACCTGATTGTACGCCTTCCTGTAACTGAGGCGTTTGCTTACATGTATATCCAAAAAAAAAGTGGTGGTGCTCTGGGAAAAAACATAAATAGTCTGAGATCTATAATACAGTGCCATTGACCTAAGTTAAAATTATGTGGGGGCTCCTGGGTGGCTCAGTTGATTAAGTGTCCGACTCTTAATCTCAGCTCAGGTCTGGATCTCAGGGTCGTGAATTCAAGCCCCACGCTGGAGCCCACCTAAAAAATACCTATATTGCTGTATTATAACATGTCAAAGTGGTCTAAAATTAAAAACGAAACAACCACAGGAGCAGAAAACCCTCAATCTGCCCAACGCAAGGCACGCAAAAGAGGTAGGAGTTGATTTTTGTCATTACTAATGGCCTGGCCCCGTCCTGGCTGGAGTGGGAGGTCACACGGTGTGTGGGCTGCTTGCAGAATTGGATCAGGGCGGAGGGAATGTTTGCCTCCAGGGCGTCTGGGCCTGCGTGTCATGGCATTGGCTCCTGGTTGGTTGCCGGCTATGTGCAGCCACTGTTCTGAGTGCCTTGTATTAACTCCTCGGAGCCTTAGGACGACCTTATTGGATAGGTGGTATTATTCCCCCCATTTCACAGGTGAGGAAACTGAGTCACAGAAAGTTGGTTTAATTTGCCCAAGGATACACAGCTAGAAAAGGGCACAGCTGGGATTTGAACCCAGGTGGCTTGGAACATTCTCTAAACTACAACATGCCCTCTCCTAAGTAGACTGTCCCTTACAGTGCTCCAAAGTGGGGAACAGAAACACAGAGTGGTTGTCCCTCACGTCTCCCTGGGCCCCATGGGAGGGCCTGGCTCCCTGGGCTGAGAGGTCCTATAGGCCCTGGTGTTCCAAACTGCAGAGCTGTGCCCTCAGGATCTGGGCCTGAAAGATGCCATCTAGATGCCACTGACACGACCTCCCAGTCCCCTCACTGCGCCCAGCTCTCACTCTGGCACCCTGGTCCCATTCTTTCGCCCCTCCCTCCCTCCCGCCACAAATACCCCTTCCCCTCATTCAGATCCCACCTACCCTTCACGTCCTGGCTCGATTGCCATCTCTATGCCCGGCCTGGCCCCTTCCTCCCTGGACCCCTGCAGTCTTTTTGAGAACTCAGATTCCAACCTGGGCTCAGCTAATTACGAGTTTGGGACCTTGGGTTGCCTTGAGCAACTTACTGAATTTCTCTGGGCCTCAGTTCCTTTTCATGGTAGTATCTGATGTTCATCAAGTACTGGGTGGAGTACATCTACTCTCCCGTTTGTCCTCAAGCCACCCGGCAAGGTATATCCTGTAATATTATTAGGATTAGTCATTTGCTCACAGCTGTTAACGTGGCCTGCGGGATCTTGACCTGAAGACTGAGTGATCCTAAAGGTTAGATATGAGACTCTACTGGTAGCAAGAGCAAATATAGCTGCTGCCTTGTTCTTTCTTTTTTTAAAACTGAGGTAAATTTCATGTATCATAAAATTAACCATTTTATTTACTGATTTTTTTAAAAACAACTTTAATGTTTATTTTTGAGAGACAGAGAAAGACCATGAATGGGGGAGGAGCAGAGAGAGAGGGAGACACAGAATCCGAAGCAGGCTCCAGGCTCTGAGCTGTCAGCACAGAGCCCGATGCGGGGCTCGAACCCACGAACCATGAGGTCATGATCTGAGCCAAAGTCGGATGCTCAACCGACGGAGCCACCCAGGTGCCCTGTATTGATTTATTTTTAAGTAGGCTTCATACCCAGCACAGAGCCCAACGTGGGGCTTGAACTCACAACATGAGATCAAGACCTGAGCTGAGCTCAAGAGTCGGACACCTAACCGATGGAGCCACCCAGGCTCCCCATAAAGTGAACCACTTTAAAGTGCCCAGTTCGGTGGTATTCGGTACATTCACGGTGTTCTGCAACCTTCACTTTACCTGGTTCCAAAGTATACTTTCCTCACCCCAAAGGAGGCCCTGCACCCACTCCCCCACCCCCCGCAACCACTAGTCTACTCTCTGTCTCCATGGAGTTGCCCATTCTGGGCCTTTCCTATAAATGGAATCCTACGCTATGTGACCTTTTGTGTCTGGCTTCTTTCATTGAGCGTGATGTTTCTGGGGCTCATCCCAGTCATGGAGTCTGTCAATGCTTCCTTCCTTTTCATGGCTGAATGGTATTCGGCTGTTGGGATTTAACCACACTCAGTGTATCCTCCCCCCTGTCGGTGGGCATTGGCTGCTGTGACTAGTGTCGCCGTGGACATTCGTACACAAGTATTTGCTTGAGTTCCTGTTTTCAGTTCCAGTTCTACCCAGGAGAGGCTTTGCTGGGACAAATGACAATCCTAGCGCTGAACTGGGTTTGGGGGCATGTTTCCCAGAGTGTGGTTGTAATGGGGTGATGAGCCCCGAGGGCCCCCCACCCGGGGCTGGGAGCCAGCAGCTAAGCCCAAGTGCGGGGGCTGATGGAGAGCTGGATCGGCGTCTTCCTGTCCCTACCTACCTGGGCCCCCCTGACCTGTCCTCTCTTCTCAACAGACGTACCCGTGGAGAAGCTGGCTGCCATGTCCGCCTTGCGCCGCGTCAATCTCCGCTTCAACCCGCTGAACGCTGAGGTGCGCGCCATCGCTCCGCCACTCATCAAGTTTGACATGCTCGTGTCTCCTGAGGGCGCACGGCCCCCTCCACCTTAGGCCTCCCTCCTCGTGCCCACCCAGCAAGGGACAGAGGCCACCTGGCCTGGCACCCTGAGGGGAGGGAGTCCCACAGACCCATGGGAGGCCGAGCCTGGGGGGCTGGGGGCGGGTGGGCCAAAGAGCACGTGGTGGGAGGGGGTGCAGCCGGCCCCGGATAGATAGCTTAGAGCAGTAGCGGGCCCTGGAATGCCCAGACGGAGGAGGTGAGGTGGGGCTGGAGCCTGGCCGCTCACAGCTTCTGTGCACACTTGGGCAGGACCCCCACCCTCTCTGAGCCTTGTTACTTGGGGAAACGGGCAGTGGCGGAGAGGGCCTTTGCCTCCTCTGAGCTCCTTGGAGGCTTTTCGGGCAACAGATGCCTTCAAGTCACCTTCAAATCATCGGGCACCTTCTGAGCCCACAGATGCCCGTCGCCGAGCGCTTTCTGGGTCCCTGTGGGTTTGAGACCTTGTTTCTGGTGTTGAGAACCAGCCTCTGCCCTGAGAGGACTAGAAGACAACCTCCATCGGTTTATCATTTCCCGAGGACTGACCCACATGAGGCCCCCTCTGGGGCCCTATCCTCAGCCCTGTGGGTCTCTGGATTGGCGGGAGCCTGAACCGGGAGACACGGGAAAGCCGTGGCCAAAATGTGGTCGTGTGCTCTGGCCAGAGCTGAGAACGTGTATATAGGAGCCCAGTGGCCCATCGGGCCAGGAACCCGGAGGAGCAAATCAGGTCTGCTCTGTCCTTCCTCATGATTAAGCAATCAGTGGCGTAGGAAGTTCTGAGGACAGACCAGGTGAGCCTGGCATCACCCCTTGAGCCCCAGGAGAGGTGACTTGAGAGAAACAAAGCCAATTGTGCCTGTGGCTCTGGTACGAGGTAGTTGGCTCTGGCGTCTCCCTCTGGCAGCAGCCCCACTGCCTCACCATTGGCCCACCGGGGGGGCAGAAGGCTCTATGGACCATTGGATTTGTGGCTGGCCAGCTCCCAAGCTCCCGCCCAAAGCCCGATGACCTCGTCATTCCTGGACCCTCCACCTGGAGTCTAGGATGTGGCCAGGCCACAGGGCTATCTACCACCCCTGTCTGCCCAGGACTGAGGGGTTTCCTGGGACACGGGATGTCAGTGCTACCACGGGGACAGTACCTGGCAAACAGGGACAACTGGCTTCCTACCAGGAGAGGGCCTGGGGCTCTTGATTTCTGATAGCATCTGTGGTTTGGAGAATCCCTGATCTCTCAATTCCCCAGGTATCTAGCTCCCGTCTACTCATCCGTGGAGCAGGCAGACTCACAGTCCACAGCCCATCTGGCCCAGACCTTCGTCTTGGTCGGGAGACACCCAAGGCTGCAGGACTTGGGGCAGGCCAGGCCACCAAACCCTACATCCATGCACTGGTAGCCACTCTTCCACCCCCAGGGCTAAGCCACTCCCAGCCCAGACCTTCATTCTCAGACTGCTGTGTTCCTTCCCCCCTGCCCAGGCCCCCTGTCTCTTGGCAAGGACTGTTGACCACCACTGTTGGCCCATCACTGAGCACTCAGTGTCCCGGGAGATGCTCATCTCATAAGGCCTGGCTTTCCAAGCTCTGGGAAAGGGGTTTGCAGGGCGAGGAGGAGGTCAGGGTGGGATTTTCGGGGCTGCAGGGTCCGCTGTGGATGAGTGAGAACTGTGGTCCAGGCCTTACCTGCCCTGTGCCCTGGGGTGGGCTTACTCCTTGTCAAAGAGGAGGTGCACTTTTCTGATACGCACAAAGGCGCTGTATGGCCAGAGCCTTGCAACTCAAAGTGTGGTCTGTGGACCAGCAGCACCGGCATCCATGGGAACTTGTTAGAAATGCAGAATCTCAGGCCCCACCCCAGAACTCCAGAATCAGCACCTGCATTCAACAAGAGCCCTAGGTGATTCCTGTAAGCACTTTACTGTTTGAGAAGTAACGGCCTAGGGGTGGCCCTGGGGCTGAGGTTCTCAGCCCTCCCCCTGCTACTCCAAGCCTCTGAGTCTGTGCTCACCCCCCTCCCTAAACTAGCTCTGGGAGACCCCGGGCCTTAGATCTTTTCAGAGTGTGTGTGACTCTCCCGGTGAAGGGAATGACCTGAAGTCACCAAGATATGAGGGTTGGGCTTGCCTGGCCCTCTGGACACTGCCTTTCTGGTTAACCTCTGCAGAGCTAACTCCTGCTTCTAGGTCCTCACGTCAGGCCCGTTGCAGGAGTTGCTTCTGGAAGTTCTTTTGTACTCCTCTTGGAGAGTTTGCCCTCGCCTGTCTGGGAAAGCTTGAGCAGTCAGAGAAACCCCCTAGTCACAGCCCCCAGTGTGAATGAGCCCTTAGTTTCAGTCTGCAATAAAGAATGCATTGGTTTCATCTGCCTGATTGGCGCTTCGTTCATTCTGTCCACACAGACCTCCCGTGGCCTGGGTGTTAAACCCCAGGGGCTGCCCCTCTTGTTGGAAACTTGAGATTAAAAAGGATACCCTGGGGTGATACTCAGAATACTCCCAGAGGGGTGCAGGCCCTGCCGGTAGGAGTGATACGTGCCCAAGAACCATGCTGCTGCAGGACAGACAGATGCCAGCCCTGGGGGTGCCGCACACTTGGAAAAGGATGAAGGGACCTGCTGTTCCCTACTCGCATGTGTGCTCTCTCTATTTTTTAAAAAAAATTTTTTAATGTTTATTCATTTTTGGAGAGAGAGAGAGACAGAGAGCAAGCAGGGGAGGGGCAGAGAGAGAGGGAGACACAGAATCCGAAGCAGGCTCCAGGCTCTGAGCTGTCAGCACAGACCCTGACACAGGGCTTGAACCCACAAACTAGGAGGTCATGACCTGAGCCAAAGTCAGACACTTAATCGAGTGAGCCACCCAGGTGCCCACGCCCCCTCTCTCTTAAAAATGTCTTTAAAGGGGCGCCTGGGTGGCGCAGTCGGTTAAGCGTCCGACTTCAGCCAGGTCACGATCTCGCGGTCCGTGAGTTCGAGCCCTGCATCGGGCTCTGGGCTGATGGCTCAGAGCCTGGAGCCTGTTTCCGATTCTGTGTCTCCCTCTGTCTCTGCCCCTCCCCCGTTCATGCTCTGTCTCTCTCTGTCCCAAAAATAAATAAACGTTGAAAAAAAAAATTAAAAAAAAAAATGTCTTTAAATGTTTACTTATTTTGAGAGAGAGGGAGTACGAGCAGGGTAGGAGCGGAGAGAGGGGAAGAGAAAGAAAGAATCCCAAATAGGCTATGCACCGTCAGCACAGAGCCAGATACGGGGCTCGATCCCACAAACTGCAAGATCATGACCTGAACCAAAATGGAGACTTGGACGCACAAATGACTGAGCCACCCAGACACCGCACGTTAAAAAAAAAAATTTTTTTTAAGTCCGATTTTGTTTTCTAAATCTGAAAGACCAACTCAGTTTGTCTTGAGTTTTGTGCCACAGACTCCATTATTTTTTTTTCTTTTTTTTTTTAAATTTTTTTTCCACGTTTTTATTTATTTTTGGGACAGAGAGAGACAGAGAGAGAGGGAGACACAGAATCGGAAACAGGCTCCAGGCTCTGAGCCATCAGCCCAGAGCCCGACGCGGGGCTCGAACTCACGGACCGCGAGATCGTGACCTGGCTGAAGTCGGACGCTTAACCGACTGCGCCACCCAGGCGCCCCTCCATTATTTTTATTTAACAGACAGAGTTTAGTGTCATCTAAGCAGGTGGCAGATATTAACTCATTGAATCCCGTAACAACCCTAGCTAGTGCGGAGCTGGACAAAATCCCTTTCCTTCTCTGGGCCGTTTCCTGTCTATAAAGGGGCCGCACCAGAAGATCTCCAAGGGCCTTTCTGGAACATGCGATCCCTCTTTCTTCATTTTGGATCAACCTGGATACAGGCTGCCCACCCTCACCCCAAAGGCCAGACAGAGGGCTCCGTTTATTCTGGCCCAACGCTGGCTCACCAAAAATCGCACCCGATCGGTCCACTCATCAGACAAAGCTCGAGACTCCTCGCGGCAGAGAAGCTCTGCCTCGAGAGAGTCCGACTCGCGTCCTCCCTGCGGGAGGACAAAAGTCACGGTGGTTAGACTTTGGAGTCTGGTTTCAGGTGGGTTTTCAGTGTGGCGGAGACAGACACGTTGCCCGAGGCTGGGTGAAGATTATGGTCCGGTTTAGGGATGGACCGCATTTTGAGGCAAGGAGTTCCAAGAGTCTTAAGATGTACACTCTTGGCTGATGCTATTCACTAAAGAATTGAGCAGTTGGTTCCTTTAAATGATTCGGGAAGCTCCCAGAATGAACAGCAAACTTCTTTACAACTTTTACTTCCTGGGCAAGGGCTTCCTGGCATGGTACCATTATGCTGAAGAAGACAGTGGTATAACAAAGTCTTATTAACGGAGACAGTAAGCTGTGTGGGGCTGGAGGGGTTTTTAAATTACCATTGAGATAGAGCTGACGTATAACCTTATATTAGCTTCAAGTGTCCAGCTCGATGATTCAGTCTACGTACACATTGTGAAAAGACCACCGCAATGGCTAGTTGACGTCCATCACCACACGTAGAGGGTATCGATCGTCAGTCTCTCTGGAACACCATGTCGGACCCCGCTTGGGTGCTGCCCTTTCTGTGAAACGTGCCGGGTGCTTCTCAGAAAGGCGGCCCTGGTGTGGGAGCAGTTTCTGGAAGGGTGAGTGCTGGCGGCCGCCCCAGAAGGCCTGACCCGAGCCCCTGGAGAGATGCCAAGGCTGGGAAGGGCAGCCTGGGAGACCACGTGACTCGGGCCCAGGGGCAGCCAGACCGTGCTGCGTCCAGACCTGTGTCTCAGGGCCCGGTGGGCCGGACCCCGCCCTCAGAGAAGGGCCAAAACCCAGCTGCTTTAGGTCTGAGCAAGAGCACCCAGTGAGCTCCTGCTGTTTACCAGCACCAGGCAGGCATGTGTGTGTTTCTCATTTACCATTGGCAATCAATCCCCCCCTCGGCACCCACCGAGCAGGTGAGGAGACAGCGTCAGTGAGGGGTTAGCAAGGGCCCAGAGAGGAACAGAGCCGGGGATTGAACTGGGAGGCCGGCTCGGTCAGGAGAAACGACGGCTTTCTCCAGCTCACACGCGGCTTTTCGCATCACAGTCCTGTGAAGAGGCCTCTCTGAGCCTCACTCTCCTCATCTGGGAAACGGGTGCTCCCGCTGCCTTCCTTCCCTAATGTCGGAGGGGTTAGCCACAGATGATGCAGGGAAGCAGCCCTCGGTGAGGAGCGCTGCACCCATTTCACACGCCCGAGAGCTTCCTCTCCCATCCGCGGACACCTGCCATGTGTGAGCACGGCCCTAATGCTTCCGCAAGAACCTCCCAGCTCTCAGGGCACACGCGCCTGTCACGCATCGCTGGAGCACATCTGGATGCTGGTGGGAGACCGACTCCCACGGGGAATGAGAAGACCGACAGACACCCCCGCCCCACCCCCCCACCCCCGCCGCCACCCGCTCACCCCACGCTCACCGGTTCAGGCATCTCTGAGACTCTGTCGCAGGCTCTGGAGGTCAACAGATGACTCAGGATGGTGAGGCCCTCAAGGCCTTGGCTCGGGGCCAGCCGGGGCTCATGATGCACCGTGTGCGTGCATCCAAATTCTTACAGCCACGGGACCCGGGCACCCTCTTTCCTGTAGACCGGAAGCACTTAAATTAGGGTGTCTTCGAGGTGGCCCCTGCGGGACTGCCACCTCGCACGGCCCCAGTGGGTGTCATTCGTGATGCACTCTAGCTAACTGGCACCAGTTACACAGAGAACAATGCGAACGGGCTCCTGAAATCCTGCAAGGGACGGCTCTGGGTCTCTGGACCATACGAGAGAGTCAGTCACTTGGGCGTTGCTCCCAGGCCCGCTGGAGCCCCAGTAAGCCAGACTGGAAGCGGAGCCCACACCCCTGCACCTTGAAGGGCCTCTGTTCTCCCCTGCTCAGCACCCAGAGCGGCCTTCTAAATCCCAAGTCACTCATCCGCCCAAGTCCTGCGGCGGTTCTCCAATGCACTTCAACACAAGTCCTTATAAGGGTCTTCAAGCCTGATGTTTTCCTCCTTCCATTACTGCTGTTTCGGGCTACCCGCTCCTTCACTGCATTCCGGGCACACTGGCTTCTGCTGTTCCTCTAATACTCCAGGCTGCTCGTGCCTCAGGGCCTTTGCATCTCACCAGGGAAGTCTGCCTCCCAAGGACTGACAAGTAGTAGGACATCCTCCTCACTGTGATCCTCCCATCCCTCACAAGCCACGAGGTACCGTGGCTGGGACTCTTCCTAAGTGGAGTGGCCGGTAGCTGGTACCCACAGGCCGCATGGGCAGTCCCCTAGCACCCCCCCCCCCCACCAGCCTGCCACTGTGCCTAAAGTCCCGCCACTATGAGACCACTGCTTATGTTTAGGCTCTCCCTGTGATCGATCTTATTCCGGCCCCTGTCAGGATGGCGAAGGGGGGTTCCCTAGAGAACCTCCCTGAGACGTTGCCCGGGCCCTTGCCGCTCAAAGCGTAGTCCTTGAGCAGGCAGGATCGACAGCACCTGGGGACGTGTCGGAACTGCAGAGGCCTGGTCCCTCCCCAGAACTTCTGAGTCCGAATCGCATTTTAACGAGAGGCTCACGTGGTCTGCGGGCCCCCTGAAGTTTGAGAGCCTGGCTTTCGCCGGCTGAGGCGCAGTCTCGCCACGTCCAAGTCCCTGTGGCAGGCAGCGCCCAAGTGTAATTTTCAGAAGCTAAAGACATGTGTCTTATGATAGCATGAACACGTGCCAAAGATTTCATTCAGTTTTATTAACTGATGAGGGAATCCGTAAGATGGTAAAGCTCGTTCCCAGAGCACTTGAGGGACTGGAGTTTCTGTGGCTCTTTACGGAAGAAACAGCTGGGGCAAGAAATGGTCACCCGGGGCCGACGTTCCTTCCTGCTGTAAAACAAATCCACAAGTTCACTGGTAACTTCTTAAGAGCCTGTGCCCTTCACTAACGGCAAGTAACAAACCACCGTGGTAACAGTAACAAACCACCGTGGTACATTCACGTGGGCAAGCCTGTTGAACAGCACTTCGAGCGTGCACTTTCTGTCTTGGCCTCGTCTCTAGGTTTGGTAACATTTCCTAATAACAGATTCCCCTGGGAGGGTGTGACTGTTCCCCGGCCCAAGCAGATCACCAGCTCTGTGTTTCCGTTAAAGGATCCAAACCTTGAGGGAAAGGAAAACCAGCACTGCAAGAAAAGGAACAGAGTAAAAAAACAAACAAAGAAACAACACCAAAAAAAAAAAAAAAAAAACAGAGGAGGTGAAAAAAGCAAAATAAAAATGTACACTAACAGCTTACCACGTGTCTGTGACTTTGCCAAGTGCTTTCCATTTCTTTTCCCCCTTAGTGCCCACAACGACGCAAGGAGATCGCTACTTTTTGTGTTTCCGCTTTCTAGATGAAGACACTGAGGACTGGAGGAGCCCGGGATCCTGGCCAAGGTCAGACAGAATAACTGACATGCAAACCCAAGCCTTTCGAACACGGTCGATGTTTCTTAGAATTGTCGTCCAGAGCCCAGGAAATGGTTTACAAAAGCGCCCCCCACCCCCACCTGGAGGAGGCCCCTGGGCGGCCTCCAGAAAGCTGCCCGCCTTCCCCAAGAAGCTTCAACACCTTTGCCAAACATGTGTTCTTCCTGACACTGTGGAACTTGAACCCCGCTTTGAGCCAGAAGCCTGCACGGCCACCGCCCAGGGTGCAGGAGCCCACCCCGCCCGTCTTCCAGAAGAGACTTCTTCCAGAAGAGACTTCTCTTCCAGAGAGAGACTTCTTCTCTCCCCAGAAGAGACTTACCTTCCAGAAGGTAAGAAGAGACTTACCTTCTCCAGAGGAGAAGGTAACTGTCAGAGTAAGAAAGTTCTTCTGGTCCGAACCTCTCTCATTTGGTTTTTATTCATTTATTTTTGAGAGAGGCAGAGAGAAAGAGAGAATCCCAAGCAGGCTCCGCGCTGTCAGCACAGAACCCTGTGCTGGGCTCGATCTCACCAACCGTGAGATCGTGACCTGAGCCGAAATCAAGAGCCGGACGTTTAACCCACTAGCCACCCACGTGCCCCAACCTCTCCCATTATCTAGATGGGAACACCGAGTTCCAGAGGGAGTGTTCCAAAGGGCACGTGGAGAGGCTTGCCCAAGACTGAGCAGGGAGCTGGGGGCAGAACCCTAACAAATGCACAGGCTTCCTGGCTCCTGCCTTGGGTTCTTTCTGGGGCCCTCCCTGGGGCCTGCGGTTGGGGGAGCTTGTCTGTTTCGCACTCCCCGCCTCTCCTCCAGGGCTATGCTGCTGTAGCCGAGCTGTAGGAGTGAGTCAGCCATTAGAGCAATGCAGATAACAACTCGGACCTCCTTCCTTAGGGAGAGCTCACTAATCAGCATTTGAAAGCATTCTGAAGGAAGCGCTCCTCAGAGGCTGACTGGGGAGAAGGAGGGGCACGTCCCGGCTCCCAGAAAGGGCCCCCACCTCGGTCTAGACCCCAGCCTCTCTGCAGCTCCCCTGGCCTCGTCCTTCAAGGGCATAGTCCCTCCTCCCCTAACCCCCTCCACGACCACCAAATAGATGCTGGAAACCCCAGCAGCGTGCTGGGGTCTGCTTCCCAGGGACCGTATTGCCACCAGGCTGAGACCCCTACCCCTTCCCTGTGGATTTGAACCTTTTCAAAACGATGGCTGTGCCATCGGCCTTCCTTGCCCTAAAGGCCGAGTGCGTTTTCATTTCCAGGCTGGGAAAGAGAGACTGGGTCTCCCATCAGAGATGCTTGGCTTTCCCACCGCCCAGGATTTCCCACAGGGCACCCCGTAGCTTCATGCCAACCTCTCCTCGGGCTCCTATCAACTCTCTCAGGCAGCTCAAAACACACCTCCAATCCAGCTGGGAGGGAAGGAGTTCATGTGAGGGGCCGGCCTGGGCCTGTGCATTCCATCCGTACCCACCCAAGGCCTGTGACCAGGACACTAAACCTCCAAGGCCTGGGGCGCCCGGGTGGCTCAGTCAGTTGAGCATCTGACTCTTGATTTGGACTCAGGTCCTGATCCCAAGGTCGTGGGATCGAGCCCCGTATTGGGCTCTGTGCTGAGAGTGGAGCCTGCGTAAGATTCTCCCCCTCTCTCTCTACTCCCCCCACCATCTCCCTCTGTCCCTTTCCCCCACTTAGATGCTCTCTCTGTCTAAAATAAATTTGAAAAATAGAGAAAATAAACTTCCAAGGAGAAAGGCGGTCCTTCGGGCATGATATTGTCTCCTTTGACCTCCCTCACTGCCCGCCCCCCCCCCCCCCCGCCAGAAAGCTTGATTCTAAGAAGATCCCCCTCTACCTCCTCCCCTGCTCCCTTGAGACCCTTCTCCAAGCAGGTGTCCACATTGATTCTTCAGTACAGAAGGCTCTTCTCCTGTCAAGGAGCTTCTCAATCTCCCTGCCCTCATGCCACCTCCTGGTACCCGGCTCTTCAGGTGGAAATCTGTTTCCAGGACAGTGGGGCTTTCCGTGAAAAGATTCTTTGCATTACAGCTGATAGGGGTGGGTCGGGATGGGGAGCAGCCCCCCTGAGGATGAGGGGCCAGGCCAAGAGCTTGGCCAGAATGGGCAGAGAAGGAAGCCCCGAAGGGGAGACCCCCTCAAGATGGACAGAGATCGCTTCTGTGCCCTGGATGATTACACCCATAGTTTCTCAGATGCTGTCAGAGGGCCAAGACCCTCGAGGCTGGGGTGGGGGTGGCAGGGCCAATGCCCAAGGAGTCCAGAAGAGGGTTCTTTCTCTTTTAGCCAGCTGTGCAGTGTGGGGTAAGGCATCGACTAATGCAGTGGCTTCACCTGCCAAATAGGAGCAATGGTGCCTTGATTAAAGGGCTCTGGATCCGAGGTTCAGGATTGGGAAGTACCCCGGCCCTGCGGTCAGGTGAACCTAGGAGAAAGGCATGATCTAAACCAGAACGTTGAGGTGCCTCGGGTTTCCTGGGAGCCCCTTTGGGATAAGGAGGGGAGTGAAAGGGGGCACTTTTTTTTTTTTTAAAATCTGCATGGAAAGATCTTTACCCAGTCTGTTTGGCTTCTACCCATAGCTTTGGGGATAAGGAAGGGCACCATATTATGGGCACCTGACTTCTAATCCCACAGCAACCTTGACAAGAGGATCATAAATCTCGTTGTGCAGATGGGGAAGAGGAGGTTAGACGGCTTAAATGACTTACCCTGGGTCACACGGGTAATAAATGGTGGAGGAAGAATTCACACGCAGGTCTTTCTATCCACGGCATGGCCCTCCCTGCCCCTCAGAGGCTGGACCCACTGAGATCATTGTGGGTGGTGCTTGGGCGTGTTCGTGTACTTAGGCATCGTGCAAAGGTGGAAGAAGGAAGTCTGTAGAACAGGAGGCAGAAGGAAGAAAAAAGAGGCTTTGTGATCCGGAACCATTCAAATAAAAAAGATGGGGAGTGTGCGAACTTGGCCACAAGCCTAAGTGAATGCCCTAGAACGATGTGGCTGCTGAGGAAAAGTGAAAGGCAGAGAAAAGGGAAAGAAGGGGGGCGGGAGTGAAAAAGTGGGCTTTTAGTCAAAGCCTAGTGCCCAAATTAATTCAGCTCCTATTTATTGAGCACCTGCTATGTTCCAGGCACGGCTGTAAGCGCTTGACTGTATGGTGGGTACTGTTATTATCCCTATTTTGGAGAACAGGGGAAACTGAGGCACAGAGAGGTTATATAACTTTCCCCGAAGTCACACCTACAGTGAATGGCAATGCCAGGCTATGCAGATGTTGCAGCGGTGCCCTGACCTCCACGTTGATCAAGGCGGCTTGATAGGACCTGTCACAGTCAGAGGGACTCTAAGAACGGTGAGCACGTCCCTTGGAAGGTGGATGTGATGTGATCATTACTCAAGACGGTAATGATATGAGTAAGATTTATGGAGCACTTATATGTGCCAGGCACTATTTCAAGTGCGTCACGCAGAGTAACTCCATTCATCTTCAACACGGCTTTAGGAGATAAGTACTATTATTTGTCCCATTTAACAGATAAGCCTGAGGCAAGCCACAGGAAGAAAAAAGCCCAAAGAAAATCAGATGTTAAGCCTGCGGCAGGGCGGCCTCGAGAGAGTGCTCTCCATCCCCCCTTTTCTCTAAGGGCCATCTATCCCGGGCAAAGAGAGGGTGATTTGAGGATCCAGACACCTGCCCCAGGGCGGGGTTAGACCCAGTGGCCTCTAAGGCCTTCCAGCCCTGAGACTTGGACAGCCACTCAGGGCAGAGGAGGAGCTGGAGGGAGGCTAGGAAGGAGCTGGATTCCAACCCTTTCCTCAAAACCCCGGATATAGACCCCACCCCACCCCACCCCCAATACAGGAAGGAATGGGCCATTCACTCTCATCTGCCTGGAAACCAGGATCTTCGTTCATGTGACAAAAGTCTATGGCGGTGACTACTGGGGGATGATGAGGGCTCGGATAACGGGAGGGCGCTCCCATCCTGCTCAAGGGACCATTTGTTGGACACCTACTAGGTGCTGGGCAGAAACTTTGACATCTCACGTACTCCCCTTGAAACCATTTCACAAACGCAGAAACGGAGACTAGGGTGCGATCTTAGAAACTTGCCCCGGGGGAAAGCGGTGAACGCCTGGGCTCCCTGATTCCAAAGTCAGTGGCCATCTAGGAGACACATTGTCCCCACTCTCCTGGCAGAGCTCAGAGCTGATGGCGAGCCCCCACCTCCCTCCTTTGGCGCTCCTGTGTACTCACAGCTGCCTCTCATCCCCTTCTCAGCGGGACCCCAAGATCCTGGACACTAGGGTGGGTGACTAGGGGTCAGGCTGGGGTGGGATAAAGAGGAGGTGCGGGGCCGGGGGCCGGGATGTGTGGCACCGGAGAGAGGTACAGAGTTAGTGGACGTCGCTGGCAGAGCTGCAGTAGGCGGTGGGGTGCCTCCTACTTTGGAGGGGCGCTGGGTCCCTGCGGAGACGGCCTCGTCGACGAGGCGGCCCGGCACACAGCGGGCAGGGGGCGCTGCGGCGGGCACAGGCGTGCGGGTTGCCATGGCGACGGCGCCGCGCGCTGGCCCCCTCCCTCGCTCCAGCCTCGGGAGGCTAGGGGCAGCGGGCTGCCGGCTGCAGAGCGGGGCAGGCAGCAGCGCTGCGCGGGAGCCCGACCCCTGCCGGGCTCACTCTGGGCCCTGAGGGGGAGCGAGACCCCGCGAAGGACCCGGCCCTGCGGGCGCACGCCCCCTGCCCGCTTCCTGCCGGCCCCGGACTCGATCCGCTGAGCTCAGAGGTAGGGGCGCGGGCAGGCCGACCAACCCAGCGCCCGGAGACTTCCCCCCTGCCCTGCCAGGTCCGAGGGGCCCGCTGTGCCCTTCCCCAGAGCCGGCAGGAGTGGGCAGCATGGAGGGTGAGTGAGCCCGGAGCTGGGGCTGAGGGTGGGCTCAGGTACTGACTCAGGAGCAGCGAGCCAAGGGAGGGCAAAGGGGCTGGGGTATCTGATCACTGACAGCTGTCCAGAGCCAGGCACTGTGACAATGTGTGTGTGACAGCAGCAGAAAGACACTGAGAGAGGGAGAGAGAAAGACCTAGAGTGCTCCGTACTGTGTGTGCGTGTATGTGTGTGCCAGAGACAGAGACAGAGAGACAGGGCGGGAGAAAGAGATCTGGTGCCTCTCCGTCCGTGTGTGCATGCACCCTGCCTCCTGTGTGGGCAGGGGGTCATTTGAAACCAGGTGAGCTCAGCTATTGACCTCAGTGGAATTGTCACCCACCGACTTTGCTGGCTAGAAGGAGTGGGACTCTGAAGGATAAGTCCCTGGTAGAAGACTGCTTGCTCCAACCTTACCAAGTGGGGGGTCCAGAGCCCCATCTCAGCCACGGTGGGCAAGGGAAACCATATTTAGACTAAGAGCCTAGAGGACTGAGGACTGGTCCGCTGGTTTGCTGGGTATCTTTGGGGTGGTGCCTAAACCTCTCTGGGTCACTGGTTACCCATCTGGTTTTTTTTTTTTTTTTTAACATTTTATTTATTTTTGAGACAGGGAGAGACAGAGCATGAACAGGGGAGGGTCAGAGAGAGGGAGACACAGAATCTGAAACAGGCTCCAGGCTCTGAGCTGTCAGCACAGAGCCTGACGCAGGGCTCGAACTCACGGACCGTGAGATCATGACCTGAGCCACAGTCGGCCACGTAACCGATTGAGCCACCCAGGCGCCCCTTTACCCATCTGTTGAAGGGAGAAACTTACATTTAGCCGGCTTCACAGGGTGGGTGTAAGGGTGAAATAAGGCAAGACGCGTTGAACAAATTCATACCGGTAAGAGAGGCTACTTCAAGAGATCATAAAACCTTGAAATTCCAAGGAAATGATTGGACTCCAGGCAAGAAAGAAAAGAGAGTTTCACAGAATGTCTTGCACCGCTGCACTGGCAGGGTTTGAAAAGCGCACACACACAAAGATGCGGTGAGGAATGCATAACCCAAGATGAATCTGGAAGGTTGGCAGGATCCGCAAGCACAGTGTTAGCAAAACAGCAAAGCTCGAGTGAAGAGAAACCCGGGGAAATTAACAAAGGCAGAGCAAAGCGCTTTCGAAGGCTGAGTAAGGATAATAAGGAAGTCGGCTCAGGGCTCGAGATAGGTGATACAAGCTTAACGCACAAGGGAGGGCAGGCGGAGCAGGGCACAGGCAATTTTACTCCAAATGATAGAATAAAGAGCGTAAGGAGGAAATGAAGCCCAAGACAGGTGATGGGAAGAAGGCATCGAAGCCCAGACAAGTGACATCCCAGGGACGTGGAGGCAGATGTAATCATTGCCTTAAAAGAAATTACAAGGATGAAAAAAATGCGAGAAAACTGAAGACGGGCACCTGTCCTGATTTTCAAAAAAGGAAGTAAAGGGAGTTTTTTAAAAGAAGAAAAGACAAGGGGCGCCTGGGTGGCGCAGTCGGTTAAGCGTCCGACTTCAGCCAGGTCACGATCTCGCAGTCCGTGAGTTCGAGCCCCGCGTCAGGCTCTGGGCTGATGGCTCGGAGCCTGGAGCCTGTTTCCGATTCTGTGTCTCCCTCTCTCTCTGCCCCTCCCCCGTTCATGCTCTGTCTCTCTCTGTCCCAAAAATAAATAAAAAACGTTGAAAAAAAAATTTTTTTAAATAAAAAAAAAAGAAAAGACATCTCTAACCTGCTAAGATTAATACTGGCCTCTATGAAAATGCCGAAATAGATTATCAAACACGCAGAGAAAACTTAGGAAACAATGAAGCAATTCTGAAGGTCTCAGAATTTTGTCAAACGATGCCATCCTGAACACTTGCAAAGATATATGCATGAGCATTTTCATCGCAGTGCAAAACTGGAGACCATCTAGAGGCCCATAATTAAGTAAATTAAATGATGAAACACATCTGCCGTGGTATAGCATGTAGACATTAAGAACTGCATCGAGGATTGTATTTACAGGCATGAAAGTATGTTCCCTGCCCACTGTGAGTAATTTCATAAAAGTAGGTTTTAGAACCCACGTAGAGTACGATCCCTTTACGCAAAATTACGTAGGCTTGTTATTGGCGATGTATGTAAGATGTCTGCAAAGAGATGGTCACTAACATCTTCATTTGGATTCCCCCGCTTCTGAAAGTGTACCCTAAGCCAAGGGCTCAGGTACAGGAAGTTTCTCTGATGCTTGAAAGCGGACGTCAAGAGAGCAGAGTGGCGGGGGGCGCCTGGGTGCCTCAGTCGGTTGAGCGTCTGACTTCGGCTCAGGTCATGATCTCACAGTTCGTGGGTTTGAGCCCCGCATCAGGCTCTGTGCTGAATGCTTGCTCAGAGCCTGGAGCCTGCTTCAGATTCTGTGTCTCCTTCCCTCTCTGCCCCTCACCCGCTCACGCTTTGCCTCTGTTTCTCAAAAATAAATAAATGTTAAAAAAATTTTTTTTTAAAAAGAGAGAGCAGGGTGGGAGAGGGAGAAAAGACAAGAAATGGGTGCATGAACGAGCTGGGTTTAGCTGCGGGCACCTGAGGGCTCTGTCCCTCTCGGGACCCTCTGGGGAATGTGCAGAGAGCGGCCAAGATTTCCCCCACGTGAGATGGGAAGCTGGTGCTGTTTGCTCCTTTCCACTGGTTCTCCTCCTGCACTCCTAGAAGGTTCCTGTTCTTGGCTTCAAAGGAAGCAGAGACACCCTCGGGTGCAAGCTTGGTGAGGTGCGGGAGGTGCCAGGAACGGTCCACCACAGCTGGACCTTCAGGCTGAAGGGGTCCACAGCAAGAGGCGTCACGGACACATTGGCCGCGGGGTTATCTCTGTGTGTGCGATTTCAGTGATGTTCACTCTCTTCTTTGGTAGTTAGTGCTCAGGACTGGTTTATAAGAAGCACATCATTGTTTTCTTAAAAAAACGTGTTTTTTTTTTTTTCAAGAAGAAGGAAAATAATGTAGTACTCGTGAGTAGCCCAATATTAGTGTTCTTTAAAGCAAATTGGACTGGGAGGGGCCTGGGGGGGGCTCGATCAGTTGAGCCTCTGACTTCGGCTCAGGTCATGATCTCACGGTCTGTGGGTTCGAGCCCCGCGTGCGCGGCTCGAACTCACACACCGTGAGATCATGACCTGAGCTGAAGTCAGTTGCTCAACCGACTCACCCACCCAGGTGCCCCCCAAATTTCTTCCTTCAGACCGGAACAAAGGTGAATTGCAGCATTTCGGCAGGACACAGCAAAGATCTTTCGTGAGAGCCCTGGAAACTGATGGAAAGATGTGGGAAGGGCCTGGAGGACTGATGACAGGGCTTTCATTAAAGGCTTCAGTGCAACGTAAGGGTCCCTCGGGCTCCCACTTGGACCTGACATTAAGCAATTTAGAGGGAAATTGAAAGGCATCCTTATCAAATCTTTGGATAAGGACCACAAAACCCACATGGCAACAGACTGAAGATTTAAGGGTATCTCAACATGCAGATCGAAACCGAGAAAATGAAATGTAAATGTAAGTGAAATGCAAAGTCCTAAATTTCAGTCCAAAAAGCCAACTGTGTCCATTTACAATGAGGGAGCCCTGGCTTGTACTCCTGAGGACAATTACTGGACAGAATAAAGTGGACCGTCAGTAAGATGGGCCTAGAACCCCTTTCCCTGAAGAGCCCCTGGTTGTTCTGGTGGGACAAAGGTAGGGAGAGGGGGGTGATCCTGGGGACAGGGGCTCACTCTCGTTCCATGTGGCCCCAGGGATCGGAACTCGGACAGGTGGAGGCAAGTTACATTAAGATGATTCAACTCAACCTCAGGAAGAACTTTCTAGCACTCAGAGCTGGCCTAGAAGCTAGCTCCTCACCACATCTCATTATCCAGCTTGGACTAGGGAGTGCTGATGGGAGCCTGAAGGGGGAATTCTTGGGTGGCTGGACCAAAAATATGGCCTGGAGGGGTCTCTGAGGGCCAAAAACCTTCTCCCAGGGTCTACAGATGGACGCCGCCGTCTGCTGAGCCTCCTGCAGACTTGCTGGGGCCCAGCCGGGCAGTAACCCCCATCAGACTTCCCACTGGCCTTGGCCGTGGTGTTCCGTGCTCTAAGTCAGCGGAGCACAGCAAATCAGACCTATTCCCCACCCCCACTTCCAGCCCAGCCCCCGTCTAGTGGCTTCCTTGGCACCCGTGGCAGCCTCCACAGCTGCCGCCTGGCCCGGGAGCTGTGTGGCCGAGGGAGGCCCCCGGGGCTGGGAGGAGGTACGCGTCCAGTGGCTGGAGGTGGGAGTACTGTGGAGAAGCGGCCCAGGCAGAGGAAGAAGGTCATTGGAGAGAGGAGAGGAGTCAGCCAGCTCATCTGCCTCCAGTGCAGGACACAGAAACGTCTTGTCCGGGTGGCTTCTGCTTTTCCAGGCCCCCTGGAAACGCCTCCAGAGGCATCGTGCCCTGTGCGTTTTTTGCAAAACACTTCACCGCCTTGGAGCGGCTCATCCCGCCGGGGAAGTGGGCAGGGAGACCGCGTCACCTCCATTTAACAGACGATAAAATTGCGCTCAGGAGGTGCCGCTTGCCCTGGCTTGAGCTAAAGCAGGTCTGCTGGCTTCTGCACAAACGGCCCAGATTCTGGGGACACCTGGGGCTGCGGCCTCCATGGAGACCGGCTATCCGGCTTCGTGCTGATGACCCTTGGCACCTTCCTGGCTTGTGAGGAGTGGGGAATGGGAGGGGTCTCAGCTGCTGCTGGGAGGCAGAGGCCAGGCGGATGCCTGTCTGTTTCTCCCGGGAGCCAGGGTCTGTCCTGCTCCTACCAGTGAGTACTTCTGCTCCAATCATTGTGTGGCCATTCCACTGCAAAGACCCCAGGTTATTAGAGCCAGGAGAGGCCTGGGTGAGCAGGTGCTCAACCCTGGCTTTAGAAATGAGGGAACTGTAGCACAGAGAGTGGAACTCACAAACACCGCTAATTTCTATCAGATCGACTTAGGATCCAAATGCAAAATAATTAAATTCAGTCTCCTCAAAAACCTTTTGCCAATCTCTCTTTAGTAACTAAAATTGCACCATTGGAGCTTTTTTTTTTTTTTTTTCTGATTTAAGGTTTGACTCCCTTTGAGATGCAAACACCGAAAAGACACACTGCACTTGAAGCTGTTATGAGTCATTTCCTCATCTGTGTGAACCAATTCATCAGGATTATTCCTGAAAGAAGATCGTGCTAGAGAGAGCACATAAGGATCTTGGGACAGGGATGCTGAAGCTTCAGGTGGTGATGCCTGGTTGGGAAGTACTGGTGGGGGACGAATGGAAACCAAGGGACTTAAGCGTTCACTTTCATTACTTCTCGATTGAGCTCAGGGTAGACCGGGTCTGGGTCCGGCCACTTGTGTGCCAGTTTCTTCAGGAAAGGTTTCAGATGATGCATGCATCATGTCGGCTTTGCAGGTGTAGCCTGGGGAAGGCAGGGACCCCTTGGATCCAAGATCCCCAGTTGCTGCAAAGGGACACTGGAGATCTTAACAGGTGGCCGGATGATACCAAGAGGAGAAAATGATTGCAGGTGGCAAAACCAGATCAGGGGCTCAGGCTCAGCCTGGGTCACCTGGCTTCCTTGATGGACTCCGAATCCTCGAGCCAAACAAAACTGCCTCCTTTGCTCCAAGAGCATGTCTCTGCTTCTGAGCTTTGATTTCCTATCTGTGCGATGAACAGTTCTTCCCTTGTCAGAGAGAGCTCGATGCTGTATCAAAAGTAGTTCGACAGTAATGGAAACGGTATATATCAGAGCCAATGGAATATAGCTAAAGCAGTGTTTAGAGGAAAATTGATAGCCTTCAGGACCTATATTAATTGCCACCATTTATTAATTGTCTGCATGTTCTGTGCCCTGTGCCTGATAGTGGGGATCTTTCTGAGATGGAAAAGGCATTGTTTCTGCCCCTAAGGCGTTTCTAGCTTCGTGGAAGAAAAAACATTTCTGCACATAGCTGAAGAGGAAACTGAATGTGACCAGTGCTACAGGTAGACCCTGGGGAAGAAATCAAGAGAACCCGGAAAGGATGCTCCTGGCCATATGCTTAGCCTTACCCAGAGCGAGAGAGAGGAAAGTCCCTTCCCTTTCTGCTCTCCCTGTAAATTCCTTCTACCCTTATATTCTAAGGTCTGAAATTCCTTTAAATGAGCTGGGAGTATAGGCTTAATATGTGAGTAAAGAGCAGCTCAGTGTCGTCAATTTTCACCGAGAGGTAAACGATTTGCATCAGAACCTTCTTTCCGGAATCTAGCTTTTGAATGAGTAAAACAGAGAAATCTGGAGGGCTCCAGGAGGAAGTGAGGAGAGATGAAAGGATTCCAGAGTAGAAGGGAAAGTGCAAAAAGAGGCTGGTTTGGCTCCTTCAGCTGCTGCAGAAACCCTTCAGCCCTCAGCGTTGGCCTTTGCCAACCCAAAGGATTCTTGGGAGGCCTACCTGCTCTTACTCACCAAGAAGGAGCCAGACTTGGGGCGCCTGGGTGGCTCAGTCGGTTGAGCGTCCAACTTTGGCTCAGGTCATGATCTCGCGGTCTGTGAGTTCGGGCCCCGCGTCGGGCTCTGTGCTGACAGCTCGGAGCCTGGAGCCTGCTTCCGATTCTGTGTCTCCCTCTCTCTCGGCCCCTCCCCTGCTCATGCTCTGTCTCTCTCACTCTCAAAAATGAATAAATGTTAAAAAAAATGTTTTTTTTTAAAAAGAAGGGCCAGACTTGCAAGATCTGTGTTGCTGCAGTGGGTGCCTGGGATGTGGTGGGCTTTAGCTCAGCTGCCAGGAGGGACAGAAATGAGGTCACAGGTCTCAGGAAGCCTCCTTCCTCAGCAGTGATCGCCCGACACACCCACCCTTCACTCCCCTGTGCGGCCCCAACACAGGGCTTGCCCAGGCTGGTCTCCTTGGGAACAAACCCAAATCAACTGGGACCTCGCTATAACCCCTTGGTCCCCTGCAGCTGCCTGCCAGATAGCTGATATAGTCAAGACGCAGCCCTTAGGTCTATGAAACCCTTTAGCATTTACTCTGATATCTTACTGAACCTGGGAACAACTCCCTGAGGTCGGGAGTCCAAGAAGCCCAGGCCATCTACCTTTGAAAGCCACGGAGAACACAGGGAAGTGAAGTGGGTCCCCCCAGTTCACAGAGGCGTACCAAGGGGTGATGTACAGGATTAAGCTCCCCCATCAGCGGTCCTCAAACATCCCCAAACTAAACATACCTCCTTGTAAAAACTGGGCAAAAGCAGCTTTAAGAGAAGTTCCCAAGCTTCGCCTTCAAATCAAATTCCCACACACACCCCCACGAGCCCCTCTTCCAGGCAAGTTTTGGAGTGACCACCCCTGGGCCAATTCTCAAGGCCATGTTTTCGGACTCCCGGGTCAGTGTCCTCTCCTGTCTGCACCGGCAAAGACTTCATGGAGGATGGCATGGCCTGGTAGAGGAAGCATAGGGAGGGCTGATATCTAATCTGGAGAGCACGAACCTTGGGGCTCTGTCCCTACCCCTTCCAACTGTTCCTGGGGTTTTGAACCTGGACTCCACAGATTCCAAGGAGGCTCAAAGATGATCAACTTTGATGTCCTCGTATTAGTCAAGACGTTGAGCTACAAGCAACAGGAACGGTCTCTGGCTAACTTAATCAACAATGGGAACGCATTGGAAGAGTGGGGCTAGTTCATGCAACAGAAGGAGAAGCTGTGTTATTAGGATCCAGAGTCAACTCCAAAGCAGAAAAGGTCTGATTGGCCATCCGTTGGCCAGGGGCGAGTGCAGACACCCGACTGACAGTCCCTCTCAGGTTTCACGCAGAGAGGGGTTACTCCCCAAGACGAGAAGGGGTAAGGGGTGCAAGGTCAGCCACAGCCCCACACGCCCACCACTCCCCTGAAAGTGTGTGGATGATCGAGGGCACTTCTGGAGCTTTCAAAGACGGTGAGTTCTATCGGGACAGGGATCATTTCTTGGTATGTCAGGACAAAGCAGTAGGAAAGCATCTGTAAAATGAATTCAAATGCACCAGAGTCTCAAAGAGTTTGGTGAATCCCACAGTGTTACGCACTGACCGTAAGCGCCTTGAAAGCGCGGACCGTGATGAACGTCAATGGTTCGCAAATTCGTAACACGTGAAAAATCACCAGGGGAGCTTTTTAAGAAAAACGCCAGGGCTTGGACCCCATTCCCAGAGATTCTGATTCATTCGGAGGCAGTGCGGTAGTGTTAAAAGCCAGGTGATTTTGATTTGAGTCAGAGGTTAGAACCGCAGGTGTAATCGGTTTAAAATCACATTTAAAAATCAGAGCTTCTTCCTGATTGCAAAGGTCAAACTGCAAGTTAGTGAAAAGGAAAATAAAAAGCACTTGAAACATCCCTGTGGACAAACACTATTTTTTTTTTTTTTTGTCATTCGCACACACACACATGCACACCTTTTTACACGGAATGCAGATTTGTCATAGATATTATTTTGTAGCTACTACAACCCGTGGTCACTATTTCCCCCCACACCATTAGATCTTGTTCCCCAGGATAAGTCCCTAGAGCTGGAACTAGCTGGATCCTGGAGCAAGTCCTCTGCAGGGTGCCGGATGGATGCGCCCCACTGTGAAGGTTGAGCTGCTGTGTGCCCTCCCCCTCCCCCCACCGACCCTCAGCCACTGTCTGGCCATCACCGAGCACTTTTCTTCCCCACCATCCTGCCTGATGAAAAGGGTGTTCTTTAAAACCGCACTTCTTTGATCACAAACGAATTTCAACTCTCCGTCTCATGTGTTCAGCAGCCATTTGTGCCGTTTTGTGTTGTATTCTTCAGCAGGTCCCCAGAGCCTCCCGGCCCAGGTCATGTTCACTCAGGAGGGTCTCAGGAAGGGCTGTTGGATGGTGAGCCCCAGGTCTCCAGTGAGGGACGAAGCTCCCACGCGGTGCCAGGACGGATCGGCAGGTGGCGACAACGATGGCATTCCTAGAGGGGACTGCTGTGGACTCAGGGAAACAAATACCCAGTCTGGTTCTGTGCTCAAGGCATTTGTTGTGGTGTTTGCTCCCTCACACATCTCTCAGGCTTTGCAGGGTGGCCCAGACCAAGAAGATTATGAGGATCTCGTCCTCACATCCACTGTGTAACTTCCCATTGTCAACACTACCGATTACGGAGCTGAGGCGTGGGGTGAGCCATGTGCACAGCAGTGCGCCCAGGTCCTTTTACTCGTTATCTTATTGGCTCACCACACCTCCTTTCGGGACGCGTGAGCTTACCTCCATTTCACCAGAGAGAACTCTGGTTCCCAGGGTGGTGACGTGACCTACGCGAGGTCATAGCCAGGCGTTGTGTGTCTCGATTTTCAAGATGGTAATGCTGAGTCCCCACAGGGGTGAGGCGGTGTTCCCGTCCTTCGGGGCTGCTGTAACAAAATACCACAGGGCGGGGCGCTGAGAAACCCCAGAAAGCCATCTCTCCGTTCTGGAGGCAAGGAAGTCTAAGGTCAAGGCGCAGATTCGGTGTCTGGTGAGGGCCCGCTTCTTGGTTCCCGGACAGCCGTCTTTCCGCTGTGTCCTCACATGCTGGAAGGGAGGAGGGAGCTCGCTGGGGTCTCTTTACAAGTCACTAATTCCATTTGTGACAGCTGCCCAGCGTGATCTAATCACACCCCAAAGGCTCCATCTCCAAATCTCATCGCATTGGGGATTAGGCTTCAGCTTGTGAATTTTGAGGAGACACAAATATCCAGCCTATTGCCTGAAGTCACCGGGAAGAAGGCGGGGAGGAGGGCTGGGACTTTCCAGTCTGTGTGTGTCCACTATCTACAGGGTCTTTGGTCCAAGTCCTTTAAATCTGTGGTTCTCAGACTAGACTGCATCGGAATCGCCTGGGGGAATGTGTTAAAACAGCTGGGCTTCTCAGTCCCCAGGGTTTCTGGCTCCCTAGATCAGAGGTGAGGCCTGAGAATTTGCATTTCTAACGAGTTCCAAGCTAATGCTGACGCTGCTGGCCGGGACCGCACAGGGAGCACCAGCTTACCCCCATCTTCTCTCTGGCCCTGGGCTTGCTCTCTGCGATTATCAGAATGCCTTGGAGGCAACCCTTATTATATCCTGAGACCTCCAGGAAGCTCCCCCAGTAGGGGAATGCTTTAATTGGGCTCAGCGGAAGAGATTTTCACAGGCTTTAATGTATCCACAAGGGCGCTGGGCAGATCCCAGAAAGGAATAGTCCAGGGTGCTAATGAGGTCTCTGGCTGCTGGCCTGGCTCAGCTGGGGTGGGAGGCCTGGCTGCTCCTCAACCCAGGGGAGTTGTCAGGAATCCTTCCTCTTCGAGAAAGGATCGTCTTGCAATGCCGGAAGCTGCCCGGATGGTAGAGATGGACGCCCAGCTCCGCCAAGGGTCTAGAGATGGGCAGGGTCACTCCCGGGCGCCTCCCAGGGACAGACTGCAGAATATGAGCTCACTTAGCAGTTTTCTGAGGCCTAGGGAAGGGCAGAGGACAGACAGCCTGGAGTCTACCCATGCACATCCACGGATTTCTTCGAGTCATGGGGACTGGTTCAGAGCTGACCTGGTGCTCCGGAGGGGTGAGCTGCCTGGAGAGGCTCCCAACAGACACTGGGATGGGGGTTCCTTCCAGAGGAGCCTGTGAAGGCCCTCCGACACCAGCAATGCCAGCTTATAGCAGGACCCTATCGCCTGGTGTCAGAATCCACCTTTCCTTCCTTTTCCCCTCATACAAATATTTATTCATTCAACAGGCATTTATTGAACCATTTACTATGGGCAGGTACTGCAGAGATGCTGGGGCTATGGCTACTAACTGGCTTCCAAGGGTGGGGGGAAAACCCAATAAACGTGAAAACAAATCAAATATTGACAGATGGAGGAAAATAAATAAGATGCTACGAGAGAAGATAAATGGGGGGGGGGGCACCTGCCTGAAACAGAGTGATCGGGTCGGGTTTCTCGGAGAAGACGGCCTTTAAGCCGAGGGCTAAAGAAGGGGGGGAGGCAGGAGCAACAAAGCATAGTGGGCAAAAGGGGATGTGGCAGGGAAGCGAGGTCAGAGATGGCAACAGGAAATCAGACCGCAGAGCGTTTGGGAGGCCAAGTAAAGAGTTTGGATCATATCTGAAAGACACTGAGGGTTCCGCGATAATCCTTAGTGGCTCCTGCTGAAAATATTGCTGAAAAGCGGATGGGACCCGACAGTGGAGGCATCGGGATGATGCATTGGAGTCCACTGGTCAAGCTTGGCATTAACAAAGAGACCACAAGTGTGCGTTGGTGGTTTAGTGGTGAGCATAGCTGCCTTCCCAAAAAAAGCCCACGAGACACAATCTGATTGAGCCCTCAGATCTAATTGTCAATTACAGGAAATACAGCGGACAGAGTAAAACATGTAAAAATGACATCACAAGGGAGCACTCAGCAAAATCCAGTCTGCAAGAAATTCTACAAACGGCTCACTCAATTATGTGACAAAGTGTAGGGGGAGAGAGGCAGAGGAAGAACCTAGAAACTAAAAGAGATTCACCGCCACGTCAACCAAATGCAACGTGGAGGTGGCAGTCAAGTTTACAGTGATGGACCTTAATGAATCACATTTGCAACGTCACATTACCGTCCCTCCTACTGAGTGGTAGAAACCATTTCTCCTGCAGCTTGAATCTGGCCTGACTCTGTGACATGCGTTGGCCAACTGATGGTGGCAGAAATAATGACGTGAAAATTCTGGAGCCTAGATCTTAAGAAGTCTGTAGCTTCTCCTCTTGCTGGCTCGGAAGCCTATGGCCACCAAGCTGTAAAGAAGCCCCATCTAGCCTCCTGGAGGATGACAGAGCACGTGGAGGAGAATGAAGACACCCCAGCCAAGAGCTGGCACTAACCACCAGCCGCGTGAGGGAGGCCATCTTGGGCCTCCCAGCTCCGGTCAAGCCATCAGGTGACCACAGCTGTATGGGTGATCCCCAGAGAACCTGCAGAAGGGCCACCCAGATTGCCAAGCTCCAGCGCCACACCACTAAACTTTGGGGTGGTTTGCCGCATAATAACAGGTAACAGAAATCTTGTTTGGATCTTCACTCGAGCAAACCAACGATTTTAAAAAGCACATAACAGGGGTGCCTAGAGGGCTCCGTCAGAAGAGCATGCAACTCTTGATATCCGGGTCGTGAGTTCGAGCCCCGTGTTGGGTGTACAGATTGCAGCAAACAAACAATGTTAAAAAAAAGTATGTAACAATCAGGGAATTTGAGTACTGGATGCTGGGTAATTGATAATATTAGACATAACGGTCAATTTTGTTAGGTATCATAATGACACTGTGGTTAAGTGGGTTGTTGTTGTTTTTTTTTTTTTAGTCCTACTTTTTTTTTTTTTCAACGTTTATTTATTTTTGGGACAGAGAGAAACAGAGCATGAACGGGGGAGGGGCAGAGAGAGAGGGAGACACAGAATCGGAAACAGGCTCCAGGCTCTGAGCCATCAGCCCAGAGCCTGACGCGGGGCTCGAACTCACGGACCGCGAGATCGTGACCTGGCTGAAGTCGGACGCTTAACCGACTGCGCCACCCAGGCGCCCTTTTTAGTCCTACTTTTTAGCAATGCAAACTGGAAATGTTGGTGGATGTAAGGAAGTGATGTGATATTCCAAAGAGAGGTGGGGCTATGGGTGAAACAAGATTAGCCTTGAGTTGCCCATTGTCGGAGGTGGAGGATGTACAGATGGCAGTTCCTTATACTCTACTCCCTTGTAATGGTTCCCTGAGCTATACGCTCTTGCGTGCACTCACTATAATGTTCTCTCTTGTGCATGTCTGACATCTTCTATATTAAAATAAAGATGTTTGGGTGCAACTGGACGCCCTGGAATGCCTCAGCAGGGGGTATCAGCTCCTCCTCTCATCGTGCACCTGAGGTTTGCAGCGTCTCCACCCCCACCCCCACCCTGAGTGCCCCTGATACACCTGCTGGTCCCTCCAGCCCTGGTCACGCCAGCTCACTGGCCCTTAAGCGTCTCTAGCCTCCAGATCCCAAGCCTCCATTGGGTCTCCAGGCTAGTGGCTGAGCTCTGGATGTGACAGAAGACTCCCCAAAGACTCTTCGTCCCCTGGAACAGACCACATTCAGTCCCAGAGGAAGGCAGGAGGAGAGTTTATGAGACAACATCATGAGTCACCACATCTAATGGCTTCCCAGAGGAGCTGTGGTTGGACACCGAACTGCTCCTTCCAAAGGTGGCTGGGAAGCACACGCCAAAGCCTGAAACTGACTCAGAGACACACAGAGAAGGACCACCTCTGCTGCATACGCCTGAGCCACCTTGAGAATGTCACAGAACCCCTCTGATCTCAGTTCTCCCATTTCAAATGGGGCTAATACCTAACATGTTTACCTCGTGGGGTGATTGGGAGGGTTCGATAAAATAATACATATGCAAGTGCTTTGTTAGACGCTGTGCCAGTGAAGCAGCTGATACCACGATGGGACAGAGTGAAGGAGGCAGGGTAGCCTTGGCTTTGGGTGGTCTTCTGGTAAATTTAATGTGTGCCTTTGCTCTTACCCTGGTTCAGAGTCCTCTTTCACTGTCCCTTTGTCTACTGCCTTCTTGCCTTTCCCAGCTAAAGTTCTGTAGAGGCGATGCGGAGGGACAACAGAGATTCCGAGGGTATAATTAGTCAGGGTCCCAGGAGAAAACAGGTGGTTGACTCAGAAAGTGTTTATCGGAAGAGGTTAATAGGGGGAGTTTATGGGGGGTGGGAGGGGAGGTAAGAGAACCAGCAGGAATGGATGAGCACCCAGGACTGGCGATCCCAGGGAGCTGTCAGTGCAAGGAGAGAAAATAGTGTCACTGTGGCCCTCAAAGAGCTAGAGCCTTGGAAGAGGGCCACCTGGTAGGAGCTGTATCCATAAAGACAGCCCCACAGGCAGAATTGGGCCAGGCACGGAGGGGGTCGGGAGATGAGTAACCTGCCTTCGGTCTTCTCCAGTCCTTCAATCTCCTTCAGCGCTTCCCATTGGCTGAACCTGGTCGGACACCAGAGGGCAAGGGAATCTGGCCGATGTAGTCCTTAGAGGTCTGCCTCTGGGGCAGACAGCGGGGCTAAGAAGGATGGAGCCCAGATGGGGCAGAGGCGGGGGAGTTGGATGGGAATGGAGGAGAGCCAACATCGGGAAGTGAGTTGTGGACGAGACAAGGTGGGGGCATGAGATGAGGGTTTGGGTGCTGTGGGTCGAAAGTGAATCCGGTTGCAACTGGAGTTGAACACACGATCGGGCGCGGTAGGGCATGGTCGGGATTGGGAGCACGGAAGGGTCGCACCCAATGGCAAGGAGTCAGTCAGCCCTTCTTTGCCAAGGCTCCTGACCTGTATGCTCCTTTGCTTCTAGGGGAGCCCGCCCAGCCTCCCAACAGCAGCTGGCCCCCAAGTCAGAATGGGAGTAATGCCAAGGCCACCCTGGCTGCAAACCTCACCTTCTCCTCCTACTACCAGCACTCCTCACCGGTGGCAGCTATGTTCATTGTGGCCTATGTGCTCATCTTCCTCCTGTGCATGGTGGGCAACGCCCTGGTCTGCTTCATCGTGCTCACGAACCGGCACATGCGCACCGTCACCAACATGTTCATCCTCAACCTGGCTGTCAGCGACCTGCTGGTGGGCATCTTCTGTATGCCCACCACTCTCGTGGACAACCTCATCACTGGTGAGTGGAGGCAGCAGAGGCAGTGAGGGTCCCCTCCGCCCCCGAAAGCGTGGTTGGCTCGGTCTCTTGGCCAAGATGTCATTGCCTCAAACTTAAGACAGTCTTGTGGCTGAGGGATTCGGTTAGAAATAACAGTGAATTAATTATTCTCTTTGTTCCAGGCATTGTATGACCTACTCTTCCTGCATTACCTTCATGAATCCTTAGAGCAATCCAATGAGTTATGCATGAATCCTTAGAGCAATCCAATGAGCAATCCAATGAGCGTCCCACAAAATCCTGATTTTGGGGACGGGGAAACTGATGCCCAGAGTGATTAAGGGACATGTGTGTTGTTACCCAGCTAAGTGTCAAGTCCCATGGCCTCACGCCCATATTTCTAACCAGTGTTACTGTAGCTCCCCTGGGCAGGACTAGGACCAGTGGGAAGAAGTCGTAGGGGGGCAGGTTCCCTCTGAATAAGAACCTAATAACCCCCACTTATTTGAGTTGTTCTCCAACGAAAGAGAGTTCTGTCTGACAGGTAGTGAACTGCCTGTCAATGGAAGTGTCCAAGTAGAGACGGGCTGGCCATTTAGCAGTGACTTGGTAGAAGGGATTCAGGCAGAACTAGACCACCGAACCTCTCAATTCCTACCTGTCCATCTTCCAAATGTCAGAGGGATCACACTGTTGTCTACTCTCTCCCACGTGATTTGCCTGCCTTGTTTCAGAATTAGGCTCCACACACCCTGAGACTCTACATGGGGAAGGACTAGTTTCCAGGGCCATGGAGACATCTAGAGATCTGAGCTCGTAGGCCCTGAGCCCGGGGCTCCTGAGCCCAGATCCAGAGCCTGAAAAGCCCCATCCAGGGGCTTACCAGTGACTGACCCGACTTGGGGAATCACAGCCTGTGTTTCTGTAGGTTTCAGGACCCGAGTAGTAGAGCCAGGGCAAACAATTTCCCCTCAGCTGCACTGGCTCAGCCTGGTGGGCCCTTCACTCACTGCTGGATCTCGAGTTCTTTCACAGCTGCTGAACATAAACTGCTCACCCTTCTCCTTCCTGGCACACCTAGACCCACAGGCATGCACGCACGCACACACATGTACAGGTGCACACACATACAGGCACACACAAGCAGCAAGAACAGTGATAAGGCAAAGTCACTAGCTGGGTAAGGTGGTGTCTTCCAGTCCTTTTCACGTGCCTCAATTTTAAAAATTGTTGGAATGACCCATTCAGTGTGGAGCCTGCTTAGAATTCTCTCGCGTGCTCAAAAAAAAAAAAAAAAAAAAAAAAAAAGAAAGAAAAGAAAAGAAAAAAAGATTGCCTCTCTAATGGTGAGAACCGGCCATGGTAGTTTGGACTGTTCAGACTGGTCAGTTCCTCATTTCTGGAAGTGTGTAAGCAGATGAGAGGATGACCACCACCACCAGGACATGGAGGAAAGATCCGAGCCACCGTGAGGACCGGTCTAAATGGCCCAAGGTGTCCGGCTTTTTGTGGATGAGGCACTCGCTCTGTCATGGGCTCTGTCATTGCAGGGTGGCCCTTTGACAACGCCACGTGCAAGATGAGCGGCTTGGTGCAGGGCATGTCCGTGTCGGCTTCCGTGTTCACCCTGGTGGCCATTGCTGTGGAAAGGTGAGAGGGTTCCCGGCTGGGTTCTCCCTGGCTGACAGAGGCCCGGCACTAGGAAGAGCCTCTGTCTCCACGGTTGGGCTGACCAGAAGCCTGGGGCTGAATCGTGAGCCATAAAGGGAAGGGTTGTGGGGCTGTCTGCCCTTTATATGGGGGGACCTGCAGAGAATTCCACCTCCTTCTGGAAGGCCTGGAGGCAGCTCCTGCTGAGGTTTAATAGGGATTCCTGGGTCCTATGAGAGCTTGAGGGCAGGCCTCGTTTCCTAAGCCGTGACTCCTGCCACTCATGAGAATGAGCCAGGAAAGCCAGTTTCCGAGGGCGGGGGGCTCAGTGTGTTCCTGCTCCTTCACTCCCCCTCCACGCCCCCCTTGCTGTTCCCTGGCTGCCCAGGCCTTACCACTTCCCCATGTCCACACTACCAGAAGCTACTTCTGGTCTCTTTCAGTCTCAGATTCCATCAGAGTCTCTGATAAGCATGGGCCCGCTAACAGAATGGAGCCAGGGGCCAAGGAAGCTTTGCAAGCAATAAAACCCAAATGCATGCAACAGGTCCTTCTCCCCTCCTCCACCTCAGTGAGCCCTTGCACTAAGGGTTCATCTGGGCTCTTTTGCCCAGAGCATGGGAGGCAGGCAAGGACACTGGCCAAGATGACATGGGGACAGCCTGTCATGTAGACTCCACACCTGAACGCCCAAGGTTTTCTGGAGAATCCGTAAACAGCTAAAAGTGTTCTTTGATGCACCTACCTAATCAGCCTACTCAAGGACAGAATGTGCAGGCTGATCACTTTGCTAGCTGCCAGCTAATCAGTTTAACCCCCCCCCCCCCCAAGTGCACAGACAGGATTGTTTCCCACTGCAGGCAGTTCCGTCCCCCCTCCCGTCCTCCTTGCCTTTGCTCCTTGACTACTCAGCGGGGAGCTGACTCCCTCTCAGGTGAGAAACCAGCTTGCTTGCAAACGAACCTAGATCTACTGCGGGAGCTGCTCTTGGAAGCTGCCCACGGTGCGGTGCGAGGATGCACGTGGCATGCCCACGCGCCCCAGCCCCCAGCCCCTGGCACAGGGACCCCTGGGACTCGTCCCGAGCCCGCCTCTCTCCCCCCTCCCCGCAGGTTCCGCTGCATCGTGCACCCTTTCCGCGAGAAGCTGACCCTGCGCAAGGCGCTGGTCACCATCGCGGTCATCTGGGCCCTGGCCCTGCTCATCATGTGCCCCTCGGCCATCACACTGACCGTCACGCGCGAGGAGCACCACTTCATGGTGGACGCCCGCAACCGCTCCTACCCGCTCTACTCGTGCTGGGAGGCCTGGCCCGAGAAGGGCATGCGCAGGGTCTACACCACCGTGCTCTTCTCGCACATCTACCTGGCGCCCCTGGCGCTCATCGTGCTCATGTACGCGCGCATCGCCCGCAAGCTCTGCAAGGCCTCGGGGCCCGCGCGGGCCGGCGGGGAGGCGGCGGCGCCCGAGGGCCGCCCGGGGGCCCGGCGCAGGGCCAGGGTGGTGCACATGCTGGTCATGGTGGCGCTGGTCTTCACGCTGTCCTGGCTGCCGCTCTGGGCCCTGCTGCTGCTCATCGACTACGGCCAGCTGAGCGAGCCGCAGCTGCACCTGGTCACCGTCTACGCCTTCCCCTTCGCCCACTGGCTGGCCTTCTTCAACAGCAGCGCCAACCCCATCATCTACGGCTACTTCAACGAGAACTTCCGCCGCGGCTTCCAGGCCGCCTTCCGCGCCCGCCTCTGCCCGCCGCAGTGGGCGAGCCCCAGGGAGGCCTACTCGGAGCGGCCCGGCGGGCTCCTGCGCGCGCCGGTCTCCGTGGAGGTGCAGCCCAGCGACTCGGGCCTGCCCTCCGAGTCCGGCCGGGGCAGCGGGACGCCCCGGCCCGGCCGCCTCCCGCTGCGCGGTGGCCGGGTGGCCCACCACGGCTTGGCCCAAGCCGGGGAGCGTCCCGGCTGCCCCCACCTGCCCCTCACCATACCAGCGTGGGATATCTGAGTGGCATGGGGAGGGCGGGCCCTTGAACCTGGGGGCCCCGACGGCACATGGGAGGCCAGGACGGGACCGCAATCGGGTGTGGAGTCGGGAGACGGTGCCTCGCGCCTCGCTCTCACATACAAGGCGGTGGCAGCTAGCGGTACCTCCTCTACTGCCTTCCCCCTGGCGGGGCGGGAGCTAACGTTCCACGGCACCCTTCCTTGCGGCGGCTCCACGCACACGCGGCTCCCCGAATCCTCGCGAGACTTTGGGACTAGGTTTTCTGGTCTCCGCTTCTCCAGATGCGAAACTGAGGACCAGAGAGGAGGCGTGCCTAGCCGGGGCTCTCAGCTGGAACTCTCACAGGAGCCCCCACTCCAGCGCCTGTATGGGCATCTCCAGCTGCCTCCAGAAGGGCCCCGGAAGGCGGGGCGCAGTGAAATGGGTACATCCTACTTACGCAGCTGGGAAGGATGGGAAAGCGAAGTTGCTCTGTCCATTCGATGCTTTGTGTCCATGTCCGGGAGTCCCTTACGTGTGAGGGAAGCCACTCGGCCTCACCCTTTCCAGGAGAACCTGCTGTGCCCTTCCTGCCAACTCTGTGTAGGTTTGTCTTGTTTGTTCCAAGAGGTGTTCCGGGCCCTTCTCTTCTCCCCACTGTGCTTCAAGGGGACATCGCGTCTGGGCAGCTGCAGAAGGAGTGTCAGTTGCAGACACTCTGGGTCTTGCCCTTCGGGTCCTCACCCAGAGAAAAGAGGAGGGCTCTCCACCATCACCCAGGCAAGAACTTACAAGGCGACAGGCAGCTGCAAGGCCACAGGGAGGCCTTGGTTTATTTATTCGTGGACCGGAGGAAGGGAGAGCACTGGACCTACTCGCAGCTTTTGGAAAGACATCAGCCCACCGGAGCTGCGAGCGCAAAGCCTTCGCAGGGCCCTGCTTCTCTGTTTCCTCGGGGCCCTGAAGGGAGATAGGTCAATCAAAGCTGGGGTGGCCTTTGGGGCCTCCTGGAGGACACACACTAGCCCCCCTGGCACAGCTAACTTGTCCTCTGAAAAGGGGTGGGGACCAGGAGGCCCCCTTGTCTTCTCTGCAGCTCTCACCAGTACACCTGCATCGCCTCGAAGAAACGAGGTTTCTCGTCCAGGAGATGGGAGGAAATGGGATCGCCTCGGTGATCTCTGCATGGCCCCCCATAATCCGCAGCGAACTGGGCATTTCCCCCTTCATCGCTATAGAAAACACCATGTTGCTAGAATTTTAGTGCATAGCAAGCGAATGTTTCCGGGGGTCAGGCCAGAGGAGGCAGCTTGGAGGCTTGATGGCTTCAGTGATGGACAATGACTTAACCCCGTTTACTCCGCCCTAAGCGCTGGACGTCGCAGCAGCAGAAAGCTCCAAAGCAGTTGTCCAGTACATTCTCCAGGCTTGTTCCCCTGACAGTGTCGCATTTGACCCATGCCAGATGTTGTTGCTGCCGTTTCACAAAGTAACTGAGGCTGCAGGGGGCCGAGGTCACAGGCCACGGAGCGGCAGGATGGGGATTGGAATTTGTCTTCTGGTGGTTTCTGCCCCTGCTGCATTCTGCCTCTCAGGGAACGTGGGTGGGGCGAAATGGGGAGGAGACCCGAAGTTTCTACGGAGGTTTTCTGCCTGACGGTGAACCAGGACGCTCGTGGAGCCAGACTCCCTTCAGGCTGCCAGTCTGGGAAATGGGAGTCTCTTGTGTCTACTCTTGCGATATCCAGACCGAGCTGCTCTGTGCACAGTATCCACAACCCACATGCTGAGCAGGCTGCCAAGATCCATCATGACCCCACCCAGGTCCAGGGATCTGGGGGTGACGAATGCAGGGCTTAGGAGAGGACTCCCTAACTAGTCCCTCGTTAACTAGCGCATGTATGGGCCCCATGTCTGGTGCTTGGTGTTGTCACATAGACCAGCGAGTTCCCAGCTGCTTCTTGTGAAGAACTCTGTCTCCGGGCTCTACAAGTTGCCCAGAGAAAGGGCCATCTCAAACCCAAATGCTTCTCCCTGTGGCTGGGTGGGATCTGTTCAGAGACACTGTCTGGTCTCTCCTCTGGGGTGTTTCTCCGTTCGCATGGCCTCCCCAACCACAGAATCACAGCCTTTACAGCTGGGGGAGATCAGAGCGCTCACCCCAGCCAACCTTTCCACCAAGGCCCCTTTGTTTTAGTTCCCCCCAAAGACACCATGCTTGGAGAGCTGGGCCTGCCAGAGAAACCGCAGTAGGCATAATTCATATATTTTGCTGTTATTTTCCTCTCTCAAAATCAGTCAGAGGCGATGCCAGCCCATTCAGAGATTGGATCTGAATGGCAACAAGCATGCCTTTATGCTTTCATGAGGGGGTGAGGCCTTGTGGGTATGTGTGGAATGTTTGCTTTTTGTGTCTGTGGTAGAATATACACAACATAAAACTTACCATTGTTCACTTTTGTAAGGCTACAGTTCAGTGGCCGTAAGTGCGTTCACGCTGGCGTGTAACTGTCACCACTGTGGATCTCCAGAGCTTTCTTAACATCCCAAACTGTAACTCCGTCCCCATTGAATGACAACTCCCCATTTCCTCCCAGCTTCTGGTAACCACCATTCTACATCCGTGTCAATCAATGAATCTGACTACTCCGGGTACCTCATGCAAGGGGAATCAAACAGTATTTGTACTTTTGTGTCCGACTTACTTCACTGAGCATAATGTCCTCAGGGTTTATCTTTGTTGTAGCATATGTCGGAATTCCCTTCCCTTCTCTTCCCTTCCCTTTCCTTCCCCTTCCTTCCCCTCCCCTCCCCTCTTATGAGAGAGAGAGAGAGAGAGAGAGAGAGGGAATGAATCCCAAGCAGACTCCATGCTGAGCATGGGCTCGATTCCACGACCCTGGGATCACGACCTGAGCAGAAATCAAGAGTCAGATGTTCAACTGGCTGAGCCCCCAGGCGCCCCCAGAATTTCCTTTTATTTAAGGCCGAAGAATATTATATTGTATGTATATTCCACATTTTGTTTATCTGTTCCTCCACTGGGTGGACATTTTGCGTTGCCTCCTTATTTTGGTTATTGTGAATAATGGGTGGAGTTTTAAGATACTGGAAGTCGTTCCTAAAAATACTGCCTGCGTGACCCTGAGGACAGACACCCCAGGTGGGGAACTCAGCACTGATGGGTGACAAAAGCAGAGGCTCAAGGAAAGCTGTGATCGCTCTTACTTCCCTGTGCCCACCCCGCTGCTCTGAGTTTCTGCTGGGCTTTACTTCTCCGCTAGAGAGGCGAGAAAGTTGTATGTTCCCTCCATGGGATGATATCTTACGAAGCTATTGTTATAATTATAGCTTTCTTGTCCCCACTGGAACCCTGTGTCCCAATACCTGGGCCCTATCAGGAACCTCGCCGGCTACCCTGAGGCACGCAAGAGGAAGCAAGGCAGACTTCTTCTGATGTGCTGTCCTCCGCCTACCGACTGGTTGGTCTCCTGAGGTAACTGCCCTTTCACAGGCGGAAAGTCTGAAGATGAATTGGAGATGTCATGGGCGAAAAGGGCCAGAGGCCTGTTGACACTGAGCACCCTCACCCCAGACGACACTCGGAGGGACTCTGTATCTATCCCGCCGTGCGCAGCGTGAGCGGTCATCCTAATCGTGGGTCTCCACTGATGAATGGCCTCTTGCCTTCACCAAGACCATGCAGCAGCACGCAACAGACCAATGGGAGCTGGAGGCGGGCACCCGGCTTGGACCCCACAAACCACAATCTGCCCGGCCCTACACTGAGGACTTCCTCTTGGGACCTGGAGGACGCATGAGTTGATTTGGGTTGGAATGGAGGGCGGAGCTGGCAAAGGAGGACGCGAGCCCCCTATCATTAGTCTACTGTGTATTCATCCAGAAAGCCAGATGAGAGCCAAACCGAGAGCTGGATGGACAAAGCATTGCTATTAAGCTCTGTACCTTTTTGCATCCGTTTCCTCAGCTCACCCCTGAGAAGTGCCACTGAGGAAAGATAGATGAGAAGGAGGTAGCCCAAATGGGCTTCATTACAAGCAAACAATGTTGAATCGACAATAGATTCCTTGTTGAATAACCCAATTATTTATGCTCACGGCATTTTATTGTTGGTGTTTTCTCTCCCGACACAAACCCTCCATGATCGTTGTGGAAATTTTACAAAATTTAGATAAGCAAAGAGAAGAAAAAAAAAAAAAACACACCCAAATCCCATCACAAGGGATAAGCATAAAGTCATCTTCTACACACATATAACCACATGTTCTAAAATTTTGCAACAACTTTATTGAGGCGTAACTCGCCTACAACGAAGCTCACCTATCGTAATTGTGCACTTTGATGAGTTTTCGCTTTGTGTATAGCTGTGTAACCCCGACCCCACCCAAGATATTTCCAGCATCCCCCCAAAACTGCCTTGTGCCGTACCGTGGTCAATCCTCTCCCTCACTCCTGGCCCCAGATAAACACCCTTCTGATTTCAAAATGGTACATACCCAGAGCCATGCAGCGTGTGACTTTTTGAGTCTGGTTTCTTTCGCTAAGCATGATGTTCTTGAGCTTTTTGTCGCAGCATGTATCAGTCCTTTGTTCCTTTTTATCGCTGAGTATTATTTCATCGTTTGGCTGTATCACATTTTATTTCTCCGTTCATTGGTTAATGGGCATTTGGGTTGTTGTTCAAGTATGAATTCATGAATTATGAATAACACTGCCATAAATGAGCTCATATACAAGTCCTTCCAGTATACACGTTTTCAACTGGGGAAATACCTAGGCGTGGGTTTGCTGGGTTGGAACTAAGTGTATAGTTTAACCATGTAAGAAACCACCAAAGTATCTTCCAAAGTTGCTGCGCCGTTTTGCACTCCCGTCAGCAGTGTTCCAGCTGTTCTTGCCAATAAGTAGCACCAGTCTTTAAAAATGTGCCTGATGGGGCGCCTGGGTGGCGCAGTCGGTTAAGCGTCCGACTTCAGCCAGGTCACGATCTCGCGGTCCGTGAGTTCGAGCCCCGTGTCAGGCTCTGGGCTGATGGCTCGGAGCCTGGAGCCTGTTTCCGATTCTGTGTCTCCCTCTCTCTCTCTGCCCCTCCCCAGTTCATGCTCTGTCTCTCTCTGTCCCAAAAATAAATAAAAACGTTGAAAAAAAAATTTAAAAATGTTCCTGATGGGCGCCTGGGTGGCTCAGTTGGTTGAGCATCTGACTTCAGCTCAGGTCATGATCTCATGGTTTGTGAGTTCGAGCCCCACATCGGGCTCACTATCAGCACGGAGCCTGCTTCGGATCCCCTGTCTCCCTCTCTCTCTGTCCCTCCCCTGCTCGTGTTCTCTCAAAAATAAAAAATAAATATTAAAAAGAAAAATGTCCCCGATGGAGGCACCTGAGTGGCTCAGTCAGTTACGCATCCAGCTTTTGATCTTGGCTCAGGTCATGATCTCACGGTTCATGATTCATGAATTTAAGCCCTGCATCAGGCTCTGCGCTGGCAATGGATTCTGTCTCCCTCTCTCTCTCTCTGCCCCTCTCCCTCTCGTGCTCACTTGCTCTCTCTCTCAAAAGAAATAAGTTAAACTTTTTTTTTAATTTAAAAATATGTCCCTGATAATGCTGGGGATCTTTTCATAGGCTTATTGGTCATTCTTCTAGATTTGATTGCAACATGTTTTCAAATATATCTTTTAAAAAGATGATTATATTGTAGAGACCTAAGTGCAAAAATTTGCCCTAAATCTAAGAGGCACTTATCACTAATAGGTGATTTTTAAACTCATCAAGAATGGGTTTAAAGTTAGATAAGTAGGTGGAACATGGTAGACGAGGGAGGGCTATTTTATTTTATTTTTTTATTTATTTATTTTTTCAACGTTTATTTATTTTTGGGACAGAGAGAGACAGAGCATGAACGGGGGAGGGGCAGAGAGAGAGGGAGACACAGAATCGGAAACAGGCTCCAGGCTCTGAGCCATCAGCCCAGAGCCCGACGCGGGGCTCGAACTCATGGACCGCGAGATCGTGACCTGGCTGAAGTCGGACGCTTAACCGACTGCGCCACCCAGGCGCCCCAAGGGAGGGCTATTTTAATAGGTGATTAGGAATGGCCTCTCTGGGGAGATGACAGTTGAGTACAGATACGAAGAACTTACCAAGTGCCTGTTAAAAGCCAGGCATGGTACTGAGAGCTTTTGTCTGATTTCTCCCAACAGACAGTAAGCTCCATGAGGACAGGGACTAACTATGTCTATTTCACTCACTTTTGTAGACTCAGATCTAGGACACTGCCTGGTACATGGGAGACAATAAATGACTGTTGAATGGATGAAGTAATAAAATAAGCAAGTATTTATTACTATGCCCATATTCTAGATGGAAACTCAAGTCTCAGAGAAGCCAAGTCACTTACTGAAGGTCACATAACTAGATGGTGGTGAAGCTGAGACTCAAATCTTGATCCATCTGACCGGAGAGCACAGGTTTTGCAGATCCCCCAAGCTGCTGTGGATTCTCCTTCCTCTATTTGGGAAAGTGAGGTTCAGAATAAAACAGGGAGGCTTGATGGAGGTCCCCCCCTTTAATCCAAAAATAAAACCAGCCAGCCACAGGCTCCAGACTGCTGTTTTGGCCAGAAGGCCACATTTCCATCACATTCGGTGGCTTCCAAAAATTTGAGATGGAAGGAATACCAGCGGTTTAGTTAAAAGGTGAAAATTTAGTTGGATCCAACACCACATCGAGCCTTCACGGGCTGAAAGAAATCATCCTTTTGACTCCTCTGTCTTGCAGTCATTGATGGGGCAAAGGCTGTCCATCTGGCTGTGTCCTGTCTTGCCTCGAGTTGTTTGTGTGCTCTTGCTGGCTGCGATGTCCAGGCCTTTGAATCCCCGTCACCGGCAAATACTGCTGTTGTCATGTGCAAGCAACCAAATTAATGTGGGTGGAAAAACCCAAGCTTAGTGATTTGGGCAAATTAGTTTATCTGTCACATAGCCAGTGGTGGTGTTAAATCACTCTCTGTTTGAGGAGTAATCACTCCCCACCCAGCTCTGTCTTCCTCTCTGCAGGGAGGTTAGAACAGCCAAAGTCAAGCTGTTTTAGTGACAGAGCAATCTACATTTCCATGTTTTGACCACCCCCAAGGAAGAGTATTTTACGTAGCATATTTGGTTCATTCACAGTGCTGTCTGGCGGTCCTTCGAAGCCACCTCTGATGATCAAAATCACACCTTCGCTCTCCTATGGTCCGTGTCTTTGGAAAACGATGTTACCTATGCTGTAAATTATGTAAAATAAACTCATTATGAAAAAGAGGTGAGTGTTTACTTTCTACTTTCCATTGTATTAGTAGCTTTCCCTCTTTTGCGTCTTTACTGTGAATGAAGTTTCCAGGCAAATAGCCATCCCTTCAACATAGGTAGACAGCGGGCTATGTCATCACCGACATGATTGCAGTATTCCCGTTTTACAGATGGGAAACTGAGTTGCACAGAGACCAAGGCATTTCCTTGAGGTTCCCGTGTCTTGTAAGTGGAAGAAGTCAAAACAAAGCTCCAGGCTCTGTGTGTGTTCCAATCCAGTGTTCTTGACACTTCACCGAGTTACTTACTTGGTTAGCTTCCTACTTTGATGCCTATGCGACAAGTTTAGATAAAACTTCATCCCAGCAAGTGTATGCTCCACAAACCTAGTGTCTTTGGACTCTGGGAACATGACCTCTCACAGTTCAGTAGGCAGAGATAGAAAAGAGAAAAACTGTAATGCACTCTAGTGCTTTTTACAATGGGATACCACGGTTGGCCAAAGAAGCAATGGGACAGCCCGAGGTGCATCAGAAAAGAACTCCTGTAAGAGGCTTGAAATACGTCTTAAAGACTGAACTAGAGACAGCCGGGTAGAGAGGAGGGTTTGAAGCAGGGAAGCAATGCACTAAGATCTTCACCTGTTAAAGCTTATACTGGCAGCAGGTAGAGAGTGACTTGGAGGGGGATGAAGCTGGAGACCAGTGAGGCAGGAGGTATTTGGGGGAACCCAGGGGAGATACCCCGGGACTGGCTGAGGCAGGAGGAATGGAGAAGAGATGGTAAGTTCATGAGATGTTTGTGAGATCAGTTCAATATTATCTGATAACTGCTCGGATGTGGGAGGATGGGCCATTGTTCTATGATACTTTTGGTTGCCAGTAACCAGCTTAAAGTAAAGGTGTGCAAGTTAGTGCAGATGACTGGTCGATCCAGAAGCTCAACAATGTCCCCAAGGACCACATGGTCTCCATTCAGCTGCTCTGCCATCTACACTGTGAACTTGGCCCTCAGTCTGGCTTCCCTCGTGGTACAGGAGGCCGCTATCAGCAATCAGAGCTGTATTCTTTCTTGTTTACATTGAGAGAGAGAAGGAATATCTCTCCTCATGACTTTCTCCTAAGAGAACAAAGTAACTTCTCAGAAGGAGGCAGGAAACTTATATTGGTTCCTATTAGGTCAGGTATCCATTGCTGAACCAGTCCCCGTGGCCAGGTTCTGAATCTCATGTTCTTTGATGGGGTTCTAGAACAGTTAAAGGGGATAGGATTTGGGGCGCCTTGGTGACATCTGACTTCAACTCAGGTCATGATCTTGTGGTTTGTGAGTTTGAGCCCCATGTCGGGCTCTGTGCTGACAGCTCGGAGCCTGGAGCCTGCTTTGGATTCTGTGTCTCCCTCTCTCTCTCCCCCTCCGCGGCTCATGCTCAGTCTCTCTTTCTCTCTCAAAAATCAATAAACATTAAAAAAAAAAAAAACATTTAAAGGGGATAGGATTACAATGATTGATTTAGACAAATCAAGGCCCGTCTCTGGAACTGAGAGTCAATCTCCAATCTAGTTAATCTGGGGGAGGGAATGACAGATTGATGGGAAGTTGTATCCATTAGAAAGTCTTTCAGAAGCCCACAAGAAACATAATACTCTGAATCATACTGTTTTAAATACAACAAAGTCAATTTATTATCTTACATAGCACATTAACTGTTAGTGAGGTCAATTTGTTATCTTTTCATAAGAATACCTAACGCAGGAAAGGCCCAGGGTTAATTAAGTCAGCAACTCAGTGACATCAAGACCCAAGATTTGTTCACTTGGCATCTTTATTTTGGGTATATTCGTGTTACCTGCAGCCCCTCTCCCCTCCAGATTGTAAGACAGGTGTGGCTAGCAAATTCCATGACAATGCGTAAAGGAAGCCAAGAGTATCTCTCACAGAAGCAAGAGAACCTTTGTCAGAAGACCCTACCCCTTAGATTGCATTGGTAGCATTTTGTCCCATACGTACCACCAGTCTGGTCATTAGCAAGGGGAACAGAACCACTGATCAATTAGACTTTCCTCTGACTATGTGACGGCACCTCATTTCCCAAACCACATGGCCACACAGGGTGAGCAGATGCAGGTCTGAACAACAGAGCCCTGTTGGGAAGGAGAAAGGGGAGTGAACAGGTGTTGGGTGGGCGATCACCGGTGACTGCTACAGACCTTAACCAGGAAATGGGCTAGGAGGAACTTCTCGGTAGAATAACTGCGTAGTTTAGGTGCTGTTAACTGAGAGAGAGGGCTCAAGAGAAACAATGGGAGGCTCATTTTTGGACTTGGTGAATATGAGATGCTCATGTGCCAGCCAAGCTGAGAAATCTAGAAGGCAGCTATATAGTTGATCACCCCCTTCTTTAAAAAAAAAAAGTTTACTTATGTATTTTGAGAGAGAGAACACATGCGAGCAGGGGAGGGGCAGAGAGAGGGAGAGAGAGAATCCCAAGCAGACTCCGTGCTGTCAGCACAGCAGCCCAGGACAGGGCTCCATCCCATGAACCGTGAGATCATGCCCTGAGCCAAAGTCGGACGCGTAACTGACCGAGCCACCCAGGCGCCCCCTCATCCCCTTCTTCTTAAAACCCCATTTCTTTCTCTGGCTTCCAAGACACCACGCTTCTTGTTTTTGTCTCCTCTCTCTCTGCCATTCCTTCTTTGACCCTTTCTTGGCACTTCTTCTGCCACCCATCCCTGAGATATTGAGATTCCCCGAGGTTCTGTTCTAGGCCCTCTGCTTTAAAAAAAAAAAAAAATGTAGGGTGGCCTGGGTGACTCAGTCTGTTAAGCTTCCCACTTCAGCTCAGATCGTGGTCTGGAGGTTTGTGAGTTCAAGCCCTGCATCAGGCTCTGCACTGACAGCATGGAGCCTGCTTGGGATTCTCTCTCTCCCTCTGTCTCTGCCGCTCCCCTGCTCGCTCTCTCTCTCTCTCTCTCTCTCAAAATACTAAATAAATACACCTTTTAAAAATAAATAAATAAAGGGGAGCCTGGGTGGCTCAGTCGGTTAAGCATCTGTCTTCGGCTCAGGTCATGATCTCACCGTTCCTGAGTTCGAGCCCCACATCGGGCTCTGTGCTGACAGCTCAGAGCCTGGAGCCATGCAAATGTAACTTCAAGCTGCCTCTTTATCCAGCTCTGTTGCTATCCTGGGTCCCTGCTGTATTTGTTGTGGGCAGGGTGCAGGGTTCAGTAAACCCCCAGAGACTAGGTTTCCCAAACTCCTGTGTCAGAGGAACATAAGATTATATTATTGTTCCCAATTATTCACTCTCTTCTCTGAAACAGGAGTATAAAACCCTTTATTACCAAGTGCCTTATAGTGCCTCCCTGCAGATAAGTACACTTCTCTGTGCCCTTGGCGTTAGACCTGGCTACATGACCTGCTTTGGCCAATGGAAAGTAAACAGAAGTTCAATATCAACTCTGGCCAGAAGCTTTAGGAGCCACAATGTGGTCCTGTTTCTCTCCTCCCTTTACCAGGAGACCAAGATAAGAGCTGCTCCCTCCGGCAGGACCCCAGAATAATAAATACCTGGAGCAGAGCCAAAGCTAATCTGTAGCCCTGATATGTAATCTGAGGAAGAAATGAATGTAGTGAGATTTCAGGGAGAGGGGGAGGGCTGTCTGTTAATACCACATTATCTAGAAAAAGCTGACTAACAGAATAATTGGTGCAAGTTACAGAATGCTGTGCTTAAATAGGTGCCATTGGCTTTGGGTCCTAGCGGCGGGCACCAAGTGGTGTAGACTTTGGTCATTTAGAAGGCAGACTGTGTACCAAGTAGCTTGTGGGTTTAGGCAAAAAAGTTGGGAAACAGATTGTCATCTGTTTTGGTTGTTTTTAGCCGCATTTGACAGGCTACTACAAGAACGAGACGAGCTCAGAAAAGAATTGGCTGTTTTGTCAGCAGAGATTAAAACTCAGTTTTGGGGGGCGCCTGAGTGGTTAAGTCAGTTAAGCGTCTGACTCTCAATTTCAGCTCAGGTCAGTCATGATCTTGTGGTTCGTGAGATCAAGCCCCACATCGGGCCCTGTGATGACACTGCAGAGCCTGCTTAGGATTCTCTCTCCTTCTGAAAATAAATAAATAAACTTAAACAAAACAAAACAAAAAAACAACAACCGCAGTCTTGGGACAGAGACCAGATCAAGGGCATGAGCGGTGCCTCCCAGTAAGTCCTTTGTTGGATAAAGCGGCTCTTAGTAGACTAAGAGCATGGCTCTCCAATGGCAGCTTGGTAAATTCAATTTACCTTGGCAATTATGCCTAGAGAAAGAGGTATGTCTTTATAGGTACGGTAATTTGCAAATAGAGCTGACTCGAATCAGGTAAAATGCTATTCAAGGTTCAAAGAGAGGTGCACAGCCAAGACATGTCAGCTTGGGTTAAAAGATATGATTGCTGGAGACCAACATTGGGGCTCCAAAATTTCTGTAGGCAGGAAGGAAGCTGAGAAAGCTGCTCACCTCACAAGAAGCCCAAAATTATGAAGAGCAGGGGCTACTCCCAGGGACCTGGAATGGAAGTTAATCAAGGAATGTTTCCTACACCCTGCAGGATTTTGGAATTCTAAGAACCAATGATGATTGTGAGTCTCTCGGTTTTTCTTTCAATGAATAGAAGTGTTTATTCAGTCTTGGTTCAACCATCTCATATAAGGTATAGATTTTGTAGGGGGGAGCTGTAGATAATGGTTGTGCTCATTAGTGTCTGGATTAAGAAGACCCCTGTCTGGACATAATACAGAGACGAGATAGTGAGCTTTGAGCTTGATGTCATGACTGGTTGAAACTTTTGGGTGTCACTCTTCGCAGGAAGAGTGGGTATGTTTTTCTCATGCAAAAAAAGACAGAAATGATTATTTATGACCAAGAAGGTCGACTGTGATAAGAGACTATTATTTTTACTATTTATTTGCTTCTCTCCCTGTAGGAGAATCAGACAGCCTGAGACGTGGCTCCCCGTTTGCATTGTCAGCTAGAGGAGTGCATTTCCAGAAGACATTGGCATCAGGCAACGTCGCGTGACTTGCTTTAGCCGACTGAATGTGAGTGGAAGTGACACATAGCCTTTCTAAGCAAACGCTTAAGAGCCCCTGTGTGGTTTCAGCAGTTCTTTTTCCCCTCTGCTTGGACTTGTAAGCTGGGGGATGTTACTTCAGTCTCAGGCTGCCAATGAGACGACAGGTAGGGCAAAGCCACAGGTGACTCCTATCACCACCAAGAAACTCGAACAAGAAATAAATGGTCGTTCCTGTAAGCAAACTGAGATGTTTCGTAGTGTCCGTCACAGGGGCAAAAACTAGTCAACACTGGCTAGTGATACGACTCACATGTGGGCCCAACCAATGGGAAACACTGGCAGGAGACTAGAAGATGTGAGGAAGGGAAAACCATGTCTCTCCTTCCTTTTTTGCCGCAGGCAGTCTCTCCAGCATCAACTTGGTCTCCGGGTAGGCAGGCCCACGGGGCTTCCTGCTCCTGAGGATGGGCCCTGTGCTCCTCCCTTTGGCTGACTCTGCCTCATCCTCGTGCCCGTGCTGAGTTCCTCTAGCCTGATGCTGGTGGCTCCCTGCTGTCGCTAATCTGTATTTGGCTTCTCAGCTGATTCCCTGCATGAAAGTCCCTCTATTTTCAACATTTTGAGCCGTTTTGTCTAATTGCAGACTCGCTGATACACCATCCGATGCATAAATTTTGGAGTAACTATTGATCACAGATGTCTCAAACTTTGTGAGATTTTTCAAAAAAGGAAGACATGTTTGACTGTATCGTTTTTGGGTTTTTTTCCCTTTTTTTAGCGTTGTAACCGTTTTTAAGGATACGTCCCAGTAGCATTAAGTACGTTCACACTGTTGTGAAGCCATCGCTAGCATTCATCTCTAGAACTTTCTTCTTCCCAAACTGAAACTCCGTATCCATTAAACAACATTAAACAACATCTCCCCATTCCTTCTTTGGCCCAGCCCCTGACAACGACCATTTCACTTTCTGTGTCTGTGAATTTGACGACTCTAGGTACTTTATATAAGTGGAATCACATACTTGTCCTTTTGTGACTGGCTTATTTCACTTAGCATAGTGTCTTCAAGGTTAATAAGTTTATTTATTTGGGGGGGGAGGGGCAGAGAGAGAGGGAGAGAGAGAATCTGACACAGGCTCCACATTGCCAGTGCGGAGCCCGATGCAGGGCTCCAACCCCAAAACCATGAGATCATGACCTAAGCCGAAACCAAGAGGTGGGCGCTTAACCAACTGAGACACCCAGGAGCCCCTCATTCCCTTTTCAAGCAATCAGTCTCTCTCTTCCACTCTATCCAACCAATGATCAATTCCATTGATTTTACCTTAAACACAGCTCTGTCACTGCTCTTTTCTTTTGCCACTCAAGTTCAGGGCATGGTCTGCATCTTTATTTAACCTGGGCCACTGCAGCAGCCTCCTTGTTGGTCTCCCTGCCTCTGGTCTTAACACTTCCATCTAGGCTCCAAGCTGCGAACAGAGTCACTTTCTAAAGCAATCCTGATCTTGTCATTTTCTTGCTAAAACTCTTAAGTTGCCCATTGCTTTTAGAAAAAAGTTCCAACCCTATGTTGTGCCTTCCAAGGCCCTCTACCATTCAACCCTGACCTACTTCTCTGGTCTCCTCTGTTAATAATCCCTTTCTGGCTTCTGCTTTGTCTTCTTCATTTCATTAACCCCTTCTTATCCTTCAGGTCATAGGTTAAGGGTCACTTCCTTGGAGGGGTTCTCTGCTCCCATAATGCAATGCCCTGTACTTCCTCCATCACTCTACTTATCTGCATTTATTGTAATTATTTGTTGAAGTCTGTCTTCTCTTTGGACTATGACTTCTTTGAGGGTCAAGACCATGTCTTTCTAAGTGCTACATCTCTACCACCTAGCACAAACGATGACCACAATAAGTGTTAAATAAAACTTAGTTGTAGATTTGTAAGTTTTCATGTTATGGGCGGCGGAGGGGGGTGGGCGGCACCTGAGTGGCTCAGTCAGCAGAGCATCCAACTTTTGATTTTGGCTCTGGTCATGATCTCGTTTTGGATTCCCTCTCTCTGCGTCTCGCGTGTGCTCCATCTCTCAAAATACATGAGTAAAATAAAAAAAAAAAAAGAGAGAAAGTTTTTATGTTATAGGATGTATAGGTCCTGTAGGTGGTAGTCGACACCAAATACATACATGAGATAATCTAGGGAGAGGGTATCTCTAGAGAGAACATGAGAAGTAAGAAAGACAATGACGATTAAGATGAAGAGACGGATATGAAGCTAAGGGGGAAAATGAGGAATGAATGGCCAGATAAGTCGGAGAGATGTCAGAAGAGAATGCGGTCATAAGCCAAAGAAAAGAGTGCCTCAGAAAATTGGAGGCCCCCAACAAGGTCAACCACAGCAAAGAGAACAGGATACAGACTGAAAAGAAGTGCCACTGGAGTTGTTACAGAGCAAGAAAGATAATGTTTGACAACACTTGGGTTTATCCTTTGTCAAACTAATGAATTCAAGAAGGTATTGCCCGCCTCCTTTTCATTACTTCCTCTATCCATTAACCTGGCATAGATTCATTAAACATCTACTCTAGGCCAGGTACTGTGCTAGGTCCCAGGGAGACAAGAAAAATAGAGCAATATCCAGTCGGGCTTGTGGATCTCACCACCATTGCCTGCAAGGGAAAGTTACAAAGCACTGGCTTGTGCCCCAGCAAAGCCGGGGCTTGGCATTTTATGGGAGTTGGTACTGATTGACTTTCTAAATACACTCAATGAAACAAGAGTTAATGTGCAAGTCCAGAGGTCAGCAAGGCTTTGTTATCTTGTTCTGAGCTGGCAGGAGGCAAAAGGGAAAGTGTATGTGGTCCACTATTGCATCATTTCTGTCTGTTCCTAAGTCGGTTGCAGAGGGGATGTGGGGTTTTTTTTCCAAGAAAGCTAGTTCCTGTGCTCAAAGGCAGAAAACTGATAGAGCAACTCAACCAAAAAGCATCCCCTTAAGAAACTCTCTGAAGTTAATCCTTAGTGTTCACTCTGCAGAGATTCCTTTAACTTCCAGCAATACGATGTATTACTGACTAAATTACTGCTCTATTTTTTTTCCTGCCCTGTGCTCCACCTACAGTAGAACAGTGTGGCGTACTGTTCAAAAGGTCAATGAATCGTGCGTGAACTTCTGAAAATTAATGGGAGTCTGGATGGAGACAAGGGAGGGACACTCTTCCTAACTAATCAGAGAACTATCTTATTGGGTTTTCATTTAATACAGGGGGCATCTCATTTTATATAGTAGACATTGTTTTGAAATAAAAAGTTTAGATCAAAATGTCTTTAAAGCACATTATCTCTTTAATGCCCCAGAAAAACAAGATCATTTAAGGAAACCCAGCTCATCACACTAGGCATTCTTTGAAATACTTATTATCATGGGGATGCCTGGGTGGCTCAGTCGGTTAAGCGTCTGACTTTTGGTTTTGGCTCAGGTCATGATCACACAGTTCACAGGTTCGAGCCCCACAACAGGCTCCTCCCTGACAATGGGGAACCTGCTTGGGTTTCTCTCCCTCTCTCTGCCCTTCCCTTGCTCTCTCTCCCTTTCTCTCAAAAATAAACAAACTTTTAAAAAAAGAACTACTCATTATTATATAATCAAATAGTGAATGGTCAGTTCCTAATTTATAATTTGGATTTTGAAATATGCTTTTTTTTTTTTTTTTTTTAATATATAGGCTTGGGAAGTGATGCAATTAACTGACCACACAGGGGCCTCAATCAGGCAATCAGACTTTAGCTGTTGGGGTCTGGCCTGGCTCAACAGTTGAAAAACAAGGTCCAAAGAACTTATGCCTGAGAGAAATGTGCTCAAGGGACTCTGAACTCATGCCTGGACTTTCCCAGTGCTTACATCTGAAAAGTCCCTGGGGGACCTAGGGCGGGTTGAGCAAGGAAGGGGGGCAGAGTAAATCCTTCTTCACCAGGGAGGGTAGAAATAACAAGTCATACTTCCAGAGTGCTTACAACAAGCCAGGCTCTTCCTCAGACTCTTTTTTTACGTATTAAAAAACATTTTTTTTAACTTTACTTATTTATTTTGAGAGAGACAGAGACAGCGTGAGTGGGGGAGGGGTAGAGAGGGAGAGGGAGAATCCCAAGCAGGCTCTGTGCTGCCAGCTCAGAGCCCAAAGTGGGGCTCGAACTCATGAAAATGGGGGATCATGACCTGAGCGGATCGATTACTAACCGACTGAGCCACCCAGGTGTCCCTCTTCCTCGGACTCTTGACATGTATCAACTCAGTTAATCATTCCAACAACGCAGGAAACAGTTACCATTACTCTCCACTTCCCAAATGAGAAACTGAGTCAGGAAGGTTAACAGCAATTTGCCTGCTCTCCTACACTAAAAAATGGTGGAGCTGGTTACTCACCTTAGTCATCAGGGGCTTAGTAATATGCCTCAAATTCGCTTAAAATGCACACCTTTAAGATGAAAGGCAGGGCATGTCTGATGAAGCCTGTGACTTCAGAACGCCTTTTGAGACCAGGAATTACTCTGGGACGGCGGGGGGGGGGGGGGGGGGGGGTGCGGAGGCGGTGAGAGGAAAAGGTGAGAAAGGTGAGTTCCCTGTGTGCACGATGAAGGAGAGGTCTCCAGTCCATTCCTAGCTGGTGCAAGCTGAGAACTTGGACTTTTGCCGTCCTCGGTCAGACAGAACCCTAAAGCACACGGGGCGGAGGCGGAAAGAACACTGCCAAAGCCAGGGATCGCCGCTAGCCACGTGGCCCAACTTAGGAGCCAGGGGGGCTGTCCGCGAAGGCGGGGCCGGCGGGGCGGGGCGGGGCGCGGGGCCGGGCGGGCCGGGCGGAGTGCGCCTGCGCGCGGGGTGGGTCGGCCGCTTAAAGCCGTTCCCCGCCCCACTCTAAGTCCAGTCTCCCCGGTGCGCACGCGCGAAGCTTTCTCCTTGTCAGTCGGCGCCGCGTGCAGGCTGGTGGCTCTGTGGCGGCGGCTGCGGCTCGTCATCCGCACCATGAGCGGCTTCAGCAGCGAGGAGCGCGCAGCGCCCTTCACCCCCGAGTACCGAGTCTTCCTCAGTGAGTGTCGGCAGACCGCGACCCCTCCCCGCCCGCCAACCCATTCATTCCCGGGCCTCGCCTCGCCTCCTGCCCGGGCGCCGTCGGCCCGCGCTCCGCCCCTTGTCCCGGGCGCGGGCCGGGTTCCTTGGGCTTCCCGGGCCCTGGGCCGGCCAGGCCCTCCCATTTCACACGTCCCGTTTGAAACGGGTAAACGGGGTGGGGGGAGGGTGACCGCGGGGACGGTCTTTCTCTTTCACACGCGCGGTGGGACCCGACCCCGGGCCCGGCTAGTTTTGCAGGTGCCCTCGGGCAGCATCTGATGGGAAGGGAAACCACTGAGTCACTCTAGAAAAGGTGTCAGGAGGTAAACTAATCTGCGTAAGAGGATTGCTTGATTTGTAGGAACGGGGGCAGGGTGGAGGGATGACTCCCTAAGGACCTTAATTCCTGAACTGTAGCTCAGCCTGCGGGCACCAGGCAGGGTGAGATCCAACCCCTCGTTCTGCAGAGGGGGAAACTGAGGCCCGGAGCAGGAGCCGTCAGTGGAGGACCGAACCCATCTCCAGGAAGGCCCGGTCGCGCATCTGCCCCTCCCTCCCGCGGAGGTTTCCCCTGTAGCGCGGATGCTGGGAATGAGCCTTCTTGAAACAGAAAGCTGTTTCCCTCAAGTCAAACAGGTGACGTCAGTCTGGAAAGCACGAGGGAGAAAGTGCCAAGTTTTTACCCCTGGGCAGTGAATCGACATCTGAGGGGTACCTACCCCAGGTCCACATCTGGAGCTGCACTTAGAGCTCTGCACGCTGCGGGCTGATGGAGCTCCGCTTTCCCTCGCCCACCGCCTTTTGTCTTGCAGGTGGAGGAAAGAAAGCTACCTCGGGTTTTATCTTGATCTCTACCCACGCCCCTGCCCAAGCCACTAGGAATAGATAACTGGAGAGAGCCAAGGCGTTCGAAAATGTGTCAGTAGAGGCGTTTCTGTTTTAACTGTAAAGAGCCGTTTTACGCGGAAGGAAATGGGCAGGTGCAGCAAATCTTTGCGGGTGATGTGTGAAGGGCAGGCAGGAAATTGCCGGGTGGAGGGGACCAATGGGAACACGGAGAGAATGCACTAAGATCCTAGCGAAAAGTAACCTGCTGCGGGAGGAAAAGGAAAGTGAACTCAGGTTTACACATGTAGCTAAAGATTACCATGTAAAATCCAGGAAGGATGGGACTCCCCATTTTATTTAATTTTGGACTTAAATAAGGGCAGTGTAGGATCTTTTGACTAATAATTCACTGAACTATTTTTTCTGTAGTTAGAATCTCTCTGTAGGAGGGATTTAGAGCGGTGACGCTCAAGTTTGAAGGTGGAAAGATGATTGGCTAATTGACTTCAAGCTGTATTTGCACAGTAGTTATCACTTAGGTGATATCACTACTAATGGTAGCAAGAATTTGATGGCCGTTGTGGAAGACCATAGCCATTCCTTGACTTTGACACTGGCTAATGTAATTTTTTATCAGATGGAACTCTCTGGGACTTAAAAAATACCAATGATTAGAACTGATTATGTAATTACATAATTTTAAGGTTTTTTTAAAAAAATGTTTTTTAACATGTATTTATTTTTTGAGAGACAGAGTCAGAGCACACGAGCAGGGGAGGTTCAGAGAGAGGGAGACACAGAATCGGAAGCAGGCTCCAGGCTCTGAGCTGAGCACAGAGCCCGTCGCGTGGCTCGAACTCACGAACTGTGAGATCATGACCTGGGCCGAAGTTGGACGCTTAACGGACTGAGCCACCCAGGCGCCCCAAGGTTTTTTAATCATAGATTTCTTAACACCCTTCCTTAATAGGAGAAGATTTTTTACCTCTATAGTGTTATATTTGTCAGTCTCTTTAAAACTGATGGTGGATTGGACTGTGAAGTCACAGGTGACTCTGAAGGGATCGTACGTAATGGGACTCATGAAATGGAGATATATACTGTCCTTTTTCATTTTCTGCAAAATGAATTACAGAAAGTCATTAGTTCTTTTGTTAATTGCATTTCCAGATGCATTAAGTCCACATTTAAAAAAATACTTAAATTTTTGGTCACTGCTCAGTTTTTTGTATTCCACCTCAGTTTTCAAATGTGAAGGGATATAGGTTCACCCTTAGGTTTCCTAAAGAATAGTAAGGAAGGTTTTTGGTTTTTTTTTAATGTTTATTTATTTTTTTGAGAGAGAGAGACAGAGCGTGAACAGGGGAGAGGCAGAGAGAGAGGGAGACACAGAATCCAAAGCAAGCTCCAGGCTCTGAGCTGTCAGCACAGAGCCCGATGTGGGGCCCAAACTCACAAACTGTGAGATCATGACCTGAGCCGAAGTTGAATCTTAACTAACTGAGCCACCCAGGTACCCCTGTAAGACAGTTTTGAAATTACTTTTTGGATATGGTAGTTAAGTCTCTAGAATATAGAAATTACCTGTGAAAGGGTTATTGGAACTTGATTATCCTTAAGAAATATAATCTGTCTCTGTCTTCCTGGAACATTGCCTAAAACAACATGGTTGTTTGGTCCCTTCCCTTCCCCCCAAGCCCAACTGTTTCATTAGCTATGTAAGCTGTTAAGTGATGTAAGATCAGTCCAAAACAATTTGATAGCCTTTTGTATGCCAGGCACTGCTAGAGTCTGGGGATACAAAAGTATGTAAGACAGCCCCTGCCCTTGTTATAGAGGTTAGTATCTGTTAGACTTCTAAGGAGAGCAGAGGATTAAAATTTAACCCAATCTTGGGGGGATCCGGAAGGTAAAGTATACAACCAGCTTTTCTCGTGTGGGAATAAAAAATGTCTACTTCACTATTCTGGTGAATGGTGTTGATAATGGGAAAGGCCATGCAAGTTTGGGGACGGGGTGTGTATGGGAAATCGCAGTATCTTTTTCTCAATCCTATGGTAAGCCTAAAATGACTCTAAAAAATTTAAGTGTTTTTTAAAATGTATACTTAATGCATCTGGAAATGCAATTAGCAAAAGAACTAATGACTTTTTGTAATTCATTTTGCAGAAAATGAAAAAGGACAGTATATATCTCCATTTCATGATGTTCCAATTTATGCGGATAAGGTAAGATGTCCTGACCATTTAAACATAGTCTCTTTACTCAGATCAGTTAATTCCACATATGGATTTTCTTATACGTCTTCATAAGTGCTTAAAATGCCTCATTGTGCTGCAAATTCAAGGTACATTGACTAAGAAGTCAGTCTTAAATCCAGATTATTTGGCTAAAGAAGCAATTATAATTTGGGGAGGGAGTAGAGGAACAGATAACAAATGTTTCAAAGCTGTCCTTGGGACTAAATCTTAGTACCTCATAAGTGGTTTTATTTTATATTTTATTTTATATTTTCATTTTATTTTATTCATTTATTTTTAATTTTTATTTTTTCTCATAAGTGGTTTTAAAATTAACCAGGTAGGGGCGCTTAGGGTGGCTCAGTTGGTTAAGTGACATTGGCTTACGTCATGATCTCATGTTTTATGAGTTCAGCTCCATATCAGGCTCTTTGCTGTCAGTGCAGAGCCTGCTTTGGATCCTCTGTCTCCTCTCTCTCTCTGTCTCTCTCTCTCTCTCTCTACCCCTCCACTGCTGTCTCTCGCTTTCTCAAAAAATAAATGAACATTTAAAAATAAAATAAAATAAAATACACCAGGTAGCCAGCACAAAATTTGGGTTGTGGGATATATATTAAACAGCAAAAATAAACTATTTTATTTACAAAAATTAAACTATATTATTCAGTGATATAATTTCCTATAGGAAAATTCAGTACTTTCAGTGGACTGTTAGAGTTAAGATGCAAATAGTGTTGGGGCGCCTGGGTGGCTCAGTTGGTTGAGTGACTGACTTTGGCTCAGGTCACGATGTCACAGCTCGTGAGTTCGAGCCCCATGTCAGGCTCTGTGCTGACAGCTCCGAGCCTGGAGCCTGCTTCGGATTCTGTGTCTCCCTCTCTGTCTGCCCCTGACCCACTCGCATTCTGTCTTTGTCTCTCTCAAAAATAAATAAACATTAAAAAACTATATAATAAAAAAAAAAGTACAGTGTTAATAAAGGTTAAGTCTACAGACCTCTAAAAAGAGGTGTCTGTTAGTATGCACACCAGTGAGCTGAAGAAATCTAGCACAAATTGATAGGCTAACCACAAATGGGTAAGAATTTTACTTTGCTAGGAGAAACTGTCTACAACGATATATTCCAAAGTCTTTGTGGTCCTTTGGAAGTAAGAATTGCTAGTGACCCTTTCTGATTTTTATTTTCATTTTTGTCTTTTTATATTTTCTAATCTTTTTACAATGAGCATGGGTTATTTTTACAAATTGAAATAGTTATTGTTATTTTTTTTATTCAGTGCTTGTGTTAGCCTCCTTCCCAGTAGGAGAAGTTTGTACTTCTGACACAAGGAACTGACACAAGGACGGATGCCTGCTGCTTTTTTAAACCTTTAAAAATTCTTTTTGTCCAACCGGGAAGCATGATTCACGATGAACACAAATTTTTTTGAGTTCTAAACACTGCACATAGATTGTTGATTTTCCTTGGTTAAATGCCAATACATAATACATGCGAGCATCGCATTCCAGTGCAAGTCTAGAATACCATTATAGGTGAAATCTTCTCCTTGTATATGCTGAGTCCTACTGTTTCTCTGTACTTGACTATCAGAGAGACATAGGCAAATTCACCGAAATTGTACCAGGAAATTTCCTCCAGTTCCAGACTGACAACTTGAGCGTCGGCAGAAAATCCCAACTCAAGGTGTTGCTTCCTAGGAGCTTCCTTGTGCTGGGCTCCAACAGGAGATAGTAGAGCAAATAGCCTAAGGCCAATTATGTGCCACGCTGACAGGAGGGACCTCTAATTGGCATGTGTTCTCCTGTGGGATTCTCAAAGTTGTATTTATTCAGAAACTCTAATTTGTTATGTCTGATTTCCTGGGAGTTGGCATGAGCTGCAGGATCCTTCCTTCCTCTTGAATTGGCATCATTTGGTTGACTTGATTATCCGTTTGGTGTGTAATTAGTATGCATATCAAAGTACTTTCCAGTCATGTCTTGCACCATTTTGAGTAGTTAAGAGGTATAAAATGATGACTGAAAGTTTATTGAGAGTAACTTGACATGTAGATGTGCTAAGGAAGAAAAATATTTTCTTGACTTAGAGCTATTTTTTGTGTGCGTGTGTTTATAAGTGTCTTAGTCCATTTTGGGCTGCTGTAACAAAATACCATAGACTGGTAGCTTATCAACAGCATGCATTTTTTACTCACAGTTCAGGGAGACTGGAGGTCTGAGATCAGGGTGCCAGCATGGTTGGGTGAGGGCCCTCTTTTGGTCATGGACTTCTAGCTATGTACTTTTGTGGCAGAAAGGGCTAAGGATCTCTCTGGAGCCTCTTTTATAAGGCACTAATCCCACTCATGAGGGTTCCACCCCTGTGTCTTAAACACTTGCCAAAGGTCCCACCCAGTGTACAATCACTATTGAGGGTTAGGATTTCAACAAATGAATTTTGGGGGGACACAAACATGCAGACCATAGCTATAAGTAACTGATACAATATTCTATATTATATAAACTATAGTATTCTAGCCAAGGATCAGAATGTTCATAATAGTTGTGGTGCCCAGTTTTATTACTGCTTCAAGTTACCCCAAAATAGGAAACTGACACTACATTTTGGTGCTATGTAAAACATCTTCACTCAGTTTATTCTGCAACTCCTTGGAGTCTTGTATGGGACTGATTTGGGCTATAATCTGGGATTACTCAAATGAAAACTCTGCCTTTGCACCGCCCTGAGCTGGCTCAGAAACACAATCTCTTACAACTCTGGATTTCACTAGTGGTCCAGACGTCAGTGAACTTCAGCATTTCAGATTCCTGTCTGAGAAGCAGGAAAGAGTTCTTTTGTTTTGTTCTGTTTTTAAGGAAGTTTAGTATATACAAAATACCAAAAGGGTGTGGTACACAGAAATTATTTTGGATTATAGCCTAAATAAAAGATCTGATTAACTCCGTTGGTTACAGAAGAGTGTGCTTTCTTTTTTTTTTTTTTTTTTTTTTTTTTTAGTTCCAATGTTATTAAGTTTATGTAAATACATTTTTAGTGTGTGGTTGTGGACTTTATCTCTAATATGGTCAGTCATTCAAAGGGAGATAATGAGGGAATGTATCTTTCACACAACTCTTACCACTCTACTGAGGAAGAATGCCCAAAGGCTTATATTCGGCTCTATGTCAGGACCTCTCAATGTGGACAGCCACTAGGTAATCAAGCCAGCCGGTTCTGGGAATCCATGTGACTCAAACACCCTGCCTGGATTATTTCCAAATCCATTCGGTGGAAGAAGGCAAAGGCAAGGACTCACTGGATTTTGTCCTTTGCTCTGGGTCTATTTTGGGGTCAAATATAAAAATACCTGTGGCTCAGGGTGTCTTCTGACATAAAACTTTTTAGATAAGAGAAATTTTTAAAATCCAGAACATAGCATAAACGGTGTGAAATAGTGGGTGGATTAACTTTTATCTAAATCTTCAAGTGCTCAAATATCATGACTTGATATTTAGATTTAGAAGTTTGGTATTGTTTTTGTTCTGTATCTTAAACGTTGATGTTAAATATTTGTTCTAACAATATAGGCTTCTGTTTGTTTTCCAGGTGACTGTTGGGAGACTATGTAAATATGGAACTATTTTTTTTTTCTCCTCTTCTAAAAGTTCAGCTTATAATCAAATAGGTTGATGCCTCAGAAATTTAACAATATTTTCTGCAGTCGTGTATCATTTTTTTCCAAGATTTTATTTTTATTTATTTATTTAAAAAAATTTTATTTTAACATTTATTTATTTTTGAGACAGAGAGAGAGCAGGAACAGGGGAGGGTCAGAGAGAGGGAGACACAGAATCCGAAACAGGCTCCAGGCTCCGAGCTGTCAGCACAGAGCCTGACGCGGGGCTCGAACTCATGGACCGTGAGATCGTGACCTGAGCCGAAGTCGGCCGCTCAACCGACTGAAGCACCCAGGTGCCCCTCCAAGATTTTATTTTTAAGCAATTCCTACACCCAATGTGAGACTCAAACTCAGAACCCCAAGATCAAGGGTCACATGTTCCACCAACTGAGCCAGCCAAGTGCCCCCTGCACTCATGTTATCATTCTCTTTGAAGATACTATTCTGCTGTACCTGAGCCCTTTAGAAGAGATCTACTCAAGCAGATGCCTGTTTGATTACTTCCTTCCTTCTGGGGTTTGCTTTGTTTCAAATTTTCGATTTCTTTTCATAAACAGTTCCTTAAATGGAAGTTTTTAAAATGTCACTGAATTAATTAAACACTGTTTTCTTCCCTAGCTTTGTACGTATATAGAATGGGTTTTCTGGATTTTTGTTTTGTTTATCTTTGGTTTCATGTTTTCTAAACCAAAGTTAGAACCGGGAACAGATGGGAACTGATGGCCGTTAAGCTTAATCAGCATGTCATAACTAAAAATAAACTCCTACTTTTTCCCTCTCCAGTGAGCATTCAGGTGACTAAATTTTGATAACAGATATTCTAACCATAATCTCTGTGGTCTGTCAACTTCGTTGAAAAGGTAAAGTTGGGATGATTAAATATGCATATAACATACGACAATGCCTGGCTTTATAGGAAAGTCTCAGTAAACAGTAACCAACCAAATAGGATGATGATGTTGAGCACAATGACTGATTGTTTCTTTAGCCCTTCAGAGCTCTATTTTATAGGGTAAAAAAAAAAAAAAAATCACTGAATTAAGAGTAAGGAATCTTTACTTTAGTCTTGGTTTTACCACTAACTGGCCTAATGATATTGAGCAAATTCCTTCATCTCTGAGCCATGTTCATCTTGGTGGGTGTTTTAGATTACATTCTATGTTGACGTCCCATGATTCTGTGTATAGAGCTTATTGATGAACCCTTATTACAGATCATTATTTTTAAAAAGGCCCAAAATTATTGTTGATATTTATTGAATGATTCCTGAAACCTTAGGCACTATGCTAAAGCCCTTCTGTGGATTATATCATTTGGCCATCACGTCATTCTCTAAGCTAGGTTCTTTCATTAGCCCCATTGTCCAGGATCAGCCACTAGAACTTATAAGCAGTAGTGTCATGCTTGAAACCCGGCATTTTGGCTCAGAACTTGTGGTTTTAACCACTGTGTTCCACTTCCTTGAGTGATTATGGATATGTAGGAGAGGTGGATTTTACTTTGTACTTCTTATATGTTCCAAATTTTCTACAGTAGATATCTCTTTAATAATGCAGACAAAAAGGCTTGCTTGATTTTTTTTTTTTTTTTTTTTTTTTTTTGCTCAGCATTCAAAGGAAATGAATAAGAGCTTTTTTTTCTTTGGAAAGGCTCAGAAGTCTTCTAGTCCAGGCATTCTTGGTGGCCCCGAGGCCCTCAAATGGCCATGGATGGGTTTCTGAGGTTCTGTGAACTCTGTGATACTGCGATTTGGTGTAAATGTGCATTTTCCCTGGGAAAGGTTCTGTGTTCAAAATTCTTTGTCATCATGGGGGTGCCTGGGTGGCTCAGTCGGTTAAGCATCTGACTTCAACTCAGGTCATGATCTCACAGCTTGTGAGTCTAAGCTCCACATCAGGCTCTGTCCTGACAGCTCAGAGCCTACAGCCTGCTTGGGATTCTGTGTCTCCCTCTCTCTCTGCCCCTCCCCTGCTCATGCGCTCGCTCTCTCTCTCTGTCTCTCTCTCTCTTACTCTCTCTCGTTCTTTCAAAAATAAACATTAAAATTTTTTTTTTAAAAAAGAGTAGAACTTAAGTATTGCCACACACACAAAGTAAATATGTGAGGTGATGAAGAGGTTAATTTCCTTGATGAGGGGGATCATTTCACAATGTACACATATACCAAAACCTCACATTGTACATCCTGAATACGTGATTATTTGTCAATCATACCTCAATAAAGCTGAAGAAATTAAGTTTTTTAAAAAGAAAAAGTAAATGGGTTCCTGAATTATTTCATTGACAAGTGATAAAAGTGAGATCATGACCTGAGCCACAGTCGGACACTTAACTGACTGAGCCACCCAGGCCCCCCTAAGATCTACTCTTTAAGCAAATTTCATTGAATCATTTTTAGTGTTTTTGAGGAACCGCCATCCTGTTTTCCATAATGGCTGCACTAATTTACGTTCCCACCAACAGTGCACAAGGAGGAATCCATTTGCATTTAATAGTTTAGAGTATATCCTGTAATAAAAAAACTGACACTGAAGCCCAAACCTAAAACTAAGGATTAAGAGCCATTGTCACTTGGTGAGCACTTAATAAGGTATAATAACCTCAGACAGGATTAAATCTAGTACACCTTTTCAAAAGTACCTGTTTGCAGGTGGAACATTTCCTTATTAATTATGTGAGTTTTTCTGATAGGGATTTTATACTACAAAACTGTTCTAGAAGTTAAAAAAAAAAAAAAGCTGCCCTTTTTATTAGCTTCTTGCTTGTTGAGTAATCTCGAGATGAATTTAGAAGAAAGTCCTCTCTACCACCACCGTTTTTCTGCAAATTTTATTGCAAAACAAAATAAAAGGAAGGACGATGGAATCAGAGAGTGATTTTGTATTTCTTCCCAAGTCTGGCATTTACTTGGTTCCTGAAGTTATCTGGAGAGATACATGGTGGCTCAACTTGAAAATGTTGATTTAAAAGCCACTTATGTAAGTTTGCAATATAGCATGTCATGTTCACTAGGCTTTGGGTCCAGTGTTGGAAACTGATCATAAGTCTTAAGGTGTTCATAGGTCTCCCAATAAAGACGCATTTAACTTTACTACTAAGATTCAGTGATGGGATATAATTAAATGCTCCCTATATACACATACTTAACTACACTAGTTATAATAGCCTACCAAACAGCCATGGCCTGTTCATTAGTAAACAACTTTTAGACTACTAATTTGACCTATAAGAAAACTAACCGGTTTGGAAATGAAACCCCTGATCACCATACTATTGAAATATTCCTGTTTAATCAGTGAAAGTAAAAGACTAATCAAGATATAGGTTACATGTCTCCTACCCCTAAAATATTTTTATTTACACTCTTTGATTTAATGGAATGATATAATTAGTTTAGGCTTAAGTTTCCAATCTCCTTAGAATTTGAACACCTTTAACATTGACATTCTTATGAAATGATTATAAAGCTGGGAAGAGTGTTAGGTCTCTGCCTTTCGGAAGTCAGAGCTAAAGCTATAGTTTGCCTTTCTTCTGCCTCCTACAGGCTTATCCAAATCATCCCACCAGGGATACTAACCCCTTCCTTCCTCTGAAACTATAAATAGGGAGCTGAGAGCTTGATGCCAGAGCGGGGATTTAGAATCAAAGCAGACTAGAAGTGGAGAACAGATTCTCCTCTCAATCCAGGATTGAGCTAAGTAATAGTTGAAACCAGTTAGGATTAGAGAAAGAAGGCATGAATTTGTAACTGGGTAGTACTAAATACCCTAAAGCCTTGTCTCAGTATTTTAAATGCATAAATGTTGGAAATACGAGAATGCATAATTTTTTCCAATTGTTAATTGTAAAATTCACATAACGTAAGACTGACTGTTCTAACCATCGTTAAGTGTACACTTCAGGGGTATTGATACATTCACATTGTTGTGCAACCCTTGCCACCCTTCATCTCCAGAATTCGCTTCATCTTTTTTTTTTTTAATTTTTTTTTTTTAACATTTATTTACTTTTGAGACAGAGAGAGACAGAGCATGAATGGGGGAGGATCAGAGAGAGAGAGGGAGACACAGAATCTGAAACAGGCTCCAGGCTCTGAGCTGTCAGCACAGAGCCCGACGCGGGGCTCGAACTCACGACCCGTGAGATCATGACCTGAGCCGAAGTCGGCCGCTTAACCGACTGAGCCACCCAGGCGCCCCAGAACTCGCTTCATCTTTCAGAACTGAAACTTCATGTCCATTAAACATGAACTCCCGTTCCCCCCTCCCAACCCCCTTGTGGCTACCCTTCTACTTTCTGTTTCTGTATGAATTTGACGTCTTTAGATACCTCATGTCAGTGGAATCACACGGTATTTGTCCTTTTGTGACTGGCTTATTTCACTTATCATGGCCTCAAGTTGTGTCCACACATGTTACAACATGTGTCAGAATTTCCTTCCTTTTTTGGGGGGTTGCTTCTATGGTTTAGAGATTGTGAATAATGCTGCTATGAACATGGGTATACAAATACCTCTTCAAGACCTTGCTTTCAGTTCTTTGGGTGTATACCCAGAAGTGGAATTGCTGGGTCATATGGTAACTCTATTTTTGGTGGAACCGCGGTTTTCCACAGTGGCTATACATTTTATGTTCCTACCAGCAGTGCACAGGAGTTCCAATTAGAATGCATAATTTAACAGTAAAAGTGCTTCCAGCAGTGGAATTGGTTGGATTTCTTATATTGCCCTGAAAATGTTAAGGATCACTGTTCACCTGAACAACTCCCTGAATTGTAGCAGCCTCTAGGAGAAACGAGCTACTCCTCAGTAGTAGTTCCTGTTAAAGAATGAACCCCCTCCTTTTTATATCAACATACTTAATACCTTCTGTTGTGATAATTGATGGGGTACGTAATGACTAAAAGCTCCTATAAGTTCATTGCTTTAAAAAAAGGCACAGTACTCACTAGGGCATCTACATACACTTAAAAGTGTGCTAAGCATTCATTTTACAGGTAAGTTCCCTCCCCCAGGTTTATGAACCCCACCCTCCCCACCCACACACACACCCCACACCTCACCCCAGCCCCACTGTAGCCTGAGGCCTCCATGCAGAGGCCTGGATTTGGAAATCTAACTTCGAGGGAGTTCAAAGAGCTTTTATGGGGCACCTGAGTGGCTCAGTTGGTTAAGTGTCCGACTTCAGCTCAGGTCATGATCTCAAGGTCTGTGAGTTTGAGCCCTGCGTCGGGCTCTGTGCTGCCAGCTCAGAACCTGGAGCCTCCTTCGGGTTCTGTGTCTCCCTCTCTCTCTGCCCCTGCCCAGCTTATGTTCTGTCTCTCTCTCAAAAATAAATATTAAAAAATAAAAGAGCTTTTATTCTGTTCACTGCTAGTCTTCGGTGCCTAGGAAAGTAACACCCAACAGTGGCACTCAGTAATTAATTAATTAATTATTGAGAGAACATGAATGATTTGGCTCTGAGGCTTTTTGCAGGATACTCCCTGCTGTTTTTTGGCCTAGCTGATTCCTAAAAAGCACCAAACTGGGGCACCTGGGTGGCTCAGTCAGTTGAGCTTCCAACTTCAGCTCAGGTCATGATCTCACAGTTCATGGGTTCGAGGCCCATGTCGGGCTCTGTACTGACAGCTCAGAGCTTGGAACCTGCTTCAAATTCTGTGTCTCCCTCTCTCTCTGCCCCTTCCCTGTTCATACTCTGTCTCTGTCTCAAAAATAAACATTAAACAAAAAAAAAATTAAAGAATAAAAAAATAAAAAGCACCAAACCTTCAGGCTTTTGGAATTCCTCTGTGCAGTGGAGTTGTCTTAACCATTTTCAGAAAGATGTTTTCTTTCCTTTAATGTTCTTTCTTTGCTTGCTTTCCATTATAGTTACGTAGGTTTGTAATACTAGGTAGTGGTTTTTGAGGATCTACATGCATTTATCACTTATTCCATTAAAATGTTCAATATAGTTACCAAATTTCAAATTTGTACATTTTGGCCCTATTTGCTACCTTTTTCTTGAGGTAATTTATTCATTTGGTAATGCTTTTTTTTTTTTTTTAAATTTACTGATCTCTTTGTTTTCACGTCTCAGTTACTCTTTCATGTGGTAACAGCTCCATCTTGTGAACAGTTAGGGTATTGCTGCTGAAAACTTAGAGTCCAGACTTGCTCGTAGACCCATAGATCTTTCATTTTAATACCTGAGGTGTGGTATGAGATAGATGCAGTTCTTGAAAAGAAATCACATTTCTTTGATTAAATCTTGAAATTGAATCAAAGATTGGGTCTTCCCATGAACAATGTGTTACTTTTTCTAAACCACACAATTATCACTTAACATGGATAGAGCACTTACTCAGTCCTGGATTTTAAGATCTCTGTTTTTTGTGGGTTTTATGTTCTATCAAGTAGGTGTTCAGAGGCTTGAAGCAGAAACTCATGAAATCTTCTTGTCTCCCTCAATTTGACCAAGAACTTAAATAAAGGGCAGAAGTTTGAGACTGTAAGCTCTAGCTTTTCTGATTGGTTAAAACTAATAGCACAGTAATCATTGGCTCACAACCTTTGACTTATCCTTTTGTAGCTTATTAGTCTCTGTTTTTTGTTTTTTGTTTTTTGTTTTTTTTTTGGTGCAAAGTAGCAGAAAAATAATTCTAAAAAGTGTGTAACTAAGTGACTTACATTTAAAAAAAAATGGTTTTTTTTTGAGAGAGAGTGAGCATGGGTTGGGGAGAGGGGCAGAGGGAGAGAGAGAGAATCTTAAACAGGCTCCATACTCAGTGCAGAGCCCGACATGGGGCTCGAACCCATGACCCTGGATTATGACCTGAGTCAAAATCAAGAGTTGGACGGTCAACCGACTGAGCCACCCAGGTACCCCATAAAGTGACTTTCATTTCAAATCCGCTTTAAAAAATACACCTTTTATAAAAGAATAATTGCAAATTTGGCCTCATGTATACCTTTTGCAAGGCTATAAACTGAAAACCTGACCATTTAAAGTTTTATTTATTGGGGCGCCTGGGTGGCTCAGTCGGTTAAGCGTCCGACTTCGGCTCAGGTCATGATCTCACAGTTTGTGGGTTCGAGCCCGGCATCAGGTTCTGTGCTGACAGCTCAGAGCCTGGAGCCTGTTTCAGATTCTGTGTCTTCCTCTTTATCTGCCCCTCCTCTGTCAAACTAACGTATGACAACGTAAGTAAACTGACTTAGGGTTTGTCTTCCAAACTGCCACTGAAAGAGGAGTTCTGAAAACATCTTGAGCAATTGCAGTGTCACTGGAGGAAGCGAATGGGCTTTGGAGATGATCTCTTTGAAGATGGTCTTCCTCAGAGATAGAAGTTCTGTTATGTTTAAAAATTATTTCCTTTCTTTATAGTAACATTCTTCCCACCCCCCCCCCCGACATTTTATTATGAAAAATTTATTATGTTTACTTAAACACACAAAAATTTGAAAGAATTACAGATTGGACAAGAATACACCCACCACCTTAATTCTACAGTTACTTTGCATATTTGGTCTGATTTTTTTTTTTTAAGTTTATGTATTTATTTTGAGAGAAAGCGCCTTCAATATCACGAACCATGAGATCATGACCTGAGCCAAAATCATCCAAAATCAAGAGTCTGAAATCAAGAGTCGGATGTTTAACTGACTAGGCCCCTGAGATGCCCCGGGTCTGATTTTTTGGCTGACTTGTGTTGAAAGCCTGTTGACTTCAAAGATCCAATACAACGAACAGTTTAACTTTGGCCGAACCAGTGAAACGCTCACTGGGGTGAGAGAACAAATTAGCTCCTGTGACCATTTCACCTTCTATGTGTTTTTCAGGACGTGTTCCACATGGTAGTTGAAGTACCGCGCTGGTCGAATGCAAAAATGGAGGTATGTTTCTCCTTACACTGATGATCAGACCTAGGATATTAATTTTGATCTAAGCACACTGATTTGCTTTTGCTTGAGTGTTCAACCGCTGAAGCCTAAGGTTTTCTTCTTGCTGGTCACAATCTCTTCTCCGGTTAGGTTGCATCGCCCACTGCCTGCCAGTCTTCCCCCTGGGCTCTGAAGCGGCAGACTGTCCTCCCCACACCTTTGCTTCTGGCTTCTGAAAGCCTAGAATTACCTGTTTCTCCTGTGTTATCCCCTTTAAGTTCATCAACGACTCCTCCAGACTCCTCCGTGGAGTCACCGGGCTTTCTTTAGTTACCCCAGCCACCTGTGATTGTATTGGAATTTCTGTTGCGTTAATTTCTTTCTGATGACTCCTAATAGATTCGGCTTTTTGTTGTGGATATTTGTTACATTTCTTCTATCACCTAATTAAGCTTTTTGACAGTAGCCATATTTTGCATGTAATATACACTCAAATATTTGAATAATTTAAAATGTTTTAAGGAAAGCCTAAGTTGGATAATATTTACTTTGCCCTTTTAATACAAATCTTAAAACATTTCTCAAATGTTAGGATTTTATTCCAGGTAATTTTAGTTTTTGCTTTCTTGAATAAGTAAATTTTGGGTTTTTTTTTTAGGGTTTTTTCCCCTTCTTGATAGTTCTTGTGTACCTCAAATAAGTTTTCCAATTTAAGGCTGATTATGGAAAAACTTTTATATCAAATCATAAAAATGTTAGAGGCAAAATACTTCATTAAAGTGGAATTACAGGATATGCATTCCATAATTCATTTCCTCAAATCGTTATTTGAATAGTATTTTATATCCAAATATACAATAATTTGAAATTTTTTATTTCAGATAGCTACAAAGGACCCTTTAAACCCAATTAAACAAGATGTGAAAAAAGGAAAACTCCGTTACGTTGCAAATCTGTTCCCTTATAAAGGATATATCTGGAATTACGGTGCTATCCCTCAGGTATGTATCTGTGCAGTGGCTAAAAATGTACTTTTTAGCTTACAAAAAATTAACCTATAGCTGTTAGTGGAAAAGATTTAAACACCTGCAGAAAGTTTATGCCATAGTAGATTTTACCAACATAAGAGTAATTATTATTTTTAATTAAAAAAAATTTTTTAAATGTTTTTATTTATTTTTGAGACAGAGAGAGACAGAGCATGAGCAGGGGAGGGGCAGAGAGAAAGGGAGACACAGAATCCGACGCAGGCCCCAGGCTCAGAGCTGTCAGCACAGAGCCCAACGTGGGGCTCGAACTCACGGAGTGTGAGATCATGACCTGAGCTGAAGTCGGACGCCCAACCGACTGAGCCACCCAGGCGCCCCTAGGCTGTTATCTTTTAATGCAAACGCGATCCACTTTGTCAGTAGCTTGTATAGAAATGATATACTCTCAGACTTAATTTTTTTTTAATTTTTAATTAATTAATTAATTTAATTTTTAGACTTGGGAAGACCCAGGACACAATGACAAACACACTGGCTGTTGTGGTGACAATGACCCAATCGATGTGTGTGAAATTGGAAGCAAGGTACTGGAATCTGAAATGTTTTTCTGTAGTGTCAAGATGATAGTAATGAAGTATACAAAGTTCATACTTTAAAAAGTATTGTGAATAAAATATATGCATATTAGTGAAATAGTGATGTCTCTTTGAGAAGTTAAAACTTCTAGTTCTGCTAAGCATTTGTATACTATAATGTGTGCATTTAAACTTAGTCTAAAAAAATGTATGTATACACGCACGCAGAAGCAGTTGTGTTCTGCATTGCTTTGGCAGGCAGATGACTAGTCAACGGGTAGAATACCAGGAGGCAGATTTCATCTCGATACAAGGCAAACCTTGCCGACTTGCTCGGAACGGTCAGTGAACCGACCCATGTCAACCAACCTCAGGAGCTGGAGATCTATGGTCAGAATTTCTTCATCAAGTAGGGCAACTCTAACATCAAGACTGTAGTTATCATTTCCTTACGATACCGCTCAGGCTGAGGGAAATAGATAACAACCGAAAAGAAAGTTGGCATTCAGTTTTTTAACTCATTAAGTTAAATCATATTGTTTGACTTGCCTAATTCAGTTGTTTGAATAAAATAAAAATTAAAGAAAGCACATTTAAATATGTGTTTGGAACATATTATGGAGGATTTATTTTTTGGCCCAATCAATGACACCTCAAAAAATATGAATTATCCTCAACTACGTTACTGATTTTCTTAGGGCCTCCAAGGGTACTTATTTTCAGTTTTGATAAGACAGGGATCTGCTTGTTTAGCTTTTTAAAAATTGCCTAAAGAAACCATTTTATGGTAAGTTTGCAGAAACTTGGCATCTTCCTTGTTTCCTGTTATCTACCAAGTACAACTTTTCTTCCAAAGTTTCATTCTGTGGTATTGTCCTAACTGTGGTTATTGACTCTTAGGTATGTGCAAGAGGTGAAATAATTAGTGTGAAAGTTCTGGGCATACTGGCTATGATCGATGAAGGGGAAACCGACTGGAAAGTCATTGCCATTAATGTGGATGATCCTGATGCAGCCAATTACAATGGTAAGGAAATCTGAAGATCTAAAGTCTTTACATCTAAATCTTACTCCCCACCAAATTTAACCTATAGAGACAGAATTACCTTCAGTAAGCACTAAGGAATAAGCCCACGCCTTCAAACTGTTAAAGAATGGAGAAGCAAAACATTTGACAAAGCACTGTTATTCCGCACAGTGAACTTCTTAGTAGTTAACTTAGTAATTGAGTAAATTTTCTCCTTCATTCCAGGAAAGGAAAAATCTGGTAGTTTGTGTTTACTCTTTTCTCTTTTCCTTCATACTAGCATTCTCTTGCTTTATTTATTTATTAAAAAATTTTTTTGAGTGTGATATGATCTGCATGCTATAAAATTCATCATTTTAAAGTGTGCAATTCTACGATTTTTAATATATTCACTCTGTTGTGCAACTGTCTCCATTGTCTAATTCCAGAACGTGTTCCCTACTCTAACAGTAAGTTCTGTATCCATTAGCAGCCACTCCCTGTTCCCATTTCCCCCAGTCCCTGGCAATCACTAATGTATTGTTTGTCTTAATGGACTGGCCTGTTCTGAACATTTCACACAAATGGGATTGTATGTTAATGTGTCTGTCTAGCTTCTTTGACGTAGCATAATGTTTTCAGGGCTCATCTGCAGTGTAACATGTATCAGTACTTCATTACCCGCCCCCCCTTTTTTTTTGGTGGTAAAATTCACTTAACACAAAATTACCATTTTAACAATTTTAAAGTGTACAATTTGGTGGCATTTAATACATTCACAAAGTCACACGACATCACCACAGTCTAGTTCCAGGACATTTCATCACTCCAGATGAAAACTCTAGGTCTAAGCAGTCACTCCCTATCCCCTGCTCTTCCCAGGCCCTGGCAATCCCTAATCTGCTGTCACCATAGATTTCCCGATTCTGGATATTTCTTGTACGTGGAATCCTAAAACATGTATGTGGCCTTTTGCCCTGCAGTAGAGGCTATTGGAGTACTGAAAACTTTCTCTGGGCGGTTGGCCCCATGCTGCAAATAGTATGCAGCTTTCCCTCCAAGTCAGCCTAAGATAGTGTCTGTCTGTCATCTGTTATAATCTGAAGAGTTTATTGGCATTGCTAGATGGAGAGAATTCTTGACTAGCCACACCTCTGGGAGAGATACACACAGAGCCATGGAAGAGGACTACTTACCACTAAAGCAGTCAGTTCAGACACACTGATCCTCTTGGTCGTTGTGGAACCCCGATAGCCAGATCGCCCTGCTATTTTGTGGGAACCCGCGAAAGTAAGCCTGGGGTTCCATGCTTGCTACAACACCAGGACTGCCGGGCTGGTTAGGAAAGCCAAACCCGAGAGGGAACAGCACAGAATTGGTGCTGTCTTTGGTAGGCTCTTGATGTGGCATCAGGAGGCAGTTCTGGTAGCTCTGGAGACCACTCCTCTGTCTCTGTATGCAGCTTTGCAGGATGAGGAACAAAAGTTGCCTGGATTCTTTTTTGCCGACCTTTTCTTTTCTGGATCTGGTGTTCAGGATTCTCCAGTCCGGATCCAGCGTACCTTTCAAGGTCTGGTTCGCAGTCAGAGAGTTAATCAGCTCTGACAGTTTTCCTCACTGTGGTATAATAAAAACATATTTGGTCTTTTGTTTCCAGTTCCTGGCAGAAAACTCTCTAATAGAAGTTACTATTGTATTGGTTGTTTTCTTAGTACTTAACATCAGAGCTATTCTAAGACACTAGATGATTTCCTTTTAATGTCTGTGTGTTCCCTTTTCAGCAAGGTGGTTCACTCTAACGTTATCTTGAACTTTTTTGATAATCCATTCTATCGCTCTCTCAAAGTACGTACTTGATATTTGTATTGCATGAACAATTACATATTCATCTTGCAATCTGCTTGTCCTCTTCTTAGATATTAACGATGTCAAGCGGCTGAAACCTGGGTACCTGGAAGCTACTGTGGACTGGTTTAGAAGGTACAAGGTTCCTGATGGAAAACCGGAGAACCAGTTTGCTTTCAATGCAGAATTTAAAAATAAGGTAGTGTGTCATATAGAAGTGTAGCTTTCGGCCCGTTTGTATCGAGACCAACTTAACTATATCGTTACCATTTAAAGACTGTATGACCATAAAACAAATGTTTAAAGATATAGGTAAGACAGCCTTGATATCGAGTCATTTAAATGTTCTCTTCCATTTCTGACACAAGGAAACGAATTTAGAAAAGACAAAGTTCTCAGGCTTTGGCAAAATGTTGATAATAAGGAAAAGACACTTATCTGTCTTTGTAATGCGTATCTTCAAATTACAGGATTTTGCAACTGATATCATTAAAAGCACTCATGACCACTGGAGAGCATTAGTGACGAAGAAGATCGATGGAAAGGGGATCAGTTGGTAAGCAGGAACTCTTCTCTGTGTGTTTACCACAGAAGGCAGACCAGCTTGCTCCAAAGGTTTTAACGACCATAAACACACTGTATTATTACATTCCTTCGAAAAGGGATGGCTGGTTTTGTGAGTCAGTGCTAAAGTAAGTGGGAAGGTAGATATATAAGCAACTGAAAAGTACTCACGAGATACTCTCTGAACAAGTACAAACTAAAACTATAAAAGGGACCGTGGGATCAGAGCTTTGTGAGGGTAACTAGAAAGGCTTACAAGCAGAGTGCTCAGAATGTAGTGAGTGAAATAAGGTTGAGTGCAAGAGTTTTGCTCTGATCTAAATATGTAAGATGTGTTGCAGCTAAACCAGGATCTACCATGCACACAGAATTTACTACTGCTAATAATAGCTAATACTTATTGAGCAGTTAATATTTGCCAAACATGTAGCAGAGATGCAGGGAAATTAAACTTAACCAAAGTCATCCCTCAGTAAGTGTTTCATGGTTAGGACTCACATCCAAGACTGTCTGGCCCCCAACCCATGTCCAGGATCAGATGCTTCCTCTTGGGTTTTTAGAGATTTACAAGAGAATGCCCACTATCACCACTTAACTAATGTCGTTCTTGAAATAGTAGTCAATGAAGTATATAAGAGAAATGATGTATCTTGATGCAGCAATGTTGGAAATGGAGGATCAAATTGTCATAGATGATATGATTTTGCACCTAGAAAACCCCAGGAAATAATTCAAAAAGGTGCCCTATTACAAAATGAGTGTGTATGTATATTGATAGCATTCTATACAAGTGATTACAGAAACTATAATGGAGGAAAAGGTCTCATATGGAATAGTATTTAAAAAAAAAAAAACAGAAAACACCAGGACACCTGGTGTCCTAGTTGGTTAAGCCTCCAACTTTGACCCAGCTCACGATCTCACCGTTTGTGAGTGTAAGCCCCACATCAGGCCCTGTGCTGATAGCTCAGAGCCTGGAGCCTGCTTCAGATTCTGTCTCAGTCTCTCTCCACCCCTCCTCTGCTTGCACTCTGTCTCTCTGTCTCTGTCTCTCTCTCTCTCAAATATAAATAAACATTTTAAAAAAAGAAAAGAAACAGATTTGTATCTAAAATATACATGGTACTCAGGGGCATCTGGGTGGCTCGATTGGTTAAGTGTCTGACTCTTGATTTCAGCTCTGTTCATGATCTCACGGTTTGTGAGATTGAGCCCTGTGGTGGGCACTGGGATTCTCTCTCTGTCTCTCTGCCCCTCCCCTGCTTGTACACATGCGTTCTCTCTCAAAATAAATAAACTTAGAAAAACAAAACACCAAGGTATAAACAAGACAGTGCAAGACTCAGAAGAAGAGCAGTTTAAGACTATTGAGAAATATAAAATATGATAAAAAGAAAAGTAAACTATGTTCCTAAATGACATTGAATTTCATTAGGAAAAATTTGCATGTGAAAATAGCCAGGAAAATTCTGAAAAAAAAAAAAAAAAAAATGAGGGTAGTGTTGGAGGTGGGGGGAGGAGTGTTAATTATTTTCATAATGTTGAGTGATATTGTTTTACCCAAAGTTTGATATTGAAGAAGAAAGTCAGATTACTCGGTCCTGTTAGAGTTTGGTAGACCCAATGCCATATGGGAATTTAGTTTATAGTAAAGTATTACGGATGAATGGTGTTGGACCAACTGGCTGTTGAGGAAGAAAACAGGCTAGATCCCGACCTTCCTCCTTATTCTCCTTATGGCAGATGCACACTGGCAACCACCACCATGTTCTGGCTGTTTCGATTTGTGTTTAAAAGGTGCTGTGACCAGGTAGGTGCTTCATGAGCTCCCCAGGGAAGCAGCTCAGCATGTTTTCCTTATTTAATTAATGCACCCTTATTTAATTGGGTGCAGCCTGTCGGCCCTCGTCTTACATTAGTATTTAATTCCAGAAACATAAATTTTGATGCAAAAAAATTATAGAATAAGTATAGGTTAATCTATTAATTAGCTTACAGTAGAGAAGCCCTTTCTAAATAGAACACAGACTCAAAATCCATAAAAGAAAGGTTTACTTGTGATATTTTTATGTATCAGGAGACCATTTTTCCCAGTTTTTTTTGTAAAAAAACACAACAAGGGGCAAAATAATTTGTAAATAGCTTATTCGAGTTGATAAGAAAAAGACAACTCAATAGATGGAGAGAAAAGATAGAAAAAGGAAGTTTACATATAAGAAGGTGTACAGACTCACTCATGATTTATAAAATGCAGTTCAGCAAGATAATGATATCCCCCATTAGATTTGCAAAAATTAAAAAAAATTAGATGATAGCCAGGGTTACCAAGAACATACATACATGGTTGTTGAGCGTATAAATGGGTACAGGCTTGGTGAAGGGGAATTTGACAATATCTAGTCCAGAAGTTAAAATTGCATGTATTTCTTTATACCACCACTGCTAGGAATATATCTGTAGTTCACCAAGATACATGTATAAGGATGTTCATTATAGTGCCCTTTATAATAGCAAAAAGGAAAAATGTAATGGTTAAGTACATCTATATGATAGGACAGTATATGGCACGTTAAAAGAATATCTTTATATGTTGATATGGAATGATATCCAAAGCATATTAAGGGAGAAAAGCAAAGTTCCTAGTAGTGTACTTAATATGATCCCATTTATGCAAGATAAACACATACTCCACACTCACAACAGCATCTATTTATATTTAAACTTGGGGGGGCACCTAGGTGGCTTGGTTGGTTAAGTGTCTGACTCTTGATTTCAGCTCAGGTCCTGATCTCACAATTCATGAGGTTGAGCTCCACATTGGGCTTTTTTTGCACTGAGCACAGAGCCTGCTTGGGATTCTTTCTCTCCCTCTCTCTCTGCCCCTTCCCCATGCATGTGCGTGCTCTCTTTCTCTCTTAAAATAAATTGAAATAATAATAGTAGTTAAGATTATATTGCATCTATAGTTTATGGTTTTTGTTTTTTTTAATTTTTTAAAATGTTTGTTTATTTTTGAGAGAGAGAGACAGAGCATGAGCGGGAGGGAGACACAGAATCTGAAGCAGGCTCCAGGCTCTGAACTGTCAGGATAGAGCCCATTGCGGGGCTTGAACCCACAAACCATGAGATCATGACCTGAGCTGGTCAGATGCTTAACCAACTGAGCCACCCAAGCGCCCCTGATTTTTGAAATATTTAACACTATAAGTATTTCCCCATGTCATTAAAAAATGTTTTTATAATATGTAATATTCCATCTCTGTATAATATCCCATCTCCTAGATATACTATTTTTTTAAAGTTTATTTATTTAGAGAGCACACAAGTGAGTTCAAGCCATGGCTTATTCATAACTGATAATTGGTACCTTTGACCCCCTTTACCCATTTCACCCACCCTCCCTTCTGCCTCAGTTAACCCCCAGTATGTTCTCTATATCCATGAGCGTGGTTTTGTTTTTTGTGTTTTTAGATCCCACATGTAAGTGAGATTACATGGTGTTTACCTTTTCCTGTGTGACTTATTTCAGTTAGCATAATGTTGTCACAAATGGCAAGGTCTCATTCTTTTTTATGGCTGAATAATATTCCTGAGAGAGAGAGAGAGAGAGAGAGAGAGTGTGTGTGTGTGTGTGTGTGTGTGTGTGTGTGTGTGTGTGTGTACACACTACATTTTCTTTATCCATTCATTCATTGGCGGACCTTTAGGTTTTTTCCATGTCTTGGTTGTTGTAAATCAAGCTGCAGTGAACATGAGGGTACATACACGTTTCCCATTTAGTGTTTTTGTATTCTTCAGATAAATACACAGAAGTCGAATTGCTGGATCAAGTGGTAATTCTATTTTTAATTTTTTGAGGACACTTCATACTGTTTTCCATAGTGACTGCATCAATTTGCATTTCCACCAGCAGTGCACAAGGGCTTCATTTTTTTCTACATCCTACTAACACTTATTATTTCTTACCTTGTTGATATGGCTTGTTGATAATAGCCATTCTAATGGGTGTGATTCACAGTGGTTTTGATTTGCATTTCCCTGATGGTGAGTGTTATTGAGCATGTTTTTATGTACCTGTTGACCAACTGTATTGTGTGTCTTTGAAAAAATTTCTGTCTGATGCTCTTACCCATTTTTTTTTCTTTTTTTTTTTTTTTAAATTTTTTTTTTCAACGTTTATTTATTTTTGGGACAGAGAGAGACAGAGCATGAACGGGGGAGGGGCAGAGAGAGAGGGAGACACAGAATCGGAAACAGGCTCCAGGCTCTGAGCCATCAGCCCAGAGCCCGACGCGGGGCTCGAACTCATGGACCGCGGCTCGAACTCACGGACCGCGAGATCGTGACCTGGCTGAAGTCGGACGCTTAACCGACTGCGCCACCCAGGCGCCCCTACCCATTTTTTAATCAGATTGATTGTTTGCTGTCAAGCTGTATGAGTTCTTTATATATGTATTTTGGATCTTAACCCCCTATCAGATACATGATTTGCAAATATTTTCTCCCATTTAGTAGGTTGCCTTTTCATTTTGTTGATGGTTCCCTTTGCTGCGTAGAAGCTTTTTAGTTTGATGTTGTCCCACTTATTTATTTTTGCTTTTGTTTGCCTATGCTTTTTGGATAAATCCAAAAATTGGTCCCCAAAAGTGATGTCAGGGAGCTTACTGCCTGTGTTTTCCTGTAGGAGTTTAATGGCTTCAGGTCTTACATTCAAGTCTTTAACCTATTTTGGGTTAATATTTGTGTATAATGTAAGATAGTGGTCCAGTTTCATTCTTTGCTTGTGCCTGTCCAGTTTTTCCAACACCGTTCATTGAAGAGACTGTCCTTTTCTCATTGTATATCTTGGCTCCTTTACCGTAAACTAACTGACTTTATATGAATGGGTTTTATTCCTGGCTGTCTGTTCTGTTCCATTGATCTCTGTGTCTGTTTTTATGCTAGTACCATACTATTCTGGTTAACGTAACTTTGTAAGGTAGTGTGAAATCAGGGAGTGTGATGCCTCCAGCTTTGCTCTTATTTCTCAAAATTGTCTTGGGCTACTCAGGGTCTTTTGTGGCTCCACACAAATTTTAGGATTGTTTGTCCTGTTTGAGAAATGCCATTGAATTTTGATAGGGATTGCACTGAATCTGTAGATTGCTTTTGATAGTATGAACATTTTGACCATATTCTTCCAGTCCACGAGCATGGAGTATCTTTCCATTTATTTGTGTCTTCCTCAATTTCTTTTTATTAATGTCTTACAGTTTTCAGTGTACAGATCTCCCACCTCCTTGGTTAAATTGGGGTGCCCAGCTAGCTCAGTTGGTGAAGCATGAATCTCTTGATCTCGGGGTCGTGAGTTCAAGCCCCACATAGAGATTACTTAGAGCATACACAGATATTACTTAAAAAAAATTTATTCCTGTGTATTTTATTCTTTTTGATGCAACTGTAAATATTATTATTTTCTTTCTTTTTTTAAAAATTGTTTTGGTAACGTTTATTCTTGAGAGAGAGGGAGATATAGAATCTGAAGCAGGCTCCAGGCTCTGAGATGTCAGCACAGAGCCCAGCACGGGGCTTGAACCCATGAACTGTGAGATCATGACCTGAGCTGAAGTCGGAATCTTAACCTACTGAGCCACCCTGGCGCCCCAAATGTTACTATTTTCTTAATTTCTCTTTCCGATGGTCTGTTATTAGTGAATAGAAAATGTAACAGATTTCTGTATATATTGATTTTCTATCCTACAACTTGAGTAAACTTGATTCAGGTAAACCAAACTTGAATCTCATCTGGCTTCCTATCTCAACCTGTTGGTTTTTAACTCTTAATAGACAGGTTTCGTTACTGTGACTCATGACTACTTTTGTTTTCTTTCACAGCATGAATACTACGGTGCCTGAGAGCCCCTTCAAGTGTGATCCTGATGCTGCCAAAGCTATTGTGGATGCTGTATGTAAAATTTTCCTTGAAAAAGACCGTTCCTGGTGGCTAAAAGAATCTATGCTAATGAGGAAGGAAAGTACTTCTTTCAACAAATATCAGAGTTCCTCCTCATGCATATTACCGTGTGAGGTCTTGAAATTGCAAACGATGAGCGCACACAAGTAGCCCTTTGATTGAAGGAAGAAGCTAAGAAGGATGCTAGTCAACACTAACACGGCGGATGAGAAAACAGTATAATTTGTAACAATCAAAATGATTCCAGAATATACCGACTAACCCAAGTGCCTACGTACCTATCACAGGCCATTTTTCACAAAAGAATTAATGGGAACTTACTTGACTTTTTATAGAAAGGACCAAGAAAGTGGTCAAGTTTCAGGCACCGTGCAGGAGTGGTTCATAATCTTACAATTTTGACTTTGTATTATTTTCAATTATTTGGATTAACCAAAAGACTGAACTAGATAATCCTAAATTATTCTTATTAACTATATTAAATAAGGAAAACAAACAGAAAACATGAAGTCTGACTTCTTACTAGTAGCCTTGTAAGTGGGGTATAGGACAAGGAAAAAGAATAATTTAACAACGAAGCCAGTATATTTAGGTTTGTCTTTATATATGAATCCTGACAACGTTGAGGTGAATAGGAAAAATTAGAGGGGAAAAACCATTGGCTAACAATCATAACTTTTCAATGAGAACGCTCTGCCTACTTTTTATGTGTGTGTGTGTATAATCATTGCAAATGCATAAATCAGTTATCTCAAGATGCATTTCCTTTTGTTTATTCTCCTGTGTGCCTTCAAAAGCTAAGAGGCCTGAATTTGTTTCTTGGCAGGAAAGCAAACATTGCCTTGTTTCTATATATTATAAATTATTTTTAGGATTTAAAAATTGGGGAAGTCCTCTTCTGTTCAGATTCTGTTTAATATATGTGTTGGTATACTTTTTTAGCTTATTTTTTTTCTGGCATTAGACTAATACATTTTCATATTTTATTTTAGTTACCACCACCATGTGAATCTGCCTGCACAATACCAACAGATGGTAAGATCTCCATTCTAGTAAAACTACACTAAACATTGTACGTATGTGTGGGAAAATTATATCTGTATCTACAGATACATCTTACATACCACATCTACGGAGAAAGAGCAGGAAGGGGAGAAGAGACATTTCTAGAGTCCCATAATGTCTGTGGGAAGAAAGATAGCTGCACGCGCTCTCCTTCCCCCCCAGCCCCCATCATGGCAGTTTCCCAAGCACGACCCAGTCTTCTCCTCTGGGTGCTGGGTAGATGCCTTGTAGATGTTGGAGCAGGTGGGGCTCTGGATCCCAATCTGGTCACAGGCTGCTTCACCCAGAAAACAGTTCTCTCCCCCTGTAGATTTAGAATTCTCTATAAGGTTCTTCTGGTGAGAATTATGTGTGTATTGATTAGTATCAAGAGTAAAGAAGCCCAAAAGAAAACTGTGACTGTGATTAGTCACCTGTTTTTGCTTGTAAATGTCACATGTAATGTCACATTGTGAAATGTCACGTCTAAGTTTTTTTTTAAGGCAACCCATGGTAGGATATATGTTGGGTATGTTTTGATCCTTCTTATTTATTTAAGAAAAAAAATTTTTTTTGAACATTTATTCATTTGAGGGACAGAGACAGAGCACGAACATGGGAGGGTCAGAGAGAGGGGGAGATACAGAATCTGAAGCAGGCTCCAGGCTCTGAGCTGTCAGCACAGAGCCCGATGTGGGGCTCGAACCCACGAGCACTGAGATCATGACCAGAGCCAAAGTTGGACGCTTAACCGACTGAGCCGCCCAGGTGCCCCGGATATGTTTTGATTCTTAATAGAGATTCTAATTTGGTTTTCTTTTCTCCAAATACAGTGGATAAGTGGTTCCATCACCAGAAAAACTAAGGAAAATTCTGTGGAATACAAGCTGATATTGCTGCGTCCTGTTCATCTGGAGTATTAGATGCAAAAGTAGTAGCTTTTCAAAGCTTTAAATTCATAGAGCTCATCTAACTAAAGCAAATTCTGCTGTGACCAATATTCAGAATGTTATCCATCTAAAAGCATTTTTCATATCTCAACTAAGATAACTATTAGTACATGTTTCACTGTCAAAGCAGTTGTAATTTGGAAGTCATTTGTGAATAAACATGCAAGATAACTACATATTGGATGTATATGTTTACCATGTGTTAGGAAATAAAATTATTTTGCTGAAACTTCATTTATAATATTTTTACTTTAATCTGAAACTTGATGTTACCAAGGAGGCGTGGGTTGCCATTTGGCGTTTGTTTTCTATCAGTGATCTTATAATTCAATTTTGTAATTATGAGGCTAAAATTTGCTTGATTTTTAGGAACCTGAGAATGAAACGCCTTTACAGTAGTCTCGATACTATGTTCTTACCTAATTCCTAGCATCCCATTGTAAAGCAGAAGTTTTTATATTAGCAGAAAGCAAAACCTTGCTCAGCTTTTGAAATGATATACTTTTTTAATTTCTCTAATCAACTAATTGGACTCTTGAGTTATTTACATTATATTCTGAGTTATTAGCCCAGGTAGCTCTGTGATTAAGGTCATGTGTTTTGAAGCTGTACAGACCTGACTTTTCAATCCTAGCCTATCGACTTTAACTCTGTAACCTTAGGTCAGTTACCAACCACCCAACTTCAGTTCCCTCATTTGTAAATAAGATGTTACTTGTGTAATGGCATGTATTTTTTTTTTTTTTTCAACGTTTATTTATTTTTGGGACAGAGAGAGACAGAGCATGAACGGGGGAGGGGCAGAGAGAGAGGGAGACACAGAATCAGAAACAGGCTCCAGGCTCCGAGCCATCAGCCCAGAGCCTGACGCGGGGCTCGAACTCACGGACCGCGAGATCGTGACCTGGCTGAAGTCGGACGCTTAACCGACTGCGCCACCCAGGCGCCCCTGTAATGGCATGTATTAAGTGGATTTTTTAAACTGAAATTTTTCATTGAGATCAATGTAGATTCACATCCAGTTAGTTGTAAGAGATAATACAGAGAATTTCTCTCTCCACCTTTCCCCGTTTCCTCCAAAGGTACGATTTTGCAAAGCGATAGTATAATGTCACAATCAGGACAATGGCTTTGAGACAGAATACTGATCTTATTCAGATTTTCCAGTTTTACCTATACTCGTTCGTGGTGTGTATTGTTGTGTACAACTGAGTCACCTAGGAAGGTTCCTGTACCCTACAAGATCCTCAAGTTTTGGCAACACGACCTCCTGTCGCCCTTTTATAACCACGCTTTCCTCTTTCATGGTCTTTCCACCACCCCGTCCTTAATCTCCAAATCAGCAACTGCCAATTTGTCCTCTATTTCTACAATTTTGTCATTTCAAGAATGTTCTATAAATGGTACCATATAGTGGGTAACCTTGGGTTTGGCTTTTTTCACTCAGCGTAATTCCCTGGAGATTCTTCTAGGTTGTTGCATGTTTTTGATAATGCATTCTTTTTTATTCATCTCTTTTTATTGTTGCATACCAAACTTTGTTTTGCCTGTTGAAGGACTTCCAGGCTCGTTGCAGGCTGTTACAAATAAAGCGGCCGTGAACATTCCCATACACATTTGTGTGTCACTATCACCTTCCATTGTAACTGCTAGGTCAAATGATAGATGCATGTTTATTTTTTTTTAATGTTTATTTATTTATTTTGAGAGAGCACGGAGGAGGGGGCAGAGGGAGACAGAGAAAATCCCGAGCAGGCTCCTCGATGTCAGCTGGAAGCCCGACTCGGGCTTGACCCCACAAACCGTGAGATCCTGACCTGAGCTGAAATCAAGAGTCAGATACTCAACCGACTGAGCCACTCAGGCACCTCAATAGATGCACATTTAGTTTAATAATAAGAAGCTGCCAAATTGTTTTCCAGAGTGGCTCCACTATTTCACGTCTAAGATAGTTACTGCTATGTTTGCATTGTATCCTGTTTGGGGTTTGCTCAGCTTGGGTCTGTAAGTTTGTGTCTTTCACCAGATGTGGGAATTTTTCAGCCATATTTCTTCAAATACCCTTTTAGGCCTAACCCCCCTCTCCTTTCGATCTGATGATACGAGGGTTGGATCTTTGGTTACTGTCCCCAGGCCCGTAGCTCTCTTTTCCCAGCCTATTTTCTTTTTCACAGTGGGTGAGCTGTGTTGTTCTGTCCCCAAGGTCATGGAGCCTGTCCTCTGTCATCTCCACTCTGACAGTGAACCACTGAGCAAGTGTGCCATTATAATGGAACTATGAAGTTAACTGTATTTTTAGTTCTATGGTTTTTATTCAGTTCTTTTTTATAAGTTACATTTCTTTGTTGAGATTCTCTATTTTTTAACCCATTTCAAGGGAATTTCCAATGGACAGTCTAATGGCAGTCTTAAGATGGCTGCTTTAAAATCCTTTTCACAATTCATCTCAGTGTTGGCATCCATTGTCTTTTTTCATTCAGTTGCGATTTCCTTGGTTCACGGTATGATGGGTAATTGTTAGTAGTATCCTAGACATTTCATCTGTGATGGCCCTATTTAAATCTCATGTCTTAGCAGGTGTCACCCCACTTAGGGCTAGCACATGGGGCTCGGCCTACTTTGGGGACTGCGGTTTCAAAGGCACTTTACAGCAGCTTTGCAGTGTTACTTTGGTCTGCCTGGTTTTATCTGGTGCCCTTGGAGCTTCTGTTGGCACCTGCAGGTGCCGCCTCAAGGGGCTGGTGGGTATCTCTTGGTGGGGGAAGCATGTGTGGGTCCCCAAACTGACCCTCTCCATCTAGCCAGGGACTAGGCCAGTGTCTCTGGGTCGAGGAGGAGAGTCTTACTTAGGCTGCAGGGATAAAGAGGCTTCCTGGACTCGTCCACCTGCGATAGCTGGATTTCTCCCTCAGGCTCAGCCTGCCCACCCACCGAGGATACTTGGTAGAGAGTCTGTAGGGAAAGAGAATACGTCCCTGGTGGCTTATTCCTGGCTGGACTCCCAGCGATCCCCCTTGCCAGGTAGTGTCACACCCACCAGCGAGACACCCATTCTCTAAGAGGGAGGAATGAGTCTATCTGGGCTGCCTTCTATTGCTAGGTTAAGGGTTGGGGAAGGACTCTCCCTTGGGTGGTAGGACGCACGTGCCCTGCCACTGTGCTGTTCTCTGGTCCTGGTCCCAAACCAGCTCACCTTTTACCAGCTTCCGGGGTTTTCCTTTGGTTGTCTCTTTTGCCATTTCCACGGTCTGTAGTTGTGTGTCGCCGTGAGGAGCAAGGAAGAACGGGGCTATGCCATCTTGCCTGGACCCAGAATCAGAAATGTCAGCATTCAGATTTTAGCAATATTTCTCATACTCCTTTTGTAAGTCTGTTCTTAAATGTTGCCTCAGTCATGGTCATACACGACTGCTGAAGTGATTTATTTGTCAGGATGAGAAATATGTTTTGTAACGAAAGATTATACAACGTGGGGGACTTCATAAAAAGTGGCCCAATAGTTAGGAATCAGTCACGAAGGTTTTTGCCAGTTTTTAATGCAGCAAATGACTTTTTTTCCCCCAAGGACTTGGAAGTCAAGCCTGACTATATTATTACCATGGTTAAGTTACTTGGCCTATCTGAGCTTTAGTTTTTCCATCTGTAAGATGGTCATTGAATCATCATCACAGGGTGGAAGGAATGGAGGTGAAGGACTTCCCCAGTGCCGGGCTCAGAGCAGCTGCTCAATGGAGGCTGGTTGTTCATAATTGTAATCCCAACAACACCGAGTGGGATCACTGCATTTTTTTCAGATAAGGGAATCTGCAACATTGGCCCGGTTGTGTAAAGGGTCTGACTGAGCGCTCCAATTGGAAATTCAAAATTCACTTGCACCATTGCCGAGCCCTGGCCTGCATACGCTGCAGCTGTAAAGGCAATTATGTCCCATCTGATCAGCATATTTGCTCTGCAAGGGGTTCAGTTGTGCTTTTGCACAGAATGTTCTTTACGTGTATAAAGAGCTGCCCCGGGCTACTGCTTTCTGGGCAGAAGGGAATTTGCTTTTTACGTGGACAAGAATGCAGTGCAAATTGCTTCATGGCGGGCAAGTATTTATTAAACAATTATAAACTTGAGTTCGTTACCACATAGTTCATTGTCCCCTCTGTTGTGGTGGAATCTTTCCCGTAGTTATTACAAAAACTTCAAATTAACGAGAAAATAGTCATCAGCAGGAAGATTACACAATGAAAATCACAAGGTTATGTGGCAATCTGAATTTAAGAAGAAGCCTAAGAGCAGTCTGGCCATCTCTATCAAAAGTTTAAACTCCTTCTTACCCTTGGAGTCAGTCATTCTGCTCAGAGAATTCATTCCAGTTGACTGAGAGTAGTCAACCGAGCGCACAGCGTATGGCAGCTTTGTTTAGTACGGCAAAACCTGGAAAAATGTCTAATTGTCCAGTTGAGAAGTGGCTAAGTATATTATCAGTACCATGTAGCGGTTCAAGAATAAAGTCACTGCATGGGCTGATATGGAAAAGATGTTCAAAATACATAAGTGGAAAGACAAAATTGTACTCTAGCAGCTAACTGTGGCCTGTGGGCCAAATCCAGCCTGCCACCTGTCCGGTAACTAAAATCGCTTTGGAACACAGCCACACCCATTCATTTACAAATTGCTGTGGCTGCCTTCAAGCTACAATGGAGAGTTCAGTAGTTGGGACAGAGACCATATGGCCTTCAAAGCCAAAAATATTTCCTATTCAACACGTTACTGAAAACATTTGCCAATCCTTGCTCAATCCTCTGATCCTCTTCGTGTTTTTGACCAAGTGAGCACGGGGGAAAAGTTATACATTAGTGGATATGCTTGTACGGACAGAGACCATTTCTGGAAACAAACCACAGTTAACCATGATTATCTTGGGGTGGGAACGCAGACATAAGCACGGAAGCAGTGGGGTCCAGGGAGTTTCCTTCCACTTCATAAGATTCTGTGCTCTCTGGATGGTTTTCCTAAAAGCATGTGTAACTTATTTTAATTTTTTTTTTTTTTTTTAAGAAAATCAAATGAAGCAGAACACCAATGGACAGTGCTCAGCGCAGCTAGGGGCAGAGGGCTCCCGGCTCCAGGCAGCCGGGTGCAGGTGACCCTTGCACCACCAGCACTGAATCACCTGCGATATTTATAAAAAATAAAGAAGTAAATACAATATATAATATATATATATATAATGTAATATGTATAATATATATATGTATACATATATATAACAATATGTATAACATAATATACATATTACATATACTTAATACATATATATGTATTCTAGATATATATTCTATATATATTCTATCTATATGTTCTGTTTACAGTCTATAGTCTCTATATATGTGTGTGTATATATATGTGTGTGTATATGTGTGTGTGTGTGTGTGTGTGTGTGTGTGCGTATATATATATATATATATATATTTCCTACTCAATTAGACCCAGGAGGTGCTAGGCCCTGAAATCTAATTTTGAACCGGCTCCCCCAGGTGATTCTAACATACCTTGATGTTTGAAACCACTGCTCTAGTCATGAATCTCATAAATCGGCGAAAGATTTCTCAGTGGGTTGTAATATAATCAGCCTGAGATAACCAGCAAACATCTACCACAGCAGCAGCAACAGCAACAACAAAAATAGCTCCCATTTGTGCGGCCCCTGGCTGGCCCAATTAGAGCATACGACCCTTGATCTCGGGGTTGTGAGTTCACACCCCATGTTGGCTGTAGAGACTACGTAAAAAAAAAAAAAAAATCATAAATAAAAAACCTCCCACTTGTGAGCACTTACTAAATGTCAGGCCCTGTGCTATATGCTTTACGTACTTCCAGCTTGTTTAATTCACTTGCAACACGGAACCAAGGAGGCCAAGGGACTGTGGTCTCTGAGCGCCCGGGGCCAGGCCCTTGGTGAAGGGCAGGGAATGTCACATCATCCCAGCCCCATGGCCCTCCCCGCAGTGAGGGGCCGGTCTCCTTTGTCACCTGGCAAAGCTACATAATACTGGCTGCAGTTGGTCAGGTGGTCCCAAGACACTAACTGGCTGGGTTACCTTCAACACACAGCACACAGCTTCCACTCTTGGGAAATGAGGTTTGACCTGGGTCCCCTTGAAGGCCTCTTCCAGAGCTGACACCCACGCCCCCACCTTAGAGCCATAGTATGGGTGTTCCAGTGTGACATGTGGCTCCTCGCTGCTGCACCCATGCGCCTGGGGCCATCCTCCCCTAACCTGTCCGCCTGCTCCTTCCCTGGGAGGCAGATGGTGATGCTGTTGCACACCTGAGTCAAGTCTACTTCCCTAGCATCCCTGTCCTCCCTCGCATCTCTCCTCTCAGCTCGTTAAAATATACCCACGTGGGGGCTCCAGCACCCCACGGGGACGCAGCCTGTGCCCAGGGGTCCTAGAGCCACTGCGTAGAACCGTGCAAAGACCTGCAGCTTCTATATTACTGGAGGGTGAATAATCACAAGGTTATTCATAGGTTAAAAGACAGACAGACAGACACACACACACACACACACACACACACACACACACACACACACACCAGACATGCTGTGGTTTTGAATGCTGGCTTCCCACGGATTTTGAAGAGAAACATGCTATCTCAGGGCAAGGTGCTACCTGTGGCTTTGCTATCTAGGGCTATGCCACCAGATCCCTGGAGTCAAAGTTCATTTTCCTCTGGTCTTGGAGTAAATTCAGAGGCACTTTACAGAGCACTGCAGGCAAAGAGCTCTGTGCTTCCAGTCGTGAGCCTTGAGTTCTAGCTCTGGCTCTGTGTGACATCAGGCAGATCTTTTGACTTCTCTGGGCCTCATTTTCCTCATTCTGTATAATAACAGAGTGGACTCCTACCTGAACATATATTTTAACACGGAAGATATCATGTCTCTATGACTCTGATGTAGTCCAGTGGAGCAGGGATGAGCTGGGGGAAAGAAAAGTTTCTCTCGGTGACTCGCACTGGGCTAAGAGCTGGAGGGACAGAAAACCGCAGTCTCACCCTCTTTGCCTTCAAGAAGTTCACTGGTATGGAGGTACACTGAAAAGTGATTGTACATGTAGAGAAACTGGACCCCCCCATACACTGCTGGTGGGAATGCAAAATGGTGCAGCCGCCTTGGAAAACAGGCGGTTTGAACATAGTGTTGAAAAAGTTGAACATAGTGTTACCAGATCACACAGCAGTCTACCCCTAGGTATGTACCAAGAGAAATGTGTCCACGCAACAATTCGTACAGATGTTCATAGCAGCATTGTTTAGAATAGTCAACAAGTGTAAATATCCCAAATGTCCATCAACTGCTGAGTGGATAAATGGTATGACCATGAAGTAGGTATTTTTCAGCCGTGAAAAGGGATGAAATACTGGCACGTGCTACAACCTGGATGAACCTAGAAAACATTATGCTGAGTGAAAGCAGCCAGACACAAAAAGCCATATATCTCGCACGACTCCATTTACATGAAAGTCTAGAATAGGAAGATCCATCAGGACAGAAAGTACATTAGTGCTTGCCAGCGGCTGGAGTGAGGGGGAGCGGGGCTAATGGGTATGGGGTTTCTTTGGGGAATGGCGAAAATTGAGGTGATGACTGCCCAATTCTGTGAACATACTGAAAATCACCGAATTGTACCCTGTAAATGGGTCACTTTTATGATACGTGAATTACATCTCAATAAGGCCATCATGAAAGAAACAAAAATCATTGTAAACCCAACATCAGAGGTGCTATAAGTGGAGAAAAGAAGCAGAGGGACAATTTGGGAAGGGGCCACCCGGGAAAGACTGACTGCGGGGTTTTGCCTGACCGGAGTCTTGAGAAACAAGGTGCAGAAGAGATGGAAGGGTGTTCCAGACACAGGGAACAGCCCACGCTAAGGAAGTATTCCCAAGGCTAGAGAGGATGTCGATGGTAACACTCAACCTTTATTGAATGTTTGCACCATGCCAGCAAACTAAAGTTATATGACCTTATTTAATCTCCATAAAAATCATTACTTCATTCACTCTGTCAGTTATTGAACAAATTTCATCGGACACCACCTAGGTACCAGGAACGGAGCTAACCACCAGAGACACTATGCGGAGGTAGATGCTTGTATTATCCATTTGAGGCACATTAAGATTAAATAAGTTACCCAAAGTGAGAGTGTGAGTAAGGGGAAGAACTGGGATTCAAACCCATGTGGTCTGATTCCAGAGCTCATTTTCAAAATGTGGTCTTTGATACATCCCTATAAATAGTAGTCATTTAGTGTAAATGCATAAATACCATCACATGTTTCTCCCTTCCTCTCTCTTACTCTATCGTGCTCACTCTTTTTTTTTTTTTAAGTTTTATTTATTTAAGTAATCTCTACACCCCACTTGGGGCTCAAACTTGCGGCCCCGAGATCAAGAGTTGCAGATTCCTCTGCACCAGCCAGGCTCTCCCCTCCCCCTCTCTGTCAATCTTTTTCTTTTCCTAGTTTGGTGGAGAGGACACTGTCAGACGACAGCGTAAGTTGCAAGGTGCACAACTCGTCGGGGCTCCTGGCTGGCTCAGTCAGAAGGGCATCCAGCTCTTGATCTCCGAATTGTGAGTTTTAGCCCCACGCTGGGTGTAGAGATGCCTTACAGAAATTTTTAAAAACTTAAAGAAAAATCGAGGTGTACAACATATTGGTGAGATACGCTCACGCGGTATAAAATGACTACCACCACAGCGTCAGCCAACCCCTCCATCATGGCGCCTCAGGTCATTCACCATTTCTTTTTCGTAGTGAGAATATTTAAGATCTGCTCTCTTGGCGACTGTTGAGTATGTAACACAGATCACCCTACTCAACCGCCACTCCACTCTGTTTCTATGAGTTTGGCTTTTTCTGGATTCCATGTGTGAGTGATATCCTAGAGTACTGACTTCTTTTTCTGGCTTATTCCGCTTAGCATAATGTCTGCAGGCTCGTCCGTGTTGTCACGAATGGCAGGGTTTCTTTCTCATGGCTGAATAATGTTCCGTCGTGTATACGTACCATGTCATCTTTATCCATTCAATCATCAATGGGCATGTAGATGGTTTCTGTGCCTTGGCTATTGTGACCAGGGCTGCAATGAACATGGAAGTGCAAGTATCTCTTTGAGCTCCTGTTTTCATTGTCTTTGGATATATACCCAGAAATGTAAGAGCTGGATCATACGGTAGTTCGATTTTTTTTCATTTTTTGAGGAAACTCCACACTGTTTTCCACAGTGGCTGCACCAGTTAAGAATCCCACCAACAGTGCACAAGGGGCCCCTTTTCTCCACATCCTCACCAACACTTGCTATCTCTTGTCTTTTTGAGAATGGCCATTCTGAAACAGGTGTGAGGCAATATCTCATTGTGGTTTTGAGCTGCATTTCCTTGATGACTAGTGATGTCACATACCTGTTGGCCATCTGTATGCCCTGCTTTGAAAAAATGTCTGTTCAGACCCTCTGTCCATTTTTTAATCAGGTTGGTTTTTTGCTATTGAGTTGTATGAATTCTTTATGAATTTTGGATAGTAACCCCTTATCAGATACATGATTGGCAAATATTTCTCCCATTCCATAGGTTGCCTTTTAATTTTATTTTTGTATATTCCCTCCCTAGCCCTAGAGTCAGCCATGTCTCAAAGAGCCTTGGTTCCTTTCATTGGAGAATGGTATTAGAAACCAAGATCTGGGTGGTGGGTGTGCTCATTGCTACTGAGTTGCTTCTAGGTCCTCTCAGTGGACGCGGCAAGGAAAAATATGTGGGTATAACAACCTGTATAAATACACATAGGTATAAATATTTCCATGTATAGCCATCTGTATCTATATTAAGCCAAATATGAATGCATACTAATGCCTCCAACTCTAAACCTACCCCTCTGAAGCCAGGGCCTACACTTTGAAAGGTCCCTGCAAAGAAGGGGGTGAAGGGACCCAAAGAGAAAAAAGGGAAAGTCAGTGCTGATGAGGATTGGAATAACCCTGCAGAAAATGGAGATGCTCAAATGGACCAGGCACAGAAAGCTGACAACACTGGAGGTTCCGTGCTGACTTCGGCAGCACATATACTAAAACTGGAATGGTAAAGAGAAGATTAGCATGGCCCCTGTGCACGTATGACACTCAAATTTGTGAAAATGCTGGAGGTTTCAAGTGAAACATGTGCATTAAAAAATTTTTTTAGGGGCACCTGGCTGGCTCAATCAGAGGAGCATGCAACTCTTGACCTCCGGACCATGAGTTCGAGCCCCACGCTGGGTGTAGAGATTGCTTAAATAAATAAAACTTAATTCTTTTTAAAATTGTGATAAAATACACATATCTTACCATTTAAGAATTTATAATATTAGCCATTTTTTTTTTAAATTTTTTTTTTCAACGTTTTTATTTATTTTTGGGACAGAGAGAGACAGAGCATGAACGGGGGAGGAGCAGAGAGAGAGGGAGACACAGAATCGGAAACAGAATATTAGCCATTTTTTAAAATGTTTTTACTTGTTTTTGAGAGAGAGAGAGCATGTGTGCGCAGCTGGGGAGGGGCAGAGAGAGGGGGAGACAGAGGATCTATAGCAGGTTCTGCACTGACAGTAGAGAGCTCGATGAGGGGGTTGAACTCGTGAACCATGAGATCATGACCCGAGCCAAAATCAAGAGTTGGACGCTCAACTGGCTGAGCCACCCAGGTGCCCCATGACTGGCTTATTTCAATTAGCATGTCCTTAAGGTTCATTCATGTTGTAGCGTCAGATTTCCTTCCCTTTTAAGGCTGAATAGTATCCATTGTGTGTATATATCACATTTTGTCTATTCATTTATCTGGTGATGGACACCTGGGTTACTTTCACCTCTTGGATACTGTGAATAATGCTCCTGTGAACATGGGTGCACAAATATCTCTGTCAGATCCGGTTTTCAATCCTTTGGGATACATAATGAAGAAGTGGAATTGCTAAGTCAGATGGTAAATCTATTTTCAACATTTTGAGCAACCACCATACTGTTTTCTACAGCAGCTGCACCATTGTACATTCCTACCAATAGTGCCCAAGAGTTCCAGTATCTCCACATCCTTGCCAACACTTATTTTCTTGCTTTCTCCCTTCCTTCCTTCCTACCTTCCTTCCTCTCTCCCTTCCTTTTCATTCTCTCTTTCCCTCTTCCTTTCTTTTCTTTGTTTTTTGGGTCTAGCGATCCAAATGGGTGTGAGGTAGTATGTTGCGTCAGTTTGATTTGCATTTATCTGATGGTTAATGACGTTGGGCACCTTTTCATGTTTTTGGCCATTTATAGATCTTTAGAGAAATGTCTGTTCAAGCCCTTTGCCCATTTTTGTTTTCTTGTTGAGACTGCTACATTTGACTGGAATGAAATGATATTATATAAAATCACTTGTACAAAGATAAGGCATGTTTCCTAATAAAAACGGGACAAAGATGGCTTGAAAATCTCCCAAGTGTCACAGTGCATATGCCTTGCTCTAGTTTCCTGGAGAGTTGAAGACACAGGGAGCTCTGATTTGCCTTTTTCTTGAGTCATCTTGAAAAGAGTGAGGAAGGGGCATTTTTGGTTATTAGGTTCCTCAACTCTTACAGGAGTATAACAGGGGACGAAGAAAGTAACATACTATTCAGAAGGACATGGGGTTTAGAGAAAAAATAATTTTCTTTTCTTTTAGTGATTTTTCTGACTCCAAAACCCTTTCAGTTTTGGATGGATTCCCTGTCCATGAGGAAATCTAAGGAAAAACTTATGTTTATATAACTATTATGAGCAAGGAAACTAGAATCCAGACATATAGATATTTATAAGAATGTATTTCAGGAAAGGACTTGACGTTAGATGCCCTTTCCCTCTCTTTTGTAAACTAGGAGATGTACAGTTACTTTAAGGAGAAGTAAGTTTTTTTTTTTTTTTCCTGATTGCACTCTAGATTATGTCAAAGGGGAAACATGCAGAAAATTTAATGCTTTCATCTCTTTAAATTTTAAAACAGATTGCCTTTCAGGACAATTTTTCTAATCAACATTATATGAAATCCTCCAGATGACAAAAAGTGCAATGTTTACATTCTTCTCAAGAGTTGAACAAATTTCTAAGTCTTGACATAGATGGTATTCCAGCTTTTACTACTGAGCAGAAAGGTGTAATTGATTTTCATCAACGATGACTTTTTGGTTCACCTCTTTTGGTTCTCCTCTCCTTCACAGCCACATTTCTAACGACGTTGTCCAGGGTCACTGCCCCATTTCCTCCTCTCCACAGTCTCTCCTTAGGTCATTCCAGTCCAGCACACATAGTCGGTACTCCCCCAAAACTGCGTTTATCAGGCTCACCTGTGACCCGCGTGTTGACAGTTCCAACAGATGCCATGAAGGTTAATTTTACATGTCAACTTGACCCAACTAAGGATGCCCTGGTAGGTAGGAAAATATTTCTGGGTGGGTCTGTGAGAGCATTTCTGGAAAAGATTAGCATTTGATTCAGTAGACTTGAGTAAAGAGATCCGCCCTCACCAATGTGGGTGGGCATCATGCAATCCCTTGAGGATTCAAATGGGTCACAAGCGCAAAGATAGGGCAAATTCTCTTTCTCTCTTCTTGAGCTGGGACATCCACCTTTCCTACCCTCAGATATCAGAGCTCCTGGTTCTAGGAGCATACACACCAGCAGCTGCCTGATTCTCAGGCCTTCGGGCTTGGATGGAATCATACCACCTGCTTCTCAAGCTTGCAGATGGCGCATCTGGGACATCTCAGCTTCCGTTGCCACGTGAGCCAATTCCTCTAATAAACCCCCTCTTATATATACGTATCTACATATATGCTACTGGTCCTGTTTCTCTGGAGAACCATGACTAACACAGATGCTTTTCAATCTCCGTTCTAGTTTCTGAGTCCTGTCTACCTACTGTTGAGCCTCTGTTGGGGAGTAAGAATAGAGTGGGGGAGAATTACATAAAATTCCTCTGTTCAAACCCTCCACTGGTTCTGCAGATCACTCACAATAAAAGCTAAAGTCCCCACCGTGGCCTCCAAGGCTCTAAAGATTTGCCCCCTTCTGGGAGACAATTCTCCCCTTCTTGGGGCAGAGTTATTGTTGCCTTTGTTTGGACTGTCTTCTTAAAGGTGTTTATACAAGGAACAGCCTGGGAAGACAGAGTCCGAGCCCGCACCGCAGGAGACAGATTTAGTATCCCGGGTAACAATGCCTCCCTCTAGGTCAAAGGTCAGGCGGGTGTGCTTGCTGTCCACCAAGATTTGGGTTCTCTAAGCTCTGGGTTCCTCAGCTGTGATGCAAACCCCCTATATGGGCAGCATCCACGTGGGCTGCTCCGTGTCACCCCGGATGGCATTTGAAGTGGGGTTCGTGAGCAAATCACAAAAGACATCCTTGAGACGTCCTCAAGAAAGAATCCTTGAGACGTCTTTGGTGCAAAAAGGTGATTTTATTAAAGCACGGGGACAGGCCCCGTGGGCAGGAAGGGCTGCACTGGGGTTGTGAGGAGCGACTGATTACATACTTTCAAGTTTGTGGACGGCGGGGAGGTATATAAATATAAGTGTCCAAGGAATTTCTGGAAGCTGAAAGAGGGTCTCCGAGGACCCTGAAGATTTAGCTATTGTCAACATAAGGATGCTTGTAGTTTTTAAGGAAGCGCACACATTACGGCATGAAGGGCTGCAGGCTGTAAGGGAATGTACTTTAAACTGCATTTTTCTTGCCTTTGTTTCTCTCATCAACTCCCAAGGATCTAGCAGGGGCGAGTAGAGAAGACACAAACGTGAAGCTCATACTACTTGCTAAGCTGGAGGTAATGAAAGCCTGCGTCTGTGCCAATAACCCCCAAAATGTGCGGGGCTACCTCGTTAGCCTGCAGGTAAGGTGAAGGTTCAGAACCCTCTTAACTACCTACCCCACACATTCTCTCACCTCACCTCCTGCCGTTTTTCCCTTGTTACCTTGCTCAGCTACACTGGTCTCCCAGCTGTTCCTGGAACCTTCCGAGCACAGTCCTGCCTCAGGGCCTCTGCTATCAGCCTGGCAACATTTCACCCTCCCCGCCATGTCCTCGGGTTCTGTCCCAATGGCGCCTTAGTGGGGCCTTCCTCAACTAGTCTTAAAATAGCCTTGCCACCAGTAAACAGGTGCACTTCTGCCAATCTAATGGGTGAAAATAGCATTTCAGTGAGTTTTAAGTGTCTTACCTTCTGTTATTTCCCATATCTATATACGCTAGAATATCTCTTATACCTCCATTATTTATCGTCCTTAAAGACCCATCTATATTTCCCTGCCAATTGTCTGGTACTATTCTTTGTCTGTTTTCTAACAACAGTTAGTCTTTTTCATATTAATCTCTCACTTGGGATGCAATTATGCATATTTCCCCCCAACTTGCCATCTGCTGAGTTTATGGTGTCATCGTTCTTGTGTCTGTGCTGTTCTGCCATATAAAACTTTTCTATTCTTCTGTGGTTGACTTTGTCAATCTTTTTTTTTTTTAGTGAGAAACTGCAGGTTTATTTTTTAATTTTGACAAAGACATAAAAGACAAAAACAAAAGACAAAACAATAAGTACAGAAAACCAGGAGAACAAAGTGCAGGGTTGGATGTCTGAAAGCAAGGCTGGGCTCGAACAGACTTCTGGTGAAACACAACCAAAAGTTTTGCTCAAGTGTCTCAGCAACGTTGAGCGACATTTGAGACACTATGACCACTCTATACCCCATCTGCAAAAGTCACCAACGTAGGCTTCAAAGCATCTCTCCTGCTTGTTTCGGCAGGATATTTTTTTGGTAACAATCCTGCTTCGTTACGAACTATACTCGTCCACTGTGTTGAGGGCTTCTTGTGTGAAGAAGTGTGATGAATACAAAGATCGACGTACACGTTTCAAAGTAAGAGAGAACCAGAAGTCTGAAAACAAGTCAGGGATAATCATAGTCTTGTACAAATTAATATGTCCTGAGGCTTACTATTAGTGTCTGTATATCATCCCCTTTTATATGCACAATAATCTCAGAGAGGGAAAATATTCTGAGCATTTTGTAAGGTAACCCTCTAAGAGTTTTGCATAATGTGCCCTTTTCTTTTCTAATTTTTTTTCCAATTCCTTTTCTAATTTCTTTTCCAATTCCTAATGTTCCAGTGAACATCCTCAGGAATTGCTTAGTGTGTCAGGGTCCCTAAGACACCCCCATCCGGGTTTGATGACGTGTGGGGGGCATTCACAGGACTCGGCATATCGTTGTACACGCGGCTGTAGCTTATTACAGCAAAGCATACAAAGTACAAGGAAAAGGTGCATGGGGCAAAGCCCAGAGGAAACCAGGCACTAGCTTCCAGGGTCCACTGCCAGTGTTGTCGCACAGGATGTGCTCAATCTCCCCAGCGATGGAGCTGTGACATGTGTGAAATGGCTTCCGTGAGAGCTCACGAGAGATGCAGCGCCCAGGGTTATTACTGTGGGCCAGTCACACAGGTACCTTCCTCCTAACATGTACCAACATTCTAGACTCCCAAAAGGAAAACAGATGTTCAGCACAAACCACACCAAACAAACATCTTAGTCACAGTGAGCAACTCTTACCAGTGAGAGGGAAGGGAACCTTGCTGACATCCAAGTTCCCAGATGGCAGCCGAGGACCAAAAAGGTAAGCAGGCCTTTCAAGGGAGAGCACTCTGGTTTGCTGTGTTGTTCTTTTCTGCAACAATTTTAGTGACAATCCCACAGGAACAGTCAATGTACTTCCAGGTTCGAGAAAACTCTTCTAATTCAGAAACAAAACATTAAAAAGAAAAGACATAATCAAGCCTGCTACCTGAGATATGGCTGATGCCTTCACGTTAATAAATTGTAATCGTCCTATTTGATCTTCCCGAGCTTTACTGAAAAGTGGAATGAAAATAAATAAAAAATGAAGGCAAATTCAGTTTGGACTTGGTAAACTTAGAATCTTAGTCCTTCAATATAAAGAGGACTATTTCAGGACTGCTAGCAGCAAAGCTTAGAAATGCCCATGTTATGACTGAATGAACTTCGCATGATTACACATAATTAAGCAAAAACAGTTGGCAACCACTTGGACTTAATAGTTTAGATATGAACTTTAGAAGTAAAAGGTAAAGGAGGCATTATAATATCATGTGTCGGAAGCTAACTTTCTTCAGCTAATATTTTGGGGGTGGATACAAGAGGAAACTTCCTTTTGCTGTTCTTGCCACTTGAGTATATTCTCTGCCAGGTCTTGTGTCTCAGTCATCAAAAGAGCCATCTTTGCTCAAGCCTTGTTCATTTTCTCCAGATGTGCCTCTGCATGAGGGGTATTTCTAATTGTTTCAAGACGGTTTGCCAATCTCTCAATGAAAGTCACCACCAACTCCAGCCAAGGTACCATGTTTCTGTGATGAAAAGCTTCACTAGGCAAGTTTTGCTGGCACAAGGGCTTCAACAGCCGTTGCCTGGGGGACCCTCTTCTTTTTTTAGCACTGCTTCCAAATGATTTATTCATGCTTTGCAGAGTATGACACTTCTGAGCCAAAAGGGAAGATGCACATTGGCTGTACCTTTTCCCTTATCTTGGGAGTTCAATTTCTAGGTTTTTCTGATAGATTTCAGCTTGAATATTTGTGATCTGCTGCAGCCACATAACCTATTTATCCTATTAGTACTTTTATCGGAATTACGTTCAATTTATAATTTTACTTAAGGAGAATTGAGAGGTTTATGTGTGGCACTGAGTCTTACTGTCCAAAAACATCATTCATCGTTGTCAGTTGACTTAGTTTTTCTGTCTGTAAAATTGGAATAACAATACCAATCCCGTAGGGCTTCAGAATTAAATGAGAAAAAGTTTGGGAAGGACGGCAGAATAGGAGCCAACGTGCTGCTCTGCCACTGCCGTAGCGTAGGAACTTGGGTCTGATTACTGGACTACACTGAACTTCGGTTCTCTCATTTGCAAAACGGGGATAAGAATAGTATCTGCTTCATAAGGGCTGCTGTCAGGGTCAAATACGACGAGGGCACGACCTGGAACATAAACACTCAATGCGTATTCGCCGTTCTTCTAAAAACAGAACTGCGACTCAAAGCAAAGGCATTCTGGGATCCACCCTAGGTCGAGGGCGGTCGGGCAACTCTTTGAGAACCTACCTACCTAGCCGTCGGTCACCGCTCCCGATTTTGCCCGAGCGCCTGCGAAAGCAGTCGGACTAGAAGCGGCGATCGGGGGGAGTCTAGGCGCACCGCGAAGACTCCAGACTCCGCCCCGCCCTCGGAGCCCCAGCGCTGCCACGTCTCGCGCGTCCAGCCGTCCAAAAGGGAGGGGGCGGGGCCAAGCCGGGCCCGCCCCTGGGATCGCTGGGCGCTTCCGAGGCCCGCCCCTCCGCAGCCCGAGTGGTCGGTAGGCGGCCCCGGCGTTGCAGAGCGCAGTGACGCTACGAGGGGGCGGGGCAGGCACGCGCCCGGAAGTCCCGGGGGAGGGGGCGTTACGTATATCCGGCGAGTAGCTGGCGGTTTCGGGTGCTGCTGGGCTGTGTGGTGTGAGGGAGGGTCGAAGCCGCCGCTGCTGCCGGAGGAGCCCCTCGGCCGTGAGTTGGGGGCTGCTGCGAGGGAGGGAGCCGGGGAGCGGGAGGGGCTGGGGCGGACGGCGGGGAGGGTCGGGGCGGAGGCCGGCGCAGGCGGGGTTGGTGGGGGGGAAGTGACACGCAGGCGGTTCTGCGGGGCCGCGGGGTTGGTTCTGGGTGGGGACTGGCCGACTTGGCCGGTCTGCTCCGTTTCCTGACAGACCCTGGGATATCGGGTCGATCTGCATTCTTTCGAGGGTCCCGAAGCGGCTGGGCGGGATAACAGGTTTCTTGTCTGTACTGTGCGCTCCTGTTTGCGAAACGATTTCACATCTCGTCTCGGATGAGCCTCCCAGCCCTTGGTCAGGCGGGTGGGAGTCCTTGATGATTATCCTTGGTTTGCAACCTGGGGAATAATAAAGCTCGCCGAGGCAGTGAATTGGTCAAGGCCTCGCAGAGAGCAAGAGTGAGCATTCGAACCGGATCTCTTGGCTCCTAGTCCAGTGCGCCCCCCCCCCCCCCCTTCAGCTATGTTTTATCTGAGGTCTTGGGTCGAACCCTGTATTTTCTTCTTCCACCTTCCTCTTTTCCTCCCTCTCTTCAATGCGTCGGCAGATTACTTCATTCACGTTTGGTATAGATTAATGTTTTAATGATTCTAGCCTAGAGGTCAGAAGCCCACTTGTCTCTCTTGTAATTTCTCCCTTGCTCTTGTGTTTTCTCCTTTACCTCAGTCCATCTGCTTAGGTCGTGATAGAGGACTTGTGGTGCTTTGCCTTGGAGCTGACCTTTGACATTTACCCTGCAGCTAAGCATAGTTTCTTAGCTAAAAAACCAGAAGCTTGCTATCCCAGATCTGTCTGGAATGGTGTGTCAAAGTTGTAACGAGTATGTGTAAGAACTAATGAGGATGTATAGAAAGTAGTGTATATATTGGCTAGTGCTCCTCTTTTATTGACTTCAATCAGTCCTGAAATTTGCACAGTTTTGGATACATTGGCAGTGCTTTTGTGTTAGTTTGGAGTTCTTAAATTTTAGAGTACTCTAATTTGCCATAAGATGCCATGAGGTGGTAGGGTGGATCAAGGATAGGAAATAGAATGCCAGTTATTAAAATACCCTTTTGAATGGTTAAAATACCATTATTAAAATGCCATTCAGAAGGTGTGATAAGTTGTAAGGAAGAAAACTTGAGAAGATTATCATCTGTGTAGCTCATGGGTTAAGGAAGTTTTAATGTTCCTTTAAAAACCGTTTTGTTATTTGGATTTGAATTTTATGTGATATTAACAAGAATAGCTTTGGCTTTGGAATTTAAGAAGGAGGGTTTTGGTCTTGGCACTGATACTTCTTTTCGTTGAGCAGTTTTGGTTAAGTCAGCTGACTTAGGAGTGTCAGCATCCTTGTCTGAGGCTAAGGACTCCTCCCCAGTAAGGTGTTGCGTGAGGTTGAAATGAGATGTATGTGCAGGCATTGTACAAAACTGTGAAACTATTCATGAGGGGTGCGAATCCTAAGATCTCATGGATGGAGGAGCCATCAGAGACATTTCATTAACTTTGGGTGGCCAAATAGTGCAACTCTTTGGGTCCGGTAATGGTTTTTATTATTTTTCAACATCACCTGAAGAGTTTCTTCAAGCATTTTCCATAGATCATTTTGGAGGGAAGGATTATAGGACTTTCTAAGCAGGGATGTCAAGGGAAGGTGAATTGGAAAATCAGACTAGTTCAGTTATCATGAAAAATTCCTTTAAGTGGGGTTTTCTCCTTGTCACCTTTGGAGAAGTCATTGAATTGGGGATAATTCTAAAATGATGTGGTAAAACTTCAGAGAGTCTATAAAGTATTGATTGCAAACCAGTGTAGTACAAATGAATATGTAACTGTGGGTTTTAAAGGAGTGATCAGAGTGGGAGTACTCTTTAATGAGAGGTGCCCTGTAAAGGTGAGCCGTGCTTCTCCCAAGTGGTAGACTGAGAAAAGTAGGGAAGGATGACTGGTTTGGGGGGTTGCAGAGAAAAGGCACATTGTTCCTTTACTTACCTACAGTGGAAACTTAAGAACAGGAGCTTTGTAAGTATAGTTAACTCATTGGACTTCCGAAAGTGCAGATTGAGTTTCCAGACACATTATTTGACATGCTAAACTTGGTCTCTGCCAAAGTATATTTTAATGTAACTGAAAAGGTCAACAAAACTTATTTAATACCTTTTTATAAAAGCTTTTGCCTTAGCCTTCACCCTCACCCAAACTCCCAAGCTTCACTTGGCCTTCCATGAGAAGAGTCATAGAAAATAAGCATTAAGCAATCCCTAAAGTTTATAGATCAGGCTTGATTTAAAAACAAACCCCAGTTATTGGACAGAAAAAAGAAAATTAACATATATTGTCTTCATTTTTCAATTTTTTTTTTAATCTAGCATTCTTTGAAGAATATAGGTGTGTTTTTGTGGATAAGCCTGTTAAGGTCACTAGTAAAAGTAACAAAAGTGAATTTTTGTTTATTATTTTAAAGAAACAAAAATTCATGAAAGTTATATCTCATAGCAGTTGGTCACATCTAGTATAGCCTTGTGTTCAGATGCTCTTGCTGATGGAGAGAGGAGTGAAAGTGGGGGATCTTTCTTTTATTCTGCACCAAGTCAGAGGTATTGAGGCAAAAGTTCAGTGACCAGAAAATGCTGACTCTGAGAAACTTTAACACCACCACTGGCTCTAGATCTTACCCTCTTTAATTTCTTTCAGAAGTCCTCTTGCTTATTACCAGTGTATTTTTAATTTTTTTTATGTTTATTCATTTTTGAAAGACAGAGAGAGACAGAGCACAAGCAAGGGTGGGGCAGAGAGAGAGGGAGACACAAATCCGAAGCAGGCTCCAGGCTGTGAGCTGTCAGCACAGAGCCTGACGCGGGGCTTGAACTCACGAACCGCGAGGTCACGACCTGAGCCAAAGTCGGGACGCTCAACTGAGTTACCCAGGCACCCCGCTTATTACCAGTGTATTTAGACCTTTTAGTAGCTTTGAGTCATCTTTTGTTTTGAGTATTCTTATTTTAAGAAAATCCATATTTGTAAAGTGAGTTAGGCCTTGATTATTCACATTACAAAAGGATTCTGTTATTTCTTCATGACTCTCCAAAATAGTGATATCGTCTCTTTTTATAAGTTGAGACACTATCTGCAAGAGGGGTTCAATAAATATTGTTAAAGAAAGATAGCATTGCTAAGTGGAGCAGGACAAATTATGTCAGCTGATAGGATTTGGGTGACTTTGTTTTTCAGAGTGTTTACAAGGAAGGGTTAATATGCTTTTCATTCATGTTAATGTGCTTTTCATTCTCATTTTCTACTTAGTGTATTGATGTGACATTTTGATTCAGATTATTGATGGGACTGATTTCCTAGAGGTGTTGCTAACGGGTAGACAGCAGCGATGTATCTAGAGAAATGTGGACGAGCAGCTGCCTGGAGGAGTAAGTCATACAGTAAGAGAGGAAGATTTATCTGTAACTCCTAGTCTTTGGAACATCATAGATTAAAGACTGTTAGAAAACCAGGAGTTTGTGCAGCTCTGAGGACCTGAGAGACTTCCCTCCGGGGTGCAAAATCCTTTATTTTCTTGGGCCTGAAAACATGGGACTGTAAACATGCATCAGGGCTACAGAATAAAAGTTAACTTTTCCGGAACTGTACTAGCATTCAGAAAGCTAATGTTTGCCGCTTTCCTATTTTATACAGGTAGGAAGCATTAATAATGTCTTTCATCTTTGAGTGGATCTACAATGGCTTCAGCAGTGTGCTCCAGTTCCTAGGTAAAGCCATTTCCTTAAAATATATCGGAGGTTTCAAACTTTGTACATTTCCTCCAGCAGTCTAAATACAAGCAGCCTTTGGTGTGTAGAAAGCAAACGTATGTAAAAATCTTTTTCTTTTTTAGGGCTTTACAAGAAATCTGGAAAACTTGTATTTTTGGGTTTGGACAATGCAGGCAAAACCACTCTTCTACACATGCTCAAAGATGACCGCTTGGGCCAGCATGTTCCAACACTACATCCGAGTAGGTTTGAAAACACCAGGTGACCTTTTGATATTTGAAGGACAATGTTAGGGTTGGGGGAAGAATCTCCAGTTGATGGAGTTCTTGTATTAACGGAGGTCCCAAAAGACAGCTCATTTGAAAAAATTCCCTATAGGACACACTCAGGTCATATACTCCTAAGTCTCAACCTCTGGAACTTTGTCAGTATTTATTTTCACTAGTTCTGTAAGGGAACAACACCTTTCCCATATCTACTTTTTTTTTAAGTTTCTTTTAATATTTATTTATTTTTAAAAAGAGACAGGTAGAGACAGAGTGCAAGTGGGGGAGGGGCAGAGAGAGAGGGAGACCCAGAATCTGAAGCAGGCTCCAGACTCTGAGCTGTCAGCACAGAGCCCACTGCGGGGCTTGAACTCACGAACTGTGATATCGTGACCTGAGCCGAAGTCGGAAGCTTAACCGACTGAGCTACCCAGGTGCCCCTCCCATATCTACTTCTAAGGAGCAGCAAACACTTTGGAGAAAAAAACTTGGCTTTTTAGAATAATTTCAGAATATTTTCAGTCTTGTATCCTTTACAAAGTAAAAGCTTCATTAGGTTTTGCATTTGTATTGGCTTACAATACTGGTAGCTGAGCCTTGTTGGATGAAGTTTATTTTTTTTCTGTTTTAACAATTTTTCAGCCTCAGAAGAGTTGACAATTGCTGGAATGACTTTTACAACTTTTGATCTTGGTGGGCATGAGCAAGGTAAGACGACTCAGTGGAAGAATGGTATTGACTTACGGGTCACCATTTTGGTTCTTTTTATGCCTCCCTTTTTTTTTTAAGCAGCGTGTCATTTTTACCTCTTAAGTTGTGATTAAATTATGATTGTGATCTTATTACTTAAATGAAGTTGTTTTATTTACTTATTAAGTAATACCAAACTTGTCAAAAGTTGTATAAATACAGAGAACTCTACTCCTTTATACCTTTTGCCCTGATTTATTAGTCTCCCTCTCTGTGTAATACATATTAACATTTAAGTTATCAAACCCGGGAAGTTTTATTTTTATCTACTCTGTAGTGTAGATTTCTCTTTTTGTCAATTGTGTCCATAATCTCCTTTATAACATTTTTCTTCTTGAACAAGATCCAGTACAGTATCACTCACATATCAAATTTAATCATGTCTCTGTTCTTTATTCAGTGGAGTGTAAGTATGTAGAAAATTGTTACTTTTTGTAAGTAATTTCAGATTTGTCCAAAGTTGCAAATACAATACAGGGATTACTTGTGACCATTCTGATCTGTTTTGTATAATCTGTCCTCTTGGGGTGGTTGGTAGGACATTTCTTTCCACCTTCTTGTTCTCTTAGTGCTTTTTACCTTATGCAGGCTGTGCTCGTTTAGTTCCTAGATTCCTATCAGATATCTTGTGTGGTTTTTAGAAATATACAGAATGGGGTATTTTTCTGGTGGACACTCACTTTACATTTGACAAGACTCTAAGTGTAGGAGTAAAACATTTAAGAAATAGGAATAAATATTCTGGGAAAGTAGAAAAAAGAAACTATTGAAATTCTGTCATATTTATTCATTTGTTATTAAATTGAGTTGAGAAGTCTCCTTTTGGAGCATTCATTAGGTTGAATCTGATATAGCTTTTTAAAAATGTAGTTAGAAAAACCCAAAATATTGGCAGTTTTAATGGTTTAGCCAGGTTATTTATTTATTCATTCATTCATTCATTTATTTACTTAAATTTTAGAGATCACGTGAGCGGGGGAGAGGAGCAGAAGGAGAGGGAGAGAGAGAGAAAGAGAGAAACTTAAGCAGGTTCCATGCTCAGCATGGAGCCAGACATGGGGCTCCAGCCCACGCATGGCCCTGGGATTATGTGTGACCTGGGCCAAAATCAAGAGTTGAATACTCAACCACCTTGAGCCACCCTTTAGCCAGTGGTTAAAATTTTGGTAATTTTAATCAAAAGGCTAAGGAATGATCTAGATTTTGTATTCTGTCATTTCATTAACATAGAATTACATTTATTTTATTCATTTAATATTTAAATGAATAAATACATAGCCCACAGAATCTTATGTAGTATGATCACTATCACATAAAATACCTGTACAGAAAAAAGATTGAAAGAATATATACAGAAACATTAGCGTATGTGTGTTTCATGGAAGATTACAGATGGTCTCGTATCCTTTTTTTCTATAATGAGTTTGTGTTATTTTCATTGCGGTAGAAATGGGCGTGTGGTGGCTTTTCTGATTTCAAAGGATTTAAATTCACAGATAATATAATTATAAGATGAATGGAGACCATTTGGAGAATGCAGGCGTAGAAGTTTTTAGGCACCTGAACTGAGAATTGTTATTTGGTGTGTTAAGTTTAGCTTTCAGGTTTTGATAAAGAAGGGAAATGTGTTTTATATAGTTTTGTTTTGTTTGAGGAAAATGTATTTAACAGAAATACTTACCATAATAACTTAGTTACCATTTTACAGAAGTTACTAAAGTGCTATACATATGAAGATTTCCTTTTTTAAAAAAACTTTAAATGTTTAACTTATAAAAGTAGTCCAGGCTCAGGGTGCCTGGCTGGCTCAGTCAGAAGAGCATGCGACTCTTGATCTCAGGGTTATGAGTTCGAGGCCCATGTTGGGTGTAGAGGTTACTTAAAAAAAATAAAGTAGTCCAGTCTCAGCGTAACAAATTCAGTATACAGTCAACTTAGGAATATGGAAGGTGAAAATTTCCCCAGCCTCTCCTTCCCCATCCCACTCTTCAGAGTTAACCAATATATTTAAAAAAAAAAATTTTTTTTTATATTTATTTAAGAGTGAGAGATAGCGTGAGTAGGGGAGGGGCAGAGAGAGAGAGTGACACATAGAATCCGAAGCAGGCTCCAAGCTCTGAGCTGTCAGCGCAGAGCCCAATGTGGGGCTCGAACTCCTGGGACCTGAGATCTTGACCTGAGCCGAAGCCAGATGCCTAACAGACTGAGCCACCCAGGCATCCCTGGAGTTAACCAATATTAACTCTTTGATATAGAGATATTATTCATCCCATTGAAAGTACTAGAAATGAATGGTTTAGAAATTATAATACAATTAAAGCATTGCTTCCCAAATCTTTACCACTTCATGTCTTAAAAAAATAAAATTTATAAGGCATCCTGGTTTAAAGTTTATTTATTTATCTTGAGAGAGAGAGTGCGGGTGAGTGCACGAGCTCAAGCGAGCAGGGGAGGGGCAGAGAGAGGGAGAAAATCCCAAGCAGGCTCCATACTATAGAGCCCGATGGCGGGCTCTGACTCATGAACCGTAAGATCAGGACCTGAGCTGAAATCAAGAGTAGAGACACTTAACCAGCTGAGCCACCCAGGAACCCCAGGCATGCTGGTTTTAAACATGGGACACTGGGATAATTGCCTGGGAACTTGAACCACCTGTCAGACCCAGGCTTCTGAGGACAGAGCACGTGAGTGTGTCAGTACAAGTACGCATTGGTTAGTTGGGAACTAAATTGAGACTGTAGGTATGTGGATAGGTAATTGGCATCCTGAGGAGTTTAACTCAGAGGTTGCAAACAGCTTTGGGGGCAAGGTAGGTCATTTGAGTAAAAGTGACTGGGTGATAGACCATAGGGAGCGGTGGAAGCTTTGCCAAACTGGAGCCCAGACATCGTCTGAAGGGGCAGCCACACCTCAGTTCCCAGCTGATGACTGACGCGTGGGTGGGTGTGTGCGGCATTGCCAGGTGTTACAGTTTGGCAGAATACCTTGACTTTTGAATTTGGAAAAAGTCAGATTTAGTTCGTGGGCCGTCAGTGTATACCCTCGGTTCTGATTTCATACCGGTTAGGACGTGGAGAATCCATATGGAGTCGACTATTACTGAAACCTAGCCAAGATTTGCCCATTTTTGGGCAAAAAAAAATATAGAGGGAGAGATTTTTCAAAATCTGTATTTTTTTTTTTTTTTTTATCAATGCAGCTGTAAACTTTGTCTTTCAGCACGCCGGGTTTGGAAAAATTATCTCCCGGCAATTAACGGGATTGTCTTTCTGGTGGACTGTGCAGATCACCCTCGCCTCATGGAATCCAAAGTTGAGCTGAATGTAAGATTATAGTCTTTCTTTTCTCGGCTTGTGTCTCTCTCTCTCTCTCTTTTTCTCTTTTTTTTAAAGTTTATTTATTTATTAGAGGGAGAGAGAACGTGTGTGCACACATACTCGTGGGAGGGGCAGAGAGAGAGGATCCCACGCAGGCTTCTCGCTGTTGGCGTGGAGTGCGACGCAGGCTCGATTCCATGAACCGTGAGATCATAACCTGAGCTGAAACCGAGAGTCGGTCGCTCAACTGACTGAGCCACCCAGGCGCCCCTTGGCCTCTAGTTTGTTTTAAGAAATACAGCTCAGTGGCGCCAATACTTCGTCATTCCAGTTAACATTTGATGACAGTCCTGGCTACAGGAAGAGAGTGTTTTAAAAGCTAAGACGTTGCTTTTCAGTGTCCTGAGGAAACTCAGCACGAACTGGAGTCAGTTAACTTTGTTTATATCTATCATAGGGTGACTGTGTCCAGTTTGCTCGGACACTGCCCAGTTTATGCCGGTTGCCCCAACATAAGCAATCCCTTTTCCTTTCACATGTGGTCACTGTATATGAAGCGATGGCATAATGCAGCCTTAGGAGAGATACTAAAGTTCTTTATGTTTTTTAATCTGGGTCCTCACATTGTGGCTGCCCACCCTTGCACTGAATGACTTCGCCAACATGATCACAGGCTGTCCTCAGTGTTCAGTTTTGGTCGCCGGCAGCATTTCATACTATCGAGGACTCGCTTCAAGTTTTCTCTCCCCTCAACGTTGCATTTCCTTGACTTCGCAGTTTCTGTCATGTGGCTTTTGTTATCCCTCCCGCTTCACCCTGTGCCTCTTTTGATTTGGTTTGTAACTGTCTCTCTGCGTTCTTGTTTCTGGCACTGTGAACCTGTCACCTTTATTTGTGAGTGTGTTTCTTGAATCTACAGCTCTCATCTCTGTAGACTCGCTATAGGGCATCCCTTCCCTGACTTGACCTCTTGGCACTGGTATTCTCTCTTTCTTCAAACTCCCATTTACGTTCTTGGTTTTGGTGTGCCTTCTCTGGCTAATACTTCTCAGATTCTTTGACGAGCACCCATTCCCCTGCTTAGCCCTTAAATCTTGGTGTTCCCCAGGGTCTGTACTTTCTCCCAGGCTGGTCCAGGTCACTCCCATTCCTTCATCTGCCACCCACATACCAGTGGCTCCCAAATGGATTTCTCTTGTTTAAACCTCTCTTGAGCTCCAGCCTCATACATGACGCTACCTGCTAGACAACTCTACCTACCAATTCTGGTCTTCTGGAATGGAACTCATCCCCACTGTCTACCTGGACACATGGTCTAGATCCTGTGAATTACTGTAGATTTCACTGCTGCCCCCCCCGTCACATGCCTTAATGCTAGAAGGAACTTTTTCAGACTTGTCACTGGCCTACTTAACATCCTTTAATAGCTCTCTCACTTTTGGGATAAAATCCACAAATCTGTATGGCATGTAAGATCTCTCCTGATCTTTCCTCTGTTTCATTTCTCCAGCTGCTTTTCTCTTTATTACCTACCTTGAACTATCTTCCAAAAATAGAGAACAACTCGTCCTTCCTCCAGTATGCACAAGTGGCTGTCCCTGCCTGGCTTTCTCATCTGACCCCACCCCCTTTTGCCGGTAAATTAAAAAATACCCTTTTAAGAGATCTCAGAGTTCAGCCATGACCTCTTCTAGGAAGCCTTCCCTGACCTCTGAGATGGTTAGTCTTGCCGCCTTATCAGTGTCTGTGGTCTTTACTGGTTTTCTTGTAGGTCTTGTCATCAGATTGTGAACTTAGTAGGGACCTAGTCTCGTTTCTTTGTGAAACCCTGGCACCTAGTAAAGTGTCAGACTTAGAGTAGGCGTCTGGTTAGTATTTAATGAATGAATGACATCCTTACTCTGATCTTGTCTAACATTTCCTGGAACGTAAGATGGTCAAAGCGTGTTCCCCTTTATCCCTTTGGCTCTCCTGTTTTCCTAGCTTTTCCTGTCAGTGGTCACTGGATTCCCAGGCTTGAGATCTCTGCCAGCTCTGGCCTTTCTTTTATCTGTCTTTTCATCTAGAGGGCAGTCTCTTATCTTCCTTCCCCAGAGTGCCTGCACTGTTCCTTGGATGCTGCTATCTTAGGCTAGATTGTTGTCTGTTACCTGAGCACAGATTCTGTAAATTCATTGTGTTTTTACACATAGGTTCTATCCAGGAGCTTCTGGATTTGGGGTCTTTAGGATCGATCGCAGCTAACTTCTCACCCTGACACCATAATGAGTCATGCCTTCCCATTCTGTTGACTGTGTGTCAGCATAAAGGCAGGCAGTGCTCCTTGTGGCTTTCTGAATTCTTTTCCTACTGTAAAGCCACTGCTTATATTCTCCTCTTTTCTACCTATCCAAATCCTGCCCCCTCTTTCAGAGCTTAGTTTAGGTTCCTCAAGACTCGCTAAGACTTTCCTCAAGCCCATCATTTTCCTCGCCTTTGATTTCCCAGAATATCTTTCAGTATTTATATTCTGTCCCTGTTCATTGTGACACTTAGTCATCCATTTGCCTTGCTTTGTTGATAGATGGATGAACATAGAGTGAGGATTTCTTGAGGCCACAGGTCTTCCTCTTCTTTTTGTATCCCTCTCAGTGGCAGAGACAGTTTGCACACGTGGGGCACTCGGTGACTACTCGGGGACTTCCTGTGGCCAGAGCACTCAGTCTTCTAGGACCGCGCAGTGGATCGCCCGAGGGTGGTCTGTGCTGGGTGACTGATCTGAGAGTTAAGGCTGGGAAAGTTCTCCTGCCTTGTAAATAGACCCAGCCTTAAGTTGCAATTGTTTGGAGGCTCTTAGGGGATTTTTACCTAACGTCAAAGTAATGTGTAGGGGCTTCTTACCTAATGTTCAGAGTGTTGTATCATGTCAAGATTTTGTTAATTGTGCGGGTAAAAGATGATCAGATTTTCACTTCACATTTGACGCTTTATAGACAAGAGAAAGGTAGAGTTGCTTTCATTATCTGGTGGGCATTCATAGATTCCTCAACTAGCTGTTATGTTGTCTTTAGGCTCTAATGACTGATGAAACAATATCCAACGTGCCAATCCTTATCTTGGGTAACAAGATCGACAGAACGGATGCCATCAGTGAAGAAAAACTGCGTGAGATATTTGGGCTTTATGGACAGACCACAGGAAAGGTAAGAGAAAAATCTTCAGGGGACCTATTACAAAGGAAACTCACAGCTTTTGAAACATACATGTTTTGCTATCTAGATTTTTTTTATTTGTCTTTCAAAAGTTTAACTGGGCTTAGGGTTTGTTTTACCATCAGTGATTTGTAATCACTCTGAAGGCGGGAGAATGTGTTTTCAGTTTTCTCATGAGATTTTCCTCAGGTATATGAGGATGAAGAGATGGGTAGGAAAGGCAGACTTACGAATTTAAGAGTTTTCTGACTCCCTTTCAAACCCAATTCAGAGAAATCTTTTTTTTTGTTGTTTTAATGGTTTTTGTTTTTTTTTTTTAATTTTTTTTTTTTTTTTCCAACGTTTATTTATTTTTGGGACAGAGAGAGACAGAGCGTGAACGGGGGAGGGGCAGAGAGAGAGGGAGACACAGAATCGGAAACAGGCTCCAGGCTCCGAGCCATCAGCCCAGAGCCTGACGCGGGGCTCGAACTCACGGACCGCGAGATCGTGACCTGGCTGAAGTCGGACGCTTAACCGACTGCGCCACCCAGGCGCCCCTAATGTTTATTTTTGAGAGAGACCGTAAGCCATGGAGAGGGAGGGGATGAGGAGAGAGGATCCGAAGTGGGCTCTGCGCTGACAGCAGAGGGCCTGATGCTGGGCTCAAACTCACGAATCGCGAAATCATGACCTGAGCCGAAGTTGGATGCTCAACCGACTGAGCCACCCGGGCACCCCTCAAATCTTTTTTGAAGGAGGCCTTCTTAACCAGAAATCAGTTTTGTTTTTGACTGGAGATTTCAGGTTATGAAGAAGAGTGACCTTTCATATCACTTTCCAAGCAGTGAAACCCAGCACTGGATTATCCCCAGTGTTCCTTGCTAAGAGAGGTAGGATTGTTGTCCCCATTTTGAAGATGAGTTGAGGAATAGAAGCCAAGTCTTCCGGATCAGTAGGCTGTGCTCTCCCCAGGTAGGAGAGCTCTGTTGCAGAGAAGCGCTTGTCAGAAAAATCCGTATCCGTGGTAGTTGAGCAGGAATTCTGGCTTTTTCAGCTTGCAGTTTTGGGATCCCTGATAACTTTCTGACTTTCTTACATGTTTTCTTAGTCTTGTCTCTTTTTGGCTAGCAGTATCTCTCTAGAAACGCTTGCTTTAATTTAGTTTCTCCTCTTTTATATGAGTGTTATGTGTAAAAGAAGACTCTTCACTTTCTCAGTGTAACCTGTCATCAGTGTAGATTTCTGAATGGTTGTGTTCATGATAATGTCCTTATTTCTGAACAGTCTTGGGGACTTCTGTCTGTCAAAGAACATGCTGGTTCTGTGGGACCTAGTGGCCTTTGTCTTGGTTTGCTGCCATAACTTCCCAGATGTCTGTGTGTTCTCTTTACAAAGAGAGTCTGGGACTAGGACTGTGCCGCTTATTTTCTCCTGAGAGCATGAAGCCCTGGGGAAGTCATGTGTATGGCCTTGACCGCATTTCTGTCACGAATCCCTACTTCAGTCTGTTTTTGAGGGATGGAGAAAGTGATTCCTGTGATCACTCTTTCAGGCTCTTCCACCATGGGGGTGCTAACAGGCTTTTCTCGGTTTTGCCTCTCGTAGGGGAACGTGACCCTGAAGGAGCTGAATGCCCGCCCCATGGAAGTGTTCATGTGCAGCGTGCTCAAGAGGCAAGGCTACGGCGAGGGCTTCCGCTGGCTCTCCCAGTATATTGACTGATGTTTGGACAGTGAAAATGAAAGAGTTTTACTTCTCTGGACTGATCCCATTCCCAGCTTCCTCATGAACTTTTCTAATAGAACAAGGAAAGCTCTTCAACCGTGTGTGGCGTTGAGAAGCCAAGAGTCTCTGTCCGCCCTCTCATCGCCCAGTGGTGACATGTGCTTTCTCCACACTATTGGGAGGTGACGCTGCCCCACATGCCAGTGCAGGTCAGCGTCCCGGGACTCGGAAGCTGGCAGGATCTGCTGGGTAAAGCTGTATGCCATCATGGGGCACCTGAAAGAAAAACACGTCTCACCACTGTGGTTGATTTCAAAAGAAAGTGATTCTATTTTTTAAAGAAAGCGTTGTTAATGTAATTGGTGTCCCTCTTCACTTTTTGAGTTCAGAATTTACTTGGTCCAGAGTTTTCTATTCTTTTTTTTTTTTTTTTTTTCCTCCTCGTGATCTAGTGAATGGCATTTAGAGACTTCATAAAATTATGCACCAAAACACGTCGGAGGCCAGAGCTCAGTCAGGTGAACTCACTTGTGTTGAGATAACAGGTTAGTGAGAGAAGGCCCCCCCCCCCCCCCACCGCCCCATGTCTCTGCCTGCCTTGTTGCGGTGGGCACCACCTTCTGCACAGAGAAGTGGGAAAGGGCGGAACTTGGGCCTGGCAGTTGCAGGAGGTGTCCACTGTGGCCAGCCAGGCCCGTTCCTCGTCGGGGCGTGTACAGCAGGTTGCTCACTGTGGAGGGGTTAATTATAGAGCGGTTATTTTCTTACTTTACTTACAGAGTTGCAAACCGCAGCCGGTCTTTGCTTTGCTTTGCTTTGATACTGTTGGGAAACTTCATTTCTCTTCATACACCTGTTTCATGTTCAGTTATAAGAAATGACGTTTGCCTCCTAAAAGAGAACACCTCCCGAATTGCCCTACACCGCAGGTGTGTGTCTGTTACTTTTGCACAGATTCTAGGGAAAAATTTTCTGCATCGGTGAATCGCAGAGGACAAAGCCACTGAAGGGCTCTTAATTCTGTGGGTTGAGAACTTAAAAAATCTGGTATTTGTATCATTTGTTTGGATCCAGGAAAGATTTATTTAATGGGCTTTAAAATTTTCACTTGCAGGATGTAGTCTCTTTATTGGACTGTTTGTGAGCTCTTTTTTTCGTTTACCTGTTTTTTTGGTGTTTAAAGGTTAACATCTGTAGCTAGATGATTTTTTTTTTTTTTTTTTTTTTTTTTTTTTTTTTTGGTATGAAATTGCCTTTCTCCATTCCAGAAGTAAGCTGCGGAAACTCTAATCTTAACTTTGTGTGGTGGTGTTCTTTTTGAGCCAGCGTCACTTGTCAGGAAGACCTTAGTATAAAAAGCCTCAGTGTCCCCAGTAGTGTGAGGATTATTTTCATAGCATTCCTTTTTCTTGGTGTCACCTGTAAAATTGGGATTTTCATGATCTTAACCAATATTAGACCCTTTGTTAAGATGGGTGGATATCTTCATTTTTTCCTTTAATGAGAGATTAGAAGTTTCCTCAGAATTGAAAATTGTGGATGATGATGCTTATTTGCAGAGGATTGAACTAAATTCAGTAGAATCTTGTGTCTAATGTGAAGGCAGGGAAAGTGTGGATGACAAATTGCAGGGGGGAGAGTATTGTTCTTTAATGGATTTCTCATTGCTAGTCTTCACCACTGACTTGTTAGGAAAGCATACTTTTCCACTGCCAGGTACCCAGTGCAGAGGCTCAATGAAGGATCAGTTTGGGAAGAGCATGCCTTTCATTTATTAGCAAGCATAGCTGAGTTAGGACAAAACTCGTTGGTTTGGAAAGGGGTGAAAGCCTTAAATGAACAACCTAGCTAATGGTGAATGAACTAGGTCGTTAACATGCATACTTTTAATTTCCTTTGGCTAAAGGTAAGCCATACTTCTTCATCCAGAGACATGAGAAAGAAGTATGATTGCAGTGCTAGTTTTCTTGTTTCTTGTTTCTTTCCTATTTGTCCCTAATCACTTTGTAGCAAGCTAGAAAACTATGGATTCTACACAGCGCAGCTCTTTGTGAAAGTGGTGCATTTTGGCCACTGGAGAAAGAGGAGATTGAAAAGTCAGCTGGCATCCGTCTGTTTCTTGCTCCACAGAAAACACTGTTCCTTTAATAAGGTTGCAAAAGAAGCTGATGTGAGGAGCTTGTCTCCTAACAGTGAGGATCAGAGCTTTGTACAAGAACTCCCACGAATTGAGACTTTTCATTCTGTTTTATCAGAGTGCATATATGTCCTATTTCGGGAAAAGTAAAACAGTCATTTACAAAAGAAGGTCAATCTGTATCCTAAGCATTTTAATAAAAAGTTAAACTTATTATCCTGTTCCATTTTATTTATTTGTTTGTATTGGTTTGTTCTGAGTTTGAACATGACATTTGTTGGAGGTGGGAAAGCAGAAGTTCTTTTCCTAGTTACAGGAAGAAATAGTTACAGATGATACGAAAGACAAGTTTTGCTACCAGGAGGAAAAAAAAGCTAGGCCTATTCACACACTTCATCCAAAGAATTTAGTTATCGTCTGAGAGGCTTGGAACATGTGCTGATCCCGGGATTGGTGGCCATCTCGGCAATAGGATGCACGTAGTGGACTTTTTAGCAAAGTCTCATATTAACATGCTAGCAAGGACTGGATCCAGTTTGGCTGCTTATCACTCATCATTTTATACAGAATTGGAGAGATTCAGCTGAGCGCTACGTTTGGTAAAATAGCGGAAGGAATGAAACGTGTGCCTGTGCATTTACTAGGCTTGCAGGAAGCCTTGTTTTTAGAAAACCCAAAAGAGATTTTAAAACTAATGGGACAAATGGAATGGGAAGCAAAATGCAACACACTGTTTTTGACCTAGTACTAAAAGTATTAGAGGCATCTTGTGATTGAAACTAATGTCCGTGTTACTACATTGATGCCACGGGGTCTGTATGTTTGTATGTATTGTTTGTTGGGTTCAAGTGGAACATGAGAATTACAGGCTGAGTCCATGAGCCCAGCACTCAAAGGGTCTCACCTTGGCTGTTGGCTGTTGACTTAGGACTCTATACCCTAATGTGCTGTAAGCAGAAGAACCTGACGCACAACAGTTCAGGCTGGAGGTCTGAGTGTCATTAAGGGAGAATCCCTAGACTCTAGAGAGAAAGAAACTTAATTACTAGGAAGTTGGAATAGTTAGATTTTACTGTGATCAAGGCACCTTCTGTGTCAGGGAACCAAAAGACAGTGCCTGCTATGGAAGACTGCTTGCTAATTTCAGTCCCACCTCCTACTATAATGGGTCATCGTTTAACTTCCTCAAACAGGTTTGTGTCACTGGGACCATTGCAAGCGCTAACCCTTGGGCTGGGAATACACTGAGCAGCATTAATTTTATTCAGAAATTGGGGCAAAAAGGTTTTATAGTTTACCAACTGAATAATTTTTGTTAATGCTGACATAAATACCTTCTGAAATCTGGGCTGCTGCCTGTTTTTGTATAGCCTGGGGGGGGGAGGGGGAGGGGAGGTTGCTATTTTGTGACACATAAAATTCAACTTTCAGTGACCATGAGGAAAGTTTACTGAACACAGCCACCCATTGTTTGAGCTCTCACATGTTACAAATCTAGTTGGGTATTTGAAAGGGAACGTGTGGCCTGCAAAACCTGAACTATTGACACTCCGGCCTTTTACAGAACAAGTGTCTGGTCCCTGACCTAGATGAACGCTAGGTGGTGGTGATAAATGTTATGTCAAATGTGCATACTGCACAGTTAGGGTTGTAAAATTAAAGTGTGACTTCGGTTACTCTTCATAATAGTTTTAAAGGGCAATTTTATTTTGCGAAAACCGTTTTCGTAAGTTTTGTCCCGAGCCTTCGGCATCAAAAGGCCCTAGGTGTAGTCCTGTCAGCTGCATGCCATCTAGTGGATCGCTGTAGGACTTACTTCCAAAATTTCAAATCACTGAAATTGGTCAAGGAGTCAAGGATTTCCTTGCCCTTATTACCCCGGGGGTCGGAAGCCGAAGTTTCAGACCTGAGCAGATACTCAGGTCCTGTCTTCTGGGCAAATCTAGGCATGTCAGCCCTTATTTCCATTCCTTTTCCTGCAGCCCAACGAACAGAGAAGGGATCCCACCTTGCCCAAGCCCCGTCTCCCTGCAAAACCACACGCCAGTCACTCTCCCCACGCTCACCTTCCAGGACAGCTTCTCCCGCTGCGTCGCGCAGGTGGCCCGAACCCATGAGGGCGGGGAAAGGGATGGGGTCAGTCTGGGCAGCCAATCAGGGCTCGGCCCCAAGCCCAGCCAATCGGGCCCGACAAATTGGGGCCTAGCCAATCAGGCCCGACAAGGAAGAACTGAGTCAGTGTTTGCGCCTCTCCCTTCCAGCTTTGGGTGGCGCCGCGGGGGATCAGGGGTCCCGACCGGGCTCCTCGCTCACTTCCCTCGTTCCCCTGGAAACCCCGTGTGCACAGTCCTAGAGGACATGGCGCGGCAGTGGGGGCCGTCCATGAGGGCGGCCGAGCGGGCGGGCTGCGTGGTGAGCGCTTCCCGGGCCGGGCAGCCCGAGGCCGGCTCGTGGAGCTGCAGCGGGGTGATCCTGAGCCGCTGCCCGGACCTGGTGCTGTGCCACGGGGGCATTTTCACCCCCTTCCTGCGGGCCGGGAGCGGGGCGCTGAGCGCGGCCGGCGCCGCCTTCCTGCCCGGCGACAGTTGCGGCGACGACCTGCGCCTGCACGTGCAGCGGGGTCCAGCAGCCTCGAGCCCCTCAGGCCGCGCAGAGCGGGGCCGCCCGGGGCTGTGCACGCCCCAGTGCGCGGGCCCAGAGTCAGGCCCTCAGGGCCGACCCCGCGGGCGGCCCCTGCAGCCCCCGCGGCCCGCCGAGCTGCTGCTGCTGCTGAGCTGCCCGGCCTTCCGGGCCCACTTCGCTCGCCTCTTCGGGGGCGAGGCGGCGGAGCAGTGGCGCTTCGCGAGCGCGGCGCCGGAGGAAGAGGTGACGGAGGACGAGGAGGAGGATCAGCTGAGAGCGCTGGGCTGGTTCGCGCTGCTGCGCGTGCGGCCCGACTCCGAGGAGGAGGAGGAAGAGGAGGAGGAGGAGCGCGGGCCGGCAGTGGCCGTGGCGCCTCTCGGGGCCGTGCCCAAGGGCGCGCCGCTGCTGGCCTGCGGCTCCCCGTTCGGGGCCTTCTGCCCGGACATCTTTCTCAACACGCTCAGCCGCGGCGTGCTCAGCAACGCGGCCGGCCCGCTGCTGCTCACCGACGCTCGCTGCCTGCCGGGCACCGAGGGCGGCGGCGTGTTCGCGGCGCGGCCCGCGGGAGCGCTGGTGGCGCTGGTGGCCGCGCCCCTCTGCTGGAAGGCCCGCGAGTGGGTGGGCCTCACGCTGCTCTGCGCCGCCGCCCCACTCCTGCGTGCCGCCAGAGCCGCGCTGGGCAGCCTGTGCCCCGGCACCGATGCCCTGGCAGCCCTCCTGCCGCAGGAGCTGAGCGCCCCATGGGGCCTGACCCCCCGAGACCCAGGGCCCCCGTGGGCAGCTGCGGCCGTGCTGGTGGAGTGCGGCACCGTCTGGGGCTCTGGAGTGGCCGTGGCGCCCCGCCTCGTGGTGACCTGCCGGCATGTGGCCCCTCGGGAAGCGGCCAGGGTCCTGGTGCGCGTCACGCCCCCCAAGTAAGGCCCGCAAGGTTGCCCCACCTCTGCCCCCTCAGCAGGTCTCAGAGCGGAACTCTGAAGATTAGGGAGGCCTTCTGGCATCACGATGGTGCTTTGATGGTGTAGTGGGGGTAGAGACCTGAGTCCCTCCCCTCATCCTTGGCATTCAGAACCCTAGCCTAGGGGGTTCTGGGCCTCCTTCCTGGCGGGGGGAGGGGGGGGGGTGGCGCGCAGTGAATGGGGCTTGGGCAAGATGCCGAGCAACTCTGCATTGGGGAACTGTGGGAAGTCACAGCGTCTCTGACTAGGCATCTTTTAGCACCCCGTCCCCTCGGTCCCCCGCCCCCCCGACTCCCGTCCCCCTCCCGCCCAGCCTGTTTTCTTTCTGAAATCTGACTGCTCTTAGAGCAGGCACACAGCACTGGCTCCTTGAATGCAGACTTCCTAGCCCTGTTCTTTCTCCCCTGAAAGCGGTAGTGAAGTCCCAGAGGCCCAGGATGCTGCCTTCCTGGGGTGATGAGAGGGGGCTGTTACTCTTACTTGATTGCTCTCTTAGATCTTAAGCAGATCTTCCCAGCTGGACAAAAATAATGGGTGTGGGGCTCCACCTAATTAGAATGTGGGAGTGAGGTCGAGCACACAGATGTATTTTGAACAGTCTTTGGTTGATCCTGGCAGCCGGGTTGGGACTTCAGCCGTTTGTTCCTTCTCTGCAGGGAAAAGCACTCTTGCCCTCCTTTACCTCCAGTTGCTCAGCAGCCTTGGCTTCCTGGCTTGTGTTTTCCTGGTACCTGTTCTATTTCTGCTGTGGTCCCAGGCACTTAACTTAGGCAGGAGCAGAGCAGTATAGCACCTTGGTGTTAATGCCTGAAGTTCTGTACCTACCTCAGCCTAGCCACGCAGCCCGGGCCTTTCCAGATCCCTCTACCGAATTTCCAGGGTTAACCCAGCCCAGCTTCACCGTAGGGTTTCCCACTGGTGGCCAACAGGACAGCCGCGACTTTATAAGGAAGACTGATAATGAGGACTTCCCTGTATGTGTGGTGCCCCATCCTCTACCCCGTCTTCACCACACACATACTCTTGCTTCTAGGGAACCCACCAGGTCCCCTGGAAGCTATCCCTACAGAGTATGTAGTGGGGAGCCCCTGTGTGAACCTGGGCAAGTCAGTGTAAGCTGCCTTTCCGTGAATTGACATGTGAAGTCTTGGAACAGAGCCCGGCCCACAGTAAGAGCTGCAGATGTGCTAGCATTTATGTATGTAAACGGGGACACAGGACTGGCAGCATTGTTTGCCTCAAGTGTGGCAGTGAAGGAGAACACTGGGAATGTTTGCCCTGGCTTCTGCCACCTATTGTGTGACCTTGAGAAAGTTACTCAACCTCTCTGGCCCTCAAATGCACCATTTAAAATGGCGATGATCGCAGCGCCTAGCTCTGAGGGCCGCTGGGAGAACTAAAGGAGATGATGTGCCCAGAGCATTCACAGCAGCCCCGGCCTGCAGTGCTCTCCAGGTGTCAGGTGTTCAGGAAACCCGGTGAAGTGCAGAAGCTAGTGGAGAAGTACGTTACGGTTGGCGATGCACATTTGGAAGTACCACAGGATGGCCAGGTGACGTGCCCACATGTGCTGGCCTGGTACGGTTCAGGGCTGATGCCACATCTTTGGACTCCCAAGTCCGTGTTTTTACCGTCACTCTCATCCCCTTGCTTCCTCCCGGTACTCACGGGTCAGCATGCTAGCCTGTCATTTTGTTTCCCTTGCTCCCAGGAGTGCTGCGATCTGGGGACAAGTGGTATTTGCCACCCAGGAGACATCGCCCTACGACATAGCGGTGGTGAGCCTGGAGGAGGACCTACCCGATGTCTTCCTGCCGGTGCCTGCCGAGCATTTCCACGAAGGTAAAGGACGAGAGGGCTTCTGGTGTGGGGCGGACCTCAGGAAGCACAGTCAGTGTTGGACATTCTCACCCTCTAGATCGGGGGGCCAGTCCCCCAGGCGGGCCCCCTGCCCCACCCCTGCTGGAGGCGTGGGGCAGGGTGGCGTCAAGCTGGCATGAAATCATCCTGGTTTCAGTGCCTTGGCTGGAGTTGCTCTTGGAGGCTTCTCTGCTTGTGCCCGGCATGCCCCAGGTCCTGGGGGGCAGGGAGAATCCTTGCCGAAGCATAGGGCACCCTGTTTCCTGCGGCCCTGCAGCAGTGTCATGTGGAGTGGCTGAGCTTGGGGGCTCCTGCCAGCTGGCCAGAGCGGTGTTGCCCTTTTGAGGCTCCACTGGCGGGGCACGCCACCTTGGAAGTTCCAGAGGCCTCACTGTGTAGATGCGGCGTGATGGAACAGCAAAGGCCACAAGCTCTCTATGCTGGCGTCTCTTCTGCCACTTGCTAGCCCTGTGTCCTCGGACAGGCAACTGAGTATTCTCTGCCTCAGTTTTCACATCTGTAAAATGGGGATAGTGCTCCCTACTCCCGGGCATTGCGAGGAGTGCAGTGAGATGTGGCCTGTAAAGCATCTAGCTGCATCCCCTGTGCGTTCAGAGCACTCGGTAAAGGCAGTTGGAGGGCAGCTTGGAGCCCTCATCACCACTCCTTTTTTCACCAAGGCTTCTTAGTCCGAGGAGGAGACGGGTGTTAATTTCACGAGCGTTGACTGAGCACCGGGGTGGGTGCCAGGAACCCTAAAAAGTAACTCACTGGTCCTGCAGGGAAATGAAGGCTGGAGAGTAGTCTGATGCTGAGGACAAGTGGTGAGCAGGTGCTGGGAGATCAGCGGAAGTCCAGTGGGGACCTGGGGCAGACTCCCCGGAGGTAGGAGTATCTTCACAGCAGCCTGAAGGGCAGAGAGGGTTCAGAACTTTGGAGAGGCAGAGACGGCCCCCCAGCTTCACCCTCCTTTCCTCCCTGGCAGGCGAAGCTGTCAGCGTGGTGGGCTTCGGCGTCTTCGGCCAGGCTTGCGGGCCCTCGGTGACCTCGGGCATTCTGTCAGCTGTGGTGCAGGTGGATGACACGCCGGTGATGCTACAGACCACGTGTGCCGTGCATGGCGGCTCCAGCGGGGGACCCCTCTTCTCCACCCGCACAGGAGACCTCCTGGGTAACCAGCTCCTTGGCCCTCTCCCAGCCCCTCCCCTGCCACAGCCTCAGTCCCATCTAGTGAGGGCTGGGCGTGCAGCCCCCGGGAGCCACCCTCGGCCCGGGAAGATGGTGGGCCTTACGCCCAAGGGGCAGTTAGCCAAGGTTTTCGGGCACTTGTGCTCCTGGGAGTGGAGAGGAGCGGATGCTGAGCAGGGAGGGAAGAGATCTGAGGTCTAGTTCCTTCTCTGCCTTAGGTAAGTCCCTTAATCTTAGTTAATCTATGAAACTCAGGAGTTGGGTTCATCCAAGAGTCACAGGTAAACGAATGGGTGAGTGGGTGAAGACGGCCGGAATGGAGGGTCAGGGGTGAACCGGGGTGAACACCACTCGGCTGCAGCACATTGGCGCCTCATTCCATAGGAATGTGGGCCTAACATTGCTTGATTCTGCAATTTTTTTTACTAGCAACGGTAGACCTTTTTGTTTGTTTAATACGGGGTTGTTAGATCTTTTGATTTGGACATATACTGATACGTGGATACGGGCATAAGTGTGGATACGTGTGCAGGCATGAGTTGGTGGGTACGTGTGCGTGTGTGTAAAAAATCTAGCTCTGTCTGCTGAGAGGGGCTAGAAGCAGTGACACCCCAGTTGTGATGACCACACCGCGAACCCAGACCTTGGTTTCTCTAATAAAAGGCGCCAGGAACTGACTCGCTCCTGGGCTCAGGCAGGGAAGATCCAAGATGAGCCCAGAGCACCTAGTGGTGCTGGAGAGGAAGGAAAGGCTAATGACAGAATGATCGGCCCATCAGATGTGTGACGAATGAAGAGCTGACTTGAAGGAGCTCCCAGTAGAACAACTTGAGCTGCAAACCACACAGCGATAGGGTTGGATGGTAACTCAAAGAAAAGAGTGAGTATCTGAGTCCACACTGACATCGATAACTGAATGCATCTTGAAATGGAGACAAGTGACAGCTCTTCCTGACAGAAGAATTCCAGGTGATAAATGTAGAAGAAATGAGGGAAGTAGAAAATCACTGTTAGGACACCACAGAAGGAATTGCTGCGGGCAGGACCCACCGATGAATGGAAAGTAGAAACAAGGATATTTGCCTGATCCTAAAATATTTCGTACAAGAGGGAAAACAGTAAGCCTGCAATAGAGAAACCTGGCAGATATACCACCTTAGCCAAGTGATCAAGGTTAGCGTCTCAAGAAGTGCTTTTGGACGTCACGCACCTCCTGACAGGGTGCCCTGAGAAGGGCACGGGACGGCATTTTCAATCTCGGAAAACCTTAACCTTAGGAGAAAACACCCGGTAACCCCACATTGAGGGACGTCCTGCAGAATAAGTAACCTGTACTCCTCTAAGTGTCACGGCCACGAAAGATAGGGAAAGACTGAAACTGACCCAGGAGGCATGACAGCTAGACACTTCTGGGGCCCTGGATGAGATCCTGGAATAGAAAAAGCATTCGTGGAATCACTGGTGAAATCCAAATGCGTTCTGCACGTCAGTGAACAGCGTTGTTCCAGGGTTAATTTCCTGGTTTTGATCGTTGTTTTTTTGCAGTGACATGAGGAGAAGCTAGATGAAGGGTGTACAGGGAATCCGTACCATTTTGGCAAGGCTCCTGTAAGCCTAAAAAAGTACATCCAGAAGGGGGCTTGGCTGGCTCCGTCGTCGAGCATGTGACTCTTGATCTTAAGGCCGTGAGTTCAAACCCGCGGAGCCTCCTTAAAATTAAAAGCGACGACAACGACAAAACACATCCACATGCACACACATACACGTGCACTGAGCAGGCCAAACCAAAAACTTGCGTGGGGGTCTGATTCACTTACTCATTCAGTCAACAAGTATTTGTTGAGCGTCGACCCTGCACCAGGCACTGGGGAGCCTGCCTGAGCAAAGCCCGTGGGGCCGACACTAGGTGGAGAGAAAGGTCACAAAAGAAGTGCAACATTGTCTGTTAGGTACTGACGGTTAAGGAGAGAGTAAAACGGGGAAGGGGCACTGGGGTGTGGGAGCCAGAGGCCATGAAGGAGGCTGGGTGTGTGTCACTATGAGGGGGGTTCAAGCCCCCGGTGGTCCGAGGGCCTCCCTGCTGGAGATGGGCCTCACTTCCCATCCGTGTGCCCTCTGGCTCATCCCCCCTTTCCTCTTGGACTCCTCAACAGGCATCGTGGCCAGCAACACCCGGGACAATAACACAGGGGCCACCTACCCTCACCTGAACTTCAGCATTCCCATCACGGTGCTCCAGCCAGCCCTGCAGCGGTATAGTCAGATGGGTGACCTGGGCAGCCTCCGGGAGCTGGACAGCGCCACTGAGCCAGTGAGGGTGGTGTGGCGGCTGCAGCGGCCGCTGGCGGAGGCCCCGCGGAGCAAGCTGTGAGCCAGCCCTCTGGAGAGAAGAGCCACCATGTTATGCCACAGGACGAGCGGAGGGTAGCGGCCTCAGGACCCTGCCCGGGCACACCCCAGCTGGGCTGCCTCCCCATCCCCACCCATCTCGTCCGGCTCGGGAATCTGGACCAAACTTCCCTTCGGCCCCATGGGTCTCCAGCCTGGAAGCCTGTTTGGGGGGGTGCTTTTTGGAGCCCTCACCTCTCTCTGCCCCCTGGCACTAAACTCTGTTATTTCTCCTTCTGGGGAGCCCCGTACAGTTGCCCAACAGCCCTGGTCCTGAGGGACAGGTGCTGGCTGGAAGGCAGGCCCAGTCCTGGCTCTGCATCTGTTCCCTGTCTCCTGATGGCCGCTGGCTACCAGGAGCACCTGCTTCTCTGGGTTAGGGTTAGGGTTAGGGTTAGGGTTAGGGTTAGGGTTAGGGTTAGGGTTAGGGCTTCCTCAGAAAGGCCTGCTCTGAAGACCAAAGACAAGAGGAAAAGAAAATCTTTCTGTTCTACTGCACCTCTAGGTGGAGTCCCTGAAAGTTAGGATTTGTGGGTCTTCATATGTTGAGTGTCGCTGACCTCCAGGGACGCTCTGACACAGTGCCTTTACTTTCCAGCCCATGAAATGGGCCTCAGGGATCTCACAGGGGAAAATGTGTCTAGTTGGGGGTTGGGAATAAAGAGGATGTATAGGAGAAAATCTCTACTTCTATCTAGCAGGTTCTCTTTTTTTCTTCTATGTTTTGAAAGTTGCCCTGGAAGTAGGAAACCATCAGGCACAGAAATACACCTTTCCTTTCCTCCTTTCTCAGTTGGGGTGTGAGCTCATGGCATACTCTTTTTTTTTTTTTAATTTAGTTTAATTTTTAATTTTTAATTTTTTAAAATTTACATCCAAATTAGTTAGCATCTAGTGCAACAATGATTTCAGGACTAGCTTCCTTAATGCCCCTCACCCATTTAGCCCATCCCCCCTCCCACACCCCCTCCAGCAACCCTCAGTTTGTTCTCCATATTGTAGGAGTCTCTTCTGTTTTGTCCCCCTCCCTGTTTTTATATTGTTTTTGCTTCCCTTCCCTTATGTTCATCTGTTTTGTCTCTTAAAGTCCTCATACAAGTGAAGTCCTATGATATTTATCTTTCTCTGACTAATTTCGCTTAGCATAATACCCTCTAGTTCCATCCAGGTAGTTGCAAATGGCAAGATTTCATTCTTTCTGATTGCCAACTAATACTCCATTGTGTGTATATATATATATATATATATATATATATATATATATATATACCACATCTTCTTTTCATTCATCCATCGATGGACATTTGGGCTCTTTCTATACTTTGGCTATTGTTGATAGCGCTGCTATAAACATGGGGTACCTGTGTCCCTTCAAAACAGCACGCCTGTATCCCGTGGATAAATGCCTAGTAGTGCAATTGCTGGGTCGTAGGGTAGTTCTAGTTTTAGTTTTTTGAGGAACCTCCATACTGTTTTCCAGAGTGGCTGCACCAGCTTGCATTGGCTCATGGCCTACTCTTGTGTTGGACTGAGCCTGGCCTCCGGTCCTGACTGGCACCAGTCAGCACTGGGTGGGCCTTGCAGAGCCTGGAAGGTGGGGATCTTGGCCTGGCAGCAAGTGTTTACAGAGTGTCCGGGATGTGTCCAGGCCTGTCCTGGACCCTGGGGGTGGGTTGGGGAGTTCAAAGCTATCAATGAGACCAAGGCAGCCCTGAGGAGCTAAGACCAACCCTGCAAGTCAAAACATGTACTATGTACCCAGGGCCCTGCACAGGTAGGCGCTCAAAAAATGACTGAAGTCACTGACAGGTTGAATACCTTTTGGGGGATGACTGGGGGGCTAATTCTCAGCAGTGAGAATTTCTGGAAGTGCTTGGCTTCTAACACCGACCTGTGGAGTGCCAACTCTGGGCGGCCTTTACGTGACCATCTCCTGTGATTGTCATTCTCCCCTTCACAGAGTAGGAATGGCCCAGGGGGCAAAGTCAGTCCACAGTAAATTAACGGGGGCAGGGGGTGAGGGCTGAGGTCTGACTTAGCTGAGAGGGGGAGGGAACGATGCATTCCAGTGGGCACCCAGGAGCCCAGTGTTCTGGGGAGACTGGTGTGCCAGCCCATTAGCATGACGAGCAGGGCAGCCCTGGCCGCTCAGGTGGAAGGCTGTGTCCTCGGGCCCAGGGAGGGGGGGATCAGGCAAAGCCTCATCTAGGTGTCTTAGGAGCCGAACCCCAGAAGGAGGGCAGGAAACGGGGACGGCGTTCCAGGTTGAGAGCAGCAGGAACTGGGATGCAGAAGTGTGAAACCACGAGTGTGTTCTGGCAGCGCTGAGTGGAGGGGAGTCCGGAAGGAGCAGGACGGAGGGCTGGGGAACCAGCTCCACTGGCCCAGGGAGGGAGAAGACGGCCGAAGCAGGACTGCCGGGCATGGCGAAGACCAAAGCCAGGGCACAGGAGGTGGCACCAACTGCATGCGGGCCAACGCAGAGAGAGAGAAAGGGCAAACGGTGCCTGAATTCCTGACTAGGACAATAATGAATGGCTAGCAAGGTTAGGGACCAGCTGTTTCCTTGGAGTGTCTGTGGGACCTCACGCAGAGAAGTGCAGCCAGCTGTTGAGTTAGGATAATGTAGTAAAAGCCCCCCCGCCCCGACCCCCCAGCTCAGTGGCTTCAGACAGTAGAAGTTTATTGCCCGCGTAAAGTCCAAAGTAGTGTACCTGACTAGGAAGGGAAGGGAGGCTTTTATGCAATAGCGGTCCAGGGACCTAGGCCCCTTCCCTCTGCTGGTTCTGTCACTGATCTGGGACCTCAGAGTCTCCTGTCATGTTCTCTGTAACTGGCGGGTGGATGGGGGAAGAGAGAGGAGATATTCCTGCTTCTCTTTAAAAAATAATTGTATTTTGGGGGGCGCCTGGGTGGCTCAGCCGGTTAAGCATCCGACTTCGGCTCAGGTCATGATCTCACGGTCCGTGGGTTCGAGCCCCATGTCGGGCTCTGTGCTGACAGCTTGGAGCCTGGAGCCTGCTTTGGATCCTGTGTTTCCCTCTCTCTGTGACCCTGCCCCGTTCATGCTCTGTCTCTCTCTGTCTCAAAAATAAATACACATTAAAAATAAATAGATAAATAAAAAATAATTTTATTTTGAAACAATTTCAACATAAAGTTGCAAGAATTCCCATACAACCTTCACCCAACCACCCCCTTCCACTTTTGACAAATGCTCCTGTGATGTTCTTTTTTTTTTTTTTTTTGAGAGAGAGAGAGAGAGAGGAAGAATGCAAGAGGGGGAGGGGTGGGGGGGGAGAGAGAGAATCTTTCTTTTTTTAAAGTCTATTTATTTATTTTGAGAGAGACAGAGACAGCACAAGTGGGGGAAGGGCAGAGGGAGAGAATCCCAAGCAGGCTCCACATGGTGAGCACAGAGCCTGATGTGGGGCTCGAACCCATGAACCGTGAGGCCATGACCTGAGCTGAAACTAAGAGTCAAACGCTTAACGGACAGAGCCACCCAGGTGCTGAGAGAGAGAGCGAGCCCACAGCTCGGAGCCCAATAACGGGAGTGGGAGTCAGGGCTCAATCTCACAACTGTGAGGTCACGACCTGAGCTGAAATCAAGTGTTGGACACTTAAATGACTGGGCCACCCAGGTGCCCCAGGAACAAAGACTCACTTCTATTACGTAAATAAAAAAATAGGTTTAGTGTTCAGAACCTCTGGACAGATGCCAGAAACCTCCTTGACCTGGGGAGGCTCTAGGGGCCGCTAGGTGTGTGTGATGACTCAGCATCCTCTCTGCTTTGTTCCCTCTCTTCTTTTTTCTTTAAGTTTATTTAATTTATTTTTGAGAGAGAGAGAGAGAGAGAGAAAGAGCACGAGTGAGGGAGAAAATCCCAAGCAGGTTCTGCACTGTCATCACAGAGCCTGATGTGGGGCTTGAACTCGTGAACCATGAGATCATGACCTAAGCCGAAATCAAGAGTCAGACACGTAACCAGTGGAGCCCCCCAGGCACCCCTGTCCTCCCTCTTCTGCCTCCTCTGCACTCAGTCTCTCCTTCCTTGTAAGCTCAGTTTGCTATTGGCCATCCAGACGTTTCTGGCCCTTGTGTCCATGCCCTTTGATCTCTGGCTCTCCTTATCACATGCCCCACTTTCAGATTTCGTCAATAAATGCCAGAAAGCAGATTACCCGATTGGGCCCATCATCTTCTCATGCCTTGCTACAGCTGGGGCCGTGTTTTCAGAGCAGCCACGGTCAGGGTGGGTTCATTTAGGCTGGGAGAAGACCTATACTGCTGTCTGGGTTGCACCCCAGGCTGCTGTCAGCTGAAGCTGTGGGTGTAGGTGCAGTGAGGGCCTGGGGCCACCAGTGTTTACAGGACAGAGGCACAGTGGGAGCCTGCAAGGGGGCTGAGAAGAGACCAGCAGAGACACAGGAAGAAAACCAGGGAGGCCAAGTCCTAGCTCACCAGCGTCCTTCTTCCTCCTGGGTATGTGCTAGAATGCATTTCGTGGCCACTCTCACAGGTGTGTCCATGAGTTCCAGCTCACGGCATGAAAGCAGAAGGGAGGTGTACCACTTCCAGGCCTCACTAGAACAACCTCTGTGTACTAACCCCTTCCCCTGGTGGGAATGGAGATGACCCCTAAAAGAGACCTTGGAAGCCTCTTGTTAAAGATGGCCTCTGTCCGTCTGGTCCCTGGATGACTGTGCGCAGCCCATAGGCCTGGTGTTGCTACCCAGGCAAGAAATGCACTTCTTTTGTATTTGAGCCATTAGATTTGGGGGTCTCTTTGTCACGTAGTAGAAGCTACCCTCGTGAATGTAGTCTGTCCCTAGCTGGAAGCACTATAACCAAGCCACATTTTGGGGGAAAGATGAAGAAACAGATTCCTCCTGTCCTTTGAGGCTTATGAATTTAGCTGGAAGCACAGAAGGAGAAGGAAAACACTCACTGGGGTTGCCAGGGTTAAGGGTCGCCTCTTCCTCCAGTGGGGATACGGCCTCTGTTTCTCCCAGCCCCTGGTTGACCCCAGTACTCTGGAGCTCCTCCCCGCCCTGGGGGGCCAGCAGTCAAGTCACCTGTTGTCAGGAAATGTGAGCTCATGACTGAGAGCCAGCAAACCATACTTTCCTACTACCTCTGGCACTTGCAAATTCAAAGGCAAAAGTCCTTTGTTAGAAGGCAAGGAGCCCCGGTTTTCAGTTCCAAGGCTCCGAGTTCCACAACTGTTGAGTGGGAAGAGAGGAGCGGTGTGGGGTGAGTGGCCTGAGGAAGTGAGTATGGGGTTGCTTTTTGGACTGATGACAATGTCCCTGAGTCAGATAACGGTGATGGTGGCACAGTGCCACATCACTGAACTGTACGCTAGGAAAGAATGGATTTAATGGTATGTGAATTATATCAACAAAAAACCCCCCACATTTATCTATGCAAACATTAGTTTGCACTCCTAGGGAACCAGGTGCTGGGATGGATGCCAGATGCCGGGGACCCAAAGTCCAGCAAAGTAAGGTCTTTGCCCCAGAGAGCAGGTCAGTTGTGACTGTTGCCCTCCTTGGTGTCAGTTTAACCTCAGCCCTACTTTTCTCTAGGAGTGTCAGGAGGGAAAAAAGGAGATAAAAGCTATTTGGAACTTTGCAAAGCCCATGACAAATGGAAGGCTTAGGACATCCAAGCTGTGGCTCTCTGATGGTTCCCCAAAGGCCAGGATTAGGACATGGCTCAGAGGGCCATGAGCTCTCTGCATGGTTGCTTTTCTGTGGCCGCAGGGGCTGAGAGACGGAGGTAGAGACTCCCACAGCTCTGAATCCCCTCCTTCGGCGCGATTTCAGGTGGCAGGGTGCCAGCCAGGATAGGAGAGAGGCGAGGATTCCAAAGAACTGGAAGGTGCAGCCTGGGCTATGCAGGCTAGTAATGTGAGTCGGGTGCTCATGGGAGGAGACCAGTTTCCTTCTTAGCTCAGGATGGTTCTGGGCACCAATGTCTTCTAGGTGGAATTGATCACGACCCGTCCCATACCAGGAATATTGGATACAAGGCCCTTGGCCACAGCTTTTGGAAAAGGTACAAAACAGGTCACTGCTAGTGTGAACATTCACGAAAGCTGGGAAGACGAAGGGCAGTATTCTGGGAACCAGGAAGCTGCCAACATACCCTGTAGCCTTGGGCAAGCTAATCTGCCCACATAAAACACCTATAATGAATGGCTAAGTGCTAATACTTGCATTAAATAGATGAAGATGGCTCATCTGTCACCCAACTGGCTACATCCTACCACCAGGTTCGCATCATTGGGTTTCTCTCTAGATCCTAGTCAAGCCCCTTTGTCTCCAGGACTGCCCTGCTGACTAGTTCCCCAATTTCAGGGAGCCCTGCCATTTCCCGATCCTTTCACCACAAAACAGAACTCAGACCTGTCACTCTCCTGCGTAAAGCCCTGCGGTGGTATCCCGTTGCCCTGGGGATGACACGACCCCACCAGGTCTGTACACCCTGCCCACGCTGGGCCACCCTGTCCTGTGACCGCCTCCACCACGCCCCCGCTGTTAGCTCTTCGTCCTGCCTCTGCGTCTTTGCACACCCAGAGCACAGCTGCCTTCTCTCCGCCCACGTTCAACTCCTCATCCTTGGCAAGCTTCCTTTATCCCCAGTCTCTCGTAGGGCGGTTAGCGATACAGGTTATGGGTATTTACTATTTGTCTTTCCCCGGAATGTCAGCTCCGCGGAAGGCAGACACGGCGTCTCTTTTGCTCTCCATCCTGACCCCCACCCCCACCCCCCCCACGCCGCGCACAGTGCCGGCGTTCAGCGGGTGCCCGGCGGCGCCGTTTGCCGAATTGGGATTTACAGGCGAGCAGCCGGAGGCTGGTGATCCGCCCGCTGTGGAGTCGCGCTGAGCTCTCGGAGCTTCCGAGGGGCCTGGCAGACAGGCGGCCGAAGTCAGAGGCGTGGGGAAGGCGTTCCGGGCGTCGAGCGCTCGCGTGGGCCCGGGCACGCTCGGCGTCGCCAGGGGTTGCTGGTATCGGTGCCGCGGCCGCAGCTCCCCAGGCTCCCTCCGGGGGCGGGCACGTACCGAGCCACGCCCACGCCCGCCGGGAGGGGCCTGGGGCGCGCGGCAATCCCAGAGCGGACTGGCCGAGTGGTGCAAGGGGCGGGCTCTCGGGGCCCCGCCCCCCCGCGCGCCCGCCCTACAGGCGCCCGGAGGGGCCTCGCCGGGCCTGAAAGACCTGGCGGGTTGCGTCCGAGCTCCGGTGTGCGGGCGTTGTGGCCCTGGCGGGGGAGGGCCGTTGCTCTAGGTACCGGGCCCCGGCCTGCCCCACCCCAGTTCCCTCAGCAGACGAAAACTGGGAGGCTTAGGCCCGGCGGCAAGGGTAGGGCAAACTCGCCTCCTCCCCGTCCGCCCCTCGAAACTTCTGAGGTCTTCCCAGGTAAGACGGGCTGCCCTCTCCACGCCCCCACCCTGGGAGTGCTCGCGGGTCACCTCTGGGTGGAAGCTAGTGTCACAGGGCAGGAGGAAAACCTCCGTCTGTAGGAAGGAAATCCCTCGGGCTACCCGAGCGCCCACAGTCTCCGGGGTGCCCTAGGAGGTCTGCTTCTCCCCCCCATGAAGTCCCAGTTCCCGCGGGGACAAAGGCCAGTGGTCCCGAACTAACTCCGGTGGAGCTGGGAAGGCCGGGAAGCCTGAAGTCCACCCGGAGCTGCTTTTAGTGGGTGATGTCGGACGTTTTCCTTCCAACACCACCCACTAAACTCACCGGCCTTTCCCCTCCAGCAAGAGTCCTTCTGACCCTTGGATGTACAGTCGGGGTGGGGAGGGGAGAGGCCCTTGGGAGCTGATGATCCCGCAGGAGCACCGGCACCGGGCAGAGGGTCAGACAGTTTGGGAAGGGGTTTTCGGGTGTCCCAGCCAGCTCCCTACCTTGTGTTCAAAGGCCAGCATGTACAATATGTAAATGTGTAAAATATAAGGGGGGCCTGCCCAGGCTGGTGTGTATAATGCGCATGACCACACTAGTGTCCAAACTCTCAGGCCCCCCTGCCCTCACCCTTGCGCCTAGAGAGGAGCCCTGGGAGGAGCGCTGGGTGAAACCCGGAGTCTGGAGGGCTTCTGCCTTAGGGGAGGAGACCCAGGCCCACTTGGGCCTGGCCTTGTTCAGGACTCCTTAGCAGTGAGGGGGTGGACCTGGGCTGAGCCTGTGTCCTCCAGGGCCAGCTGGGTCTTTGGCAGTGAAATGAAGAAGCCAGGGTCCAGACACAGGCAGTGAGCAGACTGTTGGTGGGGGTGTTTAGGGAACCACAAAGTGACTTGCTCCCAGGAGGGTATACAAGTTCCATGGCCTTGATTTTCTCTTTGAGTGTATGGAACACCTGAAGGAACATGTCTGCCCAGAGCTGCCCCGTGCTGGGCCATGAAAAGACAGCCCCTCTTCAGACTTTCTGTTCCTTCAGGAACTGGTCTTTTTTGGGTTATGTTCCTTGTGTGTCCCCTCAGGGGCCAGTCATGGAAGGCCAGCTCTCAGGCTGTCTGGTGAGGGAGGCTGCCTGCCCCTCTCCCTCCTGCAGGTAGGGAGGAGGTTCAGGGTGAGTCACACTCTAGTGGCCCCCTTATCCGAACTGCCATTATGGAAACATGGCTGTGGAGATCCACCCTTGATAGGATTATGATGACTCAAAAAATGGCCTGTTTTATTTGTAATCTCTGTGAAGCAATGCTGGGCAATGTCCTTGCTCTGATCAGAGCCCACATGGCTCCTGCTGTATTTCTGAAGCATGACCTCTTAACAGCTTTGGCATAAATGTGACTTCCTTGCTTTTCAGTAGATTCCTAACAGCCCCTTGTTTGTGTTATTAGAGAAAAATCATCCTGTGGTCAGGCTGGTGTCCTTGGCAGAGAAAGTAGGATTGACTGAGAAAATACAAGTGTAAACCAGATTGTGTGTGTGTGTGTGTGTGTGTGTGTGTGTGTGTGTGTGTGTGTATGGGGGGGGCAAAGGTAAAATATAGGAGTTGCTGGACATGTAGGAGTTGTTTTCGTGGATGTTCTTTTATTTTTATTTTGAGAGAGTGTGTGCGTGTGCTCATGTGCAAGCAGGAGAGGGGCGGGGGGAGAGAATCCCAAGCAGGCACGGGCCATCAGAGCGGAGCCTGACATGGGGCTTGAACTCATGAACCCTGAGATCTTGACCTGACCTGAAACCAAGAGTCAGACATTCAAGGACGCTCAACCTACTGAGTCACCCAGGAGCCCCTGGACGTTCTCTTATGCTGACATTCCTGAGTCTTGACAGATTTCGTTAAGAGTCTCTGGGGTCTCTCCCTTGGCTTGATGTTCGGTTCAGAATCAGACGGTGGGATTGGCAGTTCTCCAAACAGTTGAATCTAGAATTGCCAGACACCTAGCAATCCCACTCCTAGGGATATGTACTTGAGAGAATTAAAAACAAGTGTCCACACAAAAACTTTTACACAAATGTTCATAGCAGCGTTGTTCGTAACAGCCACCAGGTGGAACCAACCCAAATGTCCATCAAGTGACAAATGGTGAAACAAAATGTGGTATCTTCGTACGATGGAATGTTAACCGTAAGAAGGAATGAAGGGGCACCTGGGGGGCTCAGTCAGTTAAGCGTTCGACTCTTGATTTCGGCTCAGGTCATGATCTCGCGGTTCATGGCATGGAGCCCTGTGTCAGGCTGTGCCCTGACAGCGTAGAGCCTGCTTAGGATTCTCTCTCTCCCCCTCTCTCTCTGCTCCTCCCCTGCTTGTGCTCGCTCGCTCTCTCTCTCTCAAAATAAATAAACATGAAAAATAAAAAAAGGAGAAGGATCGAAATGGCGATGCGTGCTACAGTTTGGACGACTCTTGAAAACACTATGCAAAGGGAAAGAAGCCAGTCACAAAAGGTATGGAATAGGCAGTCTATAGAGACGGAAAGATTAGTGGTTGCCAGCGTCTGGAGGGAGGGGGGGATGGAGAGTGAGTGCTAATGGGTAAGAGGTTATTTTGGGGTGATGCAGATGTTCTGGGATTAGGTCATAGGGATGGTTGCACAACTTTATGAATGTACTAGAAACCGTTGAATTGTATACTTTAAAATTTTATAATATATGAATATCTCAACTTAAAAAAATAAATGGTAGGAGGCCTGCCCAGCTCTTAAACTCTTATTATTTCTGTAAAAATGACATACATACCCAGTTAAAAATATTCCACAAACACATGGGGCACCTGGGTGGCTCAGTTGGTTGACTTCGGCTTGGGTCGCAACGGTTTGTGAGTCTGAGCCCCACAGTGGGCTCTGCTCTGACAGCAAGGAGCCTGCCTCAGATCCTCTGTCTCCCTCTCTCTCTCCCCCTCCCTTGCCTCTCAAAAATAAACAAACATTAAAAAAACATTTACAACACACACACACACAAAGTTCGAAGAAGAGAGTAAAAACATCACCTGGTGACCACTGTTAGCATTCTGGCTCAGAGTGCAGTTCTGGTCAGAGGGTTGAGGATTGAACTTGGACAAATTATTGAACTTGTTTCCCAAGTGGGGATAACACCCCACACCTGTTCAACGCAGAGATATGGATGATAGCACAAAGAGTTCTGGCTGATGTGATCATCACGTGTCTGTGTGTCTGTGTCTGATTTGCACACACCGTGGGATTAGGCTTCGCATGCTGTTCTATTACCTAACTTTTTACGGATAGCCTTTTTTACCCCCCTAAGACTTTATGTTTTTATTTTTTTATTTATTATTAAAAAAAATTTTTTTTTTAAGTTTACGTATTTATTTTGAGAGAGAGAGAGAGGGAGGGAGCGAGCGGGGGAAGAGCAGAGAGAGAGGGAGAGAGAAAATCCCAAGCAGGCTCAGCACCGTCAGTGAAGAGCCCGATGCGGGGCTTGAACTCATGAACCGCCGAGTCCATGACCTGAGCCGAAACCAAGAGTTGAGCGCTCAACCGACTGAGCCACCCAGGTGCCCCTAAGACTTTATGTTTTTAGAGTAGTGTTAGGGGCACAGCAAAGTAGAGGGGAGGGTGCAGAGATTTCCCCCGTGCCCCCTGCTCCTACACAAATATAGCTTCTCCCATTGGCAACACCACTTTTCCAGAGCGATACATTTCTTAGAGTTGATAAACCTGCATTGACATAATCACCCAGAGGCCATAGGGTTAACTCTTGGTTCTGTACATTCTATGGGTGGGGACTAGCCATGGACAGAATTTTCATGTGAAAAATCATCACTCTAAAAACAAATGGCTCCAGAATATTCCATCGTATGGGTGTATAATAGTGTCGTCTGCCATTTATGGAGGTTTCCATTGATTGATGGCATCTCCCATTTATTGAGGCCATTTGCGCAACCATCCTGCTATGTTAGCACATATAATTCAGCCTACACTTTTTTTTTTTTAATTTTTTTTTCAACGTTTATTTATTTTTGGGGGGACAGAGAGAGACAGAGCATGAACGGGGGAGGGGCAGAGAGAGAGGGAGACACAGAATCGGAAACAGGCTCCAGACTCTGAGCCATCATCCCAGAGCCTGACGCGGGGCTCGAACTCCCGGACCGCGAGATCGTGACCTGGCTGAAGTCGGACGCTTAACCGACTGCGCCACCCAGGCGCCCCCAGCCTACACTTTTTGACCACCTTTAGGCTATGTAGCTGGGAAGGCAGGTCTATGACCTAAGCCCCTGGTTTCGGCACGCTGCAAATTAAGTTGTGCCTAGCAGGGTCTAGCTGTCCTTGGGGCTATGGGAGAATTGGCACTAGAATAGCCAAGGGAGGGTTGGCGTGTCCGAGAATGTTGGGGAGGGGAGGCTGCTGGGGAGGAAAGGTGGAATGGGCTGGGGAGCTGCCAGCCTCCAGTCCCCAAGTGGGAGTGTCAGAGGCTAGGGGAGGGGAACAGATTCCAGGAGAGGCCTCAGGCGGTTTGGATTGTAAAAGAGCTTCCTCTTCCCAGGCCCAGCTTTGGCAGCCCCTCCTAGGCCTGGCTCTGCCCTCGGGCCCCAAACCTTCTACTGGGAGCTCTGGAGAAGCAATTTGCTTTTATTGAGGGGTGTACCTAGTTGGGCAAGGCCAAGGTTAGGCTTCCTTTGGGGAAGCCAGTTGATGATCTGGGGGGTCTGAGAGAGCAGAGATTCAACTCCTTGGCCAGCCCACTGTCCGTCAGGCTTATGCTGGGGTTGCTGGACTTTCTGCCCTGGGAAGGAGATTCTGGCCTAAGCTTTTCTTTGGTGGTGAAGGCCCCTGGCCCCGGCTGTTTTTCAAGGCTCCTCCTTGAGCTGCCCTGCGTGGTCCAATGTGACCCAACCCTTCCCAACAAGCTGTGTATCCTCTCTAGGGCCTGTGCCCTACTTGGAGGCAGAGTTCTCTGGTTTTTGTCCGACCTCCTTGCTGACTGCTGGCCCCAAGAGTAGGCTGGCACAGAGGGGGCTGGGTTGAAGGGGGCAGGTGAAATGTACCTCTTCCATAGCTTGCCTCACTGTCTGCCACATTCACAGGCCCTGCTCAGCTTCTGGTATCCTCTCCTGGCCTCTGGCTGGGTTCCTGGGCCCTCTTGGGTGCTGGCCTTGGGAGACATTCTCCTTCTGGCCCAGTTGGCAGATTCAGCCTGATGAACACACAGGGGCCAACTCTGGACAACCTTTCTGAGGGCCTGGAACAGTGAAGGTGGCGCTGCATGCTGGGGACTTGTCTTGGTCACAGCCCTGCTGAGGACTCAGTTTCTTCATCTGTAAAATGGGTGGGATGTATAATCCTTGATGCACTGGGAACCATTCAGCCAATGAGAAATAAAGTTAAATCTCTAATGATTTCCTGTGCCAAAGCTACCGGCTCTGCCGGAGCTGGGTCCTGTCTCCCCCAGGGGAGAAATGAGGCAGCGGGGATTTGAATGCCAATGAGAACGGTGCCTGGAGGTCCATCCAACCTTAAACTGCCTTCGTAAGTAGAGGAAGATCCATGTCTTGGAAACTTACATGTGCAAGGACATTTCAGGGTGTCCCCTCCCATTACAGGCCCAGAGAGGGGAGGGGTTGTGCCCCAGGCCACACAAATGGTGCAGGAACGCGTATTGGCCTTCCAGTGCCTGTAGTGCTGAGAGGGTCCCGGATGGCCCGGAACGTGCTTCCCCATCGAGCCTTTTGACAGCTTGCTGTCTGTCCTTCAAAGTTGCCCTGAGTTCCAGTTTCTTACTTCTCTGCCTCCCCTCCCCCCGCTTCCCCAAAACACCCCTTCCCTGAAGCCCACAGCAGCTGTTGGCCTCTCCTGCTGCTTTCTGCGTGCAGCTTTTGTGTAAGCTTTTGTTTCTTTCCTTAGCGTTTCTCTTCGGCAGCCTGGCTTATTTCTGCCTCTCCTTGGAGCCTGGCTCAGGCCAGGAGCTTTGCTTGCCTGTCGCCCCTGAGCCAGCATCTCCCGGCAGGATGCTCTCAGAATCTCAGCTGCAGTCAGGACTGCTCCCCACAAAGCTCCCACCCGAGCGAGCCCAGAGGCCTGGACCAGGAGCGCCCCTCTCTGGGGCTAAGCTGCTCTGGAGACCAGGCCCCTCGCCACAGCCCCAGGCCAGCCCCTCGGCTCTCCATGGAGGCACCAGGTGACCCAGGCCCTTGGGAGGGTGAGCCTCAGGGACAGCCTCCCAGACTGGCTAGGAGAGCTCAGGTAAACTGCTCTCTTCTTCTTTTTCCTTTGTGCTCAGTGGTTCGGTGCCTAGTGACCCCTGCCTCGGAAGTCCTCTAGCATCCGCTTCAGTTCTGTGCCAAGCAGTGTGTCCCGAATCTCGGCTCCTCAGGGATTCAACCATAGTTGGTTCTCAGTCTGCCAGGAGCTGGTCAGGCTGCCCCAGTCCACGCGTGGGCGTCAGGGGCACACTCGGCCTGCAGATCTGGCTTCCGCCCTCTGCCGATGCTCTCACAGAGGACCTGTCCCAGGCAGGGAGCAGGACCTCGCACCCCACTCCCTCTGACCGGAGTCTGCATGATGAGTGCTTCTCCCTCACCCTCCCTCCCTCACCTACCAGCAGGTGTTCTTCCTGCCCCCCCTGGGGGGATGTTGCTCAGCCATCTTGGAGCGCCTCTGCTGTCCCAGGAATGCTGGGGGGCGGGGGTGACTTGCCTACCGCAGGCCCCTCTTCATGACCCCAATCATACCACACCCTGTTTGCACCTTGATTGTCATAACCTGCTAATTGATCTCCTTAGACCTGGGGTTCAAGGCGGAGACCCGTGAGCCGGGCAGAATCGTTGTCCGCTTGGTGCAGTGCTTAAAGAATTTTGCTTAGTTCTTTTAATGTGGTCTGTGCGTGCCAGTTCCCCACGGGCGTGCCGACCGCTTCTCGTTGCTGTGTGCCTGCCTAGCGTCGCTCATCGACATCATCCACCTCACCCTCTGAGTCTGCAAGTCCTGCCTTTACAAGGGCAGGGATGGTGTCCGTCTGTCTGTCTGTCTGTGATTACTGCGTCCACAGCACAGAGCGCGCTCAGCCAGGACTTGAACCCAGGCTGTTTCACCCCAGCAACTCAGTTAATGCATGTTGCTGAGTGGACAACTATACTGAGTGAAAAAAGTGCACAACAATTTAGTTAATGTGGGCAAAAAGTAATATTGAAGGTGCACAGAATATCTCTGGAAGAATTCAGATAAACTCGGTAATAGCAGATGCCTTGGAGGAGGGAGCTGGGTGGTTGGGGAATGGGATGGAATTAGGATACACCTTGTTCCTCTGGAATTTAATTCAAATGCCACAACATTGCAATTTCATTAATAGATAGTTGTATACTTTAGAAAGATAAAGTCACAGGGTGCCTGGCTGGCTCATTTGGTAGAGTACGCGACTCTTGATCTTGGGGTCGTGAGTTTGAGCCCCATGTCAGGTGTAGAGTTTATAAAAAAAAAAAAAAAGGAAATAAAAAGATCAAATCTTGGCATTTGAGGCCTTTCTTGCTGTGGACCACCCCTGCCCTCCCAGCTCTTGAGGCCCCTGACCCTAATGTGGTGTCTCCTCCTGTCCCAGGAGCACCCGGTCTGAGATGGGGTCCCAGGTCTCCGTGGACGTGGGAGCTGTGAACGTGGTGGTCGTGGGTGGGGGCTTCGGTGGGATCGCCGCCGCCAGCCAGCTGCAGGCTCTGAACATCCCCTTCGTGCTGGTGGACATGAAGGACTCCTTCCACCACAACGTGGCAGCCCTCCGGGCCTCCGTGGAAAGCGGTAACAGCCTCTTTTCTGGGGCTTTCTTTGTGCGAAGGGTCTTGTTAACCACTCTGGGTCTGGAGGGGTTTTCTCCGCTTAGGGCAAGCCCTGAATTCTGCCTTTAGACAAATTCCAGAGATTCTTAAGAAGGTCACTGGCCTTAAGCAGCGGCCGTAGCAAGGCTGCAGAAGTAAGAGCTGGAAACTTCCCTGAGGACCTGGTGAGGCCCAGGCTGGTGCTTTTAGGGGGTGGTGGTATCCCGGGAATACCACTGACTCGGCTGTTTGGCCAAGGATACCCCTCAGGAAAGGTTCTGAGTTTTTGTGGCCTCCGATGGGCAGCTCACTTTTCCTCTGTGACCTCCTCTGTGTCCATTCCCCAGGGTTTGCCAAAAAGACATTCATTTCCTACTCGGAGACCTTTAAGGAAAACTTCCGGCAGGGGCTGGTAGTGGAGGTGGACCTGCAGAATCAGACGGTGCTGCTCGAGGATGGCGAGGTGAGCATCCTGGGGGCTGACCCGACCCTCAGCTGGCTTCGGGAGGCCCCCCCCCCCCCGACCCCAGGGGCTGCAGCTGCGGCTGCTGGTGGGGAAGAACGCGGCCGGTGTCAAGGGCTGAGAGAGTCATCTGTGGCCCCTACGCGGTGCCGGGTGGACAGCAGATGCCTCATAAGCAACGACCCGACCACAGCAGCCACAAGAGTGTGGTGGCACTTCTCCTCAGCCTTTCCTGTACGCCAGGCACCGTCTTCAGCCTTCCTGAGTCGCACTTCGTGCCCACCATGACTGTGAAGGAGGTGGTATAGCCTCACTTTACAGGAAGGTTGGTTAAGCGGCTTGCCCAAGATCCCACCCCTTGTAAGAGACTCAGCCAGGGCTTGAACCCAGGCTGTTTCACCCCAGGGTCTACGCTCTGAAAGCTGGGGTCCCAGACCAGGCCCGGGCCCGGCCAGCCTGTGGGGGCGCTCCAGGCTGTGTAGACTCGGTCATGTAGGTGCACACGTGATCCCACATCCCCTGGATTGGGAGGTGACTGGGGCAGAGGTCTTCGCTCGTGTCTGCAACCCCCAGCCCCGGGTGGAGCCCAGGGCCTGGTACCTGCAGTGACCAGAGGTCCCTCAGTGAGCTGCCGTGTGTCGTATTAAGGGTCACCTCCAGTCTGGCCCTCTGCTCTATTCAAAGCTCAGGGGGGACTGGAGAGAGGGGACTCCATCTCTGTCCTCAGTGATTTAGCGTGACTCGGGCTTTCTTGAATTAATTTTCGGGCTGGGGAATCTCTTGGTTGGAAAGATGACCGAGTCTCCTTGTCCTGTGGTTTGGGCCACGGGGAAGGGGCTGAGTGGGACACGGCCCCTCCGTTCTCCCTTCCCCCAGAGCAGCTCTGGTTTTGTCAGCTTTATGTATTTAGGCTCCAAACAATTTCCCTCATTCCCTCCCTCCCTCCCCCCTTTTTTTTGGCTTGTAAAATCCCTAGGAAATTCTAAACTGACTCCACATGGGAAGTTTGAGTCCTGCTTATCTCCACGAGTAGTTTCCTGTCCCTGCTCACCTGCCCACTGCGTGGGGGTGCATCCCTCCTGCTTCCGTGGGGGGAGGAGGCTCTGGCAGGAGGTACAGGCCGCGTCCTTAGGTATATCCCGGGGTTCTGGTGCTACCCCGTGGCTGGGCAGTGTCGTGCTTTTGCTCCTTTCAGAGGAGGGCGGCCTCAGTGTGCCCAGAGGGGCCTCCCCGACCTTGTGCCTCTTGCCCAGCGGCCTGATGGCATTCAGTAGTAGCCCGAGGCTGCCCTCACTTCCTTTCCCTTGCTCCCTACAGGCCCTGCACTTCTCACATCTTATCCTGGCCACTGGCAGCACCGCGCTCTTTCCGGGCAAGTTTAACCGGGTGGCCAGCCGGGAGGTTGCTATCCAGGCCTACGAGGACATGGTGAAGCAGGTGAGCCGCCCGTTGGCCAGGGCGGTCTCTCGAGGGCCAGGTGGACCCCTGGGAGGGTGGGACCACTATGGTGAGCCCCGGGCGCAGCCATGAAGGTGGGGCATTACTAGGGAGAGACTCCCTGGGGGGAGGCCTTTGTTCCTGTCATCGAAGTCTGGACATGAGCACCCCAGACCTCATGCAGTGACTGGTGTGGGTCCCCGACTTGTCTCTGTTGGGGTCCCGTTTGCACAAGGCTTTGTGTTTCACAGAGCGGGCTCGGATCCATGATCGCAGGCAGCTTTCACTGAGAGGTGGGCGGGCGGGGTCCGGCACCACTGGGGTGAGGAGTGGAGACCCAGAGAAGGATCCCGAGGCGGCTGCTACCGCGTGACTGCGGCCAGGCCCTGCCCTCTCTGCCCAGCCGCTGAGGAGCCTGGGGAACCTCTCTCGTGTCGTCAGAGACAGACATGAGTGTCGGTCGGGATCCCGGCTGTGAACTCAGGCAGACCTGGGCCGCGGTCACCTGCCCCGTGGGGCTGATGCAAGAATCGAGGGAGCAGACGCAGGGAGATGGCCGGCCCCGTGGAAGCACATTTGAATCCCAGACTCCGAAAGGCTTCTGTTCTCCTCTCGGGGCCCAGGGGCCCACGCCCTGGCCGAGCCACGGGGTGGACTGGGTCTGAGGGCGCGTGTTACACTTCCTTCCGCTGCAGGTCCGGCGCTCACGGTCCGTGGTGGTGGTGGGAGGCGGCTCTGCCGGAGTGGAGATGGCGGCAGAGATTAAAACCGAATTCCCCGAGAAAGAGGTGGGCGTGCGGCCTTGTCTTTGCACTCCGGGCCCAGCTTCTCTGCACATCGGCCTGGGTGGCGGTGCTCTGTGAACTTGGAGCGCGAATGCGTGTTTCCGCGCCCTGCTCTCTGCCGTGGGGCGTCCCCTTGAGTTCCTCTCTTGGAGAACCAGGGCCGGTGAGGGGTCTCGCCCTCCGGTCCAGCCAGGAGGCGTGAGGTGAACTCCCGTGTCCCCTGCCGTGTTCCAGCCTCTTGAGATACAATCGTAGACCTTGGTTCCCTCTTTTTGCCGGCCCGCAAAGACCCCTGCGGTGGGTGTTCCGGGTGAGGCAGGCAGCGGCTGTTTGGTCTTCAGGAGACCGCGGGCCTGGCCCTGGGTGGCTCCGAGAAAGGAGCCTCACTGGCCGCGCTGGGGAAGGAGCGTCCCCAGCGGGGACGGTGGCCTTGTTCCCTTTTACTGATGGAGGCGTGGAGAAGCTGCCTGGTCCCCTGGAGAGAAACAGGACACCCTGGCGGGATGTAGAGGCTCGGCCGAGGGCTGAGTGGTGGTGGGTAATTATGGGACCTCGATGTAAGGGCTTGCTTGCAGCTGATGCCGGACCAGCTTTCGAGAGCCACATGGGCCCTGTGGCTGTTCTTCTTCCCTAAGGAAGGGCGGGTTGGCTTTGCAAAGTAAGATCAATATGGACGAATTGAATTACATGGCTGTTCTGCGGCAAATTATTGGTAATTATTATGAGCGATTGACGTAAAAGTTTGTTAATTTTGATTTATGGGGTAAAGACCAGTCTGAGGTAGTTAAGTCAGTCAGTATGGCTTCCGTATGTTTATAACTGGTGGACAAATCCAGGTAATACTGGCCACCCTTTATTTGGCACTCAGTATGTGCTTCATACCTGTTTTCCTGGTTCATCATTACAAATGTGCTAGGAACGGGACTGGATCCCTTTTTGACGGACTCTTTGGGAAGTGTAGATTGGGTATCTGAGATGAGGCTTCAACTCAGGCAGTCTGACTTTAAAGCCCAAGCTTCCGGGGTGCCTGGGTGGCTCAGTCAGTTAAGCGTCTGACTTCGGCTCAGGTCATGATCTCCCGGTTCGTGAGTTCGAGCCCCGCACCGGGATCTGTGCTGACGGGTCAGAGCCTGGAGGCTGCTTCGGATTCTGTGTCTCCCTCTTTGCCCCTCCCCCTCTGCTCCATCTCTGTCTCTCTCAAAATTAAATAAATGTTAAAAAAAATTTTTTTAAAGCCCAAACTTTGAACATCATTCGGGGCTGCCCCCCCACTTCCCTGTGCTCACCCAGACAGCAAGTAGACGTGCCTGCGAGTGCCAGTTTTAGAACTAACTTTAATGTCAATGCCAGCCCGAGTTATAGTTAGAATGTCAATGGCTTATATATAGACTATAATTATAGGTGCCCGAGGTTGCCTGAAAATCGTTTTCCACGTGGCCCTGGGAGCGGGGTGGGGTATGGAGCACTGGTACATTCTGAAAGAGTCTTAGGCCAGGCGATGTGGGCTCCAGCCCAGCTCGCTGTGATCTGGTTCCGGCATTGGGCGGATTACTTCTCCAGGGCCTCAGTTTCCTCACTTGTAAACTGGCGGTTGGCGAGGAGGTAGAAGAGATAGACTGATGGCATTTTTAAGCCTCTTCGTGTGAACAGGAGACTCAGTGGCTCCTTCTCTGCTCTGTGGTCATTTGTCCCAGGTCACTCTCATCCACTCCCACGTGGCCCTTGCCGACAAGGAGCTCCTGCCCTGTGTCCGGCAGGAAGCGAAGGAGATCCTGCTCCAGAAAGGCGTGCGGCTGCTGCTGAGTATGTGTGCAAGTCCCCCCGCCGCCCTGCCCCTCTGCCTGGCCCCGTGAGATGTGCCCAGAGGCTTGGTCCCTGCCCCAGCTGGAGGGCCCTCGGTGTCCTGGGGTTGAACCTTGTTGTCCAGCTGGAGGCTCTGTGTGTCTTCAGACAGGCCAGAGGCCCCGGGACTTACAGGATTCCCCTGCCACGGAGGCAGCGCTGTCCTGACTATTGTTTTGGACACAGTGCAGGTGGTACTGGTTTGCTGAACGATTTAAGAAATCACCTAAAGGATCTGACCTGAATTATGATGACTCTGTGGTAGCGAATGGTGGGGGTTTTTTTGGTTTGTATTCAGAAAGTGGTGAGGAGTGTAGCCTTTGATGAGAACAGGAGGGGAGGGCACCACCCAGCTCCTTCAGAGAGCCGGGCCCTAACCCCTGCGCTGTGACCACTCCATTTCCGGGGCTCAGCGTCTGCGCTTTTCACAGGGAGGCGTGACGTTCCTGCCCTATGCAGACCCCTCCCGGCTCCTGGTCCCTTTGTAACTGGCTGTGCAGCACTGTGACCACCTTTGCTTTGAGGCAGTGTGGAAAGTAGGCTGGCTTCTGGACTTTTCTTGCTTTCACCTCAGTGGTGCGCCTGAAGAGCCTTCCTGCCTGGTTAGGATGGTGTGGCTGACTCTCTGGGAGGTGTGGCGGAGGTCTTCCTCAAATAGCTTTTCCCAGAACGTCTTGGGAAACTCAGTTTCACTTTTGCACACTGCTTCGGGGAACTTTCCTCCCTTTGGATCCTCTGGGGTGGCCGGAAGTCCACACTGCGCTTCTTGGGGCAGCAGGGTGGACTGGCAGAGGGGCAGGGGGGACGCCAGGAGCAGAGCAATCGCCTAGTTGGGCCCCAGCGGCCCAGGGCTTCTCCGGTCACCCTTGGCTTGGGCCCCAGCCCCCTGCCGGCCTCCTGCTCACAGATCTCCCTTGACAGGTGAACGGGTGAGCAACCTGGAGGAGCTGCCCCTCAACGAGTATCGAGAGTGCATCCAGGTGCACACGGACAAAGGCACAGAGGTGGCCACTAACCTGGTGATTGTCTGCAATGGTATTAGGATCAACAGCGCCGCCTACCGCAGTGCGTTCGGTAAGCAGGGGCTGGTGCCCACTCCCCGGGCCGCCTCACCCTTCAGCCGCTGCAGGCCGAGCAGGCCTCTCCACCAGGAATCAGGTCGCCATCCCTTCCCCCTCCATCCCAACCGCTCAGGTCTCTTCTGAATGGTGACATCAAACTTTAAGTTCAAGTCTGGATCCGCTCTTGTTGTGCCTTCTTTAGCTGTGGCCACGACTTAGCCCGGGGTGGCCCAAGTGACGGGTCTTTCAAAATTGGAGCCCGCCCCCTTGTGGTGAGAGATGGGAGCAGGTTTCAGAGCCAAGGAAAGATCCATTGTTTCACTTTCTTGGCACCTGAAGGGGAGGAAATTCCTGGGTCAGGCCTTTTACTATTCACAGGTATGCCGTTCTCCCCAGGCCCCGATCCAAACATTTGGCCATTCAGCTTGGAATGACCGTTTGGGGAGTAGAGGCAATAATTCGGCTTGAACTCTCCAGCTCACTGAAAGGTGAGAAGAGGCGGAATCTCGGCCTCCGTGCGTGAGCCAGAGACCGTGACTCTTCCTCGGCCCCATGATTGCTGTGTCCCCAGGTCCCTATCATTTACTCCGTAGCACCCTTCCTGGACAAGGAGCTCCTGTTTGGGTCCTACAGGAAAGAATTGGCCAATCACAGAAGAAGGAAGCTAGTCCCGGCCATGAGTAGGGGTAGGATTGAGTGCTTATAATGCACAGAGATCCCAGAATTTTACACCCATTGGTCTTAATGTTATATTTTCTTTTCTTTTTTTTTTTTTTTAATGTTTTATTTTTGAGAGGGGCAGGGGCGGACACACGGGAGGGACAGAGAGAGAGAGGGAGACAGAGGATCCGAAGCAGGCTCTGCACCGTTAGCACAGAGCCTGACGCAAGGCTCGGACTCACGAGCCGCGAGATCATGACTCGAGCCGAAGTCGGACGCTCAATGACTGAGCCACCCAGGCGCCACTTAATGTTACATTTTCAAAGATAATTCTTTTAAGCCCCTTAAAAAGAAAAGTTTAGCATTTTCTAGAGCCCTACATTTACTTTCAGAATCTGATCCGTGTTCAGAAGGAAATTCAAGACTTGGTTAAGTTGCAGCTTGATCGGTGTAAGGCAATCAGTGCTAAGCACGGTAACTTAGAGCGTCAGATGCATGATATAAGGTGGCACTTTCTGTCTTTCTGACCAGCTTCCAACCCGGAATAGTTACCTGGCCTCTGCAGGAAGAGTTCTGAGATGGGGACTTTAGGCAGACATGAATTGGGTGGTCTGCTCGCCTCCTGAGGCCGTGCCCCTGGAGGGCGGCCTAGCCGGCACCAGAGGCCATCTTCACTGTGCCCTCGTGGCCACTTGACACGGCAGCTCGGGAGCCTGGTTTCAGGGTTGGCTCTTCCTGGCAGAAAGTCATCTGGCCAGCGATGGCGCTCTGCGAGTGAACGAGTATCTCCAGGTGGAGGGCTGCAGCCACATCTATGCCATCGGCGACTGCGCAGACGTGAGGGAGCCCAAGATGGCCTACCACGCCGGCCTCCACGCCAACGTTGCCGTGGCCAACATCGTCAACGCCAGGAAACAGAGGCCCCTCAAGGCCTACAAGCCAGGTGAGGAAGCCCCAGGTACTTCTCGGTTTGCGGAGAGCTGGGTTAGACGCGGTGAAGCCTTTGCGAGCTTTCGGACGAAGTGGGCCTAGAACACCCTCTCAAGGCTGGCGATGGAAGCGTCCCTCTGGAGCTCGTCAAAAATAAGTCGGGACTCACCCGTCTTCCTAAAAGTCATGGGCGTTTCCCTGTCCTCAGACCGAAGGCCCCGGGGAGGACTGTGCTCTGGGGATGGCAGGCCCACGAGTGGTGAGCGGGAGTCGAGCGTGTGCGCACGTGTCTGCTCCACAGGCGCGCTGACGTTCCTCCTGGCCATGGGGAGAAATGACGGCGTGGGCCAGATCAGCGGCTTCTACGTGGGGCGGCTCATGGTTCGGCTGGCCAAGAGCCGGGACCTGTTCGTCTCCTTGAGCTGGAAGACCATGCGGCAGTCTCCGCCCTGAGCGGGAGCTGGGCCGCCGCCAGGTGAACGGATTGCTTGACCAGAGGTACCCACCTGACAAAGGCCAAAGAGCAAAGGCTCATTTCCTAGAGTAAGGTGCCAGTGATGGACTGACCAGAAACCCACCTTACAGAAAAACCAAAACCGGGAGAGAAAGAGAGAGCCGGAGAGGGAGAGAGAGAGGCATTAGAAAAGACACCCCCTAGAGGATGCTTTCTGGGGTTGGAGAGGTCGGCTTGCAGTTGTGCTGGCTGAGGGGTTCGCCTGGTCCCGGGGAGGGCATAGCCAGCCTTCTCTACCCCGGGCTCTTCGTGTGTGTGTGTGTGTGTGTGTGTGTGAATGCACGTGTTGGCATTCAGGACTCTCAGAGCAAGAGAGAGCAGGCTCTCCTGGTGGCTGAAATCCTGTCTTATTAGGGCAGGCAGGGGAACCTGCATGGTGGGACCGTCTAAGGAGTGGGATTTGGGGTCGAGATGGTCTGCACCCCGAGCCTCTCCCATCAGATCATGGGTGGGGAAGCCTGTGCATTCTTCGACACCCAGGTTGTTAATAGGAGCCTAATTTTAAACTGTTAGTCCCTGTAATCTTTAATCTTCACAAAACTTTATATATTTCCATTTCTAGGTCCCGATGATATACCATAGGTTACATTTAAGAAGAAAGAGTTAGATAAATTTCCCTCCCGGTTAGCCTATCCTAACAGAGAGTGAGTTTTTCCAAAGCTAACAGGTTAAGACGGAAGCTTGGCCCGCCAGCCGCTGGACATGTTAAGGAAAGGCAGCCGAGCTAATGGGACCCTTGGGTGGGTTGCCATTGGGCTGACGTTCAGGGAGCAGAGGGGGGCTCAACATGCTTCTAGGCTGCCGTCACGGTCAGTTGTGCAAGGGACAAAACTCCGGCTGATGCTGGGGGTGGGGGACCCTGTGGGAACCTCTGGGGTTTTGTGCTTCTGGTTTCCTGGCCAACCCCAGTGACATTTACGTGGAGGCCCAGCCGTGTGGCAATGCCTGCCACTGACCGTGTTAAGGCACATAAAGGACTCCTCTGTCTGGGAGAAGACTTCCAGTTGGGGGGAGGGAGTTTATTTTGGAAGACGTGGGTTAAATCTCCATAATGGAAGTGGTTGGTGATCTCACTGGAATAAATTCAGGCCTGGCTCACTCTTGATGGTGGCCTCTGGGTACTTGGCCAGATTTCTTGGGACACCAGCCTCACCAGGGTTCTGAGGGCTCCCTGTCTGGGCTGTGGCCTGGGTCGGTTCCATTTGTTACCCAGGCCTACCTAAGTGACACGCGTGCCTCTCTCCCAAAGGATGACTACCCCACCGGAGGCTTCACCCAGGGCTCCCTTCCTGTGGGCCACGGCCAACCAGGCTCCCCTTCTGGAAGCAGGACCTGCTGCCTGAGAGACACAGGCTATTCTGTGCTGTCTGACCCGGGGACTAGCAGGGTGGGAGTCTTGGCTCATTAGTGACAGGCCTTGTTCTATTTATAACATTTTACAAGTGTCCCCCCATGGGGACATGGTTTTTCCAAACTGAGGAAAATATTGCAATAAAAGAATATGTTGTAAGAAAGACACTGGATCTTCTGTATTTTTTTTTCCTTTCATTTTCTTTTTCTTTAAAAAAAAAAAAAAAAAACAAAACCAAAACAAAAGCCTGAAGCAAAATCTTTTTAGGAGTAGATACAGATATTATTGGGTGGGGTGGGGGCACTAAAACAGAAAAGAAAAGCACCAGTGGGACGCCTCTCTCATTTTCTTCTCTCCATCACTGAACACAGACAGCCAACAAAGCCCAAGTCACTTTTATGCCCTCTTCCCTTGCAAAAAGGAGAAACAAGGTTTTAAGAATTTTGAAAGGATTTTTTTTGTGTGTGTGTAAAAGTCAATGCTATAAATCTAAAACGAAGTCTGTTTTTTAAAAAAGTTCTAAAACAACAGGAAGAAAACACATGGAAAGAAACCCCTCGTGGAGACCTGGTTAATTACAGACTGAGGCTCTTTGAAACGAGAATATAAAAGGCAGAGGGCTCCTTCCGTGGGCGGGACCTGCTCCTGCGGCCTCTGCTCCCCGCTTCCCTGCCAGCTGCCCTCCGCTCCCCTGCCGTCACACTTCCTCTCTCCTTTTACAAAATAAAACCCCACTCCTGTGACTTCGATCCTCCGGCCGGGCACGGGCACGGGGCGGCTACTTGGCATCGAGCTTGGCCATCTCCTGCACGTAGATGCCAATGCTCTCGCTGTCAAAGAGCAGGAAGTAGACATTCTTCAGCGAGGATGCGCTCGAGTCGTCAAAGTGGGCCGAGATGGCTTTGAGGGTCACCTGGGCTGCCGTCTGTTTGGGGAAGCAGTTTCTGTGCCAAAGGAAGAGAAGAGCTGACGTTACTTTGGTTCCCGGGACCCGCGGGTAACTCCGCTCTCAGCCTGGGGTTGGGGGGAAGCGGCCTCTTCTTATCTTTGCTTCCGTCTCCCGGGGTCTCACTGGGTGTAGGCTGGGCCACTATGGTCTTTGGTTGTCCTCATGGGGACAGCCCGGGAGTGGGACAGGCAGGAGACGCTGTCCCCACTTTACAAGAGCCACGCTGGCTCAGTCGAAGTCACAGGGCTGGCCGGTGGGCAGTGCCTCCTGCTTGGATGAATCTGTGGTGCCTGCCTCGAGTCGAGCGGGGCTTTAAAACCACAACCAACTCAGCATTTAAGCATAGCTAGGCTTTGTTAGCTCCCTCAACACTGCTTTACAATGTGGGGGTGCCTGGGTGGCTCAGTCAGTTAAGCATTCGACTTCAGCTCAGGTCATGATCTCACAGTTCGTGGGTTCAAGCCCCGCGTTGGGCTCCGTGCTGACAGCTTAGAGCCTGTTTCTGCTTCTGTGTCTCCCTCTCTCTCTCTGCCCGTCTCCCGCTTGCCTCTGTCTCTTTTTCAAAAATAAACATTAAAAAAAACAAACAAACTGCTTTACAACATCAGATCGTTAAAGGGCAGAAATGTGCACTCAAAAGCGTGTCTTCATAATTCCTTTTTTGTGCACCTCGTGTGCCTTTCACTAGCCCGTATGGACATGCCGCTGTAAGTCGGGGACTGGTGACTCTGGGTAGGGCCCTATCACCAAGCTGAGACGGAGCTGCCCACCAGGCTGGGCCACGGCCCCAGCCTCCAGGGACACGGCCGTTGTGGCGGTTGAGGGTCAGCCACCAAGCCCCCTGGGGCGGGCGGGTGCAGGATGGGCCTGTCTGATAGGGATTCTTCTCACTGGGATGTCGTATCCTTGCGGCACGTGGTCCTGGCCACGTGGAGAATTCAGCCCGCCGTGCCTCTGGGCCAGGCTGTGGAGACCCAGCGCTGTTTGGGTTGAGACGGGATTACAGCGGGAAGCCAGGCCTCACGATTTCCTTCTCAGCCTGCCCGTAACTCGACTATAACAGACCATCTTCCGTGTGTAAATCCTGCCCGTGTTACAGACGGGCATCTCTCAAGAGAGAGGGTGTTGAAAACGGAAGCAACAGCTTGCATTGGCCACGAGTGTGACAGGAGAGGACAGGCAGGCTACCTGTGAGGACAGAGATCCTCATTATGTACCTGCTATGCTCCCAGCTGGGGTCTGTGCCGATTAGAACAATCACTTCTCCAAACTCCCAAAGCAGACCGCGGGTGACAGCCTGTCCCTTCTCTGGGTGTGTCTGCCAGGGCCTCGGCCTCTGGCCTCTGCTCCCCTCCACCCCGGCAGCGCACGAGTCCCCCGGGGATTCTGAGATGGTAGTTCTGGGCTGCGGCCTGAAACTCTGTACTCTCACGTTCCGACACAGCAGAGTTACTGGTCCACGGACCGCCCTTGGAGTAGCAAGGCCTTTGGGCCTGGTGTTTTCTTTCTTTTTTTTTTTTAATTAAAAAAAATTTATTTTTGAGAGAGAGAGAGAGCAGGGGAGGGGCAGAGAGAGGGAGACACAGAACGCAAAGCAGGCTCCAGGTTCTGAGCTGTCAGCACAGAGCCTGACGCGGGGCTTCAACTCGTGAGCTATGAGATCATGACCTGAGCTGAAGTCGGACGCTTAACCGCCTGAGCCCCCCGGGCGCCCCAAGCCTGGTGTTTTCTGACCACGTGTTCGGATGGGCAGCAGGCGGGGACGTGAGCGTTGAACATGGCAGGCTCTCGGAGAAGCACTGTCCCTTGCTCCTCTCTGAAGCTGCCTTTCTCTGTGTTTCGAAGGGCGGAAATTGGGGTTTTCGCCCCATCCCCTGGTCAACATGCTTGGCCGGGCCGGCAGCCCTGGGTCACGTCTTCTGGAATGGTCAGACTGGATGTGCCTAAGTAGGAGGGCAGCAGGCCCCCGGGAGTGGGCTGGACGAGCACATTCCGAACCTCCCGCCCACCCCGAGGAGCGCGCCTTACCTGCCGCTGGGAAACGGTGGGAACGCCACAGACTTCAGCTTCTTGTCCTCTGCCGCCGACAGGCAGTTTTTGATGGTCTCTTCGAGCTGTTCTTCACATTTGTCGGAGCCCCACTGAGGGATGTGACAGTGGATGACAAATTTGGCTGCGAGTCCGCTGGATTGGCTGACAGCAGCTGGGACAGGAGAGAGAAACACTGCGGGTTATTTCCTAGGTCTCCGCCTTCCTCCTGGGGGCTGGGCGGAACCCCCCCCCCCCCCCCCCCCCCCCCCCCCCCCGTCCCTGTGTGCGGACAGGGAAGCCAGAGCAGCTAGCTGGGCAACGTTCCGTGCTTCTTCTTTTTTTAAATTTATTTATTTTGAAGGAGAGAAAGCACCAGCCAGGGAGAGGCAGAGAGAGAGAGAGAGAGAGAGAGAGAGAGAGAGAGAGACTCAACAAGGCCCCGCACAGCGCAGAGCTCGACTGGGGGCTCGAACTCATGAACCATGAGGTCATGACCTGAGCCAAAACCAAGAGTTGATGCTTCACTGACTGAGTCACCCAGGCGCCCCGGGTTCTGTGCTTCTGATGGGGCCGTGCGTTTGCGCTGTTGGAATTGCACTGGACGGTCAGCACCAGCTGCAGACGGATGCGTTAAAAGCCGATGTGACTTGCCCGTGCTCTGCCACCCCGTCACTCGGCCAGGCCACCTACTGATGATGGCTCCCAGTCAAAGGTACACACCAGAATCACCCCGACAGCTGAGGAATGGCCTTCCCCAAATGTCCACGTCCTCGTCCGTGGACCCTGCGAGCGTGACCTTACGTGGCGGAAGGGGCTCTGCAGGTGTGATTAAGTGAAGGATCGTGGGACGGGGAGCTTATCCCGGGTTAGCTGGGTGTGCCGTCAGTGGATCACCCGGGTCCTTATAAGTGGGAGGCAGCAAGGCCAAAGGCAGGAGGAAGCGAAGTAAGGAGGAGCAGAGCTTGGGGCGATGTGTCCAGGAGCCCCGAACGGCCCAGCCCGGAAGCTGGGAGGGGCAAGGAGCGGCTTCCCCGCGAAGGAACCCGCTCTGCCAACAACCTCATCTTAGTTCTTTCACACTGACCGTGGACTTCTGACCTCTGACACTCATCGAGAGTCGGTCTGTGTTGTCTGAAGCCACTAAGTCTGTGGTAGCTGGTCACAAGCAGTGATAGGAAACGAATACAACAGCTTTTAATTAATAGATGCGTAGGCCCTGCCGCCCCCACCGGGCCCCCAGGATCCCGGCTCAGTAGCGCCGGCGCGGGACTTGCGCGTGTGTGCGTGCGTGTGCGCGCGTGCGTATGTGGTCTAGGGCCCTCCGTAAATTGAGAACCGCCGCACCACTCCGTTGCACATTCCCCCGGGCAGGACTGTCTTACGGTCACTGAGGAGCCCGCACTGGGGGCAAGGGTTCAAAACGGGTTGTGAAGTCGACTTACACCAGCCTTGTCTCGTGGCTTCCGTTCGTGCTCCTTTTTACTCCCCCGATCCCATGCCGAGCAGTTGGGTCTGACCCACTGGCCATTCTCCGGCCACAGCCGCGCGCTACCTCCCCTAAGCCGCCCACCTTGCGGAGCTGGGGCTCCGTGCCCCTCAAGGAACCGGGTGTGCTTGTAACATAGACTGGTGCCTGCTGCGTTCTGGAGCGGTGTGGGGGGTTGGTTAGAAAGATTTAGTTGAAGTACACGATGCCCGCCTAGTTTTTGAGAAGTGTTTCCTAGCAACATCCACAGTGTTGGGGAACTGATGGCTGCACCTGCCGGGTTGGGCGGGTGGACACTCTTTGTGGACCTTTGGGTCGGCCCGTTGCCTTCCCAGAGCCCTCCTGGGTGCGGGCCGCCTGACGGGTAAGTGAGTGAAGGAAATTTGCCAACATAAATACAGGAGGCAGGGGGCGTGACCAGGTGGACTCTATGACCGTGTACGTTTGCACACCAGGAGCAGAATGTCCCCGGGCCCGGAGTCCGGGGCTGTTCTCCAGAGAACCGGGGACACTTGGCATTGGTCCCACTGCTGGGGGCAATTTCTCTGAGGCTTCTCTACTCTCGTCTGCTGCCTCTTCACATACTGGGTGGATTTATTTTACATAAATTTAAAATATAGTCATGTTACCAGCTGAATGGTGTCTTTTTAATGTAAAGTCATTTACAGTATTTTTTTTAATGTTTATTTATTTTTGAGAGAGGGACAGAGTGGGAGTGGGAGGGGGCAGAGAGAGAGGAAGACACAGAGTCTGAAGCAGGCTCAGGCTCCAAGCTGTCAGCACAGAGCCCGACGCGGGGCTTGAACTCCCGAATGGCGAGATCATGACCTGGGCCGAAGTTGCTTAACTGTCAGTCAGATGCTTAACTGACTGAGCCACCCAGTTACCCCTAATGTTTACTTATTTTTGAGAGAGAGAGAGAGAGAGAGAGACAGTGCACACACGAGCAGGAGGGGGTTGCAGAGAGGAAGGGAGAGAGAATCCCAAGGAGGCTCCATGCTGACTTGGGGCTCGATCCCATGACCCTGGGATCAGGACCTGAGCTGATATCAAGAGTCAGATGCTTAACTGACTGAGCCACCCGAAAGCCCCTAATGTAAAGTCATTTAATAACAGGAATATGCTCCTAGATGGCAGTCAATCATTGAATCTATTAAAACAAACCCTTCTCTTCCCTTTTGAGGCCCTCGACTACACTAGATTTTGAAGGTATCCTAAGACAAGGTATTCCCGTGGCAACTGAAAACGGACAATACGGCTTGAAGCTGTAATGATACAGAATGTTCCCTTGATGTGCCCAGGACAAGGGTTAAGGTATCTTGGGGACTGGGATGCTGAGACTTGGTAGAGGCACCAAGGCACTGATGTGGTGTCACTTGGTAAGCCACCTTCACCGGTGAAGACCTGTGCTCTGAGGGCAGCAGTGTCACTGCGAGGAGCCTCCAGAACCTTCCCTCAGGCAAGCCATCACATTCTGGAAGGCCCTGCACCTTCTCAGAGTTACCGCAGCTGAAGGGGGCTCCGGGGTGGCCCCTTGTCCTGCTGGGAAGCTGCCAATCCTTGGTCTCCCTGACACCATGATTTTCCTTCTGCCTCAGTTTCCTGCAACAGCCTCTCTTCTTCCTATCTGTCTGGGCCCGGGTCTCTTCTCGCTGCTGCAGGCGGCACTCAGGCAGCTCCTAGGCAACTACCTGCAAGCCATTTTCCTCCTCAGCTTTTCCCAACCTCTCACCAGGGACGTGCACCTCAGCCAACTTTCCGGTGCCCCTGGTTCCGAAGCCCGATTCCCCCCTTCTCCATCTGTCACTGGAAACGTCAGCTGGTTTCCTCTGACTTGTCTCATTCAAAGACCCTCTGCTTCATCTCTCCCGCTTCCCATTCAGCTTCCCAGCTGGAATCAGGATGCATCTTACGACGGCTGCCAGCCCGGACTGAGCGGAGTTATTCCAGACAGAAGTGGCATCTGCTTGTCACCTGGGGTCACTACCAAACTGGTCTCATGTTCCACTAACCGCCCTGCCTGAGGTTTCTGGGCCGCACTGGATTCGGCAGCAAATCCATAGGAGTACCAGCTTATGGCTCAAATTCTCTAGTGGGGCTTTTTTTCCCCTCAGTCCACCCAAGGTCAAGGTCAAGATACATACTTGCTGCCCTTTCTGCGTGGTGGGTTCAAGTCTTGCTTGCTCTCGAATGGAACATTCCCAGCTTTATGTGGGGTCTCCTATTAGATATCCCATCTTGGATGGTTATTCCTTTTTTTTTTTTTTTTTTAAGGTTTATTTATTTTTGAGAGAGACAGAGCACGAGCAGGGGAGGGGCAGAGAGAGAGGGAGACACAGAATCCGAAGCAGGCTCCAGGCTCTGAGCTGTCAGCACAGAGCCCGATGGGGGGCTCGAACTCACAAGTCGTGAGATCACGACCTGAGCCGAAGGCGGAGGCTCAACCTACTGAGCCACCCAGGCGCCCCTTGGCTATTTATTCTTTCTTAATGATATATACAATTAGGGCATGTCTTATAAGGGATGGCATTTTTAAACTAAATGTCACACTGATGTCTCCCCTCTTCCAGATTCAACCTCACCAATCCCTTCTTCCAACAGAGCTACCACGGATGGGTCCCAGGCCACGGGTGCTTGGACCTCACATACCTGCCCCACTTTCTTAGCTCGTGATTATTCCTGAAGCCTTCCCCTTCCTTCTGGATTCATTTCTCTCCCGTGGGCCTTGCAGCAAAAGGGCCTGTGATTTCTGCCACCCAGCTTGTGTGTGTCCGAACACGGTGTCTTTCGCGCCACCTCCTGAATAGTAACAGAGCGGCGTGTGGAATTTGTGGTTGATGGTATTTCCCCTGGGGGCTTTGAGGCCATTTTTTTCCCACTTCCAAGAATCCTCGGTTGCTGATGAGAAGTCTGTGGTCAGAATGGTTTTTACGTGGTCTGCCTTTCCCCTCAGCTTGCTTTGCAGGTTTCTCTTGATTTTTGAACTTCTTTATTATTATTATTTTAATTTATTTTGAGAAAGAGAGAGAGAGCACATGCACATACAGGCGAGGGAAGGGCAGAGAGAGAGAGAGGGAAAGAGAGAGAATCTCAAACAGGCTCCGCACTCAGCCCGGAGCCCGACGTGGGGCTCCGTCTCAGGGCCCTGCAATCCTGACCTGAGCCAAAATTGAGAGTTGGATGCTCAATTGACTGAGCCACCCGGGTGTCCCTTAGCCATGTTGTTTTAAAATGTGTTTTTACTTAATGTTTTTTATTTATTTTTGAGAGAGCGCGCGCATGAGCAGTGGGGGCAGAGAGAGAGGGGGACAGAGGATCCAAAGCAGGCTCCGTCCTGACAGCAGCCAGCCCGACACGGGGCTTGAACTCGTGGACCATGAGATCATGACTTGAGCCGAAGTCGGACACTCGACTGACTGAGCCACCCAGGCGCCCCAGCCATGATTCTTTAAAGACTGCTTCTCTAGCTTCTATTTCTGCCTCTGGAACTCTGTTTCTAAGTGCATTGGAGCCTCCCACCCTGTGCAGAACAGCTAGTTTTCTCTCCTTCCCACCCTGGCAGCAGTTTGTTGGAGGCCTTCCCCCACTCGTGACTGGACCTGGGGCCCGGCGGCCTGTGGCCTCGACCTTCCCTGCTGCTGCCGCCTCCCGCCCTTCTGTCCCTGCCCGCCCGAATGGTTGTCTCACACCTCCACGCGGCTCTGTCTCACAATTTTAAGTGTGAAATTCTATCATTGCTCTATGTATGGGGCGTGGTAGGTGCAATTTGAAAGGGAGGACTCACGTTTTCTCTTGACTGGAAGCCCCTTTTCTTTTCTTTTCTTTTCCTTTCTCTTTTCAAATTTTTATTTGAATTCTGGCTAGTTAACATACAGTGCGATATCGGTTTCAGGAGTGGAATTCGGTAATTCATCAACTACATACAACACCCAGTGCTCATCCCAAAAAGTGCCCTCCTCCGTGCCCGTCACCCATTTAGCCCATCCCCGCCCCCCACTCCTCCATCAACCTTCAGTTTGTTCTCTATCATTAAAACTCTCTTATGGTTTGCTTCCCTCTTTTTTCCCCCTCCCATGAGCTCATCTGTTTTGTTTCTTAAATCCCACATAGCCCCATTACTTTTCTGGCCACAGATCTGATCACGACAGGACCCAGCTTAAACTCTCAAATGCTGGCTCAGGACCCGGGTCTTGTCACACGCGATGCCCTTACCGCCCAGCGTCCCTGCCCCCGGGGGTTCTTACACCCTCGCTGGAGCCTCCCCAGCTCCAGAGGGCATGGCTCCCTCCCTGTGCCCCTCTTATGTTGTCTGTCTCTCCTCCTGGACTGTCCAGTGCTTGAGGGCAGGAGTGGGTTTCATTGCCTTCGGAGCCCCGGCGTCGGGACAGCACTTGGCACTGAGTACGCGGTCCCCGGAGGTGATGTGTGTGCACGTGGCGGGGACAAGGATCTGAAGTTGGAGCCACCTGTCAAAAAGTTACCCAACATCCCTGAAAAACTTGGGCAACAGTGTTCACGCACAGCAGCTCTCTTTGCAAGAGCCAAAGGTAGAAACAACCCACCTGATGAAATGGGTCCACATAATGGAATATTATTCAGCCCTAAAAAGGGAACAAAGCACTGATGCATCCTACAACGTGGATGAACCTTGATAGGATTATATGAAGTCAGGGAGGCTAGATACCAAAGGTCACATGGCCTGTGATTCTGTTGATGTGAAATGTCCAGAACAGACACATCCATGGAGGCAGAAGGCGGACTGGGGGTTGCCAGGGGCTGGCGGAGGGGGAAGGGAGTCACCACTGGGGGTGACAGAAGAATTGTGGGGTTGGACAGTGGTGATGGTAGAACAGCAGGATGAGTGTAAGTTACCCAACAGCTTCATTCTGGGGTGATCTGATGCTAATTGCCTTGAACGCTCCAGACCCATTGTCGTCCCCAGAGTGCATGAAATGATGTACGCGGGCCTGCGCGAGTTGTCTGAGAGATGCCCACTCTCTGACTCGCTGAGGCCTATTTTGCTCGGCAAACTGATCATGCGCAAAGCACGTGGTGCTGGCGGGGAGGGTGGCGAGGCGGTGCCGGGAACACGGGCGCCACGCCGCGCTTACCTTCGGCGACTTCCAAAGGGCCTTGGGATTTGCGGAGCTCCTTTACCGTTTCCAAGAACTCTTTCCCGCCAGCCTTTTCCAAGGCCTTACCTGCGGAGAACAAGGGAAGCCATGGCTGTTGTCCTTTTCAAAGTCACCGGTCACACTGTTTCGCATAGTTTCAGTAGGCCAGAAAACAGATAACCAACCGCACTTGCAAAGCAGGAATCCCACTTTGCAGTCGGGTTGCCAGCGGTCCCTGCTGGCAGGGGTCTCTGCGCTTTTGTCCAGCAGGGCTTAGATTCTAGCAAACTCTTTCAAAGGGCCTTTTTAAGGGGTGATTTGGCCATAAGCAGTTTCACGACATGAATCCTGAAGGTGATTTTTAGAAATTGAAGTACAGTTGACACACGATGTTACGTGAGTTTCAGGCGTGCAACATAATGACTGGACAACTCTACACATTAGCTGCCATCTGTCACCATACAGCACGGTCACAATACCATCGCCTATATACCCTATGCTGTACTAAGGGTGAATTTATCTATCTATCTAGAGTGAGCAGGGGAGAGGCAGAGAAAGAGGGAGAGAGAGAGAATCCCAAGCAGGCCCCGAGCTGCCAGCATAGAGCCCCATGTGGGGCTCGAACTCAGGAACCGTGAGATCGTGACCTGAGCCAACACCCAGAGTTACACTTAACCAACTGAGCCACGCAGGTGCCCCTAAAGGTGAACTTTAAAAAAAATCGCGGCTCCGGTGTTCTGATCTCTGGGTTCAGGACCGCATGCTGTGTTGGTTAAATTCAGTGCCTTGGTGATTCAAAGGCCCACACGGGGGCGCATCTCACAGACCATGCACCGCGTCCTAAGCCTGGCGCCGGGCCCGAGGTGACAGCAGGAACCTCTGGGTGCAGACTCCAGGGGTCCCAATCTCATTTCACCACCACCTGCGTGTAGTGAGTCTGGTGGGCAGAGGCCAGACAAGGCCAGGGCAGCCTGCGGTGGTGTTCCACCAACCTGGGCCTGGGTTTTCAATGGAAACACGCAACTCTGAGAGGCGCTCCTCTAAGGACCTTTCTGACGGGAGAGCCCTTGGGTCTCTGATGTTAGGACAATTCTCTACTCGGTATTTCAGGACTGTGCTTCCACGGAAGCCAAGTGGACCCCCCAACGGACGGCAGGACTCCACCTCCGGCCAGCAGGAACCCCGCGTCTGGGCGCTGGGGCTCCTCATGCCTCTGAGATGACGTAGGGCGTCTTGTCCACGCTAGGTGGTTGCTGCCCTTGGTGGGGGATGAGGCCTCTCCCCCCACGTGTTTTCATCTTCTAATGAACTTGGTGATCGCGGTGTCTGGGGCAAGTCTCAGCTCTCTCTTCACAGTTACGATGGTGGGAGCTGGTGAGGGAGCTTCCTACTCCCCACCCGCACCCTCAGGCGTATTTGGAGAGCCGCAGGGCGTTGTGCGGGTTAGGGAGGAAAGGTGCCTGTTCCAGCAGTCAGTTTCCACTGGGGCTGGGAGGGGGCGGGGATTTCTTCACGAAGGTGCTTGGGTTTCAGTGATACAATTTGGAAATGGTAATCTCGGGCCTTCAGAGTCTCCTTCCTGGCCCTCAGACTCCCGGCCAGTGCTGATCTGCTGGGTCACAGAAGCCTGGAGAAGGCCAGGACCCGCAGCCAGCGCGACCCCATACATGCCGAGAAGCATCGGAAACAGTGCATTCTGCACCTGCACTCTGCACTGGGGCCAAGGGCCAGATGGGAGCGTGTAAAAGGCAAGGCGAGCCCACCCTCTTCCCCAAAGACTCCCAAGCACAAAGCAACCTGAAATGTCGATGGGGGGACTTTCTCTCTATGGAAGCATTCCAGTGAAGAAAGGAAGGAATGCTAGAATTAGGATATGGCTCCCACCCACACAACCCCTAAGGAACGGACAAACCTGGAGAAGGAGCATCAGTGGGAGTCACCCGCCTCCTGACGCAGAATATCTCATCACTGACCAAACAGTCTTACCCCCAATTTTTGAGCCTGAATCTCATTAGGACTCTAGATCCAACTACCAGTTTATAAGAAGAACAGAGAAGAAACATGTTTAATGGCATCAGGAGCATGTAATCCATAAAATCCAGACTTGGGAAACCCTACAGGACAAATGGCCCAGCTTCTTCAAAAAATAAACGGGAAATAAAAAGAGAGAGAGAGAGAGAAAGAGGGAAAAGATATGAAAGGGGAACCGAGGGGCTATAAGAGATTCATCAGCTAATTGTGATGTGTGGGCTTACTTGGATCCTGAATCAAACACATTAAAAAAACAAACTGGGGGCCACTGGATGGGCTCAATCGTTTAAGTGTCCAGCTTCGGCTCAGGTCATGATCTCTCGGTCCGTGAGTTCGAGCCCCACGTCGGGCTCTGTGCTGACAGCTCAGAGCCTGGATGGAGCCTGCTTCGGATTCTGTGTCTCCCTCTCTCCCTGCCCCCCGCCCCCCCCCCACGCCCACACTCTGTCTCTCTCAAAAATAAATAAACATTAAAAAAATTAAAAACACAAACAAATTGGTATTTGTGATACAACTGAAATGTGAACAGTGACCGGGATGCGACAACATTACTATTTCTAGCTGTGATGATGGTAACGTGTCGAAAAGTTATGCTGTCGAAATGCTAGCCCTGATCATTCCGAAGAGCCCACAGACACGATGACTGGGGGGTGGGGGTGGGGTAGCACGAGAGCAGGCTCAGGCAACTGGGTGTATGGGGTTTTCGTCATGTTCTTCTGTTATTTTTGTGTATGCTCGAATTTTTCTGGAACGACACACACGTGCTTTAAAAAGACTAAATCAGGGTCTTATCTGCAGGGGGTGATTGGTTTGGGTGATGGTCGTGGAAAATGGAATCATGATAGGAGGGACTCCTTCTAAACAGCACAGCAACAATAAAAAAAAAAGACCGTCACTTATCAAATGTTTATGAGCCCGGCACTATGCTAGCCTCATCCGTGTGGTACCTTATTTAACCTTCACGCTGTCCCTATGACATGGGTGCTATGGTTATCCTCACTTATAGGGGGAGGCAAGTGAGGTTCAGAGAGCTTGAGGAATCTGCCTAAAGTCACACAGCTCGGAGGTGATGGGTAAAATCTAGGACACAGACCCATCCTGACCCCAGAAGCCTCATTGCTGCGATCTGAGTTTTTGCCCCATTATCAGTGTTCTCTGTATCCTATTACCACCCTGCCACTTAAAAAAAGAAAACTATTGTGATTGCTTTCCTGATATAGAAATGCAAACTCTAGAAATGATAGAATAGCACTTGAAGCAGATTAAGACTAAGGCTACTGGGGGGAGTCTTTTCATACAATGGGGGAGTTCAGGGCAGTTGACAAGGCCTGGGCTGGGTCTGAACAATGAAGAAGGAAGTTTTACAGTTTCTATATACAAGAGAAGTCCTGTTTCTCTGCATAGTGGTTCACCCTGCCCCCAGCCCAGGCTGTCCTATCTCCTTCTCAGCAAAGCAAGTGGCCTCTGATGCCCCTGGGGACACCTAAGTGAGCCTAGTGGGCTGGGCAACCCCCCTCCCCCCGCCACCAATCCTACAAACCCAAGGCTGAGACCCAAGCCCTGAATCCCAGGGATAAAGACCTTTTTTGCTCACTTTCTTTACTTTTTTCAATGGAGGGTTTAAGGCACTTCTGTCTTGTAAAAGTGGATAAGGTGGTGACCATTTAGAATGCCATTACTTCTAGTGTCCTTGAGAGCTTAGCCCTCCCTGTTCCTCCAGCTCGCCCGGGGAACAGCTCCGTTCCACCACCCGCGGGACAGGCTGCGATCCACCGGTAAAGTAACTCAACACACAGCCTCACAGACAACTTTCTCCAGATGTCCATTTCCTTTTTACCAAAGGTGTTCTTAATTTTTAGGCTCAAAATAAATGTGGAGGTTTACCCCAAACACGTACGACAATGTTTACAGCACTTCGCATCCTTGCCCAAAGTAGAAACTATGCAAACGCTGTCGATGGTGGAAGGTCACCACGTTCTGGTGTATTCCTACAGTGGAATACCGCACGGCAAAGAAAATGAACGCACTGCAACCATGCCCAACAATACGGGCGTGTTTCATAGATACAAAGTCGAGCAAAAGATACGAACAAAGACGCACCGCATGGTTTCATTTATATGAAGTCCAGAACAGACGGCAGCCATCTGTGCTGGGAGGGGACAGGACAGCGGTTACCCGTGGAGGGAATGGTACGAGGGATGGGGGAGGGTGGGGGATTCTGGGGCGCCGATAGGGTTCTGCTTCATGATCAAGGTGCCGGTTACACAGACACGTTCACTGGGAGGAAAATTCGTCAAGCTGTGCACTAACGATCTGTTTTTACATGATGCGTCCGCGAACACTTCAAAAATATACCCAGATTAAAGACAAAATTAGGGGGCGCCTGGGTGGCACAGTCGGTTAGGCGTCCGACTTCAGCCAGGTCACGATCTCGCGGTCCGTGAGTTCAAGCCCCGCGTCAGGCTCTGGGCTGATGGCTCAGAGCCTGGAGCCTGTTTCCGATTCTGTGTCTCCCTCTCTCTCTGCCCCTCCCCCGTTCATGCTCTGTCTCTCTCTGTCCCAAAAATAAATAAACGTTGAAAAAAAAAAAAAAGACAAAATTAGTTACTTTCTGGTAGTGCCGTCTAATTACACCCAAAGGACGGAGTGTGATGTGGTCCCCCAAGTCGAGGAGATCTGGTCGACCACGGCCAACTTCACAAGAACTTGCCCGAACAGTGGGCTCCCCTTTGGAACCTCTACCGAATTCTCAGGACCTTACCTATGTCTTCCTTGAGGTCAATTTCGGCTGTGGTTGGGTGGACAATGCCCTCCACTCTCATGGAGCCAATATGGCTGATGTCACTCTGGGTCAGGGAGAGCTGCGTCAGGAAGGAAAGACGGAGAGTGTGGGAGAGATCAAGTCCTATTAAAAATCTTCGTATTTTACCTCCCATCTGTTAATTCTCTCAGTTATTTACACTGAATTGTCACCATAAAGGGCCGCGGTGGGAGCGACCGTCTCGGGGTGTCTGGTCTTCCGGAAGCTCTTCTGAGCCCAGTGGATTTGACTGCCACACTGAGCATCAAATCTGTCTCCTCTTCCGGGAGCAGGAATGGGCCCTCCCTGTTTCTTCCTTTCCCTCTAGCTTATGCCTCCGTTTCCTAGCCCAGATGGCCTTGGCGTCCGGTGGCATGTGGTCTGAGCACTTCCCGCCAGGGAAGCCCGGGATGGCTCTCCCTGGCTCCCCTCAGGCCCCTGCATTCTTCCCAGAGCAGGGGGCAGGAACGTGTGGCCGGGGACCTGGTTCGAGAATAGTGGCAGGCTCTAGGATTCCAACCTGCCTATGTCTGGCCACCCTGCCTTTTGGGGACCACACTCTTAGGGCTACACTTGTGACAGGCCGCCTTGCACGCTCATAACTGAGTGGAATGCAGAACATTCTCCCTCGTCTCCCCGTGCGAGCGTGACAGTTCCGTTCCCCTGAGACAAGCCAGAGAAGGCCAGTTACCATGCGACCGCGGCCAGCCCCCGGAGGGGACTTCAGCTCCACACCTTTGCTTTCCGGCTTTCGCCAGTGAAGAATTAGGAACCCACCACACACACACTCTTTTGGAACACGCTCTTCCCAATGGCTTCTCTAGAAGTGCATCCTATTATCAGGCTGTGAACACTCAGCCACCAGAGGTATGATTAACTGACTGTTGCCTTGTGTATCTTATTTCAGCCCCATTTGACTTGGTAGATAAATTGTCTGCTCCGTAAACTGTGTGCTAGTGGGAATGAATTATTTGCATGTCCGTCTGGGCTGCTGCTATGCTGCTGAAGGCTGTTCAGATGTATAGCCCGCTTGTCCTCTTTCTGCATTCCAGAAAGGCAAACAGACTGAATTATTGGCAAATGATTCATTTCTAACACCAGGGATATTCAGGAAACGTAGATCTCTATTCTCTTGCCCTGATACATTACATCGAAACACGCAAGGCTGGCCTCCCAGAGTCGTTTGAGAAGGTTAGCTAAGGATGTGTGGGGCAGGCGCAGAAATCAGTGGGGCGCTGGGGAGTTCCCGGCCACGATGCCATTCTATGGCCTGACCAGGAAGATGGCCTATGCTTACCTTTGGCTGACCGGTGCCGGCATGAATCATTCTCGGCACTAAAACGTTTGTTTACTCTCACAATGTAGACGCTGCCATAGCTCTTTAGTGTAAGCGTGAATAATTCAAGACCGGAGTGAAAGTCGTGTTAGGGGAACGAGGGATGAAGGAAACATCATTGCCTGCAAACGGTAGGTTATAAAAATGCAACAGTGTTTTACTGCGGCACATGACAATTCTCTTTATTACCTTCTGCCCTAGAACGAGGCTTTTAGATGACAGAATGGTGAATCCGTCCCCCGGCCCATCTTCGGAGGTGGAATTTGAAGTTCCTTCTTTATCGCTGTCCTTTGGTTTGGACTGTTGGTAGAAATCAGAAGGACAGGTGGGAGATAATTCAGGAAAAGCCCAGAGTGGCTTTATCAAGCCCTCCCTATGGCTATCACCACTTGGATATGAAAGGAGGTGGCGGGTGTTATGTTCCGCCATCCTCGATGGAGGGACGCAAGGGAGCGATAGGAGGGAAAGAGAAGGGCATAGCCCAAAGTAAAGTGTGTTCAAGAGGTCCACAGGCATGTGTAGTCCTTCCTCCGACTGGACACAGGTACACTGTCGTTCTTTGCAATGCCTGCAGCTTAAGATGGCAAGCGTCGGAACCAAGTGGGGTCATTCATATCCCCCTGTTCAACCTCCCTTCTCCCCAGGATTTCCTTGGGGCACAGAGGCAGTGGCGTGAACTCTTACACATCTTTTGTGTTATCGCGGAGGTCTGCGGAATGGAAATTTGACGACCTTTGTGGCAGCACTGTCTACTAGAACCTTCTGTGAGCACGGAAATGCCCTCTGCCTGCTGAGCACTTGAAATGTGGGTGGCGCAACCAAGGAACTGAATTTTGTTTTAAAATGTCCCCAAACGGGCTCTACACTGTTAGTGCAGAGTCCAATGCGGGGCTTGAACTCACAACCGGCAAGCTCATGACCTGAGCTGCTGCCTAACCGACTGAGCCACCCAGGCACCCCCAAGGAACTGAATTTTTCCTCTGATTTAGTTTTAATGAATTCAAATGCAAAGAGCCGCACGTGGCTAGTGGTTTATCGTGGTGGCCAGCTGATGAAAGCATCTCCGAGCTATAGCTACCTAGCACACGAGGCTGTCCTGAACGCCTGAAATCCCACTGGCTGAACCCAGCCGACCATCTGGGGGAGACAGACAGTCTGTGACAAACACAGACTGGAGCTCTGAAGAGAAATACAAAGCAGAGTTCCAGGCTATCATCTCTCACTTATGATTTTGTCAGGGGCAGTGGAAGCATCTGGAAACACGAAGGCCACCCACGCTTTGGGTTTGGAAACCTCTAGTAGTCCCTGCTTGGTGATTTAAGCTCTAGTCTCAGAGGCCCTTTGCCATTTTCTCCCAGTGGGGGGAGCCCCCAGCCCGTCAACAATGATGGGGACTCTGGGTGCTTCAACCTTCTCCTGTTCTCTGAGCATCCCTGGCTCACACAGGCAACCCAGGCTCACCTTTTTGGACGTCCGTGGTTTGGCAGCCTTGGATTTCTTGCCTCCCTTCTTGCCTGACGCCGCCTTCCTTCCTCTTTTCTCTGGGGGAGGGGAGAGGATAGTTTCCGACTTGCCTTTGGTCCCTCGCTTTTTGGCCAGCAGTTCGGGATGAATTCTGGGTAGGACACCTCCACTGGCGATGGTCACTCCTTTCAGCAGCTGAAGAGAGAAACGCGTGAGCTCGGGCAGCCAAGAGCTTGCTGGTTCTGGATTTAATACAGTTCTAACCAATGGCAAAACAAGGGTTAAATCTGGTCTTTGCTTTCCCAAAGCATGATGGGTGGTTTAACTAGCTTTCCTGTTCCACTGGTAGAGCGAGTCTCTGTAGGTATCATGGCATCCTATGGTCTCATACAGAAAGCAAAACCAACAAGGGAAGATGAAAGGGTAAGGAGGCTGAAACCAGGGCTGTTGCTCAGGGAGGGAGCACAGCTTGACAAAACTGGGTTCAAAGGTCGATGTTAGGGCTAGACCCAGTTAACAACAGACCTCCACACTCCTGATCACGCATTCCATCAGTAAAATGTGTTTGACCATGCACCTCTCAATTAATACGTTTACTTTCTAAACAATTGACATGTACTACTGCATTAATATAGTCTGCACATCCCCAAGTAGTGCCTGTCTACAAGGTCTGCAACCAGGGCGGGTCCATGGACAGTTAGAGTTACTGTCAGGGTCAAAAGAGATACAGGAATTGCAAGGAAGAGTCCAGAAACTTTTACAGCAACCTGACAGAGGTATCGTAGATCTATTGGATCTAATACCAAAAGATTGTGGCTTGTGGTTGGTATGTTGTTTTTTAAAAACTTTTCTAGCAATTATTTTTTATTGTATTTTTGGAAATTATCAGTCCACGATGGATTGGAGATAAGAACTGATTCTTCACATCACACACAATTTGAAAAGAACAACATTAGAATACAAATTCTTGGACTATCTACGGACTATCTAGCACTTCCTGGGAGAGGCATTCACGGCAACTTTGGAGTTAGTTCCGTAATATAGAGAAGATTCTCCTGCCCTCATCAGAATGAGTTGTCAACGATGTTTGCGCGAAGAAATCATGAACAACATATATGCAAGGCACCTTCCCCAGCTACATGGAGAGCTTGCTTTTAGAGAGGACAGGAAGGTCTGGAAAGACCCAAATATATAATGGGTCATTTCCAGAGGCAATTTTATTTTCTATCTGAGTGATATAGCTAGCGGGATTTCTTCATCTCTTACATGATCTGGAAAATTTGTTGTATTAATGTGATTGGGAACTGTAGCAGGAATGACTTATAACCAACGGGGTCCGCATGCAACAGTGTGTTTGGCAAACCCATTCTGCGGCTTGTGTCCGTGCTTCAGACAGACCTACCTGATTGAGTTCCTCATCGTTGGCAACTGCTAGCAGGATGTGTCTTGGGGCTATCCGGGCCTTCTTGTTGTCCCTTGCGGCATTCCCAGCCAATTCTAGAATTTCCGCTGAAATCACAAGAGGGAGTTAATAGGCAATCTACAGAATGGGGTCTGAGGTTTTTGGGGCTTTTCTTTGGAAATGGTCTCTGAACTGGATCACATTTATTCGTTTGTCAGTCTCATGTCTGGGCCTGGAAAGAAATCCAGAATGCTGGAAAGAACTCAGGTTCCAGATGAGTAAGATATTTAAGCAAGACCTGATAGACGATCCTGTGGTAGTCTTCGAGTTGCCCTCGACATTAATTCTGCGCCATCTTCCTTAATATTTGGACCTCTGATTTTTTTTGTTGAGCCCATAAACACAGGAAGGAAGACAGGATTTCCCAACCTCCCTTGTTGAGAACTGTGGTCATGTGATTACATTCTGGCCAATGAAAGACAAGTAATTATACTGTATGGTGCTTCCAAAAATGCCCATCAATGAAGGGAATGTACCTTCTTCCCTTTCTGCTGGCAGACTGGGGACGTGATGGCTGGATTTGGCCAAGAGGAAGAGCAAGATAGAAGGAACTGGAGTTTCTTATGATGGTGGTGACTCCTGACTAGACTGTCCTTACTCCCGGGCGGTCTTCTATAGACTTATTTTGTATGAGGAGAGAGACAAACTCTCTTGTTTAAGCCACAGGAGTTAATTCTTGTTAAGCAGGAGTTAATTCCGACCAATACAGAGCCCTAACATAGGACCTGAGTTTCTTTTAGCCTAAGGAGAGAGGGCCATAGTGAGGTAGGTTAAAGTCTGTCTTTGGTACCCATTGGGACCCTTTTTAGAATCTCCCTTTCTTCCTTGCTTGGTGCCCTAGGTCCCTCCTGTCCTAAAGGAAAGGGATGGGAAAAACTAACTTGTACCGTGGGGTGAGGATATGCTTAGCCCAGAAAGTGAATTCTGAACAGGGATACCTACAAAGCCTGGAAAGGAAGGTATTTGGGGCTTGGGGGGTTTCCACATATCCCTTAGGATCTAAGCATGACTAAGCACGTTTAAGAAACATGTCATCTGATAAATGTAAAAGAGTTGAGGGGCGCCTGGGTGGCTCAGTCGGTTAAGCGTTCGACTTCAGCTCAGGTCATGATCTGGTCGTTCATGAGTTTGAGCCCCGTGTCCGGCTCTGTGTTGACAGCTCGGAGCCTGGAGCCTGCTTCGGATTCTGTGTCTCCCTCTCTCTCTGCCCCTCCTCTGCTCATGCTCTGTGTCTCCCTCTCTCAAAGATAAAATAAAAGATGAAAATAAAATTAAATTAAAAAAATAAAAGAGTCGATAAAGAAGAATTTTCCTGAAACTATTTTACATGTCATCAAAATTTGTATTTATTTATTTATTTAAAATTTAAAATAGTGTTTATTTATATTTGAGAGAGTGCAAGCCGGGAAGGGGCAGAGAGGCGGGCAGAGGATCTGAAGCAGGCTCCAGGCTCTGAGCCGACAACGGAAAGCCTGCTGTGGGGCTCGAACTCGTGAACCACAAGATCATGACCTGAGCCGAAGTCGGACGCTCAACCGACTGAGCCTCCCAGGTGCCCCTGTTATCACAATTTTTAGTCAAAATTAAAAAAAAAAATCTGTAGACTTGGTTCCATACCGTCTGTTTGTTTTCCCCTTCCTCCTCTGTCTCCTATTTCTTTCCTCCTCAATTTCAGAGGGATGTTCTGCTAATCAAATTTGTCTGCCTTCAAAAGTATTAATGAGCCCTCAAAGAAAAATTCTTTCCCTTAGAAAACTAGAGGCAATGTGCCAATGTGTTGTCTCACTGATAATGTGGCGGCAAAGTGTGTGTGTGCGTGCGTGTGTGTTGGGAGAATTTGCTGGTACAATGGCATAAACGCTAAGCCCTAAAATTAACAGGCGATTCTGTGCGAATCTTCACAATCAACCTAATTTCAAATAAATAGCACATAAAATTGCCATCACTCATAAAAATCTATGGCAATAAAAAACTGCCTAAGTGTGCCGTATTAACTAAGCAAATGTGATTAACAAAAAATTAGAATAAAGTAAGCATTAGAGTTAAATATTTATATGGAATTTCCATAATGGAAGGCGCTAAATCACTGCGAATTCACTCTCACAACATCTTTTCCAGATTATTAAGCAATGCATATTGTGTTTACCAACGATCCATTTATACGGTGACGGTGACATTTTCTGAATCCGAGCCTGGGGGGCCGTGGTTGAAGAAGTGTGGGCATACTTGTTGGGACAATGGGATAGAGTATTTGAAATTCATGCCCTATTAGATCATCTGGTTGGCTGCATTCAAGCTGCTGCCCAGCCCTTTCCTTCCCTTAAAAGAAGGGTTCGCATCATGGAGAATTGTGGCTCTAAAACTTTCACAGATGGGCTTCCTTTTCTGACTCTAGGGTAAGTGTGCAGTTCCCCATTGTGCCCAATAAGAAGGAGTTATCTGCCCCTGCCCAGCTTGGGGGTCCCACACCCGGGAGGAAGGAACACTCACTCTTTTCTATTCCAGATTGGATGGGGTCAAGGAGCCTCCCAATTTTAAGCTTCTGAGCGACTGAATTTAATTTAGCATCTTGGGCTATCACTTTCCGGCCTGTGTCACCTGCCCTGAGAGGAAGACGTTAAGCATCCTGCTGAGTTCCTCAAATTAGCTGTCAGCATGAGAGGCAGCGCTAAATGGGAAGCCTTACAGATCTGGAGCCTTCGGGAAGCCCCCGGGGTCAGGTTATTTTCAGCCTGACAGACGGAGGCACGGACACTGGATTCACAGATGGACAGTCTGCCGGAATCAAAGGCAGCTCGGCCGGAGACGAAGGGCGGTGATTCAGCAGGCAGACCCACGCGGGGCACACAGGCAAGGCTCGGCGGGAGGCCACTGGGCTTCTGGACCTGCCCTTCCGAAATCAGTTATAAGAGAGAAAACCTTGATTCTGTGCTCTAGTGTAAAAGCAGAGGTAGAGTTTTTTTTCTAGGAAAACTTAAAAAAAATTTTTTAATTTATATATTTAGAGGGTGGAGGGAAGGGGCAAAGACAGACAGAATCGCATGCAGGCTCCACGATGACAGCACAGAGCCTGAGGCGGGGCTCGATCTCATGAACCGTGAGATCATGACCTGAGCCGAAATCAAGACTTAACCGACTGAGCCACCCAGGTGCCCCAAGGAGAAAAACTCTTTAATAATACACAGCTGAAAATCTAGATCTGGGACTTCTCTTCTCTGCAGGATGTTTAGTCTGGACACGCCTTGGGACAAGGACTTCACGGTTTAAATGTCTGAAATAACAATCACTATTAATATTTTTCCAATGTCATTATGACAAATATAGTCACAGGAACTGTTTACAGTAGTTACATTCTCGAGTGATTTTACTGGTCTTGAGAGCACAAGTACCCTTCTGCTGGAAGTCAGTAGGAAAAACGGATTTATAGAGCCCAAAGGCGTTTTGCTGAAAATTCTGTGAGAAGGTTATTATTCTGTTAACTGGTGGAGATTTCCACGGAAGTCTATATTCTCGGAAGTCACACCTCCAGCTATAGGAAGCATCTGGAATACAGCTTAGAATTCGGTAGTAAAAAAAAAAAAAAAAAAGATTTCTCTAGCCAAAAGGGATGTTGGAAAGCTCATCGTGCACATAATTTTGGAAGAGCCGTGTCCTCTCCTTTTGTCCAGGATCTAAAGCAACGTTAGACATCCCGGCCCACAGGACATGGGAGACAGCACAGCACATGTAGGGCTGGGACAGGGGGCATGGAGTGGCCGCTCCTTCAAGACTGTCTCCTTCCTTAGCCCCTTCTTTCTTGCCTGTTTGCCCATGAGGTGACGGTGACCCCGAGGACCATCTGGGCCCTCTGGTCTGCTCAGGCCATGCAGTCTTCTGGGAAAACCCATCCATTCATGGCTCGAGCCACCCTTGCCCATGTTATCAGATCTGTACCTCCTGCCGTGATGTCACCTGGACAGCCTCACCTGGTGTTCCACAGGTCAATCAAACTCACCGCATCCCCAAATCCAAATCATCCCCCTTGGGGTCGGCACACCATTCGCACACAGCTCCTACCGGAGACCTGAGAATCAATCACACACCTTTGGCCAACTTCTCCACACCTATTGCCATTACTTGAGTTAAGGCTCTCTTCTCTTTGAGCCCAGATAATTGTAATGGCTGTCCAAGTGGTTTCCCCGCCCCCATTTTTGTCCTCCTCCAGATCCATGGCAGAGAGGCCACTGCTGGCCCATAGGTGCCTTTGTACAAATTAGAAAAAGACATTCCTTCTGCCAGATGCTTTACTTCTCTAGAACAATACCCTTTACTGCCATCTGCCGGGAATGCTCGTAATACACACACAAATCTTTGAGATCTGTGATGCGAACGATACTCCCTTCGATGCGTGCCCTTGCACAGTGTACAACCTGCACAACCGTACGTGTGGCCCTGGCTGCCAAAGGGATCTTTTCAAAACATAAATATTATAAATGAAAATCATTAGATAAAAAAGTGTTTGTGTTAACTGGGTAGTCCCAATTGTCTGAAATGATGTCAACGAAGGTCTTCTATGTGGCACAATGACTTAAGTCACCCTGAGATTCAAGCTTTTTAAAAAACCTATTTATCCTTTCAATTAAAAAATGTTGCAGAACATTTTCTCACCATAAAAACGATTTCAATTCTTCATTTTCAACATCTTACATTTACATTGTATCTACTGGTGGTAAAAACAAAATTATTTCCCAGAATTTCGGGCTTGCTTTTTTAGTCCATTTTCCCTCGCTAACATTGGAGACGTGCACTGGTTCAACGTTTTACAGATCGACAAAGTAAAGTATGAATGCGCTGTCCGTTCTGGGAGGCTTGGGACGTCTCAGGTGGAAAGGACGTTCTAGATGAACGGTCCAGCATGTGCCAGATTGTGTCACCTCCTCCTTTTTTGGGGATAGACACACCTCATGGCTCTAGCATCGGGGTGATGTGTGAACCCAGGCCCAGCCAGGAGGCCAGTCTGGAGAAATCAGGCAGGCAGACTGCTCTCTCTCACCCAGAGTAGCTGAAAATTTGTGCAACTTTCTTTTTCGGCTAAGTAAGCCCCCCATCCCCAAGCCTTCTCTTACTGGCCCTTCATGTGGCCCTAGGTTCCCTTTCTGAGGCACTGAGTGGGAGGGAGGATCGTCAGAGACCCCAGTCATGAATCTGAAGGGAGTGGTAAGCTGGCCACGGGAAATCGCCGACCCAGGCCTGGTCGACCCTGTCCTGGCCCACTGCCAGGACATCAGCGGGCAAATTCCAGGTCACTGCTATTGACATCAGGGCAGGAGGTAAGAGCGGAACAGTGCAACTTAAAAGCTGCCTTAGGAGGTTCAGCTTGGAGAGTCGGCGAAGGGGATGCTCTACGTGGAGGAGGAGGGTGTCTGCCAGAGGCCGATGGGACGCTGTGGTGTGCTCATCTGTCCCCGGCAGCCCCTCTCCTTCTGGGAGCCTGGGGAGGGAGCTTCCCCCCTGACCAGAGCCTCCAGCCAGCTCTGGGGTCCCCGGGGGCCCCATCTCCCCGATGAGCTCCTTGTCTCCGGCCTCTCCCCTTCTGCCAGGGGAATCCCTCTGGTAGGCTGGTGAGGCCTGTGGGCCCCTTCTCAGAATAATGGCGGCTCTTCCTTTCATTGTGGTAAAACAGGCGTGGCATGAAATTGACCATTCTGACCATTTCCAGGCGAATAACTCAGTGGCATTCAGTAATTCACAATATTGGGCCACCATCACCGCCATCCACCTCCTGCCCTTCATCTTCCTTAAACCGGAAGCTCCATGCCCATCAAACTCTAAGGCCCATCCCACCCCGGCCCCCCTCGGCCCCTACAGCTGCCGCTCTCCCCTCTGTCTCTTTTTAAATTTTTTTTTTTCAACGTTTATTTATTTTTGGGACAGAGAGAGACAGAGCATGAACGGGGGAGGGGCAGAGAGAGAGGGAGACACAGAATCGGAAACAGGCTCCAGGCTCCGAGCCATCGGCCCAGAGCCTGACGCGGGGCTCGAACTCACGGACCGCGAGATCGTGACCTGGCTGAAGTCGGACGCTTAACCGACTGCGCCACCCAGGCGCCCCATCCTTCTGTCTCTTTGCCCTTGACTACTCTGCTGGCTTATTTCCATCTCCTTTTGCACAAAGTCTTCAAGCCTCATCCATGCTGTAGCACGCGTCAGAATTTCATTCCTTAAAAAAAAATTCTTTTCAAGGTTTATTTAGTTTTTGAGAGAGAGAGAGAGAGAGAGAGAGAGAGAGAGACAGTGGGGGAGGTGCCGAGAGAGAGAGGGAGACACAGAATCGGAAGCAGGCTGTGCGCTGTCGGCCCAGAGCTTGACGCGGGGCTCAAACCCACGAACCGCGAGATCGTGCCCTGAGCCGTAGCTGGACGCTTAACCGACGGAGCCGCCCGGGTGCCTCAGACTTTCATTCCTTTTTATGGCTGAATGATATTCCACTGCGTGGACCCACATCTTGTTTATCCACGCATCTGGTGACACTCGAGTTGTTTCCATTTTTTGGCTATTGTGGTAATGCCGCATGAATGTTTGTGTATAAATATGTGTTTAAGTCTCTAATTTCAATTCTTTTGGGCATATACCTAGAAGTGGAATTGCTGGGTCGTAAGATAATTCCATGACTCTTTAGCTTCTGTTTTTAATAAGCATTTTCTTTTAATTGCAATATAGTTAACATACAGTGTGATGTCAGTTTCAGATGTATAATACAGCGGTTCAACAAATCCATATATCATTCAGGCTCATCACAACAAGTGCACTCCTTAATCCCCAGCATATATATTACCCTCCCCACCCCCTCCCCTCTGGCAACCATCAGTATGTTCTCTATAATTAAGAGTCTTTCTTGGCTCGTCTCTCTCTTTTTGCTCATTTGTCTTGTTTCTTAAATTCCACATATGAGTGAAATAATATTGTATTTGTCTTTCTCTGGATGACTTATTTCACTTAGCATAATACTCTCTTGATCCATCCATGTTGTTACACATGGCAAGATGTCATTCTTTTTTATGGCTGCGTAATATTCCACTCTGCGTGTGTGTGTGTGTGTGTGTGTGTGTGTGTGTGTATCTCACCTCTTCTTTATCCATTCATCTATGGATGGACACTTGGGCTGTTTCCGTACATTGGCTATTGTAAATCATGCTGCAATAAACATAGGGGTGCATGCGTCCCTTTTAATTAGCGATTTTATACTTTTTAGATTGTAGAGTCATTCTATTTTTAACTTTTTGAGGAATCTCCATACTGTCTTCCACAGTGGCCGCACCAGTTTGACTCCTGCCAATAGTGCAAGAAAGTGGTCCAGCTCATTCTTTTGCGTTCTTCTTCTCTCCTTTCTACTGAAAGCTGTCCAGTTTTCCCAACACCATTTGTTGAAGGGACTGTGTTTTTCGCATTGGATCGTTTCCTGCTTTGTCAAAAATTAATCGACCATATAATTGTGGGTTCATTTCTGGGTTTTCCGTTCTGTTCTCTTGATCTATGTGTCTGTGTTTGTGCCAGTACCATACTGTCTTGATGATTACAGCTTTGCAAGACAGCTTGAAGTCTGGGATTGTGCTGCCTCCAGTTTTGTTCTTCTTTTCCAGGATTGCTTTGGCTATTCGGGGTCTTTTGGGGTTCCATAAAAATTTTAGGATTGTTTGTTCCGGTTCTGTGAAAAATGCTGTCGGTGTTTTGATGAGGATCACATTACACGTGCAGACTGCTTTGGGTAGTATAGACATTTTAACAATGTTTGTTCTTCAGATCCATGAGCATGGGATATCTTTCCATTTCTTTGTGTCTTCCTCAATTTCTTTCATCAATGTTTTAGTTTTCAGAGTACAGGACTTAACCTCTTTGGTTAAGTTTATTCCTAGGTATCTGGTTCTCCTTGGTGCAAGTATAAATGGGATTGTTTCTCAATTTCTCTTTCTGCTGCTTCATTTTTAGTGTAAAGAAATTCAACAGATTTCTGTACATTGATTTTGTATCCTGTGACTTTGCTGAATTCAGTGTATCAGTTTCAATACTTTTTTGGTGGAGTCTTTTAAGGTTTTCTATATAGAGTGTCATGTTCTCTGCTAAGAGTGAAAGTTTTACTTCTTCCTTTCCAATCTGAATGCCTTTTATTTCTTTTTTGTCGTCAGATTGCTAGGGCTAGGACTTCTAGTACTGTGTTCAATGAAAGTGGTGACAGTGGATGTCCTTGTCCTGTTCCTGACCTTAGGGGAAAAGCTTTCAGTTTTTTCCCCTTTGAGGATGATGATGGTTGTGGGCTTTTCATACAAGGCTTTTCTTATGTTGAGGTATGTTCCCCCTAAACCCTCTTCTTTTGTGGTTTTCATCATGAGTGCATGTTGTACTTTGTCAAATGCTTTTTGTGCATCTATGGAAATGACCATACGGTTTTTATCCTTTCTCTCATTGATGACATGTATCACATACACTGATTTGCAAATATTGAACCACCCTTGCATCCTGGAGATAAATCCCACTTGATCATGGTCTATGATTTTTTTTTTTTTAATTTTTCAACGTTTTTTATTTATTTTTGGGACAGAGAGAGACAGAGCATGAACGGGGGAGGGGCAGAGAGAGAGGGAGACACAGAACCGGAAACAGGCTCCAGGCTCTGAGCCATCAGCCCAGAGCCCGACGCGGGGCTCGAACTCACGGACCGCGAGATCGTGACCTGGCTGAAGTCGGACGCTTAACCGACTGCGCCACCCAGGCGCCCCTATGATTTTTTTAATGTATTGTTGGATTTGGTATTTTGAGGAGGATTTTTGCATCCATGTTCACCAGGGATATTGGCCTGTCGTTCTCTCTCTCTGGCTCTCTCTCTTTTGTGGTGTCTTTATCTGGTTTTGGTGTCAGGGTAATGCTGGCTTCATAGAATGAATTTGGAAGTTTTCTTCCCTCTTATATTTTCTGGAATAGTGTGAAAAGAATAGGCATTAACTCTTCCTTGAATGTTTGATAGAATTCGCTCGTGAAGATGTCTGGTCCTGAACTTTTGTTTGTTGGGAGGTTTGTTTTTTTTTTTTCTAACTGATTCAATTGCATTGCTGGTTATCCGTCTGTTCAAATTTTCTATTTTTTCCTGCTTCGGTTTTGGTAGTTTATAGGTTTCTAGGAATTTATCCATTTCTTCCAGGTTGTCCAATTCATTGGCATATAGCTTTTCATAGTATTCTCTTATAACTGTTTATATTTCTGTAGTGTTGGTTGCTAGTTTTCCTCTCACGGGTGATTTTGTTTGAGTCCTTTCTCTTTCCTTTCTGGGAAATCTGACTCCCTAGTTTATTAACGCTGTTGATCTTTTCAAAGAACCAGTTCCTTATTTCATGGATCTGTTTTACTATGTTTGTTTGCTTTTTGTTCTTGTGTGTTTTTTTTGTTTCTTTGTTTTTTTTTTGTTTTTTTTGTTTTTTTAGTTTCTCTATCATTCGCTTCTGCTCTAATCTTTATTATTTCCTCCCTTCTGCTGGTTTGTTTGTTCTTTTTCTAGTTCCTTTAGGTGTAAGGTTAAGTTGTTTATTTGAGATTTTTCTTGCTTATTAAGGAGGCCTGTGTTGCTATAAACTCTCCTCTTAGAATTTCTTATGCTGCATCCCAAAGACTTTGGACCACTGTGTTTTCATGTACTTTGAAAAAATTTCTTCTTTGATTTCCTGGTTCACGTCCTTGTTTAACTTTTTGAGGAATTCCAAACTGTGTTCCACAACAACTACACCAATTCATATTCCTACCAGCAATGCACGAGGGTTCCAATTCTTTACATCCTCAACAATAATTGTAATTTTTTTTTTTTTTACTAGCCACTCTAATGAGTGTCAGGATAAAGTTTTAAATGCATAAAATACAATACAAAGGATGACAGAGAAAACCAATTACACTGAAATGTAATTTTCCAAGTATTAAAAAATCTGGGGGGCGCCTGGGTGGCTCAGTCCGTTAAGCCTCTGACTTCGGCTCAGGTCACGATCTCGCGGTCTGTGAGTTCGAGCTCCGCATCGGGCTCTGTGCTGACAGCTCAGAGCCTGGAGCCTGCTTCGGATTCTGTGTCTCCCTCTCTCTCTGCCCCTCTGCCTCTCATTCTCTCTCTCTCTCTGTCTCTCAAAAATAAATAAACATTAAAAAAATTTTTTTAAATAAAAAAAATCTGGGATATAATAGTCTGTGTGCTTGTTTTAAAAATATATATAATTTATTGTCAAATTAGCGTGTACATTGTGCTCTTGGTCTTGGGGATGGAGTCCCGTGATTCATTGCTTCCATACAACACCCAGTGCTCATCCCAACAAGTGCCCTCCTCAATACCCACGTGGGCTTCTTTATTAACGCGTTAAATAACAAGATCTAGTCTATTAACTACTGTGATTCTGAAGTAATGATAAGTACAAATGATATTTCTATACATCTGTAACAAGGGGAAGCTAATAAGAAGTGATTTCAGTCGGTCAAAAAGTCCCAGGTGTCACTGACACGCTACTGTGGTTTCTTGCCCACGACAAATAGAGGAAGGAAATGCTGAGGTTCAGGTATGGCTCGGGAAGTTGAAGACAGAATCTGAGGACCCCAGGCTCAAGCTTATTCCGTGTCGCACCCCCTCCCACCTGCCGCACCACCAGCTATCGACTTCTCTCTTCCCTTCTTTTGAGCCAAACTCCCTAAAATAGTCCCCACCCACTTGGTCTCCTGGCCACAGCTCCAACTCCCCAGCCCACTGCAGTTTGGCTTTGACCACCCAGCCCGTTCTCACCGGGGTCACCATGACCTTGAGATGGCTAGATCTGTTGCCCCCGTCTGGTTTTATTGGCGTCACCTTTGAGGGTTAGTTACTCTCCCTTGGTTTCCCCGGCACCGACTCTCCCGTGAGCCTTTCCTCCCTCCTCTCTGCTGTCCTCCTCGGTCTCCCTCGCCATGCCTTCCCCCTACTTGGCTCAGAAACCCACACATGCAGATGTTGCCAGGGCCGGTCCTGGGCTCCCCAGTCTTGTCGTCGTCACACTCTTCTCTGGGTGACCTCACTCACTCTCCCGGCCTTTATTGCAGTCTCCCCACAGTGCCCGTGTCTGCACCTCCAGCTTCCAGCTCCCTGATGGCTCTAGACATGTCTATAAGGCTTCACTCAATAACAACAATAGCCCTATGGGTGGGTTGCTACCATGAGTCCCAAGCGGTGCTATGTGCCTTTCATGCATTATCAGCTAAGTGCCTTTCATGCATTATCTTATGTAATTCTCACCATGACACTATGAGGGTAAAGCGACACACTCACAGTCCTTAGCTGATAGGTGGCAGAGCCAGAATCTGTCCTCCAGGACACCTTGCAGAGACCGGAGCCCTACGGGTCCCCCTGAGCCCCTCGCCCCGCCCCGTTTCTCCCCCACTATTGCCTGCTTCAGCTACGGGCCCCATTCTCATTCGCCAGCTACTTTCCTCTTCTGTTTCTCTTGGTCAGGCTCCATATGTAAATTCTCCAATTCTCCCCTTGGAGTGCAGTCCCCATGCCCATTCCTCAACCCATGGCAGCGTGGCTGGAAAGAAAGTAGCCCCCCAAGGCTGAAAGACTTGTGCCTTCCTTGACACCCCTTTCCCCATCTAATCATCATTGAGTAGAGCTGACTCTACCCCCCTCCGCCGATAACCTCCCCAATTTGTCCATTCCTTCTCATCACCCCCTCTGGACAGCCCTGTCCTGGCCACTGTCAATTCTCAGAAGTGACACAAAAACAGCCCCCAGTGGTTTCCTGGACTCTGATCTTGCTTCCTGCCACTTCCCAAAGCCCAAGTGATGTCCCCCAAATGCCACCTCCTCCCTTCTAGGCCTCCCCCCAACGGGTGTGTGTACCTGTGTGTGCACAGCGTATACATTTTCATCATGGCCCTCAAGGACCTGCCTGCCCACTGCGATCTCATCTCTCACCCCTTCCCTTTTCCCAGCTCTGCTCTGGGCACGAACTTCCTCCAGGCTCCAGTTGGGGACACACGCTGTGGGCCTTCACCCTTGTTCCTACCCCGCCTGAAACTCTCCCCCTAGCTCAACACCCCCATCAGAATCTACTCAATTCCTACTAATTCCCCACTCTGGTTGCCATCAAAACCATTTGAGGGAGGGGCACCTGGGTGGTTCAGTCGGGTAAGCGTCCAACTCTTGATTTCGGCTCAGGTCATGACCTCCTGGTTTGTGGGTTTGAGCCCTATGTCGGACTCTGTGCTGACAGTGTGGAGACTGCTTGGGATTCTCTCTCTCCCTCTCCCTCTGCACCTCCCCTGCACACACACACGCACACACACACTCTCTCTCTCTCTCTCTCTCTCTCTCTCTCAAAATAAATAAATAAAAAAAAACCCTCCTGATGTCCCAAACATAGCCCCAGAATCTCTGGGGGTGAGCCCAGTCATCAGGATTTTAAATCAATCAGCTTAAGAAAAACCAAGGTTGCACACCTGGTTTAGGTCCTAACAACTCTTACTTTACAATAGGCAGCCCCCGGCACCCCACCCCTACAGACCCTCCCCAAGCTCCTGTGACTTTCCTGCCCAACATGCATGCCCATCTTGCTGTGTTGTGCTTAATGCTTGTCCGCTCTGCTGGTATGCAAGCCCAGCCTTCGGAGGGGGGGCCACGCATGTCTGCCCTCCTCCGCATCTTCAAGGCCTGACCCAAGGAAGAAACTCAGTCAAGATCTGCGTCATGAGTGTTGAAGGTCATTTCCAGGATGACAGGAGGCTCTCATGCTTTGAATCTTTTTTCCTGAGCAAAATCAATTGGTGTCCACCTCCCACCCCCAAAGTAACAAAAACTGCCCTTTTACTTTCTCAACAATGGCCTGCAATTCTACCAATAGTGATTCATTCCTTTGGCTTAAAACTTCTTGTCTCAGTAAAATGCAAGCACAGCCCGAAAATACAACACTTTAACAGAGTTAGCCATTATACTTTGCCCTGGGTGATTTCATCAGCTCTTAACAGACGGGAGAGCAGAAGAATTACCATTTATTGAGTGTATCCTATAAACCAGGCATTATCCACGGGCTAGCTCATGTATGGAGTTGAACGAGTTAGTTCTGGAAGCACTGGAAACTCAGAGAGGTTCAGGAATCAGCCCAAGGTAACAGAGCTGGTGAACGGATGCACCAGATTTAAACTGACAGGAAGAGAAGGAAGGGACACAGAGAACACAGGCCTGGGCTTCAGAGGACCAATGTCGCCTCCTCCACTTGACCTGGGTGCTGAGACTGGCCCCGGGGGGGAAGGAGTCATATTGGCAATGGCATCCTTCCAGGTACTCATCCTCTCTTCTTCGTCTTTTTAAAAAAAATTTATCATTTTTTTGAGAAAGAAAGAGAGAGGGAGGGGCAGGAAGAGAGGGAGAGAGAGGATCCCAAGTGACTGTCAGCACGAACCCGATGTGGGGCTTGAACTCATGAACCGTGAGATCGTGACCTGAGCTGACATCAAGAGTCGGACGCTTAACCCACTGAGCCACCCAGGCGCCCCGGTCATTTCATGCACCCCCTTCTATTTCATGTCCAAGCCACTGGCAAACCCTGTTGGCTTTTGGGTACTCTGACCACGTCTCTACACCTCCTCTGCACTTTGCCTGCTTCCGCCCTAGCAGCCCCGCCCCCCAAGGTCAGATCACTTCTGCTTCTGCTCAAAACCCCTCAGAACTCCCACTGCAAGCTCTTAGCTCCCACCAGCCTCACTTCTCAAGCCTCACTTACAGTCCAACCCCTCCCGGGGCCCCAACCCCCTGGCCCACTGCTGCTCCTCCAACACACTGCTCCTGCCGTCCCCCTGCCCGGAGCACCAGCCCGCAGACATGCGCGTGCCCGCTCCCTGCCTCCCCCTCAGTGGGACCTCCAGACCAGCACTATTCACAACCCCCCTCACCTCCCCATTCCTGGAACACTCTATCTCTTTCCTGGCTTTATTTGTCCCCTAGCACTTATCACCATCTGAGAACCACACACCCTTCACTTCTATGTGTTTGCCATTTCTCGTCCCCAGAATGCACCTGCTCGAGGGCAGGGATTCCTGGATTCTGTCTTGGTCTCAGTGCTATAGCAGCCTCAGCGTCGAGAACACCTGGCATATGGTAAGTGTTCAATGAAAGTTTGTCGAGCGAAGGGAGGATTGTGAGTAATCAACTTGAGAAATAAGGCGATGTTCTACCTCGGGGGATACTACAAATCTCTGAAGATGTTTTGGCTGACATTCCAGAAGGTGATGTTCAGGCTTTAGTATGCATTGCTTTGGGGTCTGGTGGCTCTAATCCAAGATAAATTAAAAACCCTATCAGTGATCCAGTTCTACCCCCAGGGAATAGTCTAAGGACTTACTGTGTACATTGACATGTAGACGCTTAATAAATATTTGTTAAACGAATGAATGGGAAAATATAAGATTTGATTGGAGCCAAAGACTAACAGAGACGCCCGTGATGCAAAGGGCCACATTTTGCTCTGTTATGCACAAAGTTCAGACCTTCACCAAGTAGAGGCATAGGATGTACTTCCTTTGGTTACACAAACATTACAATGGGGCAATGTAGTATAGCAGAAAGTATGTGGCTTAGGGTTGAGGGACCTCAGGGAACCCCAGCTCCCTTCTCGGAGGCTGTGGGATCTCTGGTTACTCAGTGCCTTCCAGCCTCACCGGGTGATACGGACCTAACAGGTAGTTTTATTTTTATTTTTTTAATGTTTTTTCCCCCTCTGATGGAGTTTTTAATTTTTTTATTGTTTTATACTTATATTTATTTATTCATTTAATATAATTTATTGTCAAATTCGTTTCCATACAACACCCAGTGCTCATCCCAACAGGGGCCCTCCTCAGTGCCCATCACCCACTTTCCCCTCTCCCCCAGCCCCCATCAACCTCCAGTTTGCTCTGTGTATTTAAGTGTCTCTTATGGTTTGCTTCCCTCCCTCTCTGTAACTATTTTTTTCCCTTTCCCTTCTCCCATGGTCTTCTGTTAGGTTTCTCAAGATCCATATGTGAGTGAAAACATATGACATCTGTCCTCTAACTGACTTATTTCACTCAGCATAATTCCCTCCAGTTCCATCCACATTGCTGCAAATGGCCAGATTTCATTCTTTCTCATTGCCAAGTAGTATTCCATTGTATATATAAACCACATCTTCTTTATCCATTCGTCAGTTGATGGACATTTAGGCTCTTTCCATAGTTTGGCTATTGTTGAAAGTGCTGCTGTAAACATTGGGGTACAAGTGCCCCCATGCATCAGCACTCCTGTATCCCTTGGGTAAATTCCTAGCAGTGCTATTGTTGGGTCATAGGGTAGATCTATTTTTAATTTTTTGAGGAAACTCCACACTGTTTTCCAGAGCGGCTGCACCAGTTTGCGTTCCCACCAACAGTGCAGGAAGATTCTCGTTTCTCCACATCCTCTCCAGGATCTATAGTTTCCTGATTTGTTCATTTTAGCCACTCTGACTGGCGTGAGGTGATATCTGAGTGTGGTTTTGATTTGTATTTCCCTGATGAGGAGCGACATTGAGCATCTTTTCATGTGCCTGTTGGCCATCCGGATGTCTTCTTTGGAGAAGTGTCTATTCATGTCTTCTGCCCATTTCTTCACTGGATTGTTTGTTTTTCGGGTGTGGAGTTTGGTGAGCTGTTTATAGATTTTGGATACTAGCCCTTTGTCTGATATGTCATTTGCAAATATCTTTTCCCATTCTGTTGGTTGCCTTTTAGTTTTGATTGTTTCCTTGGCAGTGCAGAAGCTTTTGATCTTCATGAGGTCCCAATAGTTCATTTTTGCTTTTAATTCCCTTGCCTTTGGAGATGTGTCGAGTAAGAAATTGTTTCGGCTGAGATCAGAGAGATTTTTTTCCTGCTTTCTCCTCTAGGATTTTGATGGTTTCCTGTCTCACATTCAGGTCTTTCACCCATTTTGAGTTTATTTTTGTGAATGGTGTAGGAAGTGGTCTAGTTTCAACCTTCTGCATGTTGCTGCCCAGTTCTCCCAGCACCATTTGTTAAAGAGACTGTCTTTTTTTCACTGGATACTCTTTCCTGCTTTGTCAAAGATTAGTTGGCCACACATTTGTGGGTCCAATTCTGGGTTTTCTACTCTATTCCATTGGTCTATGTGTCTGTTTTTGTGCCAGTACCATGCTGTCTTGACGAATACAGCTTTGTAGTAGAGGCTAAAGTCTGGGATTGTGATGCCTCCTGCTTTGGTCTTCTTCTTCAATATTACTTTGTCTATTCGGGGTCTTTTTTGGTTCCATACAAATTTTAGGACTGCTTGTTCTAGCTTTGAGAAGAATGCTGGTGCAATTTTGATTGGGATTGCATCGAATGTGTAGATAGCTTTGGGTAGTATTGACATTTTGACAATATTTATTCTTCCAATCCATGAGCATGGAATGTTTTTCCATTTCTTTGTGCCTTCTTCAATTTCCTCCATAAGCTTTCTATAGTTTTCAGCATACAGATCTTACACATCTTTGGTTAAGTTTATTCCTAGGTATTTTATGATTCTTGGTGTGATTGTAAAAGGGATCGATTTCTTGAATTCTCTTTCTTTTGCTTCCTTATTGGTGTATAAAAATGCAGCTGATTTTTGTACAGTGATTTTGTATCCTGTGACTTTGCTGAATTCATGTATCAGTTCTAGCAGACTTTTGGTGGAGTCTGTCGGGTTTTCCATGTAGAGTATGATGTTGTCTGCGAAAGTGAAAGTTTGACTTCTTCTTTGCCAATTTTGACGCCTTTGATTTCTTTTTGTTGTCTGATTGCTGATCAGTACTACGTTAAATGACACTATGTTAAACGACAACAATGAGAGTGGACATCCCTGTCGTGTTCCTGATCTCAGGGGGAAAGCTCTCAGTTTTTCCCCATCCTAACAGGTAGTTTTAAAGGTTCATTTGCCTCTCCCTCCCTGAGCCAGCAGATTTTTCCATCAGATTCCTGGGTCCCATTCCAAACCCGGTGAATCAGACCACACCATGTGTATGTGGGGGGCTGGGGGATGCAGCCAGGATCCTGTATTTTAAAGCATTCCCCAAGTCTTTAGGCTGCTGCTACAAGACTAGCCACAGTATCGCTCCTCTGAGTGGTCCCAAGACCAGCATCAGAATCAACTGGGAGCCCATTAGAAAGGTCGAGTCTTGGGGCGCCTGGGTGGCTCAGTCGCTTAAATATCCGACTTTGGCTCAGGTCATGATCTTGTGGTTCATGGGTTTGGGGCCCGCACTGGGCTCTGTGCTGACAGCTCAGAGCCTGAACCCTGCTTTGGATTCTGTTCTGTGTCTCCCTCTCTCTCTCTGCCCCTTCCCTGCTCACACTGTCTCTCAAAAATAAACATTAAAAAGAAAGAAAGAAAGAAAGAAAGAAAGAAAGAAAGAAAGAAAGAAAAAGAAAAAAAGAAAGAAAGGCCAAGTCTCAGGCCCCACGTGGGACCTTGTCAACAAGATCCCGGGAGTGGCTGGCACTTTAAAAACACTGCTTTCTCATGCTGGACTGAACCAACTTTAGAGCCCTCCTAAAAGGTGCCCATGAAGAACTTTTGGCTCAGAGACAAGCCTTTCATTTCCCGATAAGGAACAGGCTTAAGATGCTGAGGTCTGCCTGAGGGACAGGAGCCCCAGGGATGAAGGTATCCACTGGTGGACCAAGGTAAGCCTTTCATTGTGACGGATGGGGGACCAAGAGGGCAGAACAGGACTGAGCATCTAAGAGGGAGGAAGACATTGCCCCTGAGGGAGAAGGAGGAGGGGGAAAAGGGACCTGGGGATAGAAGCTGGGTCTAGCCCTGCCACACCCCCGTGGGTTTTCATACTGTGGCCGCAGGCGGCTCGGTTTCTCAGAGAGACAGTTTGGGGAGGTTTGCTTTATAGGGGGCTTCCCAAAAATTTAAACCTGGCACCCCGGGCAAAGTCAGAGACATTGTTGCTCGTGGCTGAAATGACCCCTTAAGGAGCTACTCGCACTTACTTATACATATTTTTATTCTTATATATTTTATCTTAAAATATTTTATATATTTATATATATTTTAAAAGCATCCTGGAAATTTTGAAGTATGGTGTCTGTTTTACTCTGACAGAAGAGAACAAGAAGAAGAAAGCTAGGGGCGCCTGGGTGGCGCAGTCGGTTCAGCGTCCGACTTCAGCCAGGTCACGATCTCGCGGTCCGTGAGTTCGAGCCCCGCGTCAGGCTCTGGGCTGATGGCTCAGAGCCTGGAGCCTGTTTCCGATTCTGTGTCTCCCTCTCTCTCTGCCCCTCCCCCGTTCATGCTCTGTCTCTCTCTGTCCCAAAAATAAATAAACGTTGAAAAAAAAAATTAAAAAAAAAAAAAAAGAAGAAAGCTAAACAGAAAGCTATTCAAATAGATAAAGACCACCCACAGCAAAAATCTCGTTCTGTAATAAAAAAACATAATGTTAACAACCAACATGGGCAACTATTCCTCGTGTACCCATTGTATACAAAAGAGGGCGCAACTGGGACATGATGGGCTTCATGGAACCAACTGGAGATGGTTCTGATGCTGGGCCAACACTATTCATGGACACTGAGCCCTGGTTCCAATACACCAGGAAACCCAATGCTCAGTGAGGACCTCAGAGTAAAGACCAGACCCCCTGTTACAAAATGAATAGCCCCCCGGCAGCCCCCAATCCTCCCGGTAGATTCTCTTCTGTGGGAACCTGGATTTTTACCTCCTGGGTTTGCCTAAAGCAAGACACACATTTTTCGGGGCTGGTCTAGAAAAGCCACTGCATTGTGGGTTCTCTTCTTTCCATGTTGATCATCTGCCATTTATGCCCTCTTCCCTCCCCTAAAGCCTGCAGAACGAATCTGAGCCGAGCAGGCAAGCTGAAACCCTGTTACCAACCCCCCAGTACCCTGGAGCCAGCCACAGAGGGAAGCTGTCCTCTTTGTCCCTGGGTGGCAGGGACAGAGGGGAGGGTGGGGATCCGGGAGTGGGTGACCTGTCCCGCGTGTTCACATTACCTGCCAGGTACTCGATGACGGCCGCCATGTAGACGGGAGCCCCCACGCTGATCCGGTACTTGAACGTCCCTTTCTTCAGGTAACGCATCAGCCTCCCCACGGGGAAGATGACACCGGCCCTGGCTGAACGGGACAGCTTGGACATTTTCTTCTTCCCGCTCCGGCCCGACATCTTGCCTCAGTTTCCCTCTCAGCTTGCTGACACGGCGTTCTTCCGGCACTACCACGATGCTGAAAAGGAAAGAAGGCAGGGTGAGGAAGGATGGTCGGCAAACACCTTGGGGACAGTGATGTGACACTAGGGCACCGTGTGACACATCAAGTAGCCCTGGGGAGGTGGCTGAGACCTGGCTGCCGCTTCAGGCCACGAGATGGGCAGGGGGACTTCGCAGGGCATCGGCAGCCCCTCCCCAAACACCTCCCCACGCGTCAAGCCAGCCCAATCTTTTTTTTTTATTTTTTATTTTTTTTATTTAAAAAAAAATTTTTTTTTCAATGTTTATTTATTTTTGGGACAGAGAGAGACAGAGCATGAACGGGGGAGGGGCAGAGAGAGAGGGAGACACAGAATCGGAAACAGGCTCCAGGCTCCGAGCCATCAGCCCAGAGCCTGACGCGGGGCTCGAACTCACGGACCGCGAGATCATGACCTGGCTGAAGTCGGACGCTTAACCGACTGCGCCACCCAGGCGCCCCAAGCCAGCCCAATCTTTTTTTAAAAAAAATTTTTTTTTTCAACGCTTTTATTTATTTTTGGGACAGAGAGAGACAGAGCATGAACGGGGGAGGGGCAGAGAGAGAGGGAGACACAGAATCGGAAACAGGCTCCAGGCTCCGAGCCATCAGCCCAGAGCCTGACGCGGGGCTCGAACTCACGGACCGCGAGATCGTGACCTGGCTGAAGTCGGACGCTTCACCGACTGCGCCACCCAGGCGCCCCTGGCCAGCCCAATCTTAACAGGAGAGGCCAAAGAAACTCACTAGAGAGAGGGGTCATGGTGCTGTAGTCTGCAGAACAATGGCCCCAAAGATGTCCACTTCTTCATCCCCAGGACCCTTGCATATATCACCTTATATGGCAAAAGAGACTTTGAAGATACGATTAAGTTGAGGGTCCTGACACGGGGCGATTATCCCGGAGTATTTGGGTGGGTCTGATGTAATCACCAGGGTTCTTTTTTTTTTTTTTTTTAATTTTTTTTTAATGTTTATTTTTGAGACAGAGAGAGAGGCAGCGTGCATGTGGGGGAGGGGCAGACAGAGGGTGACACAGAATCCGAAGCGGGCTCCAGGCTCGGAGCTGTCAGCACAGAGCCTGACACGGGGCTCGAACTCAGGAACTGTGAGGTCATGACCTGAGTCGAAGTCAGACGCTTTACCGACTGAGCCCCTCAGGCGCCCCACCGGGGTTCTTTTAAGAGGGGGCAGGACATCAGTGAGTAGTGACAGGTGCAACGGGAGAAGAAATGGATTCTCCCCTCGGGGCCTCCAGAAGGAGCCAGCCCTACCAACACCTCCACTTTAGCTCAGAGAACCCGATTTTCCCCTTCCGACCTCCAGAACTGTCAGGGCATCGATCCACATCGCTTCAACCCCTAAACTGGGGCTAATTTGTTATAGCAGCTGCAAGAGAATGAATACGGTTCTTCTTCGCTCTGATTTGCTTCTGCCTATTTGAATACATAGTGTTAGCTAATATGGCGATGCCTGTAATGGTTAGCTTTGACCCACCACTCAGAGCTGATGTGCATGTCTCAGATGGAAATGTTTTTCTAAATTTTCCAATAACGTAGCATTCTTTTTTTTTTTTAAGGTTCACTTATTTTTGAGAGAGAGAGAGAGACAGAGTGTGAGCTGGGGGAGGGAGGGAGAGAGACAGAGAGGGAGACATAGACTCCCAAGCAGGCTCCATCCAGGCTCTGAGCTGTCGGCACAGAGTCCGACGAGGGGCCTGAACCCATGAACTGCGAGATCATGACCCGAGCCGAAGTCGTAAGCTTAACTGACTGAGCCACCCTGGTGCCCCAATAGTATAGCATTCTTAAAAACAGAAGTATGTCAGAAGATGCAGGTTAGCAAATATGCTAACGCAGAGTAACCAAACCTAGCAAATTAAAAGCTATAATGGAGCCCAAGCTTCTGCCCCTTGAAAAGAGGAGTCCAGGCCGATTTGGGGGAGAAACCCCAGGAATCAGCCAGAAGAGGGGGTTTCAGTACAAGGCACCGAGAGATGTGTATATAATTCATCGTCATTTTAGGAAGCGATCTTTTGTGTGAAGATAAGATAATTGCATACTTCCGAAAAGCTAATTCAGAGAATTATAATAGAGCTCAACCTGTTGGTTCAGGGAGTACTGTGACCAAAAAATGGAATATAATCCAGGATAAAGTAAAAGCAAATTACCAAGGACAAACAAGCACAACCAAAAGAAAAAAGACGAAAACAGAAATCTCTAGGAAATGTATTAATGAATCAAAGCTCCCTGCTCCAAGGAAAGTATCATTCTCGGTGGCCGTTTTGTTTGGGAATGGAAAGAAGAGTGTCAAAAATAAATTGGGATTAGATCTACCTGTTGAGACAGTCATCTCGAATGCTGGCTAGATTTGTTTGCCAACAGCCAAGGTGACAATGACAAGGCCTCAGAAAGTGGGTAAAACCATAACGGAAGGAAGCATGTGGATGCATGAAAGATACAAAGCTGGGGTTTATTTACTCCGGATGGAAGAATGAACGGAACGGCGTTCAGTTTTCTAAAGTAGCTGATTACTCTGTTACGACTGCGGAGTTTTATGTAAACACTACAGAACTGGCAACCAACCCTGTTCGCGACATCCTCCTCTCCTCGAGGTGAATGATGTGAACTTGAGGCATTTTATTACATACTTCACATAGATTGTTTTTTACATGCTCATACGTACTCACTATATTCCTATTTTATGAGTCGTTTTGCCACCAAGAGATGTCGGTATTCATCAAAGTTAAGCACAAGCAAAGAGGAGCAAATAGCCTTAGCATATTATCTCTTTTCTAGTAAGGCACAGGGATCAGACAGTATCGCTGTTTCTAGAACTTCCACATTGTCTGTACTTCTGCTATCCTAGGTTGCTAACGGTCACGAATCCACTCAGATGTCCTCTCTTGGGGGAAGCAAGCGACTGCAATCCTAGGGTCACAGCCATCAATTTATGTTAAGGAAACTGAGGTCAGGCATCCATAAAAGTCCGGAGTAGCTGTTGTCGGTTATCCCTGTTCCAGGACTCAGGGGACTCATAAGGCAATGTGAACCCGTCCTGTCCTCAGAGAGAGGGCCACGGCAGGTCTGCCAGCTGCTGGTGGTGGTGTTCAAAACGGAAGTGACTCCTGGTAGGGTGGAAACCTTCCAGGATTGGGTGCAAGACCCCCCCCCCCCCCGTGAGGTCCCATGTCTACATAACTGGCTATGCAAGCTGTGTGTCACATAACTGGCTATGCGATAGGTGTGGGCCTATCTGTAAAACACGGAGGTGACTCATTGATCCTGAAGGTCATTCCGACGTTCGAGAAATGCACTTTCAAACAGTTCTGGAAAAGAAGCTTTAGTGCCTTTAGGAAATGAATTCTGAAGAGTCGAGAGCCTGTACAGGTTCATAAAGATGCATTAGTATCAGTGGGTCCACTAAGCCAATTTTGTGTGCTTTTTTGCCGTTGCTGGTAAGTTGGGGGAGAGGGAGGATCAGGAGGACCGGTTGCCAAGGAAACCACCTGAAAAGTCCATCACGGGATGGACTTGCCCTGTGGATACCGTGCGCGGTACACGGTCATCATCTCTCATAGCAGCAGAGAGAGGGACGCATAGAGCCCAGACACCACGAGGGCAGGACCCGCTCATCCCTCGCCGCCACCCTATTCTTCTCGAACAAAAGTAGCCAGAGGATGACTAGGTAGGCAGGAAAGAGCCACTTAGGGACGCCCCCAATGTCAGCCAAGAGGAGTCACAAGTTCCCCTAAAAATGGGGCGTCAGCAGCAGTTGACAAGGACAACAGGTGACTTCAGGGCCCTGGCACTCATGAAGAAAAAACAGCCAAGGAAGGAAAACCAGGGCTAGGTCAAATGGAGAAGCATGCCAGCGGCATAGCGGCAAGTGGAAGTATCACCCTACGTTCAACATTTTGTAACCAGACCTCTTTCCTCCAGGTTAGGGCCTTAGATCTGGGGATGCGGCTCCGTCTGATGTCTCGGCGCGAGACTGTGTGTGTGGAGAAACTCTGTGCCTGGGGGAACCTGTCTTTGCAGACGCTGTGCTGGCCTTAAGCAGCTGGGCGTCTAACTCCTGGGCTTCCCGGCGCTGGGAGGCCCCCGGACATTGTACGAATCAGACCCCATCGGGAATCCCTTAAGATTCCGGGAGGAGGTTGATGGCGCTGACCTGTCACGCCTAGGGGGCCCCACAGGTGGAAGGAAGGGTTTGGGTGCCCTCCGACCCCTCCAGAGAAGACCCCGCTTTTGCAGACCACCCCTGCCCCCAGCCTGTGCTGGACTCTGCCCAGAGCGGTGAGATAGTCTAACCCCCGGCTTCCTTCGTTCCCGGGCCACCCTTTCCCCTGACTCCATCCAGTCTTGGGAAGTCAGGAATGAACAACTCGAACGGGTTTTTATCCACCTCCTGCGACTCCCTCAATCTCTGTGTAGGGCCACTCAGCTAAGGAGAAAAGAACTATTGGAATGTGAAATTTGTTTCCATCAGACTAATACTTAAATGTTTACATTTATTTACCTTCTGCTCTAAAACAATGTTTTCTCTAATTAGGCAAAGCTAAGGACTACAGTACATTATGTTTGTTTACAAGTTTGAAGAACAGAATATGGCTGGATGAAGCTTTTCCAGTGGCTACAGACACCGTGTGGGCGCCCCTGGAGGATGTGCATGGCCAAGTTCAGCTGGCCCCACCCGCCAGGCCAATCCTGGGGTATTGTGGGGGTGCTTAAGAGGAATTGGGAGGGTGCCTGGGTGGCTCAGTCGGTTGAGCGTCCAGCTTTGGCTCAGGTCATGATCTCCCGGTTTGTGAGTTCGAGCCCCATGTCGGGCTCTGTGCTGACAGCTCAGAGCCTGGAGCCTGTTTCAGATTCTGTGTCTCCCTCTCTCTCTGCTCCTCTCCTGCTCATGCTCTGTCTCTCTCTCTCTCTAAAATAAATAAACAGTAAAAAAAATAATAATAGTAATAAAGAGGAATTGGGAAACAGACAAGATATAACCTAGATCTGCAATATATATCTGTCTTTTCATATCGGAGAAACCAAGAATAACCAAGGTATAAAGTCTCGTAATTATTTGCAAAGTAAATGGGAGAGTTTTCGGCACGTTAACAACAGGGGCTCAGGGAAGGAGGAGGGGGGAGTACAGGAGCGCCTGCTCATTGTCCTTTCCCTCCAAAAGCAGAGAAGTTGGAAGAACAAAACTGGTTTTGTAGGGCGCCTGGGGAGGTTAAATGTCCAACTCTCGATATTGGCTCAGGTCACAGTTTGTGGGTTCGAGCTCCACGTTGGGCTCTCAGCTGAGTACGGAGCCTGCTGGAGATTCTCTGCCTCCCCGACCCTCAAAAATAAATAAATAAACATTAAAAACCCCCCACAAACACTGGTTTTGTGTACGCTGGGAAGAGGGCACGTTCGGACTGTTTTGTGAGGGTTATTTATTTTGTGTTAGGGTTATAGTTATGGGGTTTTAAGCCCATAAGGACACCGATGAGCTACATTTTACAGATATCACAGGGTAAACATTTAATTGCAGCACTGACTCAGACACGGACAATAAACTCATGCCAGGCTATTCAAATAACTACTGTATATCAGTGATTTTATGATCTTTTTTTTTTTTTTTTGGACATTTTACTACCTCTAGAAATCAGTAGGCATCTTCCAACCTACGATATCATCGATTCGATGAAAGACAGTATTTATGAAGCATTTATTACTGAATAAGAAACTACATTAGATATGGAATATACATGACCCTTGTCCTCAAATATTTTCCGATGAAGTTGCAAGACAGATCATGATAAAATTTCAAATAGATGCCAGAGACATGGTTCCCAGACTGCACCAAGGTACCTGGGACAAGCCAGCAAATGTTTAAGCTTCTGAGGGGAATAAAGCGATACTCAACCTCTGTTGGACCTTACAACTACCAGCTCAAAGTGTTCCTACCAGTGGTTCGCAGTAGATTGTACTATCTTCTTCTTCTTCTTCTTTTTTATGATGCCATATCTTACAAAGCTGAGTTTTTGGTGGCTGCTGTGATTAAAGCAAGTGCCAGGGAAAAATCGATGTGGAACAGAAAATGAGAGTGGCAGTGTCTGACCTGATTCTAAGGTTTGAGAAGTTGTGCAGTGCCCAACAGGTGCACACGTCCTATTTGTAATTCATTGTGGCTATTTAAGAATGGGATACAAATATCCTTTTTTCTTCTTATTCATTGTCAATATTTTTTCAAATAGCTCCTAGCTGTTAGGACATAAATACTTATTGTTTGGACCTAACCAGGTAATAAATGGAACTGATGGGTATTCCTTCTGGCCTAGGCGCCCTGAGAAAAAAATGTCTGAGACATTAAATTCTCTGTGAACTGAGAAAGTTTGGGAACTTCTCTGTTAGGGCCTATCACCAACAAGCTGAAACACGATTATGACTTGCATAAGGTCACCCTGAAGCAAGGAAAACAAAAAAAGTTAAAGAAGTTATTTAAAATTTTGAGTTTGGCGGGGGGGCCTGGCTGGCTCAGTCGGTAGAGCATGTGACTCTTGATCTGGGGGTTCTAAGTTTGAGCTCCACATTGGGTGTGGAGATTACTTAAGAATAAAATCTAGGAGCACCTGGGTGGCTCAGTCGGTTAAGTGTCCAACTCTTGATTTCTGTTCAGGCCACGATCTCACATTTTGTGGGTTTGAGCCCCACGTTGGGCCCCACGCTGACAGTGCAGTATGGAGCCTGCTTGGGATCTCTCTCCCTCTTTCTCTTTGCCCCTTCGCCGCTTGCTGTCTCTCTGTCTCAAAAATAAATAAACATTAAAATCTTGGGGCACCTGGGTGGCTCCGAAGTCGGTTAAACAGCCAACTTCGGCTCAACTCGTGATCTCGTGGTTCATGGGTTCAAGGCTGGAGTTGGTCTCTGTGCTGACAGCTCAGAGCCTGGAGCCTGCTTTGGATTCGGTGTCTCTCTCTGTCTCCCCCCGGCTCGTGCTCTCTGTCTCTCTCTCAAAATAAATAAATCTAAAAAAAAAAAGAAATCTAAAATAAAAAGTTGAGTTTATTTGGCCTTTAAATCTAAGTAATGCTTGCACATAGCATTATAAAGCAAGACGTAAAGAAATGCATAAAATGGAGAGCAACAGTCTCTCCCCAACTCTACCCCCAATCCCGCTTCCAGAGGCCATTCCATGTAACAGTTTAAAACAATTTTTTAACTTTATTTATTTTTGAGAGAGAGAGAGAGAGAGAGAGAGAGAGAGAGAGACAGTGTGAGCGGGGGAGGGACAGAGAGAGAGGGAGACACAGAATCCAAAGCAGGCTCCAGGATCTGAGCTGTCAGCACAGAGCCCGACGTGGGGCTCGAACTTCCGAACCTTGAGACTGTGACCTGAAGCGTAGTCGGACTCTTAACCGACGGAGCCACCCAGGCACCCCATCATGCAACAGTTTTTAATTTCACTTCTGGTGGTCACCTCCAAAGCTCAAGTGTTTATAGTTCTACGTCACAATTTACTTCCACTTTTAGACAGTCTCTGTCAATGCCTCAGAAGGATGAGCACTTGAGTCCCCATTCTCTTCTCTTTTCCAGCCATTGACAGCATACTTCCGTTTTTATTTCCTCTGCTGATGACCTTGGGAACTTTAAAGAACACACTGCAGTCTCTGACTCCCCCGACCCCAGGTGTTCCCTCTTGAGTCACGGCTATGTTGGACGAGGATGTGCGCCCTGACCTTTCCCTGGCCCCTCTGCTCCCTACCTCACGTCCCCATTTCTACCTCTGTCCTCCACGCTGCCGCTGCCTCCACTCGTCACCTTTCTGTTTGGTCCTGTAATCACAGTGAAGTCTTCCTTCTGTCTCCGGGCCAGTTTCGAAAACGAAATGCTCTTAAGCAGCATTTGTATGATCGCGACTTTGTGAATACTGTTCCCTTCAGAATCGCATGCGTGCTAGAGCCTCGCGCTTCCTTTCCTGGGGTCCAGCACCTACCTCGACAAGTGGATTCTCTTTGTTCCGAAAACGGGTTGTTCAAAATCACTCCCAACGTTTCACTTGGCTTCACATTTAGAGCACGTCTTTCTTTTGCAGCTTCCTCCCACCCCCAAGTTCCCAATCACTGTCGACTCTCGTTAAGTGCAGTCGCTGGGTTCTACAAAGCAGCCGGGAACTCTGGATTAGTGAATAGTGGAGCCTAGGGGAAACGGGGTTAGGTGGTCGCGAGCCTCCGGTCACAACTTTTTCATCAACGAGTCAACACATCACCTCGTTTTATGTGCGTTTCCGTTTAAAGACACCTTACAGCATATGTATTGTTGATTCACCAACACCGCGCTCACGGGAAATGGCGCCGTGACTTAAGCCTGAGCGAACCTCATCGGACACATATGTTTTCTCCAGAAGGCACATTCCTTCACAGCCTTCTTGTGCTCAGGGACACTAGACAGCGCTTCAGGACGATGCTTGGGGGCCATTTGAAACAGTGGAATCGCCAATGGGAAGCACAAAAATGTGAAAACATGGCACTAGATAGACCATGGGAAGGGCACTAATTTCCAGCGTGACAGATGAAAGAGGAAACCAGGCCTTGTTAGAAGTCGGCAGGGAAAGTGACCGATGGATGGGTGGCTCAAATGTTTTGCCGCCCTGTGCATGTCCTTGAGAGACTGAAATGCATTGATTTGGGGGTTCCAAATAAATTTTGGCAGGCAGGCAAATTCGCTGATATGGAACCCGTGAATAACGATGATCAATCAGTCGTACTTTCCTTTGTTCTTGTTGACAAAAGGGAAGTGTGGCTTTGCCACAGCCTAAAAATCACCGAGCTTCTTGGTCATTGGTCTTCGCAGGGGCCACTTTCTTCCCAGAGACTTTTATCCTGAAGCCCTTTGACCTCATGCTCCAGTTTGGAATGGTTGTTTTACCCAGAGGTCATCCTGGGAATGTCTTCCCTCATGCCTCATCCATGATCCAATCATCCCTCATCCAATGACCTCCTCTTTCTCGACTTTCTCCCTTATATTCTTGGTGTCAGCCTCCTGTAACTCTTCAGGGACAGTACAGAGAAGTAAACTCTGTTTTCTCACATAAATGAAACTGTCTTTACTGAATGATCTCTGGATTATCCTTGGGTAGGGTATAGTTTTTAGCATCCACATCATTTAGCTTCAACATTTTGAAGCCATTGATCCACTGGTGTTTTCATCCAGTGTTACAGGTAAGTTTGGTGCCCCCCAACTCCCAAGACTTTAGATTTTCTCTTTATGTTCTAATACTCCACAAAGATGTGTCTAGGTGTGAGTTCCCCCCGACCCCATTCACCCTGCTCCGCATTTGGTAATAAGCCTGTTCACTCAATCAGAAGACTCATCTCTTTGATAACTTCAGAAATTTTCTATTACAGATTTGATTATTTCCCCCCATCTCTTTATTTCTCCCACGTGCCCCTTCTCTTACAAGGATGCTTGTGAACCAGGGGTTGGGTCTCCTGGGTTGCTCCTCTAACTCTCTTACCCCTTCCCTTCCATTTTTCCCCCCGTCCTCTTAACATCTAATGTTGGCAATCATATTATTAATGTCCAGCAGCTCTTTCTTGTCTCTGATTATTCCTTTTTCATATCATCCTGTTCCTGTATGAAGGCACCATGTCTTCGAGTTTCTCTGAAATTACTTAGGGTGTGTTTATGTTATCATCTGTTCTTTCGATTATCTCACCCAGCTCATCATCCTATGTGTTCATTATCATCTTTCTCTTTCATGACGGCTTTTCTTAAATGTCTGGTGACCTTTGGTCAGGCCTTGATACTTAAGAATGATAGACAAGGCTAATGATGATAGGCAGATGGAAAAGCTTTCCTCAGCTCTCCTTTGGTAGGCATGGCTCCTGCTTGGGACCTCTGGATGTATGCATAGCACATGTCAGTCAACACCTCACCTGAGCCTGTCCAGTCAGGGACTGAGAGTCCCCGAAGGCCAGAACCAGAAATTCTAGGAATCCTAGGAATCCTAGAAATTCTAGACCAGCCCTGAGTTGTTCAATTTCTTCAGAGGGGAAGCCTCAGACTGTTAGCTGGGGGAGAAATGGAAGATCACTCGAAGCTCAACTGGGAGAAGGGGAGGGAGAGAGGCCAATCCACTTGGCTTTTCCAGAAACAGACCCACAACGACTCCTCACTTCTCACCCTGCCCACCTTCAGAGGAGCTCCCTCTTGCATTTACCCTTATATTATTTTTTATTTGAGAGAGAGAGAGAGAGAGAGAGAGAGCAAGTGGGGGAGGAGGGGCAGAGGGAGAGAGAGAATCTCAAGCAGACTCCATGCTCAGCGTGGTGTGGGGTGCAATCCCACAACTCTGAGATCATGACCTGAGTTGAAATCAAGAGTCGGACCCTCAATTGTCTGAGCCACCCAGGTGCCCCTTGCATTTTACTCTTCTTACTTGTGGCTTCCCCTGTGACATTGTCTGCATAGTCCCAGGTACTTCCAGTCTTCCAGAAATCTGTTGAAATCTCCCACTTGCTAATGAGCAACACCACCCCCTTGCCCTTTTGTTGTTAAGTGTTTATTTTCTTTGCAATTCTTTACCAGTATTTCTGTGGGCTCCAAGAGAAGGAAGCCCATATACTCCGTCCATCATGTGGAACTGGAAACGGAAAGTGTCATTTTAATTTAACATCTTCACAAACATCATTTGGGAATTAGCCTCGAAATGAGTATTCTGGTAAGGAGAAAAAGTTCAACTGTGTTATAATTGAGTAATAATGTCATATTGAAAAATTTAGATCACTTTCATCACCAGGTGAGTCATTGGTCTTGAGATAATTGAAGAATATAAAATTTCATATCAAGAGATTATATAAGACCCATTAATATAACAGGATCAAATTCAGTGAGTCTGTATTTGCCCGATTGTAGCATATGGGATTCCTATAAATAATATTTATAATTATACTGTAATCCCAGAAGAGAGGAGAGGAAAGAAAAGAAAAGTCCCAAGCATCTGCCCTTATTGAATGAATTGCTTTTGGTGGGAAACAGCAAACTGTACTCAACACACTGACTGCCTCTGTAAAGGACAAAATGGTCTGCTTTCTTCAGACCACTATTTTCTTTTAATTTAAATAAGTCCTTTCTTAAGCATAAAGAGCTGATAAAGAACATTTTTTTTTAATTTTTTTTTTCAACGTTTATTTATTTCTGGGACAGAGAGAGACAGAGCATGAACGGGGGAGGGGCAGAGAGAGAGGGAGACACAGAATCGGAAACAGGCTCCAGGCTCCGAGCCATCAGCCCAGAGCCCGACGCGGGGCTCGAACTCACGGAGCGCGAGATCGTGACCTGGCCGAAGTCGGACGCTTAACTGACTGCGCCACCCAGGCGCCCCGAACATTTTTTTTTTTTTTTAATGCCTCAAGCAACTTCTGGACATTTTTATTATATGTCAACTGATGGGGACTATGACAAACCCTAGCCAATCAGCAAGAAGGCCCACTGGAAGCCGCCAGCAGTCTTGATTTAAGTGACCACTTTCCTGTCATCCAGCTTCTGCAAATGCTCACAGGGTGGGCTTGGGTCTCACGCCTGCCTGCGTGCTCCTGGCGGGTGGCGAAATCAGGGGCAGATCCGGGCGCCAGCTGCCTCTTCTTTAGTGAGGAGGGACCCCCAGGGGCCGGTGGCAGGGGAGAGGGGAGCCCGAGCCCCGGAAATCAACAAGACTTGGGGTCTCGCTCTTTTTGTTTATGACTCTATCCCTGCACTAGCACAAGCCTTGGCTCCCAGAAGATTCTCCGTAAGTTTCTGCAGAATACATGAACAAAAGAGCGAATTCCCGTGAAAAAGTATACAAATCAAAAGGCTTTCATATATACGTTACTTGAAAACTGGAAATAAGAGGTCTTGTAGCTTTTCAATGATGGAAATGAATTTTTTTTTAACTTCAAATACGGTTTTAAAATTGCTGAAATGTATTCTTTTTTAGGCCCCATGACATTTCTCTAATCTGTAGTATCGTGTGTCAGAATATTTCATATTGTAAATAATTATGAAAAATAAAGTAGACACCACAATGAAGCATCTTCACTCTGTCAGTTCCAAACCATCCTTTGGGAGAATGAAATGAGATGGAATAAAACTGGGCAGGACATAAGGGAATTCAATACCAATGTATTAATTATATGTAGAAATATATTTTTAAAGGGCGTTAAAAAAACCTCTTAGCCTCCCACCTAATAGAATTCTAATATATTTTGGTGTGTTACCCTAAGGACTGTATTAAAATAATAATAGTTTGTTAGTATTATTTTGTGGCTGTGAAAACCATTTTCGGTAATCCCAGCTAAATCACTTGCTCTATTACACTTGCATTTATGAAGTCCAAGGGCAAATATATTATTGCACAAGTTAATACTTTCCAAACCGTTTTCTTCCAAGGCCACCTTTAAGTGAATGAGCATAGTCAATAATTTTATCGTCATATATGTTAAAGCACATTAACAATTTATAATGTAAAGAGCTATAGCAAATGCAATTTCATCAAAATGACACACGGATCAAATTAACTAAATTAACCAACCATGAACGTTAGAACCAAGCATTAGCCCAATTTATTTAAATTATACTATTGGGTTACAAATCATTCCTTTTTTAAAAAAAGTCTTTCAAGCCATGTCCTGGAATAATCTAGGGGGAAGCTCAACCACCCGTGCGTTCTTTATAAGCCACAGTCGGAGCGGGTGTGCCCACATCCTTCTAGAAGGGATGGGGAGAGGAGGGCAGAGCAAGCGGGCGGGGGGGGGGGGGGATAGATATAGCATGGATTTACTGTATAAGCTGTTACTGCAGTACTCGGTGACTTTTTTTTTAATTAAAAATTTTTTAAATTTATTTTTGAGAGAGAGAGAGAGAGAGAGAGAGAGGGACAGAGCACAAGCCAGGAAGGGGCAGAGAGAGAGAGAGAGAGAGAGAGAGAGAGACAGAATCTGAAGCAGGCTCCAGATTCTTGGATGTGGGACCATGAGATCCCTCGAACTCACGGACCATGAGATCAAGACCTGAGCCAAAGTCTGTCACTTAACCGACTGAGCCACCCAGGTGCCCCAGTACTTGGTGACTTTTAACAGGTTTTGCTGCCTTTGTTGAACGTGAGCTCAAGTTTTTGTTTTTGTTTTTTAAAGACAAAGGGACCAAGTTGTTGATATATATTTGGTTTCTTCATTATTGGCCTTCTGCTATTCTCTAATATAATATAAATATATTTGGCCACTTATGGTACTAGTCGGATGAGAAATGAATATAAGCAAATGGATAAAAATCAGTTTTGTTCTTGTTGGATCTTAGTAATGCACCCCAGAAGAAAACGTCTTCCTGAATCGATTCAGTCATGGAGAACAAAATAAAAACCAAAACCCTTCGCTGCGTCCAGCTGGGTCTCTTTTGCTCTTGACCGCTGACAAACAGGACCAGTGGGCAAGCTATCGTGTCTCCATAAAATCCCATAGTTTCAAATTAGTCGTGAGGGTGACTGTTAGAGACAGTAGTCCCCTGAGCAGGGAACTGACTTTGTCTAAGCCAAGAGCTTCTCAGGTGAGGGGTGAGGGGACGAAGGAGTTCCCTCAGGGACTGGGAGTGAGCAAACCAGTACAGACAGCAGGTAGGCTGTGGCCCCTGGTGCCGCCTCATCTGCCAGAGGCTTCCGGAGACACCCACCGCTGGGCACATAGGTGGGGCCGGTTGTGGGCTCTTGGGGCAGAGGTAGCTGCCCCGGAACCCCTCTTCCTCCATCCCTCCCCTGCCCGTTCCTCCCTCCTCTGTTTTCCTCACTGTCCGTCCTAAGGTGGTGGCTGCAATGTGGCCACAAGTGGCAGGGGTCGGGGGCTCCAGGTGTAGTGCGGTGTCGTCCCCAGACAGAAGGTATGGCGGACCCCAGCAGGTGTGTGTGTCGGGGGGCAGGGGTTCCAGTGTTGGACTCACCACCTGTGGCCCTTAGCCAAACCCGCTGATTTTTTAACAACCTCCCACCCCCAACTCCGCCAACTTTGCTCGAAACAAACAAAAAAGAACAACCTTTCAGGAGATCCAATATTTAGAGCAGATGGAGAGAAGGGCAGCTGTCCTGGCTGGAGTGGGGAGGTGCCTGAGAACCTTCATGGCTGGGTCCCCACATTTTCTGGTTTGGGGCTCTGACAAACGACAGCCATTACACCTGCTAAATTGTGAGGTCCCTTCCAACCTGAAAGAGGCTTCTGTTCTACGAAGATGCTCAAAATGTCACCGTCTGACCCCCCTCTATGAAATCTACAGACCTGGAAAAACCCGGTAGAATTAAGTCACATCCAGGTGATCTTTCCTTTGAAGTGACCATTTCATCACCCACGATAACCACAGAATAGAACAACCGGGCCTGAAAATTCTACCTTGTTTTTTTCCCAAGACTGCCTCTTCTCCACTCCGAGGCAATAACCTATAGAGTTGCCTGAAGCGCGACTCCAGTGTTGGACAGCGCCGTGCTGAAATTCACGAAGATCCGTCAATTTGCAAATCTAGTACTCTGATGGGGGACCCGGTGAACTATCATCGGACCTAAAAGTTTACGTTGTAAATTATAAAAGCTATTGGAACTTACTTTTTCATATTCTACCACCACTGTTTAATTTTAACGGCTTTATTGAGCAGTGAAGGGAGCACAGAGTACAAGTTGGCATAATATATGTCATTATTAGTGCCAGGCCTAGTAAACACAGGGCCCGGGTTTTCCAGGATCGGTTTGATTTTACTTTGTGATATTTTTGGCCTGTCGTTATGGAAACGCCCCGTATTTAGGCATCCAAACTATATCATCAAGATCGCCTCTTATATCCAGAAACAACCCCCAAATCTCTGATCAGATTGTGTGTTGCGATTTAGGGTTAAACAATATGGTCGCCGCCGCAAATTCTGGAGTCCTGGGATCAGCTGAAGTAAACGTGCCCGGACCGAGGCCGGTGGTCCGGTGCATATTTCCACACACACTTCTGTCAAAGAGCGAGAATTCCGACTTGAATTACTTACTCCATTCCACGTCCAAATTGGCAACGCCAGTCAAATAAATCGGGCCAAGGATGATGGATGGTGAGATGGATAAATGAACAGTAAGGGCTTCAGAGAAACCACCAAATTCATCTTATTTAATACGTGGCGACAAGACAGTTTAAAGTATAGGGTGATGTGGCTCCATCGGATCGTCTTTATCTTTCACCTGACATAGGCAGGTAATACAGTGATGCAAATAACAAGTTTTAGAGTAAGAATCTGCATAGTGAGAAGCAACCCCCTTGCTCTCCTGTCACGGAGGTGAGGATGTGGGGCTGTGGCGCGAGGCTGCCTGGGCTGGGGTCCCAAGTCTGCCTCCGCCCAGGTGTGGGCATGTCCTCAACCTCTCTTTTCTTTTCTGTAATTTGGGTATAACAATGGTATCTACCTAAAGTGCTGTTGTAAGAATGAAATGAGTTAATGCACATAAAATGTCTGGAACAGTGCCTGGCAGGCAGGAAGGCATTCAATAAACATTAGCAATTGTGACTTATTTCCATGGAAGCAACAGTTTCGGAGAACGATTTTCCTGGGATGCAGGCTGGCACTTCCCCTCTGTTTCAAAAGCAACTATTGCAATACTATAGTGTTTGATGTTCTGTGTCTACCACGAGGCTTGAACTCGGCAACATCTATTTCCCTCACTGATCTTAGGGGCGGTAATGAAATGTCAGCTCTGGGGAAGCTCCCAGAGCTACCTAATCTACTGAGAACCTTGTGACAGCGACCTTTTATTTTTCCCAAGGCGGGGCACTTTGGGTCCCCTCCTAGTCTTATCCCGTATCCCCCCAAAATCCCATCTGCCAGGGAATTCACAATCATCATGAGGTTAGAATCGTAGGATTTCACAAAATCATGATCTAAGACTGAAAGGGACTTGAGCCATCAACTATTTTTAGGGCCCCCTCCTAATTTCAGCCACCGTAAAAGGTGTGGCATGCGAGGAGCTCATGAAACAGCTTGTCCATGACCCCACGGTCTGTGTGAAACCAGACCTAGGACCAGCCCCCTAACCCCCACTTCTGGAACCCTGGTCTGGGGCTGTTTTTCCTACATTGTTACCCTTTGCATAGTGTTATGTACACATTTGACCTTAAATGAGTGTTTGAAGGAAACTAGCCTTAAGTATTTGTTTCAAAAGTATTTAGAGGGTGCCTTTTGTGATTTTTCTGGTGGTGGTGGGGAACGAAGTAGCCTTTCAAACACTTATCTTTCCCTCCAACTTAATTCCGAAAATAAATCCCAGTGTGCATCCAGGAGAAAACAAACCCTCCATCCTGAAGTTTTCACTACCTTTTTTTTTTTTTTTTAAACGTTTATTTATTTTTGAGACAGAGAGAGACAGAGCATGAACGGGGGAGGGTCAGAGAGAGGGAGACACAGAATCTGAAGCAGGCTCCTGGCTCTGAGCTGTCAGCCCAGAGCCCGACGCGGGGCTTGAACTCACGGACCTCGAGATCATGACCTGAGCCGAAGTTGGCCGCTCAACCGACTGAGCCACCCAGGCGCCCCTACCTTTTTAAAATACTACCTGCCAGGGCACCTGGGTGGCTCAGTCAGTTGAGTGTCAGATTTCAGCTCAGGTCATGATCTCAAGGTTCATGGGTTCGAGCCCTGCGTCAGGCTCTGTGCTGACAGCTCAGAGCCTGGAGCCTGCTTCAGATTCTGTGTCTCCCTCTCTCTCTGCCCCTCCCCTGTTCGTGCTTTGTCTCTCTCTCAAAGATAAATAAACATAAATTTTTTTTTTAAGTACTACCTTCCAATACCATAAAATTGTTAGATGTCATACCTCTATTGGCTCATTTTATTTTTCCTTCTAAATCTAATTTAATGGGTGGCTCAGTCATTTGAGCCGCCAACTCTTGATTTCGGCTCAGGTTACGATTCCAGGGTCATGGGATCGAGCCCTGCATTCTGGTTCTACACCGAGCGTGGAGCCTGCTTAAGATTCTCTCCCTCTCCTGCTGCCCCTACTCCGCTTGTGCTCTCTAAAATAAAAAAAAAAAAAAAAAAAAAAAAAAAAAAGATAGAAACGATAAACTGTTGGTTTAGTTCTCTTTGACCTGAACCTTGGCAGGGCAGGCGGGGACTCAGCCTCGAAAGAGAATTTATGTGACGACAGTCTGGTCAAGCATCCTTCTGCCTGCCTTGGACCCTTTCCTGCTCTCCTCCAATCCTCCTGCAATGTCTGTGAAGCTTGGTCCTCCACCCCCCCGCCCCCCCCCACCCCGTTCCAGCCTAAAACCCTGTTCTCCCTGTAAAAACCGTTGTAACATTTTATTGTGGCTTTTATTACACATTATCAATCACTTGTATCTTAATTGTATTTAGTTATGCGAGTAATATAGAAATCAATTCAAATTGTAAAATTTCAAACGTTGTAACAATGGTTACAGATGGGTATGAATAATTGTATGACTAATCTCTTCCTTGACAATTCCTCCAGTTGTCTCTTCCAGTGGGTGTCTTTACAGCCCTTTCTGTTTTTGTATGTATTTTTACTTATGGGAATGTATAGTATTATTATTTTTTTAATAGTCCCACACAGTACGTATTGTTCTGTAATTGCCTGTTTCTTTAATCATATGGTTTGGTGACCTTTCCGTCTCAGCATACATAGACTTACTTCGTTCTTTTGAACTGTTGCCTAATTATCCAGAAGTAAATGTGCCATTATTTAGCCATTCCCTATGATAGCCATTAGGTTGCTTTTAGATTCAAAACTACCAAAACTCTGCACACTTGTGCCTGCTTCTCTAGGATATACACGAAGAAATGGAATGGCTGGGTGATGGAATGTGCACATTATTAATTTTAACAGTGCCAAACTGCCCTTCAAATTGGCCGTTTCAATTTACACGCCTGTTAGCAGTGCAAGAAAGCCCCCGGTTTCCCACTCAGCTTGCCAAGATTAATTACTTTTTACCTGCACATGTTATCGCCTAGGCTTAGGATGTAAGCTCTCTGAGAGCAGGGCCCATGAATACCCCATATTTGTATTTCTTCCCGCATGCAGAGGTGTTTAATAATTGGTGCCCAATAAGTGTTTGTTCAATGATCTCCCACCATAAGTTCTTTGCTCATCTCTGCTCAAAAAAAGCATTTACCGAGGGTGCATCTTTGAGGCTATTTCTTTTCATTTCTTTTTAAGTTAAAAAATATTTTTAAGGTTTTATTTACTTATTTTTGAGAGAGACAGAGTGTGAGGGAGGGGAGGGGAGGGAGGGAGAGAGAGGGAGAGAGAGGGAATCCCAAGCAGACTCCATGCTGTTAGCACAGAGCCCAATGTGGGGCTCGAACCCACGAAACTGTGAGATCATGACCTGAGCCGAAACTAAGGGTCGGACACTTGACTGACTGAGCTACCCAGGCACGCTTGAGGCTATTTCTTCAGAATGAAAAACATTTTTTAAAAAGTTGCTCATGGGGTGCCTGGGTGGTTCAGTGGGTTAAGCATCAGACTCTTCATTTCGGCCCAGGTCATGATCTCACGGTTTGTGAGATTGAGTCCAGCCTCCTGCTCTTGGCTGACATCAGGGAGCCTGCTTGGGATTCTCTCTTTCTCTCTCTCAAAAAAAAAAAAAAAAAAGTTGGTTGAATTTTTGCTCTCTCTCTCTCAAAAAAAAAAAAAAAAAAAAGTCAGTTGAATTTTTGCACACCCTTCCCCCTAGCCAAGTTACAGATATCTTCCATTTAAAGTTGCCTGCGGAAAACAGGACTCCCTCCTGCTCTGCTTGGCAGGAGGCAGTGAAAACAGACCTGACTGTCTCAGACAATAGCTGGTAGGGTGTCTCACCCACTGGGAAAAGCTACAGAATCCCTGGGAACTAGACAGAAGATGGGATGGGGAAAGAGCAAGGTCAGACTCTTTGGAACATTCTGGATCCAAGGAGCTAAATTCTTTGACAGAGTTTTGAAAGAGAGGAAACCATTAATAATGTCCAAAGCACGTCAATAAATGGATCCAGGCGAGGAAGAAATTGACAGGCTAGCAGAACTGGAGTGCAGAGGTGGGCATATATACATTTTTAAATTTGGATACAGGAAAGGGAGGTTTTAAAGGTGTGAATTGCTCGATCCATGATAAACTTTTCCTCCAGGCAGAGCCTATTTTTATTTACATGATAATCTCGGCTACAGCGATTCTAAAAACCATGAGCATGTTTCCAAATCTTGGCGTTCTGAACACTCATTTAAAAAAAAAAAAAAAAAAAAGGAGTTTTCCAAAGGAGTAAGTGATAACGTTCAGTTAAATATGAACGAACTGAGAATTCTGTGTCGCTTAGTTTGTTTCCACAAAGGAACTGGTCCTAAATAAGAAACAACACAAACGGAGGCCCATTTCGCTCTTGATAACGTTTCTGTTTCTCTCACCCATTAACGACTGCGCAGCCCAGGGAGGGGACAGTCGGATTTCGACACAAACACAAATGAGGAAAGTGAGGAAACCAGTTTGCTAGGGGGTGCTGACCACCTCCAGGAGCACAGGCCCCTGAGGCCCGGGGATCTAGGCCCGGGCCCTGGGTGGACTCCCCCCTGGCCGAGTAGAGGCTGGAGCGGCACCGCTGTTCACCGGCGCCGCGGGAAAGCGGGGACCCCCTTCACTGTCCGGGCCGCACCGCCCCAGACACACAGGGACCTGTGCTTTGGTTCCTCGGCCCGCTGCTTCTGGCCTCCTTCACCTCTTCGCCCATCGTGGGACGGTTGCCATTAAACCCCAGCAGTGACCGGGCCGAAATCACGCCCGCGGTGGCTCCGGAGCAATCGGCGACAGGAAACTCCTGGAGAGGGAGGCTCATTTGGCCCTTTGGGGGCTCAATGCCCTTTGGCCATTGTTGGGAGGAACAAAGAGGGCAGGAGCGGAGGGCGCCCCCACGAGGAAAGGCGGGGAAGGACACCCACGGGCGCGATTTAGGCGGCGGGCGAAGCTGGCACCGGGGTGCTCGGAGGCGCGGGCTGCGAGCCGCGGAGGTAGGGCCGGTCCCTCCCGCCGCGCCCCGCACGCGCTTTGCGCGCCGTCTGGCGCCCGCCGCAGCCTTTTCCTTCGTCGCGGCCGCTTTACTTTTGTCCCTTTTTTCCTTTATATTACCATTATTATAATATATATATTTTTCCCGCGCAAAGCGGGAAGCCGGGACTGCCCAAGCGGGCGGCGGAGGGGCCGCCATTTCCCGGGGACAGCGCAGCGCGCGGCGGCACCGGGCGCCCCGGAAAGGGAACCGGAGGGGAGTGCCCGGCCCCGAGCCCTCCTCCGCGCCGGCCGGGGGCTCGCGGCGCTCGTGGCGCCCGGCGACCGCGCGGCAGCCCCCGGCCTCGCCCCCGCCGCCCGCGTCCCCGGCCTGACCTTCGGCGGCGCGGCCCGCCCCCGGCCCCCGGCCCCTTCCCTCCGCTCCGCGCCCCCGCGCCCCTTCCATTGTCAGCCCGGAGCGGCCGGCGCCCAGCCCCGCACCCTCGGAGGCCCCCCGAGCGGCCCACCGCCCCGGAGCGGTCCCCTCGGCGGCCGGGCGCCTCCCTCCTCCGCTCCGGCGTCCCGAACTCCGCATCCCGGGAGCCCTCCGCTCCCTCCCTGGCCGGCCTCGCCGCGGCCCGCCGCCGGACCCCGCATCCCGCCGCCTCCTCCCTCCTCGCCCAGGATGCCCCCGCTCCTCGCCGGCCGCTGCAATTTTACCGCTTCTTTAGCACCCCCCCCCCCACCCCCCGCCTTTATTTCCCGAGGAAGCAAGTTGGGCAGCTTGATTTATGAATTCTTCTCTCTTTCTTTTGCGGGGAGGGTCGGCTATCGGGGTGCGCCGGCAGGGGCCGGGCGGCGGGAGAGGCAGGGGTTCTCTCCGGCCCCTGCACTGCCCCCGCGGCGCGTTTTGTTTCCAGACCCCGGAGCCCCCTGAACAATAATGCCATCGCCATGGCGGGCTCACCTGGTGCTGCGCCGCCTGCTCCGGGCGCCCGGTGCCCTCGGCGCGCCGCTCCCGGGGCGCAGGTTCGGCCCGCGCGGCGCCGGTGCCGGGCAGGACTCTTTGCCTTTCTTTGGGTTCTATCGGTGCTTGTCAATGGCGGCAAGCGGCAGTTCTCCGGGCCGCGGATAGTAGCGGGGGGAGGAGGAGGAGGGAGAAGGGATTGCTCCTTCTCCACATAACCACCTCTAGGAGGAGTCGCTCAGCCTCATCCCCCGCCAGCCCAGGCTCCGCGACGGGTCCGGGGCTTTCGGTGGGGCTTGATGAGCTATTGTCCTTCAGGAGCATTAATGATGAAACCGCGCGGCCTCCGCGTCGCCCGCGGATCTGCTGGATGCGCTGAGGGCCACTTGCTAAGATGAGGCTTTCCCCAGGGCTGGGGACCGAAGCACTACGGTCACGATCCGGAGTCTCCCGTTTGCGGAATCCACCTTTGGTGGAAGAAGGCGGCGTGGGCGTTCATCGGGCAGTTCTGGGGAGAGTCTTGGAAGGTGAAAGCCGAAAATGCCACCTTCGATGCTCTCTCCTGTCCTCAGATAATGACAAATACTGTACATTAACGTTCGTGTGTACCACTGGGGCTGTAGCAAAGGGTAGCCACAGCCACAAGAACTGAGAACGTGTATCCATGCCTGTTGGCTTTTTATAAATTAAGACCAATTTAGATTCCAGCGTTGCATAATATTTGGAGTAGCAGATGTATGTTTTGGAGGGTAGGACTGTGTGCCTGGACATCCTTTTTAAGTCGGTTGCTTGGTAGTGTGTTAATTTGTAATATCCCAGCAGCTATTGATTAGCACGAGGCTATTGTCTTAAGGACCAAATGTTATTAGTTTCTAGAAAATGCATTTTTATGGGGATGGGGTGGACAATATTAGTGTGATAATGGATTAGTAGTTGCTCTGTTCTACTGGAAGCCAGGGCTGTCCTTTGTAACTGGAGACGTTGGTCAGGACTCCATGGTTGGGGGTGAATCAAAGCAATGTGTTTATTTCATGGGGAAATGTTCACTTGCTGTGGGCCATCCATGCTTTCTCTGATTTCTCCCTGATGAGGCAAAGGGTTGTGAGAGGCAAAATTTTGACCTCTTCAAAAAAGGAGAACCCCAGTTCTCCAGCAGTGGCCAAATGGACGCTTTTCAAAGCCTTTCCCATTTGGTAATACTGTGTGTATTTGCCCCCGTAAACTTGTAAATGTTTAGGCAACGGGAAACGTTAGGGTGACTGAGGGCCTCCAATTGCCTGAATGGGAAAGAACCCAAAGCAAGAATCCACTGCTCTCTGGATTTATACTAGTCAGTTGAGGCTGTTGATGGAATTAGTAGATAGCGTTTCAGACTATCTGCATTTTAAACAAGTGTTTTGCCGAGAAATCTGCGACTTCCCAGAAGATCATGCATGTGTCATAAAGGCATAAACAAATCTCCATTTGTTTAAATCTCATATGGCTTCTCAAACTCTTCTGGAAACAATGGTCTCAGTTTATTGGGGGCTTCCTTACTCTTCTTTTTACCCCGTTTACCCTCTCTATGTAGGATTTTACTGTTCTTTGTCTTTGAAGGTACCCTCCAGGTCAGAAATTTAGTCAGGATAAAGTCCGCGTTTCCCAAGACATATATTCAAAGGGTTTCAAATGATCCCTTGGGGCATCTCAAGTGGTTTCGATTTCCCTGTTCTAGAGGAAGTGCCTATATCCCTTCTTCTATAGATTTCTGGTGTCCACTCTTGATCAGAAATAACCTTCAGGCCAACATTCAGAAGGGTTCAGGAAGGAGCCCCTGGGAATGCTTGAAAAATACTCCTACCCTGTGACCCACTCAGCCAGGCTGACTGAGATATAGTTGAATAATTCATCAATATATATTAGATTCACATTCTCCCTGTAACTTCGCAATAAAAATGGTACACGTGGTCATTTTTATGTGCATTTTATGTAACTCATTTCATCCTAACATTTTGTTATGTGCTATCCTGAGAAAAAGGCTGGGTCTAAGAATTTACCAGGCAACATTCTCCCATTTCCTACTGGTTGTTTTCTTCCAATAGATGATGTAGTTGCAACTCAGAGAGTCAAGGGGAATGTCAGCTTCATAAGGCTCTTGTTTTTTGAATAGAAGGGATCGTAGAGTTCACCTGCCTTTATGTTATGGCCAGACATTTGATATTCAAATGGGTGACGTGACTTGGTCAAGGCCATGTGGGGGAAACTTCGGGGCACTTCCAGATACCCAGCCTAAAGCAATTTCCCCCGACTCCAGACTTCTGAGGATGTAGAAGAACAGCTATGCAACCTAATGTGCAGACCTAGCTAAGTTATATATGTTATTGGGCATCTGACACATGCCCAAAAATTTCACCCAGATAATAGTGTGTAGTTAAAATACATTGAAAATAGCATAATTATTAATTCACCAGTAACTGTGAGTTCTGCAGTGGCCGATAGCTCAAGGAATCTCAGACAAGGACAATAATAAAGCGATAATGAGAGTTTACACTTACTGAATGCTTGCGATGTGCACTGTTGTTTTACATTTACCAACTCACTTGCTCCTCGCAACAGTGCTCTGGGTTGGGCACTATTTCCTTCTCTGTACGGATGGAGACACGGAGGCAGAGAGTGGATGAGAAACTTGCCCACAGTTATGGAGTTAGGAGGTGACGGATTCATGCTGTTAATTCCTGTGCTAATAATCTGGTGATAAGGACGTGCACATCCATTTTAAGCAAAGAAATTTTGTGATTGGTCACAGGATGGAAAGTCCCTTGACCATTCCCAATACATGTCCTCAAGGAGTCAGCGAAAAGCCTCAGTACAGGAGGTTTGGTTGATTACCACTGCACTGAAAACATTTTCTTAACCTTCGACCTGTATGTGTGCATAATGTTATGAATACATGGATTGATTCGAGTTGACTCCGTTAGCGACAAGGATGTCTGGCAAACATTTTATTGAGGTGCAGGATGAACTGCTTCTCCACTTAGGGACAGGCATGTAGCATGCTTTAGAGATGAAAAAAAAAAAAAAAAAGAAAGAAAGAAAGAAAGAAAAGGAAAAAGAAAAAAAAGACGCAGCCATGCAACTGGGTTCATCTTCTATTGAGTCTACGTGTCATTCATTCACAAAATCTTCCATTTTAAGAATAGCTTCATTGATTCTGGCCCCCCCAAACCATTTAACTTTCTCATGATCCCAATTTATGATGTTGTGTGAATTGAGTGGGTGTTTATTTTCCATAGTTCGTTCTCATCTAGTTCATGACATCAATTACAATTTGTGATCGTTTTAGCCTTCTGAGATCTTGGTATGCAATTACCATATTAATTTCCTGACCCTCACCCCTTCCAGAAGTCATGCAGGTATGTATTTATATCTGACCTACGTGACTATATGGGTATAAGATTTATATATCCAGAATAATTTCATCTGAGAATTTCTGATCTCCTTTGAAGTAACTTGAGCTTCCCTGGGAGTGTCATGGAAACAGATGGAAATCATTGGTTTAAGCTCTTCTTTGAATGTAAGTTAGGCAATTCTAGATGCCGTATTAATTCCATTAAGACGCCAACTGGCGTAACTCTAAATAGCAACGTGGAGGCCTGAGGTTATGAGTGTAGACAGAGCGCCAGGCTGAAAAGCACCCCGCTATTCCAGGAAGCAAATACAGCTTTTAAATGTACCCTCTAGCTTGAAAAATTCCAGGCAATCTGATTTAAAATTTTTTATTAGATAGAAATATGCAAAGTCTTCCCTGATGTTATAGCTCGAACACTGAACATTTGATTAACATTTAATTAAACATTTGATATCCTTGATCAAAACTGGCGGCTTTAGGATCTTAATCACTTATGAAAGGGAATGATGTCTTTAAAAAAACACATAGGCAATTATTATGCCAACAAAGCCTATTCTTAGTAGCTCTGGTTAAAATGAACATCCTTGTCTCCTATCAAAAGAGACATCTTAATAGTCCAGGTTTTTTTTGTTTTTGTTTTTGTTTTTTTTAAACAACAACAAAATATGTCCTTTTGGATACTAAGTCCTGACCATTTGGTTCTGGGAAAGGGGATTTACATGACTGAGTATGTGTGAGTGTGTAGATGAGTATCTATGTAGATACATCTGTATGTGAATTTATAAATGTCTGGTGTGCGTCTTACGTGTGCGTATGTTGTAAGGCGGGTCGTGACAGAGACTGCGGTGGGCTCAGCGAAGGGGGATACTTGGATTTTAAAGAATCTAGCAAATGTTTAGCACTTAACTGGTGACTACATTGTAAAAGAAGATTTAATGTTTCAGGTTTTTAAGGGAAATACACCGTCAGCCCCGATTATGCAGAGTTGTGGTTAGGAAAATAAGGCACGAGGTGTCATTATTAATGGAAACAGAACGCGGAGCTGAGGGGAGCGTGCCAGTTCGTATCTTGCTCTGTTCGGTGCCAGAGCTCCCTGGGAGATCATCCCGTTACCCCCAGGCAGAGCTCTTTGCCACAATTGGGATGGGAAATGGCAGCACGCATCTAGAGACGTTGGACCTTAGCATCTGTGTTGGGAGATCGGAGCAATGTGGCCTCACACCCAAACAAAATTGTTCTTTCCAGTTTAGACCCATTCTAGAGAATGGGGGCACAGATTTTCCAAATCCACAAAAGCAGAATACCATAGTAAAACTATAATTTATTTATACAAATGGTGTGTTTTTACAAAGGCCATCTGTCAGTTGACTCTCTGATCTAAAACAAATCTGTTTGTTCCCCAAAAGAAATAACATGTCTGTTGAAAAAGGATTTATGGACGACAGGCTGCCCAATCCACCAGCCATTGGTATAATAGGAACTATTTATGATATATTTACTTCTACAGGAGTGCTGTGAGTGGAAACTATTACTTGTAAAGTATGGTAATTAATTTTTCATTACCTCAAAGCCAAGAAATGGAGCCCAGTTGCATTTATTAAGATGATTGCATGAAAAACATGTTTCTTCTGGAAAAAAAAAATCCAAATAAAAGCGTTCAGAGAGCTTTGGCAATGTGGTAGCTCACTGCCCTGATGGGTGCTGGTGGGGCCATGGGCTTGGACTCGAGCACCAGATTTGTTTTTGGAGGACAAGAGGCCAGATCATTATTGAATGACCCTGGCCGCTTGATCTCTAGGTACCACTGAGAGCCCTTACTGGAAATTAGATGTTACTAGTAATACTAAATAGAAAAAGGACTCTAGGCTGGGAGAGAGAGCAACGGAAGAGGAGAGAAGGCCCCCTGTCCCCATCCCCTGTACACAAAGGGGACAGTCAAGTGAATATTTATTACTGAATGTGGAATCTAACATTTTTCATTATTTATTTATTTATTTTTTTTTTTTTTTTAAAAATTTTTTTTTTCAACGTTTATTTATTTTTGGGACAGAGAGAGACAGAGCATGAACAGGGGAGGGGCAGAGAGAGAGGGAGACACAGAATCGGAAACAGGCTCCAGGCTCTGAGCCATCAGCCCAGAGCCCGACGCGGGGCTCGAACTCCCAGACCGCGAGATCGTGACCTGGCTGAAGTCAGACACTTAACCGACTGCGCCACCCAGGCGCCCCTAACATTTTTTAAATACGAACTCTTTGCAAGACTCCATGCCAGGTCAAATGAGAGGTACAGAGAGGCATCCTCTCTCAGGAAGCTTGCCATTTATCTGATAACTGAGGGCATGGTGACAGGTGCAGAAATCACCTCGAAATTATCAGTGAAAAATTGTTAAGAGTGAGGAGTTACCTCGTCACTGAACACCTTTCTTGAGTGAACACCGATTTCTACATTTTGGTTTTCCAAAGCGTTCTTAAAATGAGCTAAACCAGGCTTTCCCCCAAGTGTTTATTTTATTTACTTTTATTTTTTGGTTTTCAAACATTTTGAGAATAGGTAATCGTTGAATAAAACCGCAAGGTATACAGGTGGACAATCCACAGGGTCCTTTCCCTTGTCTCCTCCAGGCAGCCGGTTGTCCTCTTTAAGGGCGCCAAAGTTACGTTCCTTCGGTGTCCTTCCAAGCATGTACTTTCCTCCCTGTTGGTGGACAGAGGTCTTGTCTGTCTTCCCTGGACTCTGGAAGAGTCTTAGCGTTCAATGCTTCAGGGGACAGACGCTAAGCACATCCCCTCCTCTCTGCTGAGGTCTCAGGCAGAAGAGTGGATGTAGAGGCTCAGAGGCAAGATCCTGGTGAAGGTATAGGTTCCGGATGTCCTGCCAGTACCTCAAGGTGAAAGACCCTCACCTCCAGATCTAGGAAAGTCCTCACATGGCATAAGTCAAAGCTCAGGGACACAACTGGCACTGAAATGTGTTTTGTCTCTCAGGCTGACCACCCAAAATCCCACCTCGGAAGATAAGAGGACCCTCCTTTTACTTCTTGATGGGTCCTTGGAGATGCCCAGATGCCGCTCAGCTTTATTTCCCGCAAACACCTCTCAGTAATGGAGCTAGAGCTCAAGTGGGCACTGCTCTAGACCCCCATCGTGTAGACAGGTCTCTCAGGATAGTTAGATTGAGTCTGCCCCCAAGCTCCACCCTGCAAAGGGCATCGGAAGTGATGAGATGGTTTTTTTGTTGGGAACACATCCAAGGGCATATCTGCTTGGGACCTCTGCAGCCGGGGTCCACGGGCAGGGTTCCCTTCAGCTAGGGCTGCTAAGCTTCCCATCTGGAGGCTGGGTGTCAGCTCAGCCCTTGGGGGAACCTCAGGGTAGTGGCCAGGGCATAACACCGCCCTGGGTGCTGCGTGGGCAGGAGGTTGATATAGCCAAGGCACTCTAGGACTTCAGAATAGTGTGGCCTGGAGCAGCTCTTGGCTTCCTACGGCCCTTTAACCATGGCATCCTCAGGTCTGGTTTTCGGGAACGCTCTTGCCTGCCCCTCCCCTCCCCTTTGTAGAGGAAATCCTGTGTCCATTCCTGGGCCTCAACACACCATTCCCTGCCTCACCTAATTATTCCTTCCATTTCAGGTGGGCTGGGAAGGAGTATCCAAGGCAAGAGGCGGGGGAGTTCATGCTAAAGGAGACTCAATCACTCACACCTTTGCTATTCATAGAGGTTTCTCTCAATTTCTTTCTTTCTTCCTTCCCTCCCCTTTGATACTCTTAGCTTGGGTTCTTGGGCACTTCTAAGTCCATCAGGAGCTGTTAGGGTTCTTGGAAGAACCCTGGAATGTTCTGGAATGTTTTGTGTGAATGTGCATTTCTTTTGAGAGGATCCATCTTCTGTTGTTGGCAGGATCTCAGAGCGATTCCCCCATCCCCCAAAGCTAGCTAATGCTGACTCAGTTTTTTCATCTTGCCCCAGGGCCGGCTGGGCACTGGTTCCATTGTTATGAGGAAACTTCATTCCTCCCTTTATAGCAGAGATTGACAAACTTATTCTGCAACTGGCCAGATAGTAAAATATTTTAAGCTTCTGTGCCAAGAGACAACATGGAAGTCAATGTAGGCACTTATATAACAAGAGGGAAAAGAAATTTCCATAACATTAAAAAAAATTTTTTTAATTTTTTAATGTTTATTTATTTTTGAGAGAGAGAGAGACAGAGAGAGAGAGTGGGGGAGGTGCAGAAAGAGAGGGAGACACAGAACTCCAAGCAGGTTCCAGGCTCTGAGCTGTCAGCCCAGACCCTGATGCGGGGCTTGAACTCATGGACTCACGGATCATGAGATCATGACCTGAGCCGAAGTCGGCCGCCCAACGGACTGAGCCACCCAAGCGCCCCCATAACATATTTATTAATAAAATTTTGACTATAAGAACAGTACATTTTTTTTTTGTAATACAGGTTTATAAACGAAAGAACAGAATTCTATTTTAAGGGTGATAGCATTTCTCATAGTAGGGGTTCGAAGTTCGCGTTCGCTGTCATCAAAACCGATTGCAAATGTTCATCTGTTAATGTACTAATGACTAATCCACTGCATGTGTTCAAACTGCCATATTTAACTGGAGGAGATCCTTCATTATGTGTAGAAGAAATTTCTTTTTCACGTAAGGGAAACAAATGGCTCAGAAATGGTCATAGGTGGAAGAAAAAACTCATCTGTCGGGCAAGTAGATGAACTGTTGACACACCCCCAGACTTCCAACTTTTAAAATTAAGTTAAATTAAATTAAATTAAATTAAATTAAATTAAATTAAATTAAATTTTATGTTATTTTATTTATTTTGTTTTATTTGTGTCCACATCATTCATGGAAGGAAGAATGAATTTAGAGATTAGAGATTTGATTCCAGTCCTAGTTCTTCCATTGTGTGACCTTGGGCAAATGAGAGAATCGCTTTGAGTCTAGTTTTCTCATCTATAAAATGGTAATAGCAGTTAAAATTGAGGTTTTGGTGGTTTCTTTTTTTTTTTTTTAACCAAATTTTGCTTTTGTAATCGTGTCTTTAAATATTTGGTCTAGGGGCACGTCGGTGGTTCAGTTGGTTGAGCGTCCGACTCTTGATTTCAACTCAGGTCATCGTCTCACAGTCATGAGATCGAGCCCTCACTCAGCAAGGAACCTGCTTAAGATTCTCTCCCTCTCCTTCTGCCCCTCCCCTGCTTTGCAAGCATGTTCTCTCTCTCTCTCTCTCAAAAAAAAATTTTTTTTGGTTAAAATGAACCTAAAATGAATCTTTAAAATGAGTATTACCTAATAGATAAGTTTAATGTATTATAATATCAATAGCTTTTATTTATTGAACACTTTCCATGTGCCCGGGACTGCCCTGCACTTCAATAATGGTAATAATGTTCGTAATAATCAACCTGATTTCATGCTTATGATGTGCTATGTACTACACTAACTGCTTTGTATGTACAAGCTCATATATTCCTTATAGTAGCCACTTACGATGATTCCATTACCAGCCCACTTTATAGATGAAGACAAGTAAGGTTTCAGCGGTGCCACAACTTGCCTAAGGCAGCCCATCTTTCCACAAACTCTGAAGTCTTTGCTTTTTGCTTTTTTCTTATTTCTTTCTGTCTTTTCATAAAATGTATCTTTTTTTTTTTTTTTTTTTTTTTTTAAGTAAGCTCTACACTCAAGGCAGGGCTTGAATTCATGACCCGGAACTCAAGAGTCAGGTGCTCTGTCAACGGAGCCAGACAGGCGCCCCCTATGTTCGATTTTTAAATGAAAAATTAAAACAAGCAGGTAAGATTAGAGAACCACAACTGGACCTAAGCAAGACTTGCCTCTAACTTGAAACTTACCATTTTGAACCCACGGCCACAATACGATTTAGAGTCACGGAAGGGGGGCGCCTGGGTGAGTCAGTCAGTTGGGCGTCCAACTTCGGCTCAGGTCACGATCTCACGGTTCGTAAGTTTGAGCCCCGCGTCGGGCTCTGTGCTGACAGCTCAGAGCCTGGAACCTGCTTCCGATTCTGTGTCTCCTTCTCTCTCTGCCCCTCCCCTGCTCATGCTCTCTCTCTCTCTCTCAAAAATAAATAAACATTAAAAAAAATTAAAAAAAAAAAAAAAAAGAATCACGGAAGGGGACATGGGGTTTATCCAGTCTAACCTCCCATCCAGCATAGGAATTCCCTCTTTGACAGCCTGGGCAGACAGTCACTCGGCCTCTGTCCTGACACCTCAGTGGCTGAACTTTTACCGCTGTATTAGGCTGTCTGTGCCACCGTTCAAGAATCTCAACAATGTGGCCAACTGAGCCACCCAGGCGCCCCTAGACCAAATATTTAAAGACATAATTAACAAAGACTCAAGCCCTGCAGATGCTTTTGCAATGCTAAAGCCATCAAGTGCTGGCCCATCTCGTTCGGGCTCCTGTCTCCCTCCCTTCCCGTTTCCTCCAACCCCTTTGGTAGAGGATTTCATGAAACTGGCTTTTGAGTGGAGTGAGGACGGCCATGTGGGATTTCAGCGGGTGGAGCTGAAGGGCAGGGGATCAGAGGAAGGCTGCAGGTGGGCCAGGTGGGGCGTGGTCCGTGTCCCAGCTTGGTGGGTCGTTGGGTGTTCTCGAACAGCTTAACCAATTCTCTGGAATTGGCGGTGGAGGCCCTAACACAGGGAGCCTTGGACACAAGGGTGAGGGCTTGGTCTTGCTGTGATGAGCAGTGAGATCTTGGAGCTTCTTACGGATAGGGGAGTGGACAGGCTGAGAGCCGTGCTTTGGGGATGTCCCACCCTACCACCCACCCCCGACAACCGGCAATGAATGGCCTGGCGAGGAGACTCTGGAGCAGAGACAGGTCCTTCCCAACCCGCTGCAGCGGGGGCCCCTGGTTCTTCTCATCCACAGGATCCTCTTTCTCTTTACACAGTAGAATTTTCTTTCCCCCTCCCATATCACAGGACAAGTTATTACATTTTTAAATACTAAGCATGTACAGGGGCATCTGGGTGGCTCAGTTGGTTGAACGTCTGACTTCGGCTCAGGTCATGATCTCGCGGTGTGTGAGTTCGAGCCCCCCATCGGGCTCTGTGCTGACAGCTCAGAACCTGGAGCCTGCTATGGATTCTGTCTCTCTCTCTCTCTCTCTCTGGCCCTCCCCCACTCACACTCTGTCTCTCTCTCCTTCAAAAATAAACATTAAAAAAATAAACATTTTTAAAAAAAAAAATTTTTTTTAACGTTTATTTATTTTTGAGACAGAGAGAGACAGAGCATGAACAGGGGAGGGGCAGAGAGAGAGGGAGACACAGAATCTGAAACAGGCTCCAGGCTCTGAGCTGTCAGCACAGAGCCCGATGCGGGGCTCGAACTCACGGATCGTGAGATCATGACCTGAGCCGAAGTCGGATGCTTAACCGACCAAGCCACCCAGGCGCCCCTAAACATTTTTTTTTTAAAGAAAGAAAGATACTTTTTAAAGAGGCCTAGTCAGTAGACCCGCTGAGAATCTCCTGGGCTAGTCGCACGTGTGCGACCGGTAGATGTGGAGTTCTCCATTCTCCTGATGAAATGATCTCACCTACAGCAGCCTGTCCTCGGAGCCCAGTTTTGTCAGACGGACCGGTTCTCTTTCTAGCACGCCATGCCGCCCTTCTCCCCGGTGGCTCCTTTCTTTCATCCAGCTCCTCGAATGGGGGTATGCTCCCCTTGGCTCCGTGTTGATGCTCATGAAATGGAGTGCTCCCAAACAATAGGACGAGGGAGCAAGAAGAACCTTATTGGGAGCCAGAGGGGATGGTCACAATTAAGATCTTTAAGAACTTTCAAAAAGACGTCCCCGCAGAGTGGCGTTGACAGCTGCTGCTCGCTGAGATGAGAAGCTACTGGCGCAGAACCAGCCAGTTCTGAACAGCAGGGTTTCCCTGCTCTGCTCCAAAATGTTTCTTTCTCTCCGTGGTGGCTGCTGAAACGCAGGCCCGAGGAATCCTGCTTTAAATGTGCCATTGGGGACCCTGGGTTATTAAGGGTTATTGCTAGGGGTTCCTCTGTCTAAGAAGTGATTCCAGTTCTATATTATGCATGTTTGCGTTGGCTCAGAGGACTGCACGTATGACTACAGAGCGGTGTGTGTGTTTGATCTGATAACCCGTGTGATCATTTGTCATGAGAATGATGTTGAGGACATTATAGTACATAATCCTAAGAAGCAACCGTTTGGGTATCAGATGCTCTCACTTCCCCCCTGCCCCCTGCCCTTAGGATACATTCTGCAGACTAAGCCTCCCATGCCAATGTTTTTATTTTCCAAGCAGAATGAGTGCTCGGATGACCTTAGCTCACACGTACATACTCTTCAAATGGTTACGTGCATTAACGATTCAGTTGAATTAATAACCCCCCATGCCTCTCTTGGGACGATTGAAAAATTTCTTAGATTGCCCAAGGTTAGATAAAAATCCCAGTGTTTGAGTTCCGTCATCATGAAACAAATCCTGTGTGCCATCTCGTGTTCCTTTCCGCATTGGTAAACGTCTTTAAAAAAAAAAAAAAATCAACAATCAAACAAGGCATCCTTTAAAAAAAAAAGTGCACTGTAGTCCCTTTGCTAATCTTTTGAATGTGTGAGGTGTTGCCCTGGGAAATGCTATGAGGCTGATGTTTTCTGTGGCTAATCTTACTTGACTCAACCCTAGTCATTCACAAACAACAGATGTTCATGGTATATTTTTTCACTTTCCTGCTTGCTCTGTGAGCAATTAGGTTTATAGTAGGCTGGGCCTTTGTCAGGTCCTCAGATTTCTAGACAAACCTGGTATTTTCCTCTGGCTGATGTTTTCCTCCCTCAGGATGCAGTGTTCTGCTGAGGTTAGAGGTTTATGGTGGCCTTCATTTAGGTTTGTTCTTGTTTCGGGGTACAAGTAATTCGGGCACGAGGTTTCTGAGCGATGAAGTTTAGAGGCACTCTGTGTTTCTGTCTGGAACGCCGAAAACGCAGAATCTTTCCACAGAATTTGTAAAGGCGCTAGGCCGTCTCCTTGTTCACCAACCAACCACGAGATCTTTTGGACAACGCCAGAGCCTTCCAGAGAAATCCCCAGGGTAGCCGATTGTCCACTGTGGCTTTGGAATAACTGTTCCTCATCCCATGTCTCTCAGCCAAATATTATTATTCATTAGAATATCAGATTCAGAAACGTGATTTTAGCTGTCTTGAATTCAGCTCTGTGCGTGACAGTTTTGGAATGCCTACCCTTTACTAGGTTCTGATGGTCAGCACACGCCACAGTGCAATCTGGATAGGAAGGGGCAGGGCTGATGTAGTCGAAACAAAGAACCAAAGAGAGCAAAGCGAGGCCCAAGGTATGAATCCTATTCCTAAAGAGCAGTATATACAATTTGTGGAGTAAGTATTTCCATTCTAAGTATTTGGTGGCTTTATGTTTTTTTCCCGATTACAAAAGCAAATCCTATTTATTGCCAGCATTTCGGAAAGAATAGAAAAGTAGTCGTAATCTTTAATCTCCACGTTCGTATAATAACCGTCGCTAACACTTCATTTCACATCCTTCCTGTCTTTTCTCGAAGCATGTCTATAGTTCATAAAAAAATTATTTTATATTGTTTTTAAAAACTTTATGTTAGAAAATAAAACCTGTATTTAGAAAATGACCCAAATGTATGGGTTCACTATCAGTTATCACGAGGTGAACATTCTTGGAAGCGGTATCCAATAAAGAAACGGAACTTTGCTGGGGTGTCTGGGGGGCTGAGTCGGTTAAGCGTCCGACTTCAGCTCAGGTCATGATCTCACAGTCCGTGAGTTCGAGCCCCGTGTCGGGCTGTGTGCTGACAGCTCAGAGCCTGGAGCCTGCTTCGGATACTGTGTCTCCTTCTCTCTCTGCCCCTCCCCTGCTCACGCTCTGGCTCTCTCTGTCTCTCAAAAAATAAATAAATGTTAAAAAAAAAAAAAAAAAAAGAAACAGAACTTTGCCAACAGCCCCAGGAGTCCCCACACCTACCCCATCACCATCTCCAACCCCTACTTGCTACAAAAGTAACCACTATTCTGGTTTTTATCACGTATGACATTTTATCATTTATAACTTCTACATAGGGAATAAGCCCCATCTTATATTGTTACTATTTTCCCAAAAAGTGTCCATGATCTCTTAGAGAGCTTTAAAAAAGTAAGACAAACACTTTTTTTTAAAAAGTTTATTCATTTATTTTTGAGAGGGGGGTGGAGAGAGAGAGAGAGAGAGAGAGAGAGAGAGAGAGAGAGAGAAAGAATCCTAAGCAATCCTTGCTGTCAGCTCAGAACCTGACCCGGGGCTCGATCCCACGAACCGTGAGATCGTGACCTGAGCCGAAATCAAGAGTCGGACGCTTCACCCACTGAGCCGCTCAGGGGCCCCGGAAAAACACTTTTCTGTTTATCTAAATATTTACCATTTCTGGTGCTCTTCACTCTTTTGTGTTGATCCAGATTTTTCCATCTTCTGCACTTGTCCTTCTGCCTGTAGGACTTCCTTTAACATCTCCCAAAGCGCAGGTCTGCTTCAGTACAGTCTTGTAGCTTTTTTACGTTTGAAGAAATCTTTACTTTTGGCTTTGAAAGATATTTTTTTTTTCTAGGATATTTTCTCTGTGATATTATAGGATGACAGAGTTTTGGTGTTGGCTTAGGATGTTAGAAATGTTGCCCCACTGGTCTCTGGCTTGCATTGTTTCCCTTCAGAAGTCGTTTGTATTGTTGCCTTTGTTCTTAAGATTTTATCTTTGTCGCTGGTTTTAAGCAATTTGGTTAAGACATGCTTCGGTGGTTTTCTTCTTGTTGCTTGTGTTTAGCTTTATGACGCTTCTTGGACCTATGGGTTTAATAATGTTGATAAAATTTGGAAAAACTTCAGCCGTTATTTCTTCAATTACTTTTCGCCCCCTCCCCCTGCTTCGCACCTCTAGGGGCCTTTATGCTGCGGGGAGTTACCCCACTGCTCACCCATGCTCTGGGGTTTTTTCAGTCTTTTCTCTATGTGCTTCACGTCGAATAGTTTCTGTTGCTATGTCTTGAAGCTCTTTTCGTTCTGCACTGTCTAATCTGCGGTTTTTCCTGTCCAGTGTGTTTTAAAAATCTCAGATGTTGCGGTTTTCATTTCTAGAAGTTCACTTGGGTCTTTATTGGGTCATATTTTCCTGTCCTTTTTCATGCCCGATAGTGCTTTTTAATTTAATTTAATTTATTTATTTTTTAAAAAAAATTTAAATGTTTTTATTTAATTTTGAGACAGAGACAGAGCATGAGCAGGGGAGGAGCAGGGAGAGAGAGGGAGACACAGAATCCAAAGCAGGTTCCAGGCTCTGAGCTGTCAGCACAGAGCCCGATGCGGGGCTCGAACTCACAAACTGCGAGATCATGACCTAAGCCAAAGTCTGACGCTTAACCGACTGAGCCACCCAGGCGCCCCTATTTTATTTTTTGAATGTTTGTTTATCTTTGGTAAAAACAGAGTCCAAGTGGGGGAGGGACAGAGGAGAGGGAGACATAGAATCTGAAGCAGGTTCCAGGTTCTGAGCTGTCAGCACAGAGCCTGATGCAGGGCTCGAGGACTCACGGACCTCGAGATCATGACTGGAGCCAAAGTGGGATGCCTAACCAACTGAGCCACCCAGGCGCCTGACTGGTAATGTTTTTTTAATAGGCTGCAGATATTGGCTCCAGACATTTTAATGTGTAGGATGCTGGTTGTTTTGCACTCCTGAAAATATTTTTGAGTTCATTTGTGGGATTCAGTAAAGTTACTTGGAAACAGTGTGACCACTTTGAGGCCTGCTTTTCAGTGTTGTCAGGTGAGGAGTTCAGAGCAGCGTTTCTTTTAGGGCTGATTTTGCCTCACTGTCTAAAAAAATTTTTTTTTAACGTTTATTCATTTTTGAGAGACAGAGAGAGACAGAGCATGAGCAGGGGAGGGGCAGAGAGGGGGAGACACAGAATCTGAAGCAGGCTCCAGGCTCTGAGCTGTCAGCAACAGAGCCTGATGCGGGGCTTGAACTCACGAACTATGGGATCATGACCTGAACTGAAGTTGGATGCTCAACCGACTGAGCCACCCAGGTGCCCCTGGCCTCACTGTCTCATGCTTCATGAATAACAGGGTTTTCCCACTCTGGTTGGTGAGATCATGGATTTTTCCTGGTTCTGTGTGAGCTCCTTTTGAGTGTCTTTCCCCGCCACCCCCCCCCCCCCCACCAGATTTGGGTAGTTTCCTTATGTCCATGTGCCATCAGTCCTCAAGAGTGGCCTCCTCAGACTCCTGGAGCTCTCTCTGGGTGCTCCTCTCCTCCCCACTGGACTTCACCAAATGGCCTTCTTGAACTGCTAGCTTGGTCTGTTCCACTCGGGACGGCTGTTAGGTTCCCCAGCTCTGCCTTCTGGGCTGGATAGTTCTCCAGACAGGAGGCTGGGGGCAATTGTGGGGCCCACCTTGTTTGTTTCCTCTCTTTCAGGGATCACTGTTCTGTGCAGCCGGATAGCCGAGGTCTAAAACCGGGCTTTTCCCTCTATTTTGTCTTCTCTTTTAGTTCTTCCAGGCAGGAGGGTAAATCTGGTCCCTGTGACACCATCTTGATCCGAAGCAGAAGGCCCTATCCCGACTTTTAAAGCAATTGCTTCTTATGCTACTTTGTAGTTTTATCCCCCAAGTGTACCTCTCTTCTCACTGTGCTTCAGTCTTGCCCATTAAAAAATTATCAGACATCTTTTAAGTCTCTTTTAATATACAGACTCCTTCTCCAGGCCTTCCCCCCCCCCCCTTTCATTTTATCTGGGAAGGGCCGGACTCTTTGCCCAGGAGTGTCTCGTGCTGTGGATTTTGCTGATGGGTGTTCGCGGAACAGTCCAACACATGGCTTTAGCCTTCTGCATTTCCCACAAGTGGGCCGCAGATCCAGGGGTTTGATCTGACTTGAGTTCGGTGCCTTTGACGAGATTACAGGGCTGCTCTCTTTCACCAGGAAGCACATCACGCCTGGTTGTCTCTCTTTCTGTGGTTGTTACATTAATGCTTAATGCCTACGTTTATTCATTCGTTGAGGATTGCAAAATGGTGATATTCTAATTCTTTAATTTCTTTTTCATTTTTTAGATGGAGTACCTTTATAAAGAGACACATATCCTCATTACTATTTGATTACCCGCGGTAGAGTTTATATGGGAAGGCCGAATAAATGATTCATTTAAGATAATGAATTGGTTTCATATCATTCTCTCGAGATGACCCATTAGTATTTTAAAAATCATTTAAATAACATTATTAACTCACTGATGGATGGATTTTAATCAACTGTAATTATTATCCTTTTTGAAGCTTAAATTGTCCCATCTTTGGCCTGGGAGGGGGGGCCCCTTTAGGTTGGCACTCAGTCCCTTTTAACACCTTAGTAGCTTGGAAACTGCCTCGCTAGCTGGTGTGAGGAGATAGTCCAGGCTCATTTATACACATTCTGCCCCAAACCAGGAGTAGCAACTTCCCCAAGAAGCTCTTGTCTCTTTTTGTGGAAAATGGTATTTCCAACGGTCTGAGTGTAGGCATGATCATGACTGTTGGGTGGGTCATCGTTTTCAAGCTTCCTGAGTGACCAGAGCTAAGATTTCGTACGCGTGGACATTAAGAGATTTGGATCGTTTCCCAACATCTCACGATTTCCTGCGGATTCTTCCAGTTCATAACCACAGGGTTGTGAAATTGGACGTCTTCTCTGTTACACCTGTCTCTCCTCTCTTTTTCACCACGAATCCTGATTCTCAAGGGCACAAGAGATGACAGCATTAGAACATTTCACGATTAGAACAGTCCACGATTACTCATGGACTTTATCCTTCACTCAAACAAGACACCTTCAGAAAAGTAACTATAAGGCTTCTACTGCCAGTGTTATTACTAAGAGTAGTGAAAATACTTTCTTGGGAGAGTCTCACCATTCTACCCCCATTTAAAAATAATGCACCGTATCTACCTTGTTTGAATGCCAACCACTGCATACTATAAAACTCTTTCCTTTAGGCCTCATTTAACGTTATTGTTACAATAACTCCATGTTTACCACTGGGCACCATTTCTTAGGTTAAATGTTTCTCTAGTCATTTGGCTGGACTTAAAGTTAATTTGTTTTCTTTTAACTTATTTTATTTCTAAAAATATATTTGTTTAGTGTTTATTCATTTTTGAGACAGAGAGAGAGGGAGAGAGCGAGCATGAGCAGGGGAGGGGCAGAGAGAGAGGGAGACACAGAATCCGAAGCAGGCTCCGGGCTCTGAGCTGTCAGCAAGAGCCCGACGCAGGGCTCGAACTCATAACGCACGAGATCATGACCTGAGCCAAGGTCGGATGCTTAACCAACTGAGCCACCCAGGGGCCCCTAGCCTATTTTATTTCTGCATATTGGTCTTGTCTGAAGTTCTTTCTTTAATAGATTTTTTCAGGGAGGGCTTATGGGACCAATATCCTTGTGTTTTTTGCATGTTGAAAACATTTTTTGTCCCTTTACACCTGAATGGCATTTTTGCTGCCTCTAAGATCCTCGACTCTGCTTTCTTTGAGTATCTTAAAATTATTGTGCATTTGCTTGCCAAGAAATATTAGCGTAGAAATGTTGTATGATAATCCAATTTTCTTTCTCTTATAATTCGTTTGCTGTTTTGATTGGATGCCCAAAGTGTTTTTTTTTTCTTTTACTTTAAAGTTTAGTAATTTCATTAGAATATTTTGTGATATGAGTCATTCTGAGTCAATAATCTTAGGTATAGGAGTGTGTTCTTTTCAAATGCGGTTTCAAAACTTTTTTTTTTTATTTCAAGAAAGTTTTTTAAATTACAGTTTTGGGCGTTTACTCATTCCCTTGTTTTAGTTTTTTTCTTTGGAGACTTCTATTACTCATGTATTGAATCGTCTTTCCCCATACAGCGTTCACCTGTTATCCACAGGGGATATGTTTCAAGTCCCCCGGTGGCTGCCTGAACTCATGGGTTGCACCAAACCCTATATATTCTATGTTCCTTCCAATATCTATGTACTGATGATAAAGTGTAATTTATAAATCAAATACAGGAAGAGAATCACAACAGTAACTAATAATAAAATAGAACAAATTATAACAATATACTATAATAAAAGTTACATGAATGTGGTCTCTCTCTCTCAGCAGATCTTCCTGTATGGCACTCACCCTTCTTCTTGTGGTGATATAAGATGGTAAAGTGCTTACATGATGAAATGAATGAGGTGAATGACACAGTCATTGTGACATGGGGTCAGGCTACTATTGACCTTCTGATAATATGCTATAGTTTTTAAAAATTCCTGGTCTGATAATTCTGACAGTTTCTGTCCTATCTGATTCTGTTTTCTTTTTTTTTTTTTTTGTAAGTTTATTTATTTATTTTGAAAGAGAGAGAGAGAGCAGGAGAGGTGCAGAGAGAGGTAAGGGCACCAAGAGAGAACCCCAAGCAGGCTCTGAGATGTCCGTGTGGAGCCCCACATGGACATGGAGCCCCACTCGAACTCATGAGTTGCAAGATCACGACCAGAGCCAAAACCAAGAGTCAGATCCTCAACCAACTGAGCCACCCAGGTGCCCCCATAAAATGCTTAGGTATTTTTAAGTGCAGAAACTATGCTGCATGTACAAGACACTATGAAACAGGTCAATTTTTTTTAATGAGCAGTTAGAGACCCTAGAAAAATAATTTAAATATTCACCAAAAGTCGAACTCCACAAAGTGGGTCCTGTTCTGGCAATGAGGGACTGGCTCGTTTCATTCCACTGAAAACAGCTATAAAAGCTAGCCTAATAATTTTTAACCTATTTGAAGGTGTTGGGGAGCTAGGAAAGTGTTAGCACTTACAGAGCAAAGAACTCCAACTAATAAAGGAAAGCCCAGAAAGGGCAGCCATCTTTCCCTACTTACATATTTACCAACTTGAAAACAATAGCTGAGAAGTGGAGCTGAGAAGTGAGCAGTGGACTCTAAGGTGCTAAAAGGAAGAGTGAATCCCTCCAAAGCCGGAGCTACAGGCAGGTGGATGCAGAGAATCACGACATAGAGGAGCAGAGACTTCCTGCCAGGACAGGAAAACCGAGGCCGCCTACATTGCTGGAGGCTCCGTGTGGACACGTGTGAGTTCGTAACTCCAGTCACAGCTTCCCCTAGGCATTTGTGCATTTTACCTCCTCCAGGAGCCCTATAAGGTCCTCAGTGTGAGTCTCAGAGAAAAATGCCATCGTGTTTCTGGCAGGGGACGGGGAAAGGAACCATTTTAAAATATGCCAGAGCACTCTTCTCTTCTTAACTAGGCCTGCTCTCAAGAGAAAGCGTTCTGCCAAAGCCTCACTAACTGGGTTTTTTCAGCACCTTACCAGCCTGGACAAAGGGAAGTGCCCAACTCCAGCCCCCTCTAGCTATCCTGCCCCACCTAAAGGGAGCAGGGGAGACTGTGGAGCGTGGGTGAAGTTCACAGCTCAGGGACATAGGCTCACCAAAGGACGAAGACTTAGTCATGACATGAGAGAATGCTTCCCTTCCCACTCCGTCTCCCCACCACATTACTAAAGACCCTAGCGATGCACTTTCTTCTCCTCAGTACCTCATGTCCCCCTTTCACCAAAAATTTACAAGGCATACTAAAAGGCAAAAGCTGTGTAAAGAGACTGAATAAGCATCAGAAGCAGAATCATGGGGCACCTGGGTGGCTCAGACGGTCGAGCAGCCAACTCTTGATCTGGATTCAGGTCATGATCTCACGGTTCTTGAGTTCAAGCCCCACAGTGGGCTCTGTACTGACAGCACAAAGCCTGCTTGGAATTCTCTGCTTCCTTCTCTCTCTTCCCTTTCCTCTCTCTCTCTCTCTCTGAAAAATAAATAAACAAACTTAAAAAATATCTAAGTGTTTTAAAGAATATACTTGTATTCTACCTTTCAGTGTTCCATCGCCTTTGTTTCTTGGATGTCATTTCTCCTTGAAGGAGTTTGTGGCTCTTGTCCTTTACGTTTTGATTGTGAGCTAATCTCTACCAAGGGTCATTTCTGCTGGAGTTCTGATATGGTTTGCAGAATTTTCTAAGGGGGAAGTTTGCATTTGCCTCTGGTAGCACTCTAAGGGCTTCACTATCTCCAGCCAATTTGAATGTTAATTTTAGGTGTACAGATGAAGGGGAAATGGCAATTACTACTAATAGTAATGGGGTTTCTTTCGGGGCGGTGGAATGTTCTGGAAGAGATAGCGATGATGCTGACACACTTTGTGAATGAACTAAAAGCACTAAAACCACTTGAAAGTGGTTTGAACTTTACTGTATGTGAACTGTATGATAAAAACAAAAAAAAAAAAAATCCAAGTTTCTCTACATGCAAGTGATATAAATTCAGACTACACATCTCCCCCAGCCTCCCAAGGCCCAGGTGGACAAGAAATTTCTTTGTTGCACCTCTGGGCCTGTGGATAGTAGTTTTTAATCCTTATTTAAAGACAAAGCAGCTGTTCAAGGGTTTCGTATTTTACCTCTTGCCTCCTATAAGCCTTAGGACTTGTTCCTGTCTTTGGTGGGTATTAAAATCCCAACCTCAAACGCTTATGTCTCAAGTCTAATACCTCTTTAAGTCACCAGGATTTTTCTTCCTTCTTAACGTTCTAATTTGAATTCTTTTTTCATTTTTGGCCCCAGGGATTTTTTTTCTCTTGCTTTAGGTTAGCTAATCATTTTGAAAAGTTGGTTAATATATCGTAGTGTCACTACAGTCCATGTGATTAACACTTCTGTTTTTGCTGCTACGCATAACACTGCAAGAAACATTCTTTTTGTTCAAAGGACTTTTTTTTTAAAGTTCTTATTTTCTTTAATTTATTTTATGAGAGAGAGAGAGGGAGAGAAAGAGAATTCCAAGTAGGCTCTGCACTGTTAGCACAGAACCTGACATGGGGCTTGAACTCACAAACCGTGAAATCATGACCTGGGCGGAAATCAAGAGTCAGACGCTCAACCAACTGAGCCACCCAGGTGCCCCTGCAAGAAACAGCCTTGTACCTGTGTTCTCATGAGATGATACTTTTATTATTATTTTTTTTAAGATTGAGTCCAATAAGTGGGACTGTTGTATCTGTCAGGAAGGAAGATTTCCTCTGCTCATCAAGGTTCTTCCAGCCAGACTAAGAATTAAATTGACATCAGACAGATGAACAAGAGAAAATAAAATTTAATTTCGTACATATGGGGAATCCACATAGATGTGAAAATTCCAAAGGTAGGCAAAACGGGGTATGCGTGTCGTTCTGAACTAAGGAGAAAGGGATGGGGGTCTAGGACTTCAAAGGGAATCCATGCAATTCACAAGAAGTTGAAAAAGACGAACGGGTTGATAAAGAACTGTTTTCTGGGCCCCTGGAGGAACAAAGGGACGAAGAGGACTTGGATCAAACAGGCCTTGCTAGGTTCCTCCCTGTCTGCCGTACCTAGTTTATGTCATAGTGTAGTTACCTGTGTCCTCCTGGAGCCGACTCTCCGTCTACATTCTTTTTAGGCAGTTGAGAGGGAGGTAAAGAGCTTTTCCTGAACCTGCCGGGCTGCGATGCTTTTTAATTCAAAATCATCCCCGCACCAAAGTGGCCCATCTTGGGGACCTTTGGACCCTACATGTCAAGTGTATGCACATTTTGAATGTCCATAGCTATTGCCAGATAATTTCTCAGGGGTGCTGTAGAATCCCCCCCCACCCCCCACCCCCCAACCCCCAACCCCCCCAAAACTTGTGAAGTTCGTGAAGCAGGTCTTATCAGTTGTAGAAGGTGTAATTCATACGAAAGATTAGACTTGTCCATCTCTCTCTCTTTTTTTTTTTTTTTTTTTTAAATTTTTTTTTTTCAACGTTTATTTATTTTTGGGACAGAGAGAGACAGAGCATGAACGGGGGAGGGGCAGAGAGAGAGGGAGACACAGAATCGGAAACAGGCTCCAGGCTCCGAGCCATCAGCCCAGAGCCTGACGCGGGGCTCGAACTCAGGGACTGCGAGATCGTGACCTGGCTGAAGTCGGACGCTTAACCGACTGCGCCACCCAGGCGCCCCTTTTTTTTTAAGTTTAGTTATTTATTTTGAGAAAGACAAAGACAGCATGGGTGGGGGAGAGGCAGAGAGAGGGAGACAGAGGATCCCAAGCAGGTTCCACGCTGCCAATGCAGAGCCCGATGCGGGGCTTGAGATCATGACCTGTGAGATCACGACCTGAGCCTAAACCCAGAGTCAGACTCTTAACCGACTGAGCCACCCAGGTGCCCCGAGACTTGTCTATCGCTTAAATCATATTCTTCTAAATCATACACCGAGCACCAAGTGACCCATAAAGCTGAATCCCAGGCTCCCCTGAAGGTGATTCTAGCATCTGTTCACTTGTTCCGGAGTCACTGAAACTTCAGTTTTGTTCAGTCTTACTTTTCGGATCTGTCTCTTAATTTTTATTCCCAAAGGGGTTGAGTTTGGCAGCTGTCCTTTCTGGCTTGGGTTTAAGACTCTCCCCTCGAAGGATGCTGGCTTTTTTCTTCTTTCCCAGGTTTTGACTGTCTTGGGACATATCTCTGCCTGTCCTCCCTTGGCCACTCCTAAGATTCACCCCTGGCCCACCTGTGATGGGCCGAAGTTGGAATAAAATAGCCCCTGAAATTTGTGAATATTTCCTTTGCTATCATGGAAGATAGCACTGAGAGTTGTGGGGAAGATGAGGGCTATCTTAATAAGCATGGATAAAACTAATATTGATATTTTTAAATGAATAGTAAGGAAGTCGAGAGAACTGGCTAATGGCCAGTACGATAATAAAACTGTGAGTTTTAAGCACAGAGGGCTGATTGGGGGGGGGGGGGAGTTATATTGGGCAACACTGTGCAGTTTGTTTTGATAGTTTTGAAACTTGAGGAGATGCAGTAGATATTCTATGCATAAATGTTAGCAACACATTTCAGTGTTTGAGAATTTTGCTCGTAAAATTTAAGACGCTTTGGAATGAGAAACACGGTCACGTGGCTCTCAGTCTGCTTGAAAGACTGTAAATTACCAATGGTATTGTTTAGTAGTTGGCTGAGAAGTGACAGAGGTTACGGAGTCGGAACATTATTGCTGGAAAACTGTACCTCTTAAGAAAAAATGTCAGGGAATTTCAGGAGTTTCAGAGCCGTGTATGAAGAAGAAATCATGTCAGTTCTGTCCCCTTGAAGTGCTGGGAGAGCTGACTTTTCGACAAGGTGGACAAGGGTGGACAGCGCTTTATGGAAATGAGCGTTTTATGTTTGAACGGCTTGTGGCGACCGAATGGCCCATCAGTTGTCACCTGGGAATTGTTTCTCTCAATGGTGGTGGTTGATGCTTTCCTGCTCTAAGCGTCGTAGGGATTCAGAAAGATTTTTCTCTAAAGTTCCAAATCCTTAGGGTTTATTTTACAAAAATTATTACATCCGCTTTCTTCAGTCACCTTTGGAATTGTTCGCCTGTTGTACTGATGTTATTTTCAACAATTCAAAATCGTCGGTGGGGTGCCTGGGTGGCTCAGTCAATTAAGCATCAGTCTTTTGGTTTTGGCTCAGGTCACGATCTCACCGTTTGTGGGTTCCAGTCCCGCATTGGGCTCTGTGCTGACGGTGCGAAGCCTGCTGGGGATTCTCTCTCTCTCTCTCTCTCTCTCTCTTTGCTCCCCCCACCTCCCCCACCCCACAGCTTGCACTTTTCTTCCCCCCTCTCTCTCAAAATAAATAAACTTAAAAAAAAAACCCACGAGATTCTTGTGATTCAGGAATGGACTGTATTCTGTTGTAATTTCTCCCAGAAATGGAAATGTTTCATAGGCTCCCTTTGGGAATGCAATTATCTGGTTAATCTCAGTGTGCTATTACAAAGCATTTTTAGGTCTTGGTCTTGGTCTGTAACAAAGCACCATAGACTTGCTGCCTTTAACAACAGATGTTTTTTCCTCGTGGTTCTGAAGGCCGGAAATCCAAGATCAAGGTGATGGCAGATTTGGTTCCTGGTTAGAACCCTCTTCCTGGCTTGCAGTCAGCTGCCTCCGTGGTGGGTCTTCACATGGCCGAGGACAGAGAGCTCTCTTCTTCCTTCTAGAAGGATCTGCCCTCCCACTCCTCATCATGGGGCTCCCACCCTCATGACTTTATCTAAACCTAATTACCTCCTAAAGGCCTCACCTCTAAATGCCATCACATTTCGGGAAAGGGCGTCAACATATGAATTTTGAGAGGACACAAACGGTCCATAACAGATCTCGTGCCTCTAAATTTTATTTCAAGAAAATGCCTCTCAATGCCACATTTCTAATAGAATACAGTATATATTTATACATATACACACATATATATCTTATCTAGGCTATGTTGAAAAATATTTTGAAGTTGTGCATATATATGCTATAAGGTATATAGAATATATTGCCAAATATTTTGAAGTCACATAAAGGGCAGTTTCTGGAGCAATTGATCAGAATTTTTCTGTTTTTACTTGTAATAGAGAATACTTGTCTCTCAGAGAAATGATTTCCCATCGATTTCCTTCCCATTTCCCTTTCTTCCTTTCAGCTTTTATCTATTGGTAGAACAATTTTAAAAGCAATCTTGAAAAAAAAAATCAAACCCCGTCACTCTCCACAAGGCACTTTTTTTTGGTAAGTTCCATTTGTTAGTTTTGTTCATATATAATTAGAGTCTGCAATTTTGTTTTCTGCTTATTTTATTCCACTTAAAACTGTCACAAATGTTTCCCTGTGTAGTTACATCATTACCTTTATCATTATCATATGATTTTATGATTGCACGATAATCTCAAAAGATGAAATAGCACATTTACCGAGCTGTTATAATGGAAACCATTCTAAAGTGCAATCGTGAGAGATGCTCCCCCTCCTTCCTCCTACTTGTCCCCAAAGATGCATGGGTCTTTTGGTGGGTAGTCAGAAGCTCTAGGCTATTCTGGGGGATGCCAGTCACAGAAATACCAGGTGCTCAGGGAACTTACAGTCCAGCTCAGCGACAATTTTTTTAAAAAAGTTTTTCAGGGGCGCCTGGGTGGCTCAGTCGGTTGAGCGTCCGACTTCGGCTCAGGTCATGATCTCACTGTTCGTGAGTTCGAGCCCCGCGTCAGGCTCTGTGCTGACAGCTCGGAGCCTGGAGCTTGTTTCAGATTCTGTGTCTCCTTCTCTCTCTGACCCTCCCCCATTCATGCTCTGTCTCTCTGTCCGAAAAATAAACTTAAAAAAATTTTTTTTAGGGGCGCCTGGGTGGCGCAGTCGGTTAAGCGTCCGACTTCAGCCGGGTCACGATCTCGCGGTCCGTGAGTTCGAGCCCCGCGTCAGACTCTGGGCTGATGGCTCAGAGCCTGGAGCCTGTTTCCGGTTCTGTGTCTCCCTCTCTCTCTGCCCCTCCCCCGTTCATGCTCTGTCTCTCCCAAAAATAAATAAACGTTGAAAAAAAAAATTAAAAAAAAATTTTTTTTTAAAGTTTTTCATTACAAAAGCAAATCAATCTTGCTTCAAAAAATTTAGGGAGGGAAAAAAAAGAAGAAAAATCAGCCTTAGTTTCACCTTTGATACTATCACTGTAGTATTTCCTTCCACTTCGGCTTTTATATTAGTACATTCTCTGCCCCCCCCCCCAGTTTTTTTATTCTTTGTCTTTCGCCTTAAAAACGTACAGAATACATGAATACATTCTTACTGTAAAAAATCAAAATAATTCTTTTTTAAAAATTAAAAAAAATTTTTTTAAATTTATTTTTGAGAGAGAGACCGTGCGAGCAGGGGAGGGGCAGAGAGAGAGGGAGACACAGAATCTGAAGCAGGCTCCAGGCTCGGAGCTGCCAGCACAGAACCCGACAAGGGGCTCGAACTCACGGACCACGAGATCCTGACCTGAGCCAAAGTTGGACACTAAACTGAGCCACCCAGGCGCCCCCTGATCAAAATAATTATTAAGTGGAAAGGACACAATAGAGCTGCTCTTCCTTCTAGCGTACTAACCTCCCCGCCCTTTGAAGGTAAGTTTCTATTCAATATTTGGTGAGCATGATTCCAATTTTCTTTCTTTGTGGCTACGTACATACAAATACATATACAGCTTCTTTTCTTTTTTACAAATAGGATCATTTCTACATTGTGTGGTACCTTGCTTTTTCAATTCACAGGGGAGCCATTTCATATTCTTTAGAAGGGATCATATCGGAATTTTAAAATGTTTCTTCTATTGATGGACATATAGATTTGTTCCTATTTTTTTCTATAACAAACAATGTTACAGTGAATATTCTTGTACATTCCTCTCTGGAACATGTGTGAGAATTTCTATGTGGTGGGTCCTTTTCAGTTGAACTTCAAGTTCACATAGGAGACATGTTAAAATTTTTGAGACATATTGTCAAACTGATTTGAATTTATATCCTTTCTAATAGTATCCCGGGGTGTCTGTTGTCTTTTATTCTTGTCAAATTTCATACTGTAAAACATAATTTTTTGATAACTTTGGAATGCTTTATTATCGCTTTCATTTGTGTTTCTTTGCATTATAACAGATCTGGCTTATTTCACTTAGCATAATGTTTTCAATATTCATTGATATGGTACCATGGATCAAAACTTCATTTCTTTTTTTTTTTTTTTTAAGTTTATTTATTTGTTTTGCGACAGAGAGAGAGATAGTAGGGGAGGGGCACAGAGAGGGAGAGAGACTCCCAAGCAGACTTCTTGCTGTCAGCACGGAGCCCTACACAAACTAGATGAGATCGTGACCTGAGCCGAGATCAAAAGCTAGTGGTTCAGCCAACTGAGCCACCCAGGCACGCCCCCGTCTTTTTTATTATAGCTACCTTGGTAAGAGTAAAGTGGTATTTCACTGTGGATTTGGTTTGAGTTGTTCATCTTTTTGTGCTTATTGGCCATTTGTACATCGTCTTGGGAGTCATGTCTATTAAAATTCTTTTCCCATTTTTACAATGGATTATTTGCCTTTTTTTATTATTGAATTGAAGAGTTCTCTATTTATTGTAGATACAAGTCATATTTCCTTCCATTTTGTTGGTTGCCCTTTAATTCTTGACAGTGACCATTGAAGCACAAAATTTTTAAATTTTTTTTAAATTTAATTTTTAATTTTTTAAAATTTACATCCAAATTAGCGTATAGTGCAACAATGATTTCAGGGGTAGATTCCTTAGTGCCCCTTACCCATTTAGCCCATGCCCCCTCCCACAGCCCCTCCCATAACCATCAGTTTGTTCTCCCTATTTATGAGTCTCTTCTGTTTTGTCCCCCTCCCTGTTTTTATATTATTTTTGTTTCCCTTCCCTCATGTTCACCTGTTTTCTCTTTTAAAGTCCTCATATGAGTGAAGTCATATGATTTTTGTCTTTCTCTGACTAATTTCACTTAGCATAATACCCCCCAGTTGCATCCACGTAGTTGCAAATGGCAAGATTTCATTCTTTTTGAATGCCGAGTACTATTCCATTGTATATATATACCACATCTTCTTTATCCATTCATCCATCGATGGACATTTGGGCTCTTTCCATACTTCGGCTATTGTGGATAGTGCTGCTATAAACATGGGGGTGCATGTGCCCCTCCGAAACAGCACACCTATATCCCATGGATAGATGTCTAGTAGTGCAATTGCTGGGTCGTAGGGTAGTTCTATTTTCCGTTTTTTGAGGAACCTCCATACTGTTTTCCAGAGTGGCTGCACCAGCTTGCATTCCCACAAAATTTTTTAATTTTGATAAAATCTATTATATGTATTTTTCTCATTTGGTTGCTTGTGCTTTTGGAGTCCTGTCTAAAAAGGTTTTGCCTAACCCAAAGTCATGAGGATTTAATCCTATATTTTCTTCTAAGAGATGTCTATTCTATCATCCATGGTCATTGAATTTTTTTAGATGGCGTGAAGTAAGGGTTCAAATTCATTTTTTTCCCCACATGTATATCTCCATTATTGCAACACTATTTGTGAAAAAGATTGTTTTTCCCATTGAATTGTCTTGATATCTTTGTTGAAAATCAGTTCACGTAAGGTTTAATTTCTGGTCTCTTCTATTGGAATGTCTATCTTTATGCCAATACCACGTAAACTTGATTACTGTGGTTTTGTGGTAAATTCTGAAATTAGAAGGGTGAGTTCAACTTTGTTCAGAATTTTTTTGTTTATTTTATGTCCTGATTTTGGCTATTCCATATGAATGCTAGTATCAAGCTGTGAATTTCTGCAAGATAAAAGCGGTTGGGATTTTGACAAGGATTGCATTGAATATACTGATCAATTTGGGGAGTATTGCCATCTTGACAATATTAAGTCTTCTATCAACATGGGAAGGGTGTAGAGCTTACTTTAAAAAAAAAAAAAGGTTTAAGAAAAATAAAATAAAAGCCTGATAGAATTCCCAAAGGAAGCCATCAGGCTCTGGACCTTTCCTTGTGGGAAGTTTTACAATTACTTATTTAATCTCTTGTAAGTATAGTCAGACTTTCTATTTCTTTCTCCTTTAGTCAGTTTTGATAGTTTATGTCTCTAGATTTGTCCTTTTCATTTAGATTATGTAATGTGTTGGCATATAATAGCTCATAGTATTCCTTTTATTTCTCTAATCCCTTTTATTTCTTATAATCTTATTTCTGTAAGGTTGGTAGTAATAGGCATCTATTAGTTCTAATTTGTTTATACTATTGTTCAAATCTTTTGATTTCTTATTGACCAGCTACCTTGTTTTATGCATTTTGAAAGGGAGTATTGATATCTCCAACTATTATTTTTTATTTTTTAAAATGTTTATTTTTTGAGAGAGAGAGAGAGAGAGAGAGAGAGAGAGAGAGAGTGCAAGCAGGGTTAGAGCCGAGAGAGAGGGAGACAGAGGATTCAAAGCTGACAGCACAGAACCTGATGCGGGGCTCAAACTCAGGAACCCTGAGATCATGTCTTGAGCCGAAGTCATATGCTTAACTGACTGATTCACCCAGCCACCCCTCCAACTATTACTTTTTAATTGTCTGTTTTTCACTTCAATTCTATCAATTTTTACTTTATATATTCCTGGATCTGTTGTTAGGGTCATATGTATTGAGAATTTTTATATCTTCTTGAGGGATTGACCCTTTTATCATTATAAAATGTCCTTTTTTGTTTCTAGTAAGAATTTTTGTCTTACAGTTTATTTTGTCTGATACTAGTATAGTCATTCCAGTTCTGTTTTGATTACTGTTTGGATGGTGTATCTTTTTCCTTTTTTTGACTGTCAATCTATTTATGTCTTTGAATGGAAAATGTCTCTTATAGATAGCATGTATTTACATCATACTTTTTTCCCACTCATTCATTCTGACAAACTTTGTGTTTTGATTGGCAAGTTTAATCTATTAAACATTTAATGTAATTATTGATAAGGTACTATTTACATCTGCCCTTTGGTCAATATTTCTTTAAATTTTTTTTTTTTTTTTAGCATTTATTCATTTTTGAAAGGCAGAGAGAGACAGAGCGCGAATGGGGAGGGGGAGGGAGAGAGGGCGACGCAGAATCCGAAGCAGGCTCCAGGCTCCGAGCTGTCAGCACAGAGCCCCGACGCGGGGCTCGAACTCGAATTCGACCGCGAGATCATGACCTGAGCCAAAGTCGGCCGCTTAACCGACTGAGCCACCCAGGCGCCCGGGTCAATATTTCTTTAAGTGTGCCTTTTGTCCCTTTCACACTCTCTTCTCCTTCTGAGACTCCTATTACGCACATACTGGTATGCCTGATGGTGTCCCACGTGTCCCCAAGGCTTTTTTAGTTTTATTCCTGGGTTTTCCTTTCTGTTCCTCAGACTGGATAATCTCAATTGAACTATCTTCACATTTGCTAATTCTGTCTCCTCCCCGCTCAGATTTATTGCTTTTTGGTTGTATTTTTTAACCCCAGAATTTCTATTTGCTCTGTGTAGTCACTGAAGTCTGTGCTCAGTTAGCTCAGACATCAGCTAATGGTTACAAAGGGATTGCTCTAATGGCTAGAGCTAAGAAGTCTCCTATTCTTTGCCAAAGGGCTCTGTGTATGTGTTGGAACATGCCTTCAACGCTCAGCCAGGTAGCCGACAACTCGCCTTAGCCCTCACTTACTGCTTGTACGGGGTCTCAAGGTCAGCCAGAGGTGATAGCCAGGGCTTCTCAGTTCTCTCCTGAGCGTGAGCACAGTCCCACGTATGCATGTGGCTTTTTAGATTACTAGGAATATGTTGGAGCTTTTAGAAGTCCCCCACGGACATTTCATTTCCCAATTTTTCCTTGTAAACTTTTTGGTTAGACTCTTGTTTTTCCCGACTGTTATCCACACTCACGTAGCCACAACGTTAAACAGCCACCGCGGATGGTTTTTGACTAACGCCCCTCGAGAAGAGACAGTTTTCACTGGGATAACTCTGAGTCATGTCAAATAAAGATAAACCTGTGAAGAGATCCTTCTAGGAAATGACCAGGCAGGTCAGGTAATGACAGTTTTCTGGAAACGTGGCCTTGAATGAGTTCCAACCTGGCTCTGCCTGCCGCCTCCCCGCTCCCCCATTCGCCACCCCAAGTTTCTGGTGGGCTTTTGGTTTTCGCTGTGATTTCAGGCTGTCCACTGCTGAGCTGGGGGGGGAGTTATGGAAAGAAGGCAAGTCAAATGTCAGCTAGTTTTCTTGAATAAATGTTTTCCGGGTTGCTGCAAACATTAATTTCTAGACTTCTGAAAAAGTTAATTCTGACAGTTTTTGCCGTTGCTCCAGTTGCTTTTGAGAGGGGAAGTATTTTCAGAACTCCTTACTCTCCGGTTCTCACCAATGGCACCCTGGACACCTGATAATTTTCAATGTTTAGCACACCACATCTCCTTTGTATGTCCACACAGTTAATCAGCATTTTTATCTTCCTCTTATTCAGGATAAGGAATGGCATGGGGATGAGTTTATTTTCTCTTTCCCTAGGTTGCTACTGTCTCTGTTGAGAGAGAAATTCTAAAAATTGGGAATTTTCTTTGTTCCAGATTACTAACAGTAAAACAACAATCATTTAGGCTTAACTATACATTTTACTCATTTCTATGTGCATTCCAGTTTCTTATATTCTGTGGCTTACTTTATGCTGGGTTACACTTTCTGGTAATAATTCCAATGAGAGTTCACAGCCTAAGAAATATTCTGAGTCCTGCATTTCTGAACATGTCTTCATTTTGTGCTAATAATTGAACACTAGTTTTATTGTATATAGAATTTAGTTTCACAATTATTTTGCCTCAACTTTGAAGTTATTTCTACATTATCTTTTATTTGAGAGAGAGAGAGAGGATGAGGAGGGGAAAGGGGCAGAAGGAGACAGAAAGAGAGAGAGAGAGAGAGAGAGAGAGAGAGAGAGAATCCCAAGCCGGCTCTGCACTGTCAGCACAGAGCCTAACTCATGGTTCGATCCCACAAACCTGGGATCATGACCTGAGCTGAAATCAAGAGTTAGATACTCAACTGACCAGGCCACCCAGATGCCCCTCCATTGTCTTCTTTATATTAAAAAAAAAATCATTTCAAACGAAGAAACTTATAATAGCATAAAGACTCCTGCCTACCCTTCACCCAGATTTACCAATTGTTCACATTTCCCCACATTTGTTTTATTATTTTCTTTTTGTCTTTGTCACTTTCTATTTTTTTCCTGAACTGTTTGAGAGCTGTTGTAGATATCCTCCCCCTAAGTAATTCAATGTGTATTTTCTAAGGGCAAGAGTATCCACATTGAGAGCTATAATATCCTTATAAAAAATGGGAAATTTAACGTGAATACAATAGTACTAATATGCAGGCTCTACTCAAGTGTGTCCAATTGCCCTATAGAAAACTTGATGGTATTATTTTTCTGGTCCAGGATTCATCTGGTTCTCATGTCTCTTTAATCTTTCTCCTTTGTTAATCTGGATCATTTCTTCTGTCTCTCTTTGTCATTCCCCACACTGATATTTTTGAAGAGTACAGGCCAGTGTTTTTGTCGAATCTCCCTCCGTTGCATTGTATTCTTACATCCAATGTTGCTAGAGTTTGGAGGTAGAGAGACTGAATGAGAGTGTGCTTAACTCAGCATACTCCACCCTCACTCTTGAAAAGTCGGGGAAATATACAGTCGACTTTGGGAATATCCGGTGCCCAAGCTCCTCAAGGTCTGTTGAAGCTCAGAATCCCTGGAGATGCCATGTAATGGCTCATTTTGGGGGGAATGTACTGCTTTCTCAAATGGAGCATGAGTTGGCGAAGAGATCTCTGTGCGTTGGCGCCATCCAAACCAATGTCTCCCCAGTTCCCACGTTACAGATTTAATCTCCGGGAGGTTGCACACGGACTTTTTTCAAGCACACTTATGGCTGTCAACAGCAACTATTGTCATATTGTGTTGAAAACACCAATGCTTACAATGTACCTCCCGCTATCACTGTAGGCTGTGATAGCCTCGGAAAGATTTAGAGTTCGGTGACGTCATTTTATGAGGAAGTAGGGACTCTGGGAGATGAAGATCTGGTGACGGCCACATAGCTTGTTAGTGCCACAGCCACATCTTGAATTAATATTCTGATTTATTATTTCAACTTGAAATGACCCAGCAATCCTAAAGAAACCACTGTTCAGCAGTGGCAAACCTACAGTGGCCACATAAATTGAATTCATGCTGGGAAGGAGTGGGGAATGGATATAGTTCCCATCTCCAGGACTAATATGCTGTGCATTTGCTAGCTCCGTTAAAAATGTCAGGTGGATAATATGCATAAAGTGTCATTGCATGGGGCTCTATGAAGTCAAAAACGAGAGACTGCAATTCATTATTCTAAGAGCATCTTGACTGTCAGCACATTGAATTAAGGGGCCAGTAGCAAAGAGGTCCTTCCCAGTTAACAGCCACACATGTGAAGGGTCAGGGGTCTTTAATTCAGAGGAAAGGCTCTAGCCATATAAACATAGAGATTTATTGCTCACCCAGCGATGAGTGTTAGGAGACGCGGGGGTCAACATCCTTCATGACATCTGCTTTTGATAAGCTCTGCAGAGTTAGTTATTTACGTCAAGAGTTCTTAGCCCCAAGCAAAGTGGGGGTGGGGTGGGGTGGGGTGGGGTGGAGAGACAGTGAACAGAGGAGAGGAAGGGCACAGGAGCTCACAGGGATCAGAAGGTTAATACTCAAATACAGGGCTCCATCAATACGTGCTCAAGGGTTTTCCTGATGACACATTTACCAGCATAATGTATGAGTTGAAAATGATGATGGGTTTTAATGTCTGTGAAATAGGTCTGGGTATTAAATACAGCAAAGCATTGCTTTACAATTGTAGAAAATCTTTTTGCGGTTCAACAGAAAATGATGTTTCATCTGTAGTATATCCTCCCTGGGTTATCGGATTCTCCATCTGTCCATTGTCTTTGAACGATACGTAAATTCTGTCGTGTCTGATGGTGATAGTCCACCGTAATTTGCAATTCATCGCCACTTTCTTTACTTCATATAAATTTGTGCTCTTTTGACTTTTCTGCTGGGCTGGTTAAAACACGGTTGGTTTCCTCATCGCATGAGTCAAAATCCTTAACATGCATTCATTTTTATATCTGTATGCGAACCATGATTTTACCTTAAAAAAATTTTTTTTTTAATGTTTTTATTTATTTTTGAGACAGAGAGAGACAGAGCATGCGCAGGGGAAGGGAAGAGAGAGAGGGAGACACGGACTCTGAAGCACGCTCCAGGCTCTGAGCTGTCAGCACAGAGCCCGATGCGGGGCTCGAACTCATGAACGGTGAGATCATGACCTGAGCCGAAGTCAGACGCTTCACCGACTGAGCCACCCAGGCGCCCCGATTTTATCTTTTTCTGAATATTATCTTTTAACACAAAATTCTTCTGCAGCCTGATGGCTTGTGAAGAAATTCAGCTACGCTCCTCTTTCCCGTCTAAGAGTTGGTTATGCAGACCGGGTCTCTGGAGATTTTTTGACTGGAACTTTTAAACAGCAGTATTTTCTTTTCTTTTTTTTTTTTTTTTTAATTTTTTTTTTTCAACGTTTATTTATTTTTGGGACAGAGAGAGACAGAGCATGAACGGGCGAGGGGCAGAGAGAGAGGGAGACACAGAATCGGAAACAGGCTCCAGGCTCTGAGCCATCAGCCCAGAGCCCGACACGGGGCTCGAACTCACGGACCGCGAGATCGTGACCTGGTTGAAGTCGGACGCTTAACCGACTGCGCCACCCAGGCGCCCCTAAACAGCAGTATTTTCAAACAAAACACAGCTGAAACTTTTTCTTTTCTTCATTTCTGATGCACTGTTGGGTTTATTAATTTGACAGCACAAGACTATGTATCTAAAGTACTTACCTGTTTTACCAGTTTTGCTGCAAGGAGTTAAGAGAAGTTGATGGGCGGTTGGGGAGGACAGTGAGAAAGAAAATGTCAAAGAACAGAAAACGGAAGTGATGCTTTTATATGCGTCATCACAGCGCTACCATCGTGGAGCAGGAAGGGCTCCTGGTTGCATCTAACAACAGACCCAGATCTGGAACCCGTATCTTGCAGGTCTGCGCTGCTCTTTGGAAAACAAGAAGAGAGGTAGAAGCTTATATGTTTAGAAGCTCCCCGCCCATCCCCGCAAACTGTATAACGCAAGAACTGTATTTCTGACGCCCTAATCTGAAGACGGAGGCCCCTAGATTACTGAGAAGTGAATGCAGAAATTCCCTTCCACTTGCCCTCCATGTGGGTTTCCTTGAACAGCAGGGAGAGGGAGGGACCACAGCTCCGGAGAAGGGCCTCCGTGGTCCCCTTATCCTTAGCTGGTTTTCTCAAGAGCTGGTGGGACTATGGTGTCAGGTGACTTCGGGAGAGTCAGAAACATTCTCAGCGTCTCTTGTAGAAGATGAGCAAGGTGCAGATGATCTCACAGGCTTGTTTCTATTCTGATATGGTAGGAAGACAAGGTCAAGCCTTTTTGGTGTGTTGAAGAGGGAAGGAACCTGCTATCTATCAAGGTTTTTTTTTTTTTTTTTTTTAAATTCCTTAGCTTCATTTGGTCTTTCAGAAAGGATAAGAAGGCACGTCTCAGTCCAACGGAGTTACTGCAGGCTTTTCATGGCTCCACAGTGGAGGTTGCCTGAGCCATTCCTTGGGACTCCTGCCCACTTTGGTTGGCTTGTCAATTCCAGGCCATTTGATTATATTTCTGCCTTGGTACAAATTTTCTTCGTGGGTTGTTAGACACGGGTGAAGAAATTTGGGGCAGGTCAAGAAGATATTCAAAGCTTGAGTATTTCATTAAAAATTGTTGAAAATGATTTCTTCCCCAAATGCTCTTAAAGCTAATAAAATAATGATGGTTATTAATCATGGGCCTTTAGAAGTATCAACAGTAGAAGTTAACTTCACACTCCATTTCTTTTTGGTTTTGTCCCAAAAGAGAATTCATGCAAAATAAAATATGAAACAGAAGTTTCCCTTATATGAAATGTGAAGCATCTGACTCTTGATTGCGGCTCAGGTCATGATCTCATGGCCGTGAGATCGAGCTCCGTGTTGGGCTCTGCAGTGACAGGATTTAGCCTGCTTGGGATTCTCTGTCTCCCTTTCTCTCTGCCCCTCCTTCACTCATGCTCTCTCTCTCTCTCTCTCTCTCTCTCAAAAAAAAAAAAAAATCTATATATATACATATATAAAAGAAATTTCCCTTATATAAAATGTTCATACTCCAACCAATTGACATAACGAAAATTAAGACTTCGTATTTCCACGTGCATCTTTTGAATTTTAAAACACCTGGGAGCAGCTGTTTTTATTTGTAGTTGAATCTCCATTCTTTTTTTTTTTTTTTTTTTTTTTTTTTAAATTTTTTTTTCAACGTTTATTTATTTTTGGGACAGAGAGAGACAGAGTACGAACGGGGGAGGGGCAGAGAGAGAGGGAGACACAGAATCGGAAACAGGCTCCAGGCTCTGAGCCATCAGCCCAGAGCCCGACGCGGGGCTCGAACTCACGGACCGCGAGATCGTGACCTGGCTGAAGTCGGACGCTTAACCGACTACGCCACCCAGGCGCCCCGAATCTCCATTCTTAAGTGATCTAGTCAGTCTCACATCTGTTAACAAGAGTCAGAACTAAAACCCACTCTCCTGACCTTTAATCTTTTCCTTTTTATACAGCACTATCTTACTTTCGTTCGTTAGGAATGAGGGCTCCCTTTAATCACGAAACCCTTTTTTCCTTCCGAGAGATATTAAAATAAAGGTATATCATTCCTAAAAAAAAAATAATAAAAAATAAAAAACCAAGATGTAGATGATTTGTAATTTATTACTTAGATCAACTTCCATTTTAGAAAAAAAAAACCCAGAAATAAAATATATAATTTATATTTACATTTGTACAGTGGAAAGTATTTACACCATAGATAGGAAGTACAAAATCGCATAGAAAATTCTAGGATGACACAGACAGAAAGGACCACAGTTTCCACAGGGAATTTTCTGGCTATGTTTTTCCTTAACAAATGGAAGCATTAGGCTAACAGTTGCCTAACCTATTTGCTAATTTAGCCAGTTACTGTCTCGCTTTTCTAGCTTGGTGGCCTCTCCTAAACAGGCTTTTGTTCAGTGTAATTAGTAACTGAGTTTCCACACTGCTTTTTGGGGTTTCATCCTTAGGATACCTGTTCTGTCATCGTGGATCAGGACACTGGCCCTCGTGGGGTCCCCAGGGGGCAGAGCCTTCCCCTTAAAATGGCAGATGTACTCATTTGCTAAAGTTCTCCCCATCTGGAAGTAGCAAAGCTACATTTCAAGGAATAGTCAGATTTTTTTCAGTTATGTCTTCTGCAGGATATTTGCGTTGCAAAGAATACCCATCCGTATCGTATAGGGCCGAGGATTAGAAGGGGCTGTCATTTAGTGCGCTGGTGACAGAACTGAGGCTGGAACCGGGATCTTCTGACCCCCACGCAGCGCCCCTACTCTGGTCTCACTGCCTGGGATGGAGTTAGCTCAGCATCCCAGATTTTATTCTATCGAATGGGAGGCCAGAAGTTTCAAAGAGATGTGGGTATGGGTTAGCTGGAGGCCCTGCCCTCTGTTTCAAAGACACTTGAAAAGGCACTTGCCAAAAGCCACCTACTCCTAGGTCCTTAGGCAAACCCCAACCGCCTGGGCTGTCCTCCCTCTGGTTCACTTTTAGCTTGGACATTGCTGAAATGGAGAAAAGAGCCCACCGGAGGGAGGCGGGGAAGCTCTTTTTGACCTGGTATGTTCAGGCATTGGAAAACTGAATCGTGGCCAATTAAAAATCAAAGTCAGAGACTGGAAGGCCAGAAAAATCCAGCAAAGAAACAAGTTTTGTTGAAATGGCACCTGATAATGGGAAGAAAACCACATAGGTGGCATTTAAAAGGACCAATCTTTTAACGTCAGTATCTATCTACCAAAAGGCTTGCTCACTGCTTAAGCAAGGTGCTTTCCTATGTCTACTTATACAAATAACTAACATGCTTCCAAACGATCAAAGGTGCCTGGAAAAATAAATTGAGTGCACCAGAAAATAGATCCAAATTTATGAATGATAATAGAATAATAGTGACACTGATCACAATAATAAGGGACAGTTCTTAAAACACCAAGATGTGACATATAAGAAGTTAGCAACAGCACAACATATATAAAATGGGTATCGTAAAAGGGAAACATTTCTGAAATTATCTGCAGGCTAGGAAAGGCAGGAAAAATTCTGTTCCATTATCGAGGTCATCATAGAAATAAAACAATGTGCATTTAAACATTGCACACCAAATGTACCAAATAACAAGAAAAAAAAAAACAGCTTCAATAAAGTGAAAGTGGGGCACCTGGCCGGCTCAGTTGGAAGAGCTTGTGACTCTTGATTTGGGATCATGAGGTCGAGCCCACGTGGTTGTAGAGATTACTTTAATAAATGAAACTTAAAAAAAAAAAAAAGTGAAAGTAACAAATGCATAAAGTCCAGTTGCTTCAATAAAACGATCAGCCTGGGATTGCGGAGGAAGGTTGCAGTGTCCAGTTGGGTAAAAGGAGGTTGCTGGGAATAAAAGAATCGGGCACCTTTGCCCCTAATATGGTTTCGCAGGTAAATGGCATTTTTACTGAATCACTGAAATATATTATGAAAAATCTCACAATATATACTTTTGCTCACAAGCTGCTCTCAGACTTATGGAGTATTTAAAATTCTTTGGAACCATTTTTTAGATCATTGATGGGAGAGGCCACAGCGCTCAGAGAGTGGAGTCCGGGATAACAGTCCGGTTGCTGGAGAAAAGCTGTGGTCTGAGGGGCAGGGGTTCTGTCCGGAAGGAGTCCCTTTGATCAGTAGGGAGAGGCCGAGGTTGAGGCCAATGCTGTCACGCTCTTGGGTCACCGCTGTCCAGTGGAACGCCTTTCTGAGGCTCCTAGTAGGAGTCCAAGAATCCCCAGGTCTCCAGGCGCCCCAGAAAGGCTTCATCTTCCCACGGCCAGCAGGCTGGGGTGGACACGTGGAAAGCTGTGAGCGCGGCCCTTCAGAACCACACTCAATGTGAGGGACGTGGTGTGACTACCTCAGGACTTGGTGAGGGGCACTCATACGAGTGGCTGTTTCACAAAAGAAAACCTTAACTGGAGAAACCACACTTCCTTCAGGGGCCCCTTCTGAGAGGGGCACCCTCCCCTTACGGTTAGTGTTTGGACGGGGGAACTGAAGTCTGCACCCCAACACAGAACTAGTCCACTCCTCTGAGTCTGTGTGTCAGGTTGATGGCATATTTCTTGGCCATGCGGTAGAGTGGAACGTTACTCTGTCCTGCCTCTATCCCTGCTGGTGAGCTTTGTATGGCTCTTGGTCTAGTAACCCCAACCGTATTCCCAGGGCCACCTCTTTCTCCCTCATATACCTGTGGGGATGCCTTCCAGAAGCACACACAACACGGGAGCTAATTTTCTCTTAAAGACAGGTATTATAAACACTTTTGGCCACATGGCAGCTACAGAGCCCCTCTGAGATTTATGCGGATCATTCTAGAGCACACACACGGAACTCTAGTGGCCACGGTGATGGGAACCCTGCAGACCTCTGCTCATTCATGGGAAATACTGAGGGTCTTTCACGGAGGTCTTGGATGGCCAGGGAACTGGCTGGCTTTTTTTGGCTAAGTTATGGAACAGAGCTGGCTTTTAAGAAAAAGGTTAGTTCCTCTATTTTTGGCCACAAATACCTGGCACTGGCTTTCTCTGAACATCTCATCACATATCAGAAACCTCATCCCGGATCCCCACAATCCACGCATGGGAGCAATCCGAGTGAGTTCCCAAAGGCAAAGGAAGGAAACCAGCACAGGGAATTTTAGCCCCTCTTTGTTCAGGCAGCTTTGCATCCAGGTTTGCTGGAGAGGAAGCAGTTATCAGCTCAGACCGGAACCAGAACACCTCTTCAAATCAGAAGAAAATAGACACTGATGTGGTTAAAAAGCAAAGCAAACCAAGCAAATCCCTGACAGGCGTAAAGACAAATGCATCTGACCTGTCGAAATCAGCAAAAAAGCTATGGAACTGTAGAATCACAACATATTACACCTAGCACCACCCGTTCGTTTTCAGGATAGGGAAGCTGAAACTCTTTGCTCTGTGGCCCGCTGCCTTCCCCTGGAGACACGGAACGCACAGGTCTGTACTAACAAGTTCACTGTGACGTATTGAACTTAAAACCAATAGGAAACCCTGGAGATTTGCTTATGACCCTGAAACAAAACAAAACAAAACAACCAAGAGATCAAAGCAGTTTTTCACCAGGAGGTCCTAATAACAATGTTTTTATGAGAATAAACACCAAAAATGAAAGAAATAGAAAGCGTGTATTTCCCTACTCATCGGGAACATAATAAGATAAACGGTACCCCTGTCAAAGGCTATCGCGATGAAAGGCACCAGGCGTGTTTGGTAGGCAAACAAAATTGTCACGCAAGTTGACAAGATGGCAAATCTTTCTCCCACTTCACACAGGACTTCCTTGTGTGAAGGTGAGCTAGAATGGCAGGGAGCTCTGGGGGACAAAGGATGGGAATGGAGACAGAAAGGGATGGGGACAGGGACACAGGAGGGAACCAAGTGGTCTGAGGGCGAGGGTCGAATCGAAAACAAAAGAAAACAGACCAGATAAGGAGGGGAGAAATCTTCAGGGGTGCTAGAAGACCATCGCTGATGGGCTGGGGGGTCTTAGCCCTTGGGGGAAGGTCAGAGATTAGTAAGGGGTTTGGTAACCATTTGGGAAAGTGCCACAAATGTCAAAAAGGTAGAAACCTCTCGGCCTCTCACCATCTACTTTACATGGTGAGGAAGAGCCAGCCCCGGGCACTGTATGGAGATAAAAACGGGGCCCCTCGGAAATCAGGGACTGACCTGCAGCCCAGGAAAGGTCCTGCATGTTGAAAAATGACCTCTTTTTGGTAAACGGCACGAAGGCGTGAAAGGGATTCCCGCAGGGGTCACAGGACAGCTGTGCACGTTGTTGGGGACACTCAGGATGAGGAGAGTGGGTGAGGGGTTGGCTCACTCCAGGAGGCTTAGCACCAAGGTGCCTTCACAGGAGGCGCTTTTGACCCAAAGGAGAGCTCAGGGGAAATAACTTTTTAAAAGTCATAGGAAAAATACCGTTAGTAAAAAAGAAGACATCTCGCTTTAACATCAAAACAGAAATGATAGAAAAACTTCAATCGTTAGCAAACTATATACAGGTAAATGTTTTCTTCCATATAAAAGACCCACTGCCTGCAGTATAGACAGGTCCTTACCAAAAATAATTACAAGAAAAAAAGTAATTAATTGGAGCTTTTATCATCTAGGGATTACTCTTGGAAACTCCACCCCCCCTCCCCAGTGCCTAATGTATACAGTGGTCAGATAAGCTGTGACCTTCATTATGCAATTCTGAAACTTACATTCTGACCTGCTTTGAAAAAATGCATAAAGCTCAATTAAACGCACTGAAGGTTCCTGCAACAGAGCTTTATCTAGTGAATTACTGAGGTAACGATTGTTAAACTTAAGACGACAGGTTGACAGCCTGGGGGAGCCTCGCCCACAGCGTCTAAGAGGGCACGGGTGGGATTCGAAGGAGGGTGGGAGCCTGCTGGGGGGTGGGAGCCAGCCCAGCACCAAGGAAACATCTTCTGCTGGGGTCAATAAAAAGGAGAATCCTCATTCCTCAACCAGGAATATGGGTAACTGGAATTTTAAAGAAGGATCTAAAAAAATGCTGATTTTTCCCTGTTAGGGAAAAGAAAAATAAAACTCTAGCAGTATTTATGGGATTTAGTTTTAAAAAGCAACTTCCCAGGGGGCAGTCCACAACCATCGGCCTGTCCCCCCACCACCGGCCACCCAACGTTTCTGCTTCTCTGTTATTCAGCACACTTAGCATTTGTCCTCCAGGCCCCCTGTGTGGACGCAAGAGGGCCTGCTTTGAACCTGATTTGCCAGAAATTTTAATGCATCTTTTCCAAGCGATTCCAGTTAGTTGAGGTTTGACAATGAAAAGCAAGGTTTTTTTTGTTTTTTGTTTTTTGTTTTTTTTTTCCTGGACGGTGAACACGAACCACTGCATTGTCTAACCTTACATAGCGCTTTTCTGTGTTCCGAGTCCTTTCCCTGGACGGTCCTCCGTTGCCGGTGAGGCGGGCGGAGCCCATCCCCGGTCAGGGATGAGGGAACGGAGCGCTGCGGGCTTGCCCATGGTGGCCCCGGGGGGCAAGTGGCAGTCAGGGCCAGCACGCGCACCTCCCTCCTTGGGCCAGGGCGCTGTCCCACTGGCTGTGGGACTTGCAGGCCTGTTTATTTTGGCGGACATTTGCAATAAAACATTTGGTCTTTGGAATGAGCGGAGTGCAAGAAAAATGTCTCTTGGCGGGCAGTGTCTGTATTTCTTACAGAGAAGAGAGCCCAGGACTGGCAGGTTCCTCTCTTAAAAGGTGGCCGTGATGGATCTGTCTTCCTCCACCGTTATTGGCTCAGAGTGGTTTGCTGGGAGGTGCGGAAGACCATTTGTCTGTATACAAATGTCCAGGATCCTGTGAGTCATCGAAAGTCCTCAAACCCATTCATTTGTGTGTCACGTCATATAGGGATGCTTTTTTATTTCTCCCATGCCCCCATGCGGAGGGCAGGGGGGTTGGGTGGCTGGTTCACCCGGCTGTAAAAACCCAGCAGTACTTCCTGAGCCCCGTGTCATGTGTGGATCACCATCTGGGTCTATTAGTTGTGACACATTCAGTTATACACATGGGTCCTTGACCCCCAAGGGGTCCGGGATGGACTCAAGCTGTCTGTCTGCAGCCCCTGGATGTTGGATGTGCTCGTCCGACTCAGGTAAAGAGGCCGCTGTTCCTACTTACGATAAGCATCCAAAAGGGGAGAACGTGGAGTTATCAGTTATCAGTGAGGGTCAGGACTGGATCGACACCTTTGTGGGTCAGGCACTGTGAATGGGAAAAATAATAAACTCGTTGTAATGCATTTGCTTTGGCTTGCAGGGCTGAGAAAAGATGTCATGGAGTTAAGGTCAGAATGTGTGCCCTGGGTGATCCAGTCTTTCCCTCCTGAAAGTGCCTTGGGGAGGAATTTCTCGGAGCTGTCGGTTTATTCAAGAAGGACCTTGTTTGCCTTTGAATACCCACCGCCCTTTGTTTCTGCCTTTCTCTGGTCTACCTGCCCTTCAGATGTGGACGTCATTTCCGTTCTGATCTTATCTCCCACCAGAGGTGAGTGGAGGTGAGAACAGGGGCAGTCTCTTTGTGCTCTACACAATGTCCACCTGGTCCCAACACTTTAGGCCTTGGTACATGGTCGTGGCTCTAAGGAGACAGGAGGTGTTGAATCCTTGCCAGTGGTCGCCCTGGAGGGGCCGGGGGGTGACTCATGAGTTGGGTCCTAGTGTGACCCCACCTCCTGGTTGGCCAGGTTGACATCTGTCGTCACGGCGCACGGTTATCCACGGTGCCTTCCTTTACTTGCAACAAGTCCTCGATGGGACAAGAGAATATCGCCATCCTATTCACAGAAGAAGCAGGTGGCAAAGTGGTCTGCATAGGGGGACCGAGGGAGAAGGAAGGCAGTGGGTGGGTAGTTACCAAGCTCTGTCCCTTCCACAATTCCGCGAAAGGAAGAGGGCTTATTCCAGATCCTCTTGAAAATATGTCGATTGCTGCCTCTCCATCATTTCAGCTCAGTGCCGGCTGGAGCCTCTCAGGACGCCGGGCTACATGCGTGAGGCCCTTGGCTCTGAGGGCCAGCCTAGGCGTCCAACCTCATTGCCCAGTCTTCTCTCCTCTATGACATCATCGCTCTTTCCTCTTGAAGACAAATGCTCTCTGGTTTTCCAGCTTGGTACACTCATCAGCCGATGACATTTGAGAGAACCCAGGAAGTAAAAGGGTTAACAGTGACGCACCAAACGAAGTTAAAGGAAACATGTTGAGAAGGAGCTAGGAAGGTGACAGGTCTCCGGCCCCAGCTTCCCGGGGAGGTCTTCCGGAGGTGGGACAATGACAATGCTGGCGGGAGAGGCTGCTGCTCAGAGAGCTTCAATTGTCCAATAGAAAGGGGCATCCAGGAGCCCTTAAAGGTGTAGCAGCACAGCAGCAGACGGTCCCAGCTGTGGCTGTAGCCGAAATCCCGGCAGAGAGCTGGAGACACAGGCATGCCGAGCCTTCACTCTTCCGGTTGAGCTCTGGCCCTCAGGAAGGGCAGACGGCCCATAGTCACCTGTGGTCACCCTCTGATCAACCCTCAAGCCAGGCCCCTGGGAAGGGTCTGGCCTGAGACTCTCCGTCTTCTCCCTCCTCCAGGGCAAGGTGCTTTCCCCAAGGCTCTGGGCTGGCTGGCTTCACTTCTTGGCCACCAACCATGGACTCTGGCCCTTGAGGAGGCATAGAAAAGGGGAAGGTTGAGGAGGAGCCCTACCAGTGATCGGCACGTGGGGATACCTCTCCGGACCAGGGGGATCCCACAGACCTGGCCGACCCAGGCAGACTCCCGGCGTGGGCCCCCCCTTCCTACCCGCTTTCTTCTGTAGAAATCTCATTTGCCCTCCCTTGACTGGAGAAGCAAGTATGGCCCGGGATTATGCTCAATGGAAGATTGTGCCTGGGATGGCGGGCAAGGCAAGGGGAGGACTGCTTGTCCGCGGGGCCAGCTCCTCCTTCTGTCCTCTGTCCTCCCTCCCTGGCAAACTCTGTCCTCCCTTCATTCTGGCCACACTGGCTGCCACAGAGTCCTCTGGCTGTGCCCTCATTGAGCACTTAGCACATACGTCTTTGCATTGCTGGGCACCCCTGTTAAATCCTGGAGGGCAGGCTGTGTCTCACAGTCCATAGGAGCCCTGGCTTTCCTGCCCCACTGCCTGCACATAGTAGGTGCTTCACCAAGTAGACTGTTAGCTCGGCAGGTCATGGATGTTTATGAACCTTGGCCATGGGAGGGAGGCATTGAGCTAGGTCTCTAGGTGCCTAATGCATTAGACAGTCCCTCCCCTCTAAGAGTTCACTGTCTGGGTTGGAAGACTGACTCTTCCTCCTCCAATAGAAGGCAGAGGAAGAAAAAGACACAGAGTTCTGGGTTGTTCCAAGGAGGGAGACTCACCTAACTTAGGAACCCAGAAACGTCTTCCCAGGGCCCTGGTGGTGAGAGCTGAATTTTGAAAGGTGAGAAAGGACAGCGTTCCCGGCAGAGGACCCGGCGTGGGCAAGGGTGTAGAGAAGAAGCGGAGAATGTGTGTGGGCCGTGTAAGCAGACCCTTGCCGGGGAAGGCCCCACAGTGCTGAGGCTTGTCCCCAGTCCTGCTCGCCTCCGTCTATCCTGTTCTTGGACAGAGGCTTGGGAGTTGCTCAGGGGCAGGCTTTTCTAGGGACCAGGGAGTCACTCTGTGTGTGGAATCCCACCTTAGCGAATGAAACCCGGCTCTCCTTCCCTGTGCCACCCCAACCCCCCCCCCCCACCACAGTGAGCAGCAGGCAGCCTCGAAGAAACACCACCTCAAAACTCTGCTCCTTGAAGAACCGAGCAGCCGGCCCCTGCCTGGTCCTGGTCCTTCCTTCTTTCCCTGCCTCCCTCTTTGTGTACGTCCTCTTTTCTGGTTCACTCACCGGCGGCCCACCCTTCTCTTTTCTAGCTTAGGTGCTCGACTCTCAGGGTGCCTTAAAGTGAATCCAGGCGCAGGGCCGGGGCGGGGGGCAGGGGTGGTGTAAGGTCAGGGGTGCAGAGAGCCGGATATGGGGGGAGGCAAGGCGAACCTTACCACGGCAGGACTGTGTCCTTGAGCCTTTGTGGGGCTTTGGGGATCCTCCCTGTGTGCCAGGTAGTTAAACCCCTATAGCTTTGTCTCTGATGAATTTAGCGGTATAGATACCGATGAGAGCAAGCGCCTCTGCGGCCATCCCTGCCCTCCGAGAGCCGACCCCGCTCACCTACCCCACCAGCACAGGGCTGCTTGGGGTCCTCTGCTTAGGGTTATGGAGCACACACATGCAGCACACAGTTTTGCAATGCCAACTCCATGCGTACTACTGTCACAGCCAGATGGCTCTAGGCGGAGGGGGCAGGGAATGCTCCAGTGTCCGGTCCACCCAGGAGCCGACTGGTCAGTGGAATCAGTGGGTTTCAGGGTTGTCAGAGGTCACCTAAGTCAACTCCCTTATTTGACACTCAGGGAAACAGAGAGCAGGAGTAAGGTGCCCCACGCCACATAGTTGACAACGGAGAAAGGACTGGAAGCCGAGCCTCCTGACTTGCTGGCCAGCGCCCTCCCTGTTCAGGGGCTAACCCCAACTCTCCCCGTGTCCTTGGCGCTCCATTCTGCCGGATGAGGTCAGGGGAAGGGAGGCCAGCCCTCGGCCTGGCAGGGAGGAAGCACAGGGGGAGGCTGAGAAGGGGTGAGGTGTGGAGGGAGTCGTTTCTTCCTTAGCGAGGTGGAGGGCTTCCTTTGGCCCACGTGACTGCAGAGGCACAAGTCACTGACCTTGGTGAGAGCGACTATGTGGGCCTAGACCACCCTGTTCCACTGTTAACCATGGGGGGCACCGGGTCAGTCTTCTGGTAAGCCTCCAGGTAGGCAGGGGCGTGAGCCCCAGAAGGCAACAGGTCTCAAGACCCAGCACTTAGTTCCTAGAGAACATTTGCCAGCAGGACTGTAATGGGCTCCGTGGGGCGGGGCTTGGGTGCGCCACTCACTTCCCGGGCAGGCACGTCTCAGCAGGAGGGGCTGCACGTCCCAGGGACGGAGTGTCTTTAACCTCTGTGAACCCTCTCTGGTCACCGGCCCCCGGCACTGCCCTCCCGCAATGCTCCCGCGTCTCGTGCACCTGCTCTGCCGGTGTCAGTCCTGATCTATTCTGCGGACCGCTCGACCATCGGTTTCCCTGCTTCTAACGTCCCCGCACCCCGTGTGACACAGAGATGAGTTGAGTCAAGGTCCCAGGGGGCCCCAGGTGTGCAGCTCGAGGCCCTGCAGGGAGGAGGTCCTGGCTGAGGATACACGAGGCACTGAAGCACGTGAGGGTCAAACCTCAGTGGACGGCCACGCACCGGGGAGGGCAGGGTGGCCCCCGGCCGGTTGTTTCTTTTTGTCTCCGACCACCGGGCAGCTTGCAGTGAAATGTGTGGAGGACCTTCCCCTGCCCATCCAGGGCTCTCCTGCCAACTTATTTCTCCTTGACGCTGACTTTTAAACTTGCCCTAACACATATTTCTAGGCTATTCTCTATGTTCTAGTGAAGGGGATCCCTGTGGTATCAACGGGGGGGGGGGGGGGGGAGTGTAATAAGGAAGCGAACACCAGGATGGACATAAAGTTCGAGGGTTTTCCCTGGGGAGTACTCAGCTCACACAGAAGCTCAGGTTCTGGAGCCTTCCAGTTAATGTTTGACTCTAGCCTGAGGCCATCAGTGGGGTCGGACTGCTCCAACGAGAGCCTGAAAGGGAGTGGGTCTACAGGAACCAGGTTATCCTGATTCCTCAGGACCTCAGTCCGGCCAGGGTGGGAGGAAGTAAATGGAGCGGGTGAGGCGGCCACTCTCTCCGGGAGGATGTGGGCAGGGCAGCGCTCTGACCTTCAGGGCCCGCAGTCCCTTTTATGGCCACAATTACATTTTATGACTGCTCTGGCAGAAAGATGAATATAACCTTGGCTGGATTCATTATTAGACATTCTTTTCTCCCCCCTGAATTGAAAAGAAATGAAAAGGCAAATATTTTCTTAGCTCCTGAAAGTTCCGTGGGGCCGGGCTCGCGGCATTGTGCGTGAAGACGGCGGCCCTGGCTGGGGCTGATAACATCCCGGACTCAGGATCCCTCGGGAAGGGCCACATCCTGGAAGTCTCCCGCCATAGGAATAACGACAGTGCCGGCGGGCGGCGTGGGCCTCTGCCCCGTGGGGAGGGGACAGGCGACCGGTCAGTGACCATGGAGGTCAGCTCCAGGTCTACTTTTCAGTAGCTTCGTTTGCTTTTCAAACGAAGAAGCTGAGATGCAGAGGAGGAAGCGGATTCCCAAAACACATGAGTGGCTGTCTAGAGTAAGAATGTTGATATGGTTGGTCCCCTGGGTCGGGGCAGCCGGTGGTCCCCTTACCACAATGTGGCAAGGGTCCCACGAACGTGAAGCCCCCTAACGTAGCGTTCGTGTGACTGTGCCTACAGCAGCGTGTTATTTTCAAGCCCCGAGGAAGCACCAATGTACGTTGTAAAACATCGAACAGTAAACCTGTGTGCCACACGTAGGGGGTACTTAAGGCAGGTTCCCTGAGACCTCTCCTAAGCCGTGTGCTGTGAACAGAACTCTGTAACCCTCTATTTATTAACAAATAAACACAACTTCGGAGTGCCAGTCTGGCCCAGATTTGTGAGTGTTTTCTGAATGTTCTTTGTCGGAGTGCAATGGCCACGAGGCAAGCTTTCCAGCTGCTAGTGGTGCGTGGGCCTCGCAAATCTGTGTCAAACGAACGGCCACCAACAGCGGTAGCTGTGACTAGTGACTGTCGCTCAAAAGGAAGAAAAACACAAAATCATCAAAAACAAAAACAAAAAACAACAACAACAAAAAAAACCCCCAAGAAACCAAAAGCAGTAACAAATAGCCCTTTGGAGCCCTGGGGATCCTAGAGGGTTTCAGCACAAGTGAATCTGAGATGTTCACATGGCTCTAGAAAGAACTTGGGATATCTTACAATAGACGTTGCTTCAGAGTCCCCTCCCTCCCTCTGTTGGACCTCACAGTTTCATACAGTTGCTGTCTACTTCTGAGGACCCCTGCTTCGGAACTTGCTGCTCTCACAAGAAAGAACGTATTTAATTTAATGATTGATCAGGATCAGGAATTGCCACGTTTAACTTTTTTTAATAATGAAAATCCGTAAGAGCTTAAAATATTCTTGGCAAAAACACCACCGATGTCCACATCCCCGTGAGTCCACACGTAAGCTAGCCAGCACCTTAGTGTTGGCCGGCCCCCTTTGGCACCAGAACACTATAATTTATTAAGCTTCAATACTTAATAAGTGTGCACAAATATCATGCAAACATATGCCCGTACTCACAAACAAAAAGTGTATTAGAGTCGTAGACGTATACAAAACATCTTGTAAACAAAAGGAAAGAGGTTGGCATTTTCTGTACAAAATATGCAAGGTTTTCTTTTTCTTTCTTTTTTTTTTTAATAATAATCTGTAAGATGCATCATACTTCCGGCATTTTCAAAAAGTGAAAACTGTATAAAAATAAATACTCTATGTACAAACACACACACAGGCCAATCCCAGGTTAGAGGCATCACTGCAAAACAAAAACACACAAAACAACGTAGAGTTAGTGTCAGTGGGTCTGCGGGCGTCTACTTCCCCGGTGGGGAAGGAGTGTGCTCTCTGGAGGGCTGAGGGGGCAGCTCTGGAACGGGGCCCCGCGACCCCCTGGGCGGAAGACCCCAGAGCTGTCTGCACCCGGAAGGAAGGCAGAGGCAGGAAATCACTTTCGCCTTCCTGTCACCCCCTTCCTGGCCACTAGAGGGCACTTGCTCTCTATGTGGCCTTTGGGGGCTTGGCTGTTGATGAATTACCGCATCAACCCGGACTGAATTTCTGGTGTGGACCAACAGACAGGAGGCTTTCTAGTTACTTTCCCAAGACACCGTAGCTCTGGACAGTGGCTGTTCTCCCCCTGTCAACCTCAACCACCGCCATCTCCTACCCATCAGCGGCAACCTTGAAGAAGGCAATCTTGGAAACACGTCATTTGACACGTCTCTTCCCCCGCCTGTGGAGTTTTAACTAGGTCTCAAGGGACACACCAAAGGGACGAGGCATGGCTGGAGAGACGGATCCTCGGGGGGGCATCTCCCTCGAAGCTGAGCTTTTCCCTTCTCTGCTCAGGGATGCTTTGGGTACGTGTACTTCACCTTGGGCCTGGTGTCTTGGTGGTTTCACTACCTTTAACTCAATCCCGTGAGCTAAGGAGATTCCGGGCATTTAGCACAGAGGAACCCTTCATCTCATTGTTAAGCGGGCCACTACTGTCCCTGAGACAGGGCTGGGTTAGCTACGCACAAACTCTTGGATACGTTGGGTTCTCCTTTTAGAAGGACAGACCAACACCTGGAGACCACGTAGGGAGGGCTGTGAGAAGTCTCGGTGGGAGCCAGGTGGAGGGTGGCTGCGGAGGGAGGGTGGGCAGCATTGCGGCCGCCACCTTTGCCGAGGACCCGGGTGGGCTTCCGGATTAGTGACCTGATGGCTGTCATCAAGTCAGCACAGAGGAGCCCTGTGCTTTGGGGGCCCGGACTGAGCGGGGTGATTGGGTTCAGGAGCACAGCCCCGTGGTGTTAGACGGTGTTAATGATGCCAACGCCAAGGCTAGCGTGAGCAAATGAAAGCTCGTTGCTGATGGGAATTCTGGGAGCCCAGGAGACGCTGGGCAGCAGGTTCCCCCGTGTGCCAGCAGGAAGCTCTGGCAGCTTAAGTTCAAGGGGAAGGGTAGAGTGGTGAGCCGGTCAGTCTCTACGAGGAGGTATAGAAGCTAAGTGAGTTTGTAGTTCAAGCAACTTAGATTCCCGACATCTGTATAAATGTCATCATGTGGCTTACCTGACCTCGCGTGAACGCTGCGAGAATAGGTGCCGATAACTAATTTTGAAACACGGTCTAGGGGCGCCCTGGGTGGCTCAGTCGGTTAAGCGTCCAACTTTTGATTTCAGCTCAGCTCACAAAGATCCCAGGGTTGTGGGATCACCCTGAGTGTGGAGACCCTCTCTCTGTCCCTTTCCCCGTTCATGCCCTCCCTTTCTCTTTGTCTCTCTCTCTCTCTAAAACACAACAAAACAAAAACAAAAACCCAAAACAAAAAACCCCAAGGTCTAGTAGTCCTCGGAGGAAAGGTGCTGTAGAAATTAACCACACGAAGCATGAAGAGATCGGCTGTGGGGCTACATGGACCCGCCGTACGCTGGGGTCCGCGGATGCCTCAAAAAACATTTTTGAAGGTTCTCTAAGTGCGTGCAGTGAATGGGATGTTTAATGGGCACCCTGCCTTTGGGATCATTCCTTTCTCGACCCATGCCTTGCGGCCTCATCTGCAGAAAGGCCCAGCGTGGAAAGTGTGCGTGCATGATGTCACATGGGAATGGAGCCCCAAGGACCCCTGTGTCCCCCGAGGCACCGCAAACCACCGGGCGGCCTTACCTTGTTCCAACAGCCCTGGACTGGTAAGCCATCTTCGCCCTGCGGGGAGGAAGGAAGGCAGGTGGCTCAGACTCTGGGACAGCCCGGCGAGCAGGCAGGACAGGGGAGCAAGGGCCACAAACACTGTGGCAGCCCGCCTCTTGTCTATCCCTCTCCTCTGCTTCAGGGCAGAGCCTCCGAAATGGGTGGGAGGCAAGCCGGACTTCCCACTGACTAGGGTCACACGCAGTCACCGTGCAAGGCCAAGGGGGGGGGGGCTGCCCTAGCCTGTGGGGTCAGCGAGCAGCGGTGACCTGAGTGTCCTGTTAGGAACAGCCCTCAGCCGCGCAGGTCTCTGCTCTGGCTGTACTGAATGCTAGGTGCTCACAGCTCAGTCATTCAGCGCTTGGAGGCCTGTTTCGTCCTCTGCGAAACCTGGGGAAGGTGCGGTTGTATGAGGTGATCACTAAGGTGTCCCCAGCTCTCCTATGATCTTAGTTTCCTCCCTTCCTGAGCAGCAGGAGGAAGAGATCTAGGCGGTTCCCATCTGTTAATCAATAAGGAGGAGGGCGGGGTGCAAAGAGGCAAGCAACCTCACGGGAATCGCAACATGGTCTCGAGGTGCCTTCAGCAGGGTGACGCTGTCCTCGGGCTCAGCCTCAGCCATTACTGGGAATTTGGGGCCGGGGGCGGAGATGAAGTGGAGGATGGGGATCAACCGTGCCCCGTCTGTCCCCTTTGCCGGTGGCACCCACAGAGCACCTGTAGCCCCAGGACGTCCTGAGGCTTCTCGGGCCCTGATGTCCTGGCCCCCTCTGGCATACCCTGGGGGGAATCTGGAAACTGTGAGACAAGGTGGGAGTGTGAGGCTGAACCGGGGCCTAGATCTGGTCTAGAATTGCAGCCCAGATCCTAGAATTCCACGCTCCAGGGCACAGAAGGATGGACGCAGGGTTTCAGATGACTGGAGCAAGCGGTTAGCCCAGAGGTGGTTGAATGGGAGCCCTCTGTGCCGCAGATCGATTTCATCCACCACGACAGGTGCCTAAACCTCTGGCCTGGCAGGTAGCAGGCAGCCGGCCCGCCGCGGAGGGCAGAAGAAGCCTAGTTATCTCAAACTGAGATAGCTCCCCCTGCCCCCATGTCCACAACGACACAGGGCAGGGGACGGGAAAAGAGCCACGACGAGAAACAAGAAAGGGAAGATATGTACACTTCCCCAGCGGGATTCATAGACAAAGGACACATCGGTATGGGATGTTATTGCAGAAAATGCCACTTTGCATTAAGGACCAAATAAAGATGCCCTTCATTGTCCCCTCTGGGTCAGGGAGGGTCTGCAGGGGGAGGTGGTGCATTCCAGGGCTTCATGGAGACCTGCCCCCTTCCCCAGCCCGCCGTGGTGCGACACTTCACATGGACTCTGGAAGGGAGAGGAGCCTCCGCGGGGCCACGGCGGCATTCCCATTGGCACGTGATGGTGGCAGGGCGACAGAGGAGAGTGGGGCAGGCGGAGGGAGCGTGTGAGAGAGGAGCAGGGTGGCGCGGGCCAGCGGAACTCAAGGTACTCAGGCCACGGAAGGCACGTGGCCGAGAGGAGACCTGGCCGGTGATTAGTGGAGGTGCTCTGGGGGGACCGGGGGTCCTATGGCTGCGTGCTCGGGGGTCATCAGGCCAGGCGGTGGGGAGGTGGGGGCGGTGAGCAGGGGCTTCAGCAGAGGGGTGGGGGGAAGGGGGAGCATGCTACCCTGCAGTCTTCTTTTGTTGTCTATACTGGTCCTAAAAAGTCCGTTCACGGGGCTCCGTGGTCACTTCTCAGGGGCACACAACGTATTTTCCTACAACTTTTTCTCTTCTCTTCAGAGATAATTCTCGTGTGACCCCGGGGTGAGACGTGGGACCTGGAGTCCTCATCTCTTACTTGTATGAAAATAGTTACGTGCACTCTAGACCTCCTGGGGAAGTTTAGGAGGGCGGGAACCTTCTAAGCCAATTGCCTTGGAGTGAGGTGCCGTCCATTTCTCCCTTGCAGCGAGGTGAAAGGGTGGCTATGGGGCTAGGACGTCCCTGCCCGACAGACCCTGAGCCAGGTGTGAGCAGCACTGTGGCCACTCGGCCAGCACATGCGTGGGGAGGGTTCCTAAGAGCCTCCCTGTCTCCCCTCTTCTCTTCCTCAACTACATTCTCGACCTTTCCATTCTCTTCCAGACTTGCCGGTGGTGGGTCATCTGCAGATGAAAGGGAGGGAAGCCAAGCGAGGGTCTTGTAGTGTCTCCCCGGGTTGAAGCAAAAAGGATGACTCGTTCAGTATCTAAAATCCTGACCTTGGACCATCCTTTAGTTCTGGTGGTAGCACCGGGGTAACGACCCCAGAGCCAGCCTGGAAGAACGGGAAGAGTGGCCCCCTCTTCTACCTCAGTTCTAGAACTTCTCAGTCTACCCACGTTTATGAGCATGCCCGTCTGTCCCCGGCCACATCACAAGATGGCGGAACTGGAACGGGTGTGGGACTGGCTCAGGCCTCCCATTCAAATGTTCCGCCTGGGGCTCAGCTGATGCTTGCTGAACCAACCGCAGTGTGTGAAGGAAGAGAAGTCACAGTTGCCAAGAACCTGTCCAGAGGATCTCACCTTCCTGACTTTCTGGGGGCAGGTTTGCCTAGAAGCCCCTAGGAAGGGAGGGTCGGACGCGGGATGGCTCACATTAAGGGGATGTGCTTTTGCAGCAGCTGGAGGAAGAAGCCGAGAAAACATCTGGCAAGCTTTGCGTGCTCCAGGGGGCATGCTTGGAGGCCCTGGGGACCAGCCAGGGCAGGGTGACCCTTAGCGTCTACAGAGAGAAGGGGCAGGAAGTGGAGACCGAGTGGGCAGGAGGCGTGAGGAGGGCGGCTGGAGAGGCATGCGGGCAAGAACCACACACGTGGGGAAGCCTGAGTCGGCCACGCAGGCGAGGGAGGGTGATGCCATACCAATGGGCACGGGGCATCCAGTCCGTCCAGCCCTGGTAACCCCGGCTCCCCTTTCTCTCCTTTAAAACCTCGGTGTCCCTGTTCACAAAACCAACCACGATGATTATTTAGGTTGAGGCCGGCCAGCTCCGACTGTGGAGTGGAGAGGCCCAAGTCTTACCCCAGCCAGGATGCAGGGCCTTGAGGCATCTACGAGCAGGGCCCAAATCCCCGTTGATCCTCCTGTCCCAGATTCAACCTCTGCGCTCTCTTTGGCTGCCACAAGAGCTGAGCCGTGGCACATGTACGACCAGCCCCCTCCCCGTCTGAAGACTGAATTGGAAACAGCGCAGATGAACTTCAAAGGTAGCGTAGCATCGTTTTCAGAGCCATGGATTGTGAAGGCACTTGAGAAGCCCGGCCGACGTGCCACAAATCAGCCCTCAGAAGCCTGTCTGGGGGTGCTTCCCTACCGGTTTTAGCTGGATGGCTAGTGGGCATCGGGAGGCTGTATATTAAGAGCCCCCTTTCTCCGGCCTTGTTCTACCCAGTCTGGGGTATAGATGGCCCCCGGGGGACATGAACCCGGGCGGTCTCCTGCATCCTGACAGAGGATCCCAAAACAGCTTGAACTGCTGGCCACAGAGGGGGCCGTGAAACGAAGAAGGCAAACGAGGGGCTCACAAACGCTACAGCGGCTTCCAAAGCCATGCTGGAGCTCGCGGCCAAGGCCTGCTCCCCAAATCCCTTTCCTCGGGAGCGGGTTCTCATTTGCACATGTCCACTGTTCTACAGCTTTGAAGGAAAGGGGTTCAACCAGAATGACTGCAGCTGTGGTTTGAAGGCAACGCCAACAGCAGGCAGAGTTTCCCTGGCCGAGTGAGCGGATATTTGCCTTCTTGGTTTCAAACTTGGCAAACCTCAAGGAACACACCAGAACAATGCAAGTGATAAAAGAAGACATACCAACGGGCAGGGGGCGTCTAATCCAGGCGCTCCTTGGTCTCCCTTATCCCCTTTAGGCCCTCTAGAGCCTTTCTTCCCCCTCTCCCCCTGTAAATAATGGTTTAGTCCGAGAGAAAAAAATAACATCAAAACTTTAGGATCGTTCCCGTGTTAAGGTTAGAAACAGAAAAAGAAAAAAAGAAAAATCAAAGAGGGAAAATACCGTCTCTTCATTAGGATCTTCTTCCCAGTAGGATTTGAGGCCAGCACCCATCCTTACTCCTCTAGAAACTGGAGACTTTGGTTCAGGCAGGTGGGCAGGGGGCAGGGAAGGAAACTGAGGCCCGGGGACAGGGAGCAGTGGGGCTCAAAGCTGGAGGTGGAGGGGAGTGTCGATGGAATCTACCTGTGGCCAGCGTTGCTAACACCAAGCCCAGAGCGGTCTGTGATGAACAGAGGACCCACTTCCTTCTCTTCGAGGGTCCATTTTTGAAAGGCTTTGACATGGCAACTTTTGTCCCAATTGGTTTTCATCCCTTTGATATTCTATTAGGAGGCAAGATGATTTTATCCAGAACCCTGGGGTATGTGTGTGTGTTTGTGTGTGTGTGTGTGCACATGCGTGTGTGTGAGCGTGTGAAGATGTGCTTGGGCATGCGTGTACACGTGTGTGCATGTACGATTGTGTGCTTGCACATGAGCGTACAAGCGTCCATGTGTACGTGTGTGTCCAGGGCTCATGGTGGCTCCTGGTTCTGTGAGGTCCTCTCATTGTACGTGCGTCTCTGGCCCGTCCTGGGCCGGATCATAGGCAGCTATTTGTATATTTGTATATTGACAGGTTGGTTCAAGGAGCTCATTTGTTTCTGCAAAACTTCCCTAAGCATCCTCTTTCTAAAATTGAACCCCACTTTGTATGCGTCAGGATCACTCTCCATTTAAAAAGGGGCAATGGGGAGTTCTTTAATGACTTTGAGTTTGGATTTTCACATGTTGGGTTTCCTGACAAAGGGGCCGAGTGTGCCCGTGGGGAGCCTTCGTGGGAACGGGTCTCCTCAGCCGCAGAAGGCCGATGGCGTAATGCCTGGGGGCTTCCACTGTGCTCCCCGAGGCGGATAAGACCTTGAAGGCGGGCAGCGCGGGATCAGAGCAAAGGCTTGGAGCCAGAGCGCGTTCTGCTTATTACTAGCAACGTGTCTTGGGGAAGTTACTCAACCTCTCTGAGCCTGTAGAACATGGATAACATGACCTGCTTCAAAACTTTGGTGTGATGTCTTTGTGCACGGTAAGTGCTTAATACTGACACATGGCACGCGCTCAGCCGGTGAGAGTTGCCGCACAATGATGCCAATGACAATTGTTACTTCTTGTTGGCCAGTATTGGAGCCGAGGCTCCGGACACCATCCTGTCACGTCTACTGTGTTCCTGCAGTGGAGGGCTGCAAGGTTCCTCGGAGGGAGGCAAAGGACGAGAATAGTTTTTATGTTTCCCCGAATCTTTGGGAAGTCCGCCCATTTCTTGATTCCAGGGGTTCCCTGTGATGGCCAGTGCACTGGTCTGAGTGAGTTTTCTGAAGTGCAAATACTCACTTGGAAAATGCTGTGTTTAGGAGGGAACATGTATATGCGCATTAGGTGTGACTGTGTTGGCCCTGAGCTATGCCCACCAGTGAGAACATGATGGCGTGAACTGTCCCCGAGCAGTGGACAAGCAAAACCACCGGCTGCTTGGATGGGAAGCCCACGGTCAACTTTCTCAGCAATGTGGTCCCTTATTCACCTTGGGTCAGGTCAGTGTAAAAGTAAACACAGCTTCCCATGTTCAGAGGGTGGGCAAAGCTCCTGAGGGGTTGGCGGGGGTGGGGTTCCAGGTCCCTGATGACTCGCCTCTGGGCAACAGAGGGTCGGCGGTGGTCCTGACTTTCCAGGTGGGCAGCTTGCACCACGGGCGCCATGTTCTAAGGGCCCAGGAAATGGCTTTACAGTGGAGGCCCTCTGGAGATAGTAGAGTGCCAGCTTTACCTACATTTCCCCTGCCTCCCACCCCCAAAGAGTGACAAAAAGAGGCCCTGGCAAAGAGGGGGTTCTAGATGGGGAAAGGGCAAGTTAAAGTCGAGGAGCAGAGGTTTCTGTAAAATATAGGGATGCATGAATTGACCTGAGAAGAAATAAATTGCAGCTGGGAGAGTGGAAAGAAAAGGATGAAGGGTATGGGGTTATGGTAATGGGGTGGACATGTTGGGCGGGGGGGAGAGATACTGAAGGAGTGAAGGAAGGAAGTGTCCAGCCCGGGCCAAAAGAGATAATGGAGGAAGGAGAGGTAAGGAGGCAAGGGGACCTGGGGGAGCAGGCCGCTCGCACGCACAAGCACATGCACACCCAGACGGCGCGTCCCGCAGTGACCGCTGCCTCCCCGCGTGCACGCAGACCTTCCGGCTGGCTGGCTGGCAGGCAGTCCCACCGCGGCACCCAATTTTCCTGACGCCAGATTGCCAAATTCGTGCCACCTTTTTCATCCTAAACGTGGCTCCTGGGCCCAGTGCACGAGGCCGCTAAAGGCCGAGAAGAGTACCGTCTCTTGCGACAAGGACAGAACATTCTTTCCGTTGCCCTTTGTGTCCGTCCCCCTTAGGAAAGTGCCTGTTTGGGGCTCTGGGCCTTGCCGGCTACTGCGAGGACCTTCTTCCTTCCACGAACAGGAAAGAGGCTCCAAGGCCGTTGCCTGGTGGGACACAGGCAAGCCTAGTTTTAAGATGGCGCCTTGGTTCACCGTAAGTCAGAGCAACAGGCTTGCGGTGCAGCGACCGGGGGCCTCTCGGAGGCCCAGGCATGATGTGTGGCGAAGTCTGAGAGCTACCTCAGGTAGCCACCCTCTCCTACGGGGGTGGGGGGGGGGCGGGGCTTGGAACACCTGCAGCTTCACCTTCATGAGCAACAGTGGGGCTTCTAACTAGAATGTCATCTAAGCCCCTCTGGGCTTTTCCCTTGACCGAAGTGTCAATACTCTGAGCTGCAAGCCTAAGGGAAAAAAACTGTCCATGGCAAAGCATTGACTGTGCTTGGAACTTCCTTTGCTTTGAAGGCTTTATCACCAAGCCTCTACATCTCTCCCCAAAGGTCCATTAGGGTCTGGGGTAGAAAGAGGTCTGTCTGAGGAGGTGAGATGTAGGGGGAGCTCTTCCAGCACATTCTGGCATCCCGAGAGTCAGATCTCTTGAATAGAGGACACAAGCTGTTCCTTGATTCAGAGACCCGCTCTTCGGAATAAGTCAGTTGTCCTGTACAGTATGCTCGAAAGCGGGTTTGTGCAACTTGACCGTTTGCCGGACTTGACTTTTACTAAGTGGCATATTGCTAATTTACGGGTGGGGCAGGGGAAAGTGTGTAAAACTTTTAGCTAGGAAGGAGTCGTGGAGAAGAAATATTCTCCCGTGGATTCCTGGGACCTCACTGGCGCATTCAGCAACCCCAGTCCCTGACATCAGCACCTCCAGCCTCCTGCCACCCCTCCAGCTGGGACAAGGGCATCTTTCTGCCTGTCTCCACGTCTAGGGCAACACGATCACTGCCACCGGAGGACTGGCTTTGCAGCCTCCAAATGGCTCACTGCCTCAAGCCAACTGGAAAAGTCTTAAGAAATCGTTCAAAAAGTATTAATTGAGTATGGCAAAGACAACCAGAGCACTGTAGAAATAAATTAGAAAGGGAATTAGTGTGCCAGCTAAGAGGTGGAATGATCAATTTTTTTTTGGTGGTCACAGTCAGGAAGGTGGGCTTCCCAGCCTGCCTGAACAGCCAGCACATTTCTGGAAGTAGGTCTGTTTCTTCTGGTGATTTCTAGACTTGGTTTCCCGCGGACAGTTTGGTAGGGGTCCCTCTGGCTGCTTCCTCTTACTTATAGAGGCCACAGAACAAATTGAGTTGCTTTTGACCCGCTGCCAGAAAGGACAATTTAGGGATAGAAGGAGTTCAGTAAATACACCTTGAGTTGAAATGACAGGATATAAGATATAAGCAAGATATAAGCATACAGATTCTGGCACTTTCTAGCCATGAACACGGTTATCAGTGCTCGAAGATCAGCCAGAAGACCAGCGTTTGAAAGCTATCTGCTGTGCCTCTGTCTGCGTGAGCTCAGTATATTTTGTCGTGATTCTGGCCTGTTCTCCATCCGTTCCCCCACTCATTCTCGTCTACCTCTAAGACCCTTGGATATTATGACCCACTAGAAGATGCGCTTGGGCCTCTAAGAGCTGTGTGCCACACTCCGAGAACCACTGGGAGGAAACAGCAGATGAGACGTTCTATGAAGGGACCCGGTGGCCATCTCTCGGTCGGATGTAGTTAAATGGTCCCTGCTGGGCCCAGAGGCGTCTTGTGTCATCCACCGTGTACGATCATATGGCCATGGGTGCTGTGGACATTCAGTAATTGTGTCCTGCTGATGACGGCAGAAACCAAAGGGACAGCAAAGGACCTCGGGAGGTGCAATTCATTTCATGGTCCTGCTGACTTTTTCCAAGAGAAATAATGGCTGTGATGATGTTTTAAAGGGTTGGCTGCTTACAACAGCTGTCTGCTTGTGCTTGGAACTGGAATTTATTTCTTTCTCACCAGTGGCCTGGGACGCCTGGCGAAACTAAGTTTCAGAAAATACCATTTAGGGGTCCGTTATCAGGGCACCCTAGGGAGAGCTGGGCACGTGACTCCCGTTGCTGGATGGCAATGCTAATCTGATGGCCACCCTGGGATTCAGTCTCCCCTTGTCTTGTGGAAAAAATCCATGCTTCTATTTCAGGATTAGGCCTCAGGCTGCCTGCGTGCTACACAGTGAGCCCCTCGCTATAAAGCCTTTTAATTCAGGATGATTTGCCAGGAAAAACTGTATCTGCCCATGTTTGGGTCAGGAATCCCCAATTGATCATTCCACCACATCATGAAGACATTAGTAAGCAGAGCCAGAGTGCAAAGGCTCAGACTCACCCGGTTTCCTTTGTCCCCGGGTGGTCCATGTAAACCCTGTAATAAATCGCACAAACGAAGATGCGTTAATGAGAAAAGGCAGGATGGCCATCCCGTCCTTCCTTCCAGGATCATAAAGGTCTTCACTGATGTCTGATTCATCAGAGACAGGCTTCATTATCCCCATTTTACAGAAGGGGGACAAAGGGGCTTGACCTAGAGACAAATAATGAGTGATGGGCAAAGCCAAGAACACGGTCCTGGTTTTCTCTCGCTGCAGCCGAGCCCCGGGCCGGCGGCTCTATTCTTCTAGCTCACTCGTGCTAATGAGTGCCAGGTGCTGAGGACACGGCCTGGACACAGAGAACTCTCCTGGCAGAAGAGGTGTTTGCATGGCTCTCCCGCCAGGCTCTTGCTAGAGAAATGACCCCAAAGCTGCTCATACCGTCTTTTCAAGGCACAGGCTGTTCTCCATTGTCTTTAGCTAGGGGAACGGCACAAGGCAAGGACCGGCCAGGGTTAGCCCGAGCAAAGCTGCCTGGGCATGGAACTGGTGAACAGAGGTACCACCTCCCACCTTCCAGTGGGTGGGAAACAAAGGTCCTGGCTCTCTTGGGCGACCAACTTTTAGAACAACCCAACGGGAAAATCTGCCGTAATTGGGAAGGCTGTCTCTTGGGAGAGTCGCCCCTCTCATGAAACCTCTCCCTCTGGCATTACGATGTTGTGGATTTGATTCTGCCCCTCCTCGACGGCAGGGGCCGCTGACACATTCGTCTGTGAGGCCCCCACTGCACGGAACACAGAGGCTTGCAGCAGGAGGGGCTCGTATGCGTTTGCCTCATGCCTGAGGACCTGAGGCCCAACAGGGGCCACGCGTCCCAAGCACTGCCTCGAGCAGTGCCCGGCAGGGAAGTTCCACGGCCAGTTGGCTGTTGGCAGCCTCCTCTGTCACAGAAATCAGCGTTCTGGCTTAGCTCTGGATGTCTGCTCCGGGCTCTGGGTTTTCTGTTGTGACGATGGCTCTGTTGGGGGTAGGGACGGGCGGAGAGAAACTTCCCGTCCCGCGACACTTACAGGAAGCCCAGCCGCTCCTGATGGTCCTGTCATCCCAAGGTCGCCTTTGCTGCCCTGAAACAGGAGAGAGAAACCCATGAGCCCTCCCTGACGGGGCAACAACCTTCCATCAACCGTTTTCTGTTTTTGTGTGAAACCCAGGAAACCTCTCCAGTCCCCTCAAAGAGCCGTCACTGCAAAGCAAGGGCTGAGCGGAGGGCTTGACTGGTGTGGACTGTGCCTCGGCACCTCCCTCCCTCCAGCAGAGTCCATCCCCCGAGGCCCTCTGGAAAGACCGGACACTGTCCTGAAGGTAGTTGCTGGCCCTCAAGCAGAAGCCGGGGAGGGGAACAAGAAGCAGGACATGAGCATGGACAGCGAAGGTGGGGAAGAGGCAAAGAGCTTTGATTTCTTCTTTGAAGCCACAACTGTCCCCTCTGAGAGCAGCCATCCTGGTTCCCAAAGTGGCTGTGATCTCAGGGAAGCCTGTGACCTAGGGAGGAAGTCTAGTGTCCCAGCGGCTCTCCGGTGACCCGCCCTACGCGGGCCTGGTTGGGGAAGAGCTGACGGACGGGACGGGCAGCCCTCCTCGTCCCCTGAGCCGAGCCCCCCACTGGCACCGCACATGCCCACTCCTCCGGCTGCGGCTGGGAGACGTGACTGTGGGAGCTGGCCTGACGCCCGTCTTCCTGACTGCCAGGATTTTCTTATGCCACCTGGCACTCCGTTCTATGCTGTCTTCCTCAATCATACAGGGTTTAGGTGTGTCTGGTCCCAGCAGCACCGGGGACCTTGCCAGACTGAGCCTGTGACTAATGCCAGGTGACTAGGAGCCTAGCACGGGAAGCTGTCCGTCTGTCCGCTCACAGCTATAAAGTGAGCAACCCAGGCCGGCCGGCTCCCCCACGGGCTGCTGTGAAGGTCACTGGGAGAGGACAAGGAGGTACCGGCTGCTCCAGGAGGAATGGGTGGGGGCTAAGGACCCGCGGCTGAGCCCGGGCCGGGGCGCTGGCCCCCTCCTGGTGTTCACACTCGCTGCCCCTGGTGTGCAGACCACCCCCCTGGTGTGCAGGGTTCCCGAGCGCTCACCCTCTCGCCCTTTGGTCCCGCTGGGCCTGGAACTCCGACTGGTCCTGGAGTACCCTGGGGAGGCGAAAGAAAGCAGACGTGAGGGGGCCGGTGCCAGGGGGAGCCCCGGGAGCCCCGCCCGGCGCTGGAGATGAGCAAGGTCCAGAGGCCCATTTTCAGGGTTGGCGAGGCCAGGCTCGTTCAGGGCAGTCATTCGACTGGGGCGGGTTCCTGTTTGGGTGGGGGGCCTCGGGGAGAGAGGCGTCCCCCTGCCTCAGAGCCAGATTTGAGGGGGGAAACCCTTTCGCTTCACCACCAAGCTTGCCAAGGCTGAAAACGGTAGAACTGTTGCTTAGTTTGCTCCCTGAAGCGCTTGGGAGGGGTGGGTGCCATCCCCAGGGTGGGGGCGCGGGCTGGCACCTGCTTGCCGTCGCAGCTCCACATGCAGCGGGAGGCGCTTCATGCCACAGAGACCGATGCAGACGCACACACAGAGGCAGGCGCGGGAGGGTCGTTCAGCCACCGCTTAGCCCACCCGCCCCACCGCCCCGGCCTCCCGCCTCCGGCCGGGCCTCTGCACCCGCTCCCAGGCCCCGCGGGGCAGGCTGCACCGGACAGTGAAGCAGTGTGCCTCGGACGGGTGCCAGCGCTGGCCTGGCCGGGAGATGTGCCCTGCTGGCTCCCGAATCGGGGCTGCCGGGGGGTGGGGGCGGGGCTGGCCGTGACACAATTATCTTCGCCAGTTTCCACCCGGACTGGACGAAGTGTGCATCTCAGAGCTTTCCTGTTGCTCGGCCTCGGTGTTTAGATTTCCTGCTCAGACAAGGACTTGAGGACGAGGGGCTGGCCTGTGCGCGGCTTTCTGGGGCACGAGCCATTGGGGAAACGCTGACTGACCTCACGCGGAAAAGAAAAAGAGCGCTAAGACGTTCTCGGTGCCCCCTTTGCAACTACGGGGGGAGGACTGGGCAGGTGGCACAAGGGCGCCTCAAAAATGAAGGGGCCCCGATCAGGCTCAGAACGGCACTCCGGGGTCCCTGGCCTGCTTCAAGTCAAGCCTCTCAGGCCTTTCAGCTCTGCGATATTGGAGACGTTTCTCGGGCTCTCTGAGGGTCCGTTTTCTTCCCTGTGAAATGGGGATGATGATACGAGTATCTGCTTTTGAGGCCCCTGCCCATTAAAACGGTTGAATGTATGTCACGCATTCGGCACCAATAAATGTCAGTATTGGCTGGGCAGGGTTATTTGCCCCATAAAACTTTTCCTTTAAGGTTGTGATATTGATTTAATGAGGGAAAATAAAACCTGGGGCCCAAAGGGGACAGCATCTCTGAATTTGCACTGCTCCCCCGTCCGTCCAGGAAGAACGGAGCGCGTCGTGAGGACGGTTTTGCTTTCTCTGATTCCAGCCACAGATCATCCCCCTCGCCTGACGGGCCACCTGGGGAAGGTGCGCTAGGTGTGAGGAGGATGAAAAGGGAGGGACTGGGGAGGAGCGAAGCCGGAATGATGCCTGGAAAAGAGGTCTAGTCTCCGTATGGGAGCAGGTATAGTGTCGCCTCCGTAACCGCATGGTGGAGGGGGGCTCTGGAAGGGCCGTGGTCTCGGCTGAGCCACGTCACCGCCTCCGCTTGGTGAGGACACGTGCACTAGGACGAGGCTCTGCGGCTCCTTCTCGAAGCTCTGGGCTCCCACTGCACCAGCTGTGAGGTCCACCTCCAGGGCCCCGAGAAGGCCCACTGTTGCCTTTGTGCTTTTGACATCGGCCTGTACCCCAAGTGGATATCCTGCACCTCCACAAATGAAAGCCTGCAAACTCGCTTTCCCCTGAGGGCCATTCCAGCCAGCTCATTAGAACCTCGACTTCTAGGCAGACCATGCAGCCGTGGCCTCACAAGTGTCCCGCAAAGGCAGGGCGGGGACTCCCTGGCTGGAAGGGGCTGGGCGTACCCACAGCTCTGGTGACGGCTCCCGGGCAGGGAAGTTCAGCCTCCTGGCCCTCGGTGGTCAGTGATCCCTATACCCTGGGAAGGTGACAGGCTTCAGTGGGAAAGCCACTTCCCTAAAGACCTCCCGGGGTGCTCTGGGAGGGGCCTGGCAGGTGGAGAGGAGAGGAGAGACTCTTTTTCTGATGCTTCAGCTGTTTGTCACGAGAAGAAGGGCCAGGCGCTTTCTAGTCATGAGTAGTGATGCCTGTTTTCTGGAATCAGAAAAGAATGAAGAGGGGACCCGAATGTTCCTGACTTGCTCTGCATAAGCCCCCTGTTGAATCGCGGGGCCGCTGCGGCACCACAGGAAGTGGCTATAACATGCCTGCCGAACACTGAGCTGGGACCGTCCCACGTGATCCTAGATGCTACACCTGTCCTCACCCCAGGACACTCCACAGGGGCTGCACAGGACTAGGAAGCCCTTGTGGGCAGACAGGAGATGGACAGAGCTCACAGCATGAAGACAACACGGCATGACAGGCACATACAGACACTGTTGTGTTTGGTGGGCGTAAGTCAGGGTCCCGACCCCTGGGGCTGGGCTCCCAGGCTGCACTCGGCCCTCCGCGAGAAACAGAGTCTATGCCGCTGGAGCAGACTTCCACCCCGTGCCCGGCAGTCAGGAAATTCAGATTTGAGGACCCTGGGTTCACACGATGGCCGGGGGAATTCAGACGAAGGCCAATCCGTCTTTGGCCGAGAGACCCGAATAAGCGTTTCTGAACTGAGTGCAGACGGTACCTTTCTGGTGTTGGTGGCGGGATGAGGCATGACTCACGGGGAAAACGAGGCCACAGCGGGACAGGGACAGACGAGAGGGGTCACAGGCCGGGGGTGGGGTGGGGTGGGATGACGGGTAACGGAGAAGCGACACTCACCGGTGGCCCAGGCCTGCCGTCCAAACCTGAAGCTCCCTGGACGAAGGGAACAGTTTGACCAAGAAAAGGGGAGGGGAGGAACGGGAGGGAGAAAAAGGGACCGGGGAGGGAAGAGGTGAGTGAAGCAGTGACTCTGGACAGACACAAATGCTGGCAATCAAACAAAACGGGAGAAATAGGCTTGGGAGGACAGGTAATGGTATTCACACGGAAACCAACAAAAACGGACACTGGGTGCAGTGTGGCCGACCGCTGAGCAGGCCGGTGGAGATCCGTGCAGATAGCTGTTCTGATCCTGTTATCCCCTCTCAGAAACCCCTCTCCCAGGGGCTTCCAGTGCCCCGGAGAAAGGGACGCAGAAAGAGAATTCGTGGGAAGGTGTCTGGAACCAGAGGTAGTGCATCCCTTCCCCAGGACCAGTCTCACCGCAGATGGACAAGCCTGTGTGGACGGTGGGTTGTCTTCCCAGCGTCTTTGGCACAGCTGCTGAGACCAGGCCATGCTGGGGAACCCTGAGGAAATCAGTACTAAGTTGGGAACCTGGGGGAGAAGCCAGCCTGCTTCTGCTCCAGCGTTGGGGCTCGGATGTTAGTGCTAACGATGCCTGACCTTTCTCTGGCACTGCAGTTTGCAAGACTCAGCACGAACTCGATCCTTTCGTGTTGTCCCAAACAAGGGCCCTTTTATAGAAGAAGGCTTTGGGGGCAGCTGACTGCGACAAAGGTCTAAGGCCACGTACGCCCTGGAGTAAACTGGCTGGCGGGCGGGATGCTATTAAGACCATTTGCAATGCAGCATCCAGTGATATATGAGAGGGGAATAGGCTGGGAAGCTGCCCCTGAGACCCACCTAGAAAAACCAGGGGGAAATTTGTCTAATGACTCCAATGTGACAAACCACAGAGAAGGCAGTGGAGACACTCTGGCCCCGTAAGGACTGAGTTCTTAAAAACTGCTTCCAGCAGTTCAGAAATGAGCCTAGGCCAGGGTGCCTGGGTGGCTCAGTTGGTCAAGTGTCCGACTTCCGCTCAGGTCATGATCTCGCGGTCCATGAGCTCGAGCCCCGGGTCGGGCTCTGGGGTGACAGCTCAGAGCCTGGAGCCTGCTTCGGATTCTGTGTCTTCCTCTCTCTCTGCCCCTCCCCCCACTTGTGCCCTGTCTCTCTCTCTCCCTCAAAAATAAATAAACATTTAAAACATTAAAAAAAAAAAAAGGAAAAAGAAATGCGCCTAGGCCTCAGGATTGTACGGCGGGGCGATGCCCCCCCCCCCAAGGAAGGGCAGGGGAAAGGGTGCTGGGTAGTAGGGTCCTCCGGGGACTTCCTTCTCAGTATTAGAATCACAAAAGTTCCAGGATGATCTTGACTCACAGCCTAGAAAGCTGTGGTTCTCAACCCCACTGCCACATGAGAATTTCCTGGGGGAACATGTCAAATAATACAGATGCTTGGGTCCCACCCCACCCCAACTCAACCAGAGTCTCCAAGAATGAGGCTGGGAGTAATGGCATGTTTGGAAAGCTCCAGGCAACTCCAGTGTGTAGCCAGCCCTGAGAACCACTTCTGTAGGGCAAACAGGAGGAACTGAATAGGATGTCCTAGAAAAGCAGACTCCTACCATATGGCATACAATACTGCGGTGAAGCCAAAAATCAGAGCTTTCGCTAAATACTGAGTTATCTTGAGAGATCTGGAGCAGTGGACACAGACTGGAGGTTTTCAGGGCATATGTGGGCCACTGACATATTTTGCACAATCTGCAGAGTTGCAAGGAATTTTGACTTCACGTTAGAAAATGGGGAGATTTCGTGTAAAATGCCAGCTGTCCAGCTTCCTTTGAAAAATGAGACTATCCAGAATACTGGACCCTCATTCCCCCAAGGCGACAGTCAGCTGAACTGAGGAGGGACGGCTTTCCTTAAGAAGAGACCCATGGTCTCCAGTGGGCCACAGTCCCCACTCCTCCCTATTGTATCTCCGAAGGCCCCGTCTGTTGCCAGCTGTGAATATGCTTGCTCTGTTGTTTTCCTAAGCTAGCAAAAGTATTTCCCTGTGCCCGTTTCGCTATTGAAAGTTGACAGGTTGGGGGTGCCTGGGTGGCGCAGTCGGGTAAGCGTCCGACTTCAGCCAGGTCACGATCTCGCGGTCCGTGAGTTCGAGCCCCGCGTCAGGCTCTGGGCTGATGGCTCGGAGCCTGGAGCCTGTTTCCGATTCTGTGTCTCCCTCTCTCTCTGCCCCTCCCCCGTTCATGCTCTGTCTCTCTCTGTCCCAAAAATAAATAAATGTTGGGAAAAAAAAAATTAAAAAAAAAAGAAAGTTGACAGGTTGAAGGTAGACTGGCACTTTGTCTTTCCTCTGGCACTTTCTTTGTTTATACAACCTGTTTGGTCTCTGTGCCGTTTGCATTGCAACCCCTGGCTCCAGTCCCCAGTGTTCACTAGGGTGTTGGGGCCATGAAGGCGGGCAAGGAGAGATCTGTGGTTGAGCGGGGGCAGGAAGGCTCTTTAACAGTAAGGAGCACTTAACCATGCCGGACATAGCCTGAGACACAGGAAAACGTCTGTTCAAGTCATCAGTTTTCTTTCAGGTACATCGGCTCCTTCCTTAAATGGTCCTACATTTGATGCGCTAATGAGCGTGGAATCATACCTTTCGCTCTTGCTGTTTGGTTGCTGTGATTATATTAATCAGACCTTCGAGCCCTGCCAAGCTGGGGTAACTGGGTTTCTCTTTGTTGGAGAACAAAGCTGTTCTTTCCGGCTTCCCGGGGTGGGAACTGGCCTTGTGCCTGGGACGGAGGAAGCCCCAGTGGCTGGAATGGCCTCGAGAAGGGGCAGCCTCTGGCGTGGCCTGACCACTGACTTCACATATGCCATCAAGTGACGCTCTTTCTTCTCTGGGGCCATCAGTAAAATGAGGAGATGGGCCGCGAATGACCATGCTAGCTCTAGAAAACCAAGCCACGAAGAGTGCCAGCCCCTCTGGGGTGTGAGGGAGGATGAAGCCCAGGGCTCCAGGGAGGGCGAGGCGGTGACAAGGCCATGAGCCCCCTGGAGTTTGGGACAAAAGATTCGCCCAGGCCGGGCCCCACGTCTGGAACTGTAGATGCCTCCCAAGCGGCCCCTCGCCCTGACCTGGGATCTGATCTCAGGGCAGGCTGCGACGAGAGATCTGAAAGGCCTTAGCCTGCTGGGACCAGAGAATCTGCCTTTGTACAGGCTTTTCTGCCGTGGCCAGTGCTTAAGAGCAGAGAGTGGGGGCTCTGCTCGGGTCTCCGTAGGAAAATAAGAGAGAGACGAAGACGTTTCACTGTCTCCTTGCCCCCGGGTCCTTCACGCTGGGCTCCCAGGAAGGCAGAGCTTTACTGCCTCTGAATCAGGCACATGTAGGCCAGAGGCTGTTCTCAGGCTGTTCTGTGGCTCTCCAGCTGGGTGCTCCTTGGGGGGGGGGGTGTCATATGTAGCTGTCTATTCCCCCCACACCCAGGCCAGGACCTGGCCCAGAGGGAGCCCTCGGTAAGGGAATTAGAGGCTATGACCTCGCCCGGGGTAGGAAAGCAAAACCACGCGGAGTTCAGGGATGCTCAGAGCTTGGGAACCTGCAGCAGTGTTCTCCTGGGGTCCCGTACACCACCCGGCCTCCTCAGGACCACCCGGCTGGGCTCCTCACGGTGCTGCTGGCTCTGAGATACTTACGGGTAATCCCAGCGGCCCTCGGTCTCCTTTCTCTCCCTGGACACCCTTCTCTCCTTTTGCTCCATCCAGTCCCGCTTCCCCCTGAAGGAAAGGGAGGGGGGAAGATCACAGATGGGGCACGTCTCAGCCACCTCAGTCTTGCGTTCTGGGATCCTGGAGGGTGGGGTGGGTTGGGGACATGAGGGCAGGTAGAGGATGAAGGAGGGAGGCGGTGGAGGTGGCTGGCCCAGGGATGGCAGGCTGGAGACTCCAGGAGTCCTTGAATTCCTAGCCTGACTCTCCCTCAGTTCGAGTCCTCAGTATGCCTGTGGTGACTGGGAGGTCCCCCTAAGAAAAGGGGGTGGAGTGGACACAAGCCCACAGGGCAATTCCAGGTGGGGCTTGGGCCTAAGTGACCACTTGTATAGCAGCAAAAGTGGGGCCCTCCAGACACTGGCAGGTGCCTGAAATGCCAGCATGGGAACCCCGAGGCTTGCGAACTAACTGGGACAAGAAATTGCCCAACAGTCCCCTGAAGTATACTGGGGCAGGAAGTAAGGGCCAGTAGGCCATCAGCGCCCAGCCCCTCTTACCCAGTTGGAATGCTTTTAAGTGGGGAGCCTGGGAGACCTCCAGGCTAGAGACCAGTGGGTTTGGACCCGGGGAGGGGGCCCACACTACACCCCTCTCTGTCTCCCACCCAAACTTCAAGGAGAGTGAAGGATCTGGGGTGGGTCACACGGAAAGGGATTTCATCATCTGCTAGGAATCTACCCTGTCACTCACTGGGTGGATTAATGGATGGGAAAATTCTAAATCCAAAGCCTGCCCAGTGTCAATGATGGATGTGAAAAGGACTGTAGGACTTCATTCTGTCCTGATTGTAGCCACTGGCTAGAGGGCCACGCGATTCCATTTAGGGAGGGGGTCAGCTGGGCCACCTGTCTCTGAAGGACTTTCTTCCTTTGCAGCCCTCACCGGCACCCCCCGCCCCTTCCCCTGCTCCAGCACTTGTCACGTGACCTCTTCTTACCTTTGGTCCAGGAACACCTTGGAGTCCCTGCATTTGGAAGCAAAACAGGGGTGTCTCAGAACTGCATTTCTGGTTAAGTCAAAAATACCTTGTCCACAAGTTGGACCACAAAAGAGCAAGGGCCTGGGGTCCCTGCCCAGGGGAAGCAGAGGGGATGCTAAAGGGGTTTGTGCTTGGGCCTCCCTGGGGTGGGGTCTGATCCAGGCTCCCCAGCCAGGGACTGACAGTCTCTCTGTAACCCCCACAGCTGACCTAGAGTCTCACGAAGGGAAGATTTGGAAGGAACACAGCAAAAGTGGAATAAATTAACATATGCAAAGTGTTTGGAGCAGTGTTTGGCACACAATAAGTCTCAAGAAATGTTGGCTACTCTCATCATTACTACTCTTACTTCTGCCGGTGACAATGGGTGACACAGTGCCCTGGGGACTGTGAACCCCACAGAGGAAGGACCAGCATCTGTTGGTTGAGGATGCTTGGGGACCTTATAAAGGCCTCATCTTATCACCTGTAACCATGGAAAGGCCGATCCACTGGGGCTGGTCTTAAATCACTGTCTCTATTAATCTAGATCATTTTGCTGGCCAGATAGCAGAAAGAGGAAGCAGGAGAGCAGACGCCTGATGGCGAAGGGCAGAGCTTAGTGACAGAGGGACTCCTGCAGGGCCGTGGGACCAGACCCCAAGGCCGCCCGGCCACTCAACTATTTCCGGGAAACCCGGCAACACCCAGGTTCCTTGGTGTCACTGAGGTGGTGCCTGTTTAGCAAGGGAAGGAAAAGGAGTAGGGAGGGGTTTGCGGTTGAGAAAATCCCACCCTGGGAGGAGGCCGTGACGGTGACCTGAGGCCTCTGAGGTTGACCCCAGTGACTGCTGCGGCGAGGGGACGTCAGGGACCCGGTTAGAGTGGACTGAAACACTGACAAGCCCTCCAAACTTACCGGAGGTCCGGGAGGCCCCTCTGGCCCTGGGGGCCCAGGAACCTAGAATCCAAAGGGAGATGGTTAGCCCACTGCCTGTTACGCTCCAAGCGGCCTCTCCTTCTGACATGGCTCAGGGTCCAGCTGGGGACTGACTGCAAAGCCAGAGGAAGACAGAACTGCCCAGCATGTTGTCTCCCAAAAGAAGGCTTAGAACAGGGCAGAAACTCACAGCAATTGATTAACCTGTACAATATTTAAAAAAAAAACAAAAAACAAAACAACAACCCAAACATTGCCAGGAAATGCTGTCGAAACGTCTAGACTTCCAGATTTTCTTGAAAAAAAAAAAAAAAGAGAGAGAAAGAAAGAAAAAAAAACCATCCGGCAGCACTAAGACTCTTGTTCATGCATGGCAACAATTGTCTAGAGCTGAATAAGAGGTTTCCCCTCTGGGGCATGAGATCTTCCAACGACCCCAGTCCCCACCATCCCCTATTGTCTTTGACCTCGACCTTTACCTTCATTTGTTGCATGCCTGGTCCTTGCAGGCATTTGAATTTGAGATCTTTGGCTTCAAGGAGCAGAGATGGGTTATGTGGAATGGGGGGGCCGCTGAGCAGTTTTGGAAAAATGTCCCTCAAGTCTCCTCGGGTCTGTAAGAGAGACCGCTGGTCTCTGCTTCCCTTGAAGGCACAGTGAAGTAGAACAGATTCACACTGGGCAGGGAAGGGGGAGGGACCCAGGGGGTCTCTCTCTCTCTCTCTGTGGAGGATGCTGTTCATTGCAGATTCTGTTTCTGATCAGAATGGACATCCATTTGCCCACAGTCAGTCACCCAGGAGGCAAGGGGAAGTCCTGCCTGCTCCTTTCTGAGCTGCTCACCCCATTTCAACTTTGAAGCTCTTCTCGCCTTCCCAGGGTTAGAATCCCACGGAGTGTGGCCGGGGTGTGACCTCTCTGCCAGGCCATCGGAGAGGAGCTCCCTACACCGGGCAGAACTGGTACCTCTAATGTCTCTTGGGTCTGTGGACTTCTCGGCTCAACCTCTGGAAACTCGATTTTCTTTTGTGAAAAAGTTTACTGCTTTTTTTCTTATTATAAATAAGTAGTTCACGTATCCTGATTGTGGTCGGAGCTACCCAAACCTATGTATTGAATAAAATTCACGAACTATACAGACGTCGATTTTACCGTATGATAATTTGGAAAATAAAATAATTAATAACAGACCCATTAAAATCCTTTGTAAATTACAAGGGATTGAAAGAACGAAAAAGAATAAACATCTGAATACTAATATTTTGCCTTATTTCCTTCCACGCTTTTTTGATGCGGCGTAAAATGTATTTGAATACGTCCGTACTTAATGATGATTATCATTAATTATATATATATGATTATATATATGATACATATACATGATATATATATATATTTATGATGATTATCATAAATATATATATATATATATAATTTGATTCTCTGCTGGTTTTTCATTTATATAGAAAAAATTTTTCTATTTTTTGAGTACGTTCCCCACAAGCGTCCTTTTCATGGCGACTGCACGGCACGGAATGAGTTCCTCCCCAGCTGGGGTTCGGAACAGTGCTTGGCACAAACATTCTCAAACATGGGGACCCTTATTACCAGTAGTATTATCAACCATAAGTTATTGAATCATTTCCTTCTTGTTAGAAATGTAGCCTGTTTCCAATTTGTACTTTAAATACTTCTGGAAGGAACATTTCTATGTGTGGTGCTTTTCCCGCATTTCGGAGCATTCCATTAGGAGACCATGCACGTCTACCTCGGTAACCATATCATATCATCAGGTTTGTCTCCCTAAGTGAGGCTGGGCCTTGGTGACACTGAAGGTGACCAGGGGCAGGGGACCTCTCTGGGGGCTGGGAAGCCTTGGTGGTCTCTTCCTTGGCTCTGGCTGGGTGGCCTAGGCCCACCCACCAAACGTCCTCTCCCTCACATACCACTGAGCTCTGCTGCTTCCCTGGCTCTTTCCCTGAGCCTACAAATAGGCCCGAATCCCTCTCATCTTGTGAAAATCTGACTTCCATCCTGAGTTCCTCTCCACTGTTGTGTCCTCCTCCCTTCACCAGACATCTCTCAGAGAATAACGCGTCTCTCTGGAAAGCCTGCTTCCGGAGCTTCTAGGCAAACTCCTACAAAGTCTTCAAGACCCTGCTCAAATGCCCCGTCTTCTAGGATGCTCACCTAACTCCTTGAGCTGCTAACCATTGTATGCTTGCTGCTGGGACTGCTGGCTGCATAGAGATGATTCTGTTTCTTTTCCTACCTCCAGACTCTAGCACCGGGAACGAAGTATGGCGGGTGCTCTGTGAACACCAAGGGGGAGACCGTGAACCGGGGCTCTGAGGCCGAACCTCTATGTTCAGTGAATGTTCAGCTTCTTCCTCGGTCCCTGTGCCGGGCAATTGTGGGTTTCTTTCTAGAGCACAGGAACCCTGGAGGGGCTGTGGTGTGATGAGACCCCTGTCAACCCCCCCCACCCCCGTGACACAGAAGGTAGGGCAGGTACAACCTACCTCCACTCCTGGGTCTCCCTTCTCCCCGGGCTCTCCTTTCTCCCCCTGTGGGCACAAAACACCACGGTGTGGATGCCGGCCCTCAGGGAGGCTGGCACAGGAATACCCTCAAATGTGTGACAAACCAACCAGCACTAGACTAGGCCCAGGTGTGACCGGGGGACATCTCGGAGGCTGAGGAGGCAGTCAGCCTGATGGACGATGCCCCGGCAAGGGCCCTGAGATCGCGGTCTTCAAGACTCTGCGGTCCCATGGGGCGCCTGGGTGGCTCAGTCGGTCGAGCGTCGGACTTGGACTCAGGTCACAATCTCACGGTCTGTGGGTTCGAGCCCCACGTTGGGATTCTCTGCCCCTCCCCTGCTCATGCTCTGTCCCTCAAAAATAAACATCAAGAAAAAAAAAAGACTCTGTGGTTCCATCCCACGGGAGGAGAGGCCGATACTGTGCGTGGATCCTGCCGTGCACAGACCCTACAGTGACCCGAGACCTGTTTCTAACCAACAGAATATGGCACCTGGCAAAGGTGATGGGATGTCCCTCCTGTGGTTATGTTACAAGTTCACGGTACAAACTATAACATACACATGTTAAGGTTATGTTAGAAATATGTTACACACACACACACACACACACACACACACACACACACACAACTAACTCTGTTGGAAGCAGGCACTGAGAGACTCCTGCCGGCCCTGACCTTGAAGAAGCAAGCTGCTCTAATGTGAACTGTCTGTCATGGGGAACAGCCCGCATTGGCAGCCTGGAGTAGCTGAGGGACGCAGCCCTACTATGGCAAGGCACGTGGTCCTACTATGGCATGGATCATGCCAACAGCAGAGAGCTTGGATGAGGACCTGGGTGAGAACAGAGACCGATAGCCTGACCGCAGCCTCGTGAGGCCCCGGGCAGAAGACCCGGTGGCCTAAACGCCTGACCCACAGATACTCTGAGGTCACAGGTGCGCTGTCTTAAGTGGCTGAACTTGTGATTTGCAACGCAGCTGCAGAAATGAATATGGCTCTGGGAACAGAGCAAGGGCCCGTGGTGGGAGGGCGACGAGGAAGCTCCCACACCACATCCAGGAGCAGGTCCCCCGCTCCACACTGGAGGGGACACGTCAGGAGGCCGTGAGCTGTCCCCCTGTCCCATCTGGGTGGGGCAGCCCCAGTTCGTGGCTCCTGAGGGACTCCTGCGCTGGGTCAGAGGTGGGGCGGGTTGACCTCTGAGGTTCTTTATACTTCTAAGAGGAGAATTCTGAGTCTAAGATTCTAGCGCCTTTGAACCAGGCTGGTGCCTGAAGGCAGGGGCCACCGTGCCGTGAGCGGAGGAAGTGGGAACCACTGTTCACCCTCCAGTCAGTACCCTGCACGGAGTAGCTGCTCATCAAGAGAACACGCCCGCCCCGCACTGAGGCCAGCCAGGCGGGCGGGGGTTAATGCAGCGTCGTTATAGCGCCGGGCATCGGCTGGGCTGGTGACCACAGCGAGGGCGCCCCTGCTCGCATGCCCTCGTCCACAGCTGCCTGCTGACAACCTTGATACCCTGCCCTCTCGCCTTACTGTAAATCCCGGGAGCCCAATCGGGCCGGGCAATCCTGTTGTTCCGGGTCTCCCTTGGCCACCTGGTTCTCCTTTCTCCCCAGTTGGGCCGTCTAGACCCTACAGATCGACAAAGATTTCTGTTAGTCAAGAGGAAGGTCATCAAGTGGGCCTCTGCGACCAACCGTGGCATGCACACATGGCTCCCTTCCTCCAAGGGCAGGTGTCTAGGATGGTGCCCATTTCACAGATAAAAACCACTGAGGCCCAGAGAAGGCTCCCAGGTCAAGTCGGCAGCCTGGCTGGACTGGGTACGGTCCTTTCTTTGTACCTGCAGCCTCTCCGGGGTATCAGGCTTCCGCATACTTTCCAAAGAGGCACATTTACACCTACGACTTCATCGCCTTCCCAACAACCCAGTGAAGGGTCCAGGGGAAGCATTCTTATCCCCATTTTAGAGATGACAGAACAGGTTCTGCAAGGCTCCGCAACTTTCCCGAGGACACAGGAGATGACAGAACAGGACCAGTTCTCCTGAGATAGGAAACCGGCCTTCATAAAAGAAAAGGGGGGCTTGAAGGGAAACCCAGCTGAGTCTCCTGCCCCCACTTCCTGGCTGCAGGTCTCCAGCCCAGGCCGCGGTGGGGACCCTGAGGAAGCCCTGCTGGGGTGGCACACTGTGCAGGCATACACGTGTCACAAGGTAGGGTCCCGGCCGGCCCAGCACTCACCGGTGGGCCTGCTTGCCCCGTCTCCCCTTTCTCCCCCTTTTCTCCCGGGCTCCCCACGTGTCCGTCTTCACCCTTCATTCCTGTGGGCCCAGCCTTTCCTGGGGGGCCTTGGGGACCGGGAGGGCCCATGTCGCCTGGTTTGCCTCGAGGTCCCTTTAGAAAATATCAGCAATACTTATTATATACACTAATGGAGAAGAGAGAGAGAGAGAACAGGAAAGAACGGGAGGTCCAAAGGATGTGGCTCTTCAGTGCTTGACTGGCCCAGGTGAAGAGCCTGTCCACTTTCCCTGGGAATTCTAGAAACTTCCAGCCCAGCCCAGCCGGGTCTTCCTGGCTCCTCTGGGGCCGGCAGTGTGGGGCTCAGGCTTGCGTAGGGTTGGCCCCCACCTCCCCTACTCTCTTCCCCACAAGGCTCACACCTGGGCTTCTTCCAGAGCCTTCTGTCCCCCCTCCCGGTCCCCCTGCCAGCCCAGGTCAAGGTCCATCTTCGGAGGCTTGTCTGGGAGTGTCTGTTCTTACCTTTTCCCCATCGTGTCCTGGAGGGCCTGGAAGTCCAATCTCCCCCTGTGGCCAGGACAACTAAAGGTCACTCTCAGAGCAGAGACGAATGATAACTGTCATTTATGGGGCGCTTCCCATGTGCCAGGGTCCCCCGGAGGTATGTACTTGCACTGCCTCCATTTCCAGGTGAGGACCCCAGGGCGGAGGTGTGTGCCCAAGGCCTGCGATCTGTGCAGAGTGGAGCTAGGTCCGAGTCCGGGCCTCCTGGCCCCACAGGCCACATTTTGGCCACAACCTTGCGTGCTGCCACTGAGGGCCCTGGGTACTCCCTGGGGGGCTGTTGTCTCCCAGTGTCCCCCAACCCAGCCCTCCTGTCCCGCCTGCCCCAGGGGGAGCTCCCTGTATCTTCACGTCAACCCAAGCCTCTTCTTTAGGTCAGGGAGGGAGATAAAGGAGGCCTAGTCTCTGTCTTTGAGGCCAGTAAACAACGAGCCATGTCTCCAAGGCAAAATGAGGCTATGAGGGGAGCAGAGAGGAAAGGGCAGTGAATTCTGCCTGGTAGATCAGGGGAGGCTTCAAGGAGGAGGTGGCCTTTGAGTTGGGCTCACACTATGAGGAGTGGGAAAGGTAGGGGAAGAGGGGAAGGAGCTTCAGGGCAGGGGCCCTCATGAGCAGAGGACAGAGGGGCAAACGTGCAGGGTCTTCTGAGAAAATCACAGGGGTGGGGCAGAATATAAAAGAGCAAAGGCAGGGAGTGAGGGAGGAGGGAGATCGGGGAGGAGCTTAAGTGCCACGTCGCCTGATGGGTGGGTTGGGGGTCCCCACGTGGTTTTGCCTGGAGCATGGCTTGTCTAGACCCAGGCTCCACCACATCAAAGGAGCCTGTGGATTACAGCAGCCCAAGTCAGGCAGCAGAGCCGAGGTGGCCAGTCTGGGGGTGGCTGCGATGTGGGCAAGGTAGGGCCTGGGGCGTCTGGGAGCCGCGGGAGGAGTCACAGGCCAAGTCGCCATGGTGGCTCTGCAGGGAACACTAGAGGGTCACCCACTGGCTTCCGCACTCAGGGACACACGCAGTGCCTCTGCGGGGCCCGTCGCCCCGCCCTTGTCAAGACAAGTGTTACCTTCTGGCCTGGGATCCCCGGGGCTCCGGGTGGGCCGATTTGCCCGGGAAGACCAGGGGGCCCCTAGGAAAGAAAAGAAAGACCCGTGGAGGAACTTTCCAACCAAGGAGGGGTGGCCTGTTGCCAGAGGGGTGTGTGTGGAGGCTGGTTTCCGGAGATCAATCATTTTCAAACATTTCATCCTTTTCGCAAAGGAAACAGTATGGGGTTCCCACTGTGTAAGGCAGATGAGCCCCGAGTGCGTCTGGATTAGAGTGATGCTCCCCAAACCCACCGACCTAGAGCCACGCCTAACAGCCTCTCCCTCTGAACACCCCTGGGGGCTCCTGGGCTCCAAGAACATGATTCTGACCTCTCCTGACGGGGCCTTAAAAATGCCTCCAGGAAACAGTCTAAATAGCCATCAGCAGGTGAAGGTCTGAGATGCCCATACAATGAAATATTACTTAGCAGTAAAAAAGGAAGCAGGCACTGGTTCCTGCCAGGCCACGGATGAAACCCAGACACATTATGCTGAGTAAAAGAAGCCAGACACAGACGAGAATACAGTGTGATTCCATTCAAATGACACTCCAAGAAAGGCAGGTGTAATCTACTGTGACAGAAAGCAGATCCGTGGTGCCCCGGGGCTGAGGGTCGGTGTGGGATTGACGCCTGAGGCACATAAAAGAACTTTCTGGAGTGACTGGGGTGGAGGATACGTGGGTATGTGCATTCGTCAAAGCTTAGCCAACTTTACCCAAAAGTGGGTACGTTTTATTGTGTGTAACTCATACTTTGAGGTTGATTTTAAAAGAACCAAGAATTCCATGAAAGTTCAAATAATTTTTGTTAATGTTCCCAAACGAAGCTCATCGATTCCAGAATCGTGTGATGTTAATACCCACCTCCGGGGTCAGGGGATGCCGTGCCTGGTGCTTGATTCTGGATCTGTACACCCCCTAAGCCTTCTGTGGCACGTGGCCGTGAAAAATAGTAAGTGAAATGAAATCCCAACAGTTGGAGAACTTTGTGATCTCCTTTCTTCTCTCCACATGGAACTTAAACCTCGGGGTGGTTGTGTTAACCATAAATGTTCACCACAAAAATACACAGGCCTGTCACTGGTAGGTGCACAAATAAAACCTGGGCTTGGAATTCTCTGGCTTTCTGAGTGCAGAAAATGAAATTGATTCCTAGGGAAGGTGAAAATGCGGAGGTTGAGTTGCTACTGATTTTTTAGGGTTATGGATTTTATTGGCTGAAGGTTGAGAAAAACGAGAAGCCTAAAAGCATCCTCCTTGGGGCACCTGGGTGGCTCAGTCGGTTAAGCGTCAGACTCTTGATCTCGGCTCAGGTCATGATCTCGCGGTTCGTAAGATCGAGCCCCGAGTCGGGCTCTGCACTGACAGTGTGGAGCCTGCTTGGGATTCTCTCTCCCTCTCTCTCTGCCCCTCCCCTGCTCGCACTCTCTCTCTCTCTCAAAATAAATAAATAAACTTAAAAAAGAGCAGCCTCCTCTCTACCTCCATCTCCTTGACACAGCTTTATGGAGAAGCATAGGAGCACGCAGTGGAATCGGCTGTCCAGAGGACAATTGGGACCCCGGGTCAGGGAGGCTCCTGAGACCCCCCTGCTCGGCCTCCCCTCACCCTCTGCCCCAGCACTTCACGGTCGGTCCAAATCCAGATGCCTAGCACCTGCTTTCTGGAAGCTAGACCTCAAGTCCTTGCCCTCCCCTGGCCCCCAGCCCCCAGCCCTCAGCCCTGTACCCAACAGAAAGGGGAAGACTTACCATCAAGGCCAGCGTTCGGATCTCCTGAAAACCAAAGCCATGCAATCAGTTGAAGAACAAGTCCAGAGCCACCTGGAGGCACCCCCTGGCCCAGGCAACGAGGGAGCTGGGCCTCCCCTTAGGAGCACAGTAGGGGTAGGCCCTGCTGGTGGGCCCCATGCTTCCCAACCCACACCACCCCACCTCTCGCACTGGGCAGACAAGTCCCTACACCTCACCAAATGCTGCTCTGACACTGTCCCCCAACAAACTCAGTCAAGTCCCGAAATGGACCGCAGACTTCCCTTCACTTTGCCAAAGCAGGAGGGCACAGCACATCTCTTATTCTCTCTAATCACCAACTGGGACTCTCCCTTGTTCTTTCCTCTTCCCCCCGAGCCCAGATTTCCAGCCTCCGACATACTTCCTCGTAAACAAGGGAGCCACTCAAGATATGGAACCGTATAGGACGATATGGAGCCACTCAAGAAATCAGAGGGACAGCGTTGGCATGAAGTCAGGATTATACACCTTCCAGATGGATTCACAGAGGTACTTTCTTTTGAGCGGTGGTTCTCAACCCCGGGGGTGAGGTTTGGCCCCCAGGGGACTTTTGGGAATGTCTGGAGACATATTTTGGTTGTCACAACTGGGGGAGGGGTGCTACCGGCATCTAGTGGTTAATCACCCTACAACATGCAGGGCACCCCTCCCCCACAACTCCCAACGAGCACGCTCTAGCCATTCATGGCAATACCCTGCTTCAAAGGGTGGGTACCATATGAACTTGAAACGTGATTAAACAGACACGCAAAGGAGATATGTTTCAGAAAGACAGATTCTACCATGTGAAAGGGCTATTGAAGAAACGGGGCTCCAGAACCCTGGATAGGTCAACATCCCACAGGGTGCCAGGATGCTCCGGTTACGGCTCTCAGTTCCCCAGAGCCAGGATAACCCGCCAGCCGGGCCACACCAAGGGCTGGGCCTCCCGGCTGCCAAACGAGGGAGGGGCATTTTCCTGGAGGCTGCAGGCAGAGGCCAAGGGAGACAGAGCAAGGGGGCCTCTCTTCTGGAAGCTCTGCCCATTAGCCTGGCCTCAAGGACACTAACTGGGGTGCTGGGGCGCTCCCTCATCAGGGCCGTGGTGCAGAGCCTTGGAGGCCCCCGGGCATCTCCACATCTCTAGAGTCTGGGTTAGCCCCCACTCACCTGGAGAGCCTCGTTGATGTTCCCATTGTAGTCCACCATTTCTTTGCCTGGTTCCCCCTTGCTGCCCTGCAAGACAAACGTGGTCTCACCCCCGGCCCGGGCCCAGCAACCGCTGCCCGCTGTTAGACGGGATTGTAGCCAACACGGGTGATGCCTGGCTGCACACGGGTGTATCTAGAGCAGCAGGATGGGGAGCTTGTCAGCGGGTCCCCAACACTGAGGCAGGGTGCCCAGAGGTTCCACGACGGACACAGAAGACTCCGTGCGACAGCTGGGGACTAGCCAGGCCTGGAGAAGACCGAGTCCAGTCACGGCTGCGGTCGCGAACCTCCCGCCACAATCTTTCCCTCCCTCTCCGTCAAGACCCAGAGTCCAGCCACCTCGTGCGGTGAGCCCAGGGAAGTGAGACGTCGCACTGGGACTCTGGGCGAGAGACGCACGTACCTTGGGGCCAGCCGGTCCCTGTTCTCCGGCTGCTCCGGGCTCACCCTGTCATACGACAAAGTTGGAGTGAGACGCAGTCAGGGCTGGGTAAGAGAGAAGCTGGGGGCCATCGTAAGGGTCCGTGGAGGGGCCGGGAGGCTCATCTCAGCTCAGGCCAAGAGGCTGCAAAACGCCCCTGTGCATTAAAGTGCCGGCTCTACCCCTCCAGGAAGCGTCTCCACCCGAGGGCCCTCTTCTGTGCCTCCCAGCGCCTCTGGGCTCCGCTGCTTTTCACTGGAAGGACATTCTTTCTGTCCTGTGTTAGTTGTTAGGGACTCCACCTGTCTGCCTGGCCACCTCTCCCCAGCCCCTAAGTCAGCCACCTCCTTGGGTGCAGGGACCAGGCCCTTTGCTTCGCTGTATTTCCAGTCAGCTCAAGCAGCAAGAGCTCAGTAACTTTTCGCCAATGGCCTGGGCGGTCGTAATTGCCACGGAAGGACCGTGGGTTCTTCCAGAGGCCTGAGTGTGAAAGCCCCAAACTGCAGGATGGAAAAAGGGAGTTCAGCGTAAGGGGAACACTCAACCTCCCTGGTGGGTGGGGTGGGGGTTGCTCCTGCTGGACAGAGGACAGGGCTATGGGGGAAGAAATGAAAACAAACCACACTTCCAACTGTTCTGGGACAACGTTAACATTCAAGACAAATTTCAAAAGTCAAGATACAAAGTAAAGATAAAGGGACAACAGGCCCTTTAATAGAACTCAGCTCCTGGTGACCCTGCAGTGGGCCAGCTCATGGAGCGTTGAGTCACTGCCACCTGCGGGTAACCTGCCCCTTACCCCCCTGTCCCTACAGCATTTCAGTTGCTGAGCACCTGTGAGGGATGGGGCAGCACCGACCTGACCCTCCCACAGGAAGGAGCTGGAGAGGAGTGGGAGCCCCACCTTTACCAGCCGCATGTAAGCTCACAGAAGCAGAGGCTCTGGGAGGCTCCCTGGCCCAAGCATGCACCCCTGAGCCAGCCTTTGCATGACTGCTGACTCGGGGGAAGGCTCTCCCCAGCCTACAGGAGTGATGGCCCCAGGAGTCACGGCCCATCAGCCTTGTGCCCTGGGGGTCCAGCTGTGGGAATGGCCGCCATGATTCTTTCTCTCTCTGAGCTGGGGCCTGAGCTCCCAAGCCGCCCCTTGTCTCGGAACTGGGGGCCTCTGTACCTTGTCTCCTTGCCGTCCTGGGGGGCCGGCCTGGCCATCAACACCAGCTTCTCCCTGGGGAAGAGGAGAGACACGGGCTGAGGGTGTGCAGGGCAGCTCGGCCGGCTGCCTAAGGGGCCACACGAGGGCCTTGCTGTTGACGTTCTGGGTGTTGAGTGTCTTCGGATCTCTGCCAAACTGGGTCTCACCTCCTCCTGGCAGCCTTCCCTGCCTACTTCCTTCCTTCTCTGAGTTCAGCACGGCTTTCTGGGGTCCATACCGCCCTGCCGGGCCCTTCTTATTTCTTGATTAACACACACAGGCCAGTTCTGTGGCAGCCCCCAGATGTGGACTGCTGGCCGCCCCTGGCTGCAGGGGGGCAGGTCACTTTGGAACCCGGGACACTTGGCAAGGCACAACTCATCAGGTCCTGCCTGGGAGGCAGAGGGGACCGAGAAGGCCCAGGGCATGTAGGGAGGGGCGCCAGGAGGCCTAGGAGGGGAGGTGCAGAGAGAGATGGGAGGAGGCCCACTGGACATACTTCCCCTAGTCAACATTTTGCCTGGACTTGGAAGGAGGACATAGGTTTGGGAGCAGCCTTCTATCTTTCCTCCTTTTTGTCCCAGGATGCAGGGATAGTCCCCAGACATCCTTGACCCCAGGTCAAGACCCAAGACATGCCAGGTATCCACTCCTTGAGGGGTCGGTGGGACAGACGGGGACAGACTCCAGCCCCGGGGATCCCAGAGCCCAGGTGGCAGGGCCACCTTTGGCAAAGCTGGTGATCATGACAGGGCACGAGCCACAGTCAGGTGGGCATGTGGGGGTGGGCCCGAGACCCTTTCTGCCACTTCATCTCACCTGTCTATGGGCTTCCTTCTGCCCCCAACCCCCTACACTATATCCGTGTGAATTGTGGGTTTGTTTCTCCTGCTAGACTGTGAGCAAGTGGAGGGCAGATTCTCTGCAGCCTTGCAGCCCAGGCAGGGCCCTGCTCACAGCCACCCCTTGACAAACGTTGGTGGGATGAATGTGTGTGTTGTCTGAAATCGTGTCATGAGTCCTTTCCTTACAGGCCAAGAGAAAGAACGTCCCCATGTCCCTATGCTACTGGTATAAACCAAGTAGCACAAAAGGCACCTGCTTTGGGAAACCCCAATCTTACCGTTGCGTTGCCACCCAGTGCAAGGAAGGTGAGGGCTGTCCCATTTGCAGATGACCCCACTGCTGGCCCCCAGCCCCTTCCCCCCACCCCGTGTGCCAGCACCCAGTGGTGGAGCCCAGCTGATCCCTGATCTTGACTTATTCTGAGCCTGGGTGAGGGGCCTTTCTGTCTATCCTGAGGTTCTGTAGCCATCGGTTCCTGACTCAGTTATATCATAGCCATTTGGATCAATGGGACCATCTATCCGCCCTCTTGACTGTTTCCCTTGCATGGTCAAATAGTCACCACTTGGAATCAGGCCCTTGGTCCAAATTGCCTTTGTAGAATCCACTGGAAACCCCACACATCTGGAGCATGAGAGAGGGCAAGGTGTTCAGGACAGGGTCCCCAAGAATGGGCTGAAGATAAAGGCCACAGACAGCATCCCCCTTGAGTGCTGATCCCACAGGGAAACTCACCTTTGGGCCTGGGGGCCCAGGTAGCCCTGGGGGGCCGGGCTCCCCTCTGCCCCCTCCAAAGGAGTTGCCAGCGTCGCCTTTTTCTCCCTGGGGGTGGAAGGGTGGGAGGATGGGAGGTAAGTTAACCATCACTGTGTCCGTCTAGCTCTGGAAGTTGGTGGCTGATCCCTGTCTTTTCCCTCCTCATGGTTCCACGGGGTGGAGATAGCAGACCACCCCTCGGTCCAGGCCGGGCCCAGAGGCCCTCAGAAGCCTGGCTTGGTCTTATGGGCCGTGGGATGTGAGCAGACAATGGAGCCAGCTACAGCAGGGGAACAGGTAGGGAGCTAAAACAGGAGACCCATCGTGACTTGGGTCTAGACTCTTTCTCAGACTGTGTCCATGGACACTTCCTTCAGCGGGTGGGGAATATTTGGCATGTGAAAAAAGGAGTCTGGTGGCCAAAGGATGTCAGGAAAGGCAGAGTGAAATGGAGCAGGGCAGGCTCCTTCCCTGCAGGGTGCTCTGAGGCCCTGACGGGCTAGGGTGCCCCGTGCCATCCCAAGGGGCCTGTGTTACGCAGCTCTCCCCAAACGTATTTGACCTCTAGTCTTTTGTTTTGTTTTAAATGGACAGTCTGATGGATCTCACGTACTAGGGGGCGCATTTTCAGAGCTGGTGCAAAGAGATCTGACAAGGTCATAGCTACTGGTCTTTGAATATAGGCGGTTTTTTGTTTTGTTTTGTTTTGTTTTACCAATCAGGGCCTCCCACGTGGTACCCCACACAATAAGCTAGCTGCGTTGCAGTTGCTTTCCCCCAATCTGGGAGGGACACCTCCCGTGCCGGGGCCCGTGTGAATGGTCAGGTGCGGATGAACACCAAGGCCTTTACGCGGAGCCCACCACTCAGAGCTTGCCAACACCCACCTTCTGCCCCAGGAGGCCGAGCAGCCCGGGGGAGCCTGCAGCCCCCTTTTCGCCCTGTGGAGGAAATGCAGACAGTGCAGGGTTAGGACCTGCTTCTCCAGGACAACCGGGAAGGCACCGGCCCCACCAGCATGGAGCTGAGGCTTTCTCTGTCCTGCTTCCCTCCCCCTCTGTGGGCCATTTCCTGCCAGACCCCCATCTGCACCTGACTCCTCCCTTGGGCCACTTCATACTGGTGACGGCCTGCCTCCCTGGTCTCCTGTTCCCATACGGGCTGGGCCCTCATCATTCACGAAGCGACAGGGACCAAGAGCACTTAGCCCCTTTTGGGGTCTCCTGGGGACAGGTGAACGGTTTAGAAGGCTGGTAGTCGGGGAAGCTCTTTTAAGTAATCTGCTCTTTTCATTTTTTAAAACGTCCAGCATTCAGAGCTCCCTGGTCTCTGCCTCCCTCCTCCCTGCCTCCAGGGAAGACAAAAACCATCTAACCATATTTTGAGAAGTTTGCTTCCTGTTATGGGTTGACTCGCGTCCTCCCCAAATTCGTATGTTGACGTTCCAACTGCCAGTATCTCAGAACGTGACCCTCTTGGGAAATAGTGCCATCAGAGATGCAATTAGCCAAGCTAGGAGAGTCATACTGGAGTGAGGTGGGCCCCTAATCCGTACGACTGGTGTCCTTGCAAGAGGGGAAGTTTGGACACGGACATGCATACAGGAAGAACACCATGTCAGGATAAGGCAGAGACCGGGGTGATAATTCTCCACGCCAGGGAACACCAAGGCTGCCGGCAAACCAACAGAAAGGAGGGAAGGACAGAGCAGACCCTCCTTCATGACCTGCAGAAGCAGTGAGCCCTGCTGACTCCTCGATCTCAGACTTCCGGGCTGCAGCACTGCGGGACAGTGACTTTCTGTGGTTTGAGCCACATAGCCTGTGGTCCTTTGTCAGGGCGGCTCTAGCAGACTAACACCCCTCGCTAAGCATCTTCTTCCGCCACGAAGAACTCTTCCCATGACACGCGTCACAGGGCCCTGCTCTCGCTGCGCAGGTGAAGCGGCACCGTGGCTATGCGGGACCCCTCGCGGCCTCAGTGACAGAGCCAGGTCGGGCCCCCGCGTCCGCCGAAGCTCCGCCTTCTACACCATGGAGACGGCACTTGGCGCCCACAGAGTGTCTCCTACGGGGAGAGCACCCCCAAAAGAACCCCTGCAGGCCAACGCTAGAGGGCGCATTCTCCACAGCCCCGTGGCTGCTGGTTCTCCTAGGTAATAATAATACACACTGAGGGCCCCGGGGGTCATAATTCGCCAGATGTTTCGATGATTTTTGCCGCTGGAGCCACAGAAGATGCGGCACCAAGTCTTCAGGTGGCCTCCCCTTGCCACCTGACGGCGCATAGAAGCTGAGTGACAAAATAGCCTGAAGCTGCTCCAGGGAGGAGAGGAATGCCGGGTAAGGGCCCACGTGCTGGGAGGGAAGGGAGTCCTGGGGCCCCAGCAGGTCCTGCTTTGCCTGGGCCGTGCCTGGGATGTGCCTTAACTGGGGTCTGCCCTGCCACAGGCCGAGTCTGAAGGGAAATGATACAGGTGCTGCCCCACGAGGTCCTGGGGGATGGAAGGGGGGGAAGGCCTTCCTTCTGCTGGTCTTTCCTCCTGGGTCACCAACACTTTCAAGGAGGGAGGGTGTGTTCCCGAGTGCAGGATTTCTGAAGCTTTGCCGGGCCATCCCGGCACTCCCTCTTTCTGGGGACACATGCACCCCCCCAGCACACCGCAGGCAGCACACCAGCCATGGGGGCGGGGCAGGGAGTGGGAGACCAGCAGAGGCCAGGATGGAGGGGACACACACTCAAAGACACAATATCCTACCCTCTGCCCCCTCTTCCCCGGCAAACCTGGGGGCCCTGGCTTCCCTGCTGCTCCTGGGTCTCCCTTTGGGGTAAGAAGAGAAAGTCACTGATAAGAGGATGGGGGTGGTGAGGGGTATGGTGGACAGTGATCATAAACCAGTGTTTCCAGAATACTAGTCCCATAAGATGTTACTCTTAAAAAAAAGGATGATCTAGTCAAAAGAAAGTTTGGAAAACGCTGCACCAGAAATTACAGTTTTAGAGCTTCCCAACACACATACGGCATCTTAAAGGTTCTGAGAAGGCCTGCAGTAAAGCAACCTGTGAACTATTTTTTACGTCTGTATTTCCCAAACATATCTGACCATGGAAGCTTTTTTCATGTTACGTCTCTTACAGTCCCAGACAAGAGAGACAGAGCCCTGCAGGCACAGGGGACAATAGTTACTGCCTGCTGGAGCTGGTGTGTAGGCAAGCTATCCGAGCTTCCCAGACCAGAATGCAGGGAGTGGGAGGCAATCCTGCCCAGCAGGCCCCTCCTGGGTGGGCTGTCCTCCACTCAGCCAGGTCCCCAGCTCCGGGTCAGCCTCAGGGGGACCAGGAGCATAACAACAGCAGCCACTGTCACCTCCACCCCATGCTTGATGCTCCGTGCAGCCCAGAACATTCCCTCTGTATCAGTACCTTGGCTCCTGGGGTCCCCGGCTCACCCTGTGTGGAAAAAAAAAGAAGACTCAGGTAAAGAGATGAGGGAGAGAGAGAGAGAGCGAGCAAGCTAGTGTAGGAGCCATTAAGCAAAGGTACTCATGGGGTAGGTGAAGCATCTGGCCAGCCCACGGCTTTCCTCTGCCTAGGCCTCAGGTCCCAGGCCAAAGGAGGCCTCCCGGACGATTCCGTACCCTTCCCCTCGGTGGCGATGTGGCAATGTGAATGCCAGCGAGGCACCCCAGGTGGAGGGAGGGGAAGGAACGGGCGTTGGCTTTGGACAAGGTGCCCCCTGTGAGTGGACCTGCCGGGAGATCCACATTTGTGCTTTGGGGGTCCCCAACCATCTGCCTACCAACCCAACGGGTGGCTCGGGTGGGGTTCGGGAGAAGGTCTCCTGTTCCCTGCTCTGAAGCTTGGCAAGCACACAGCTGCTGAATTCTGAGGGACGAAGGAAAACGCTGGGTTCCCTTGCACGCCGGCAGGGGGGTGAGATCTTTAGTTGAGGCTGGTAAACCTTCGCTACTTACTTTGCAAGGCTTAGTTAAGCCTCTCTTGCTCAAGTTGTGCATAAGGGCCTAAATGTGGCCTTAAGAGAAGTGTTTCTGAATCCTGTCTGCCCCCTCCTTGGTCCAGCGGCCAACCCACTGAGTCCCTGAAGGCCCGATTCTGTCTTCCTCTCCCCTTTCCCCCCATCCTGCCCCTTGTGTGTTGAGCGACAACGTTCCACCGACCTTCATCCCCGCCACGGTGATTCCGGGAGCCCCCTGGCAGAGAGAAGAGAAGGCGTGGTGACTTTCTGCAGTTGGGACAGGCACGGAGGGAGCGGCCCGCCTCCCGGCCTCCCCTTGAGGGGGATGTGGAGCCAGACCACTGGCTTCTGCCCGCTGTCCAGACCCTCAGCAGGGGTGGGTGGCTGAGTGTGGCACAGGGAGACCAGGCCCCGAGGAAGGAGGAGGCTCTGTGCCGGTGAGCTCCCCAGGCTTCCCAGCCGCCTGCTCAGGGGGCCCAGGGGGACCCAGATGGGGGTCTCTCTGGGATGCAATGTGGGGAGGGCTTCCGTGGGACAGGAAAGGAGGAGGAAGAGGAGATGGGAAGGAAGGAGGGTGGAAGGGAGAGCCGCACGGCAGGGGAGAATGGGACGTGGCTGATTTGACCCCTGAGCCTGCAAGTGGGGTTCTTCTCACAGAGAGCTCTCTGGGCCTGTGCCCTCATGGACTGGGGAGCAACCGGGAGCGAACCCCATTTCCACATCAGCCCAGGACCAACCACTTGGAGGTAAACAGGCTGCCAAAGGCACCCCTCAGTAAATCCCAAGTGGAGGTGATTTTTAGGGAGTCCCTACCCCCCGCGTGGGACTGCAGCCAGGGCTGGGGTGACCCGGGAAGCTTTGTAACGACCCAGAGATGCCCAGGAGGTGGCCTGGCCACTTCAGGGCACTGGTGAGTGTCGGCTCACGGGAAGAACAGGCTGGCACAGCAAGGGGAGAGGGCTGGGGAGATATGTACCCGCCTTCACGTCTTCACAGCGGCACATGGGCAGGAGGAGTGGGGCCTCCGAGGTGTCCCAGGGCTTGGGAGAGAGAGCTGGGGCTCAGGCAGGGGCTGCCTGGGATGGGGTGAGGGGCACGTACCTTGGCTCCGTGTTTGCCCGGCATCCCCGGCATGCCTCGTTCTCCCTGAAGGAAGAAACAGAAGAAACGCTGAGGAGAGGGCCTGACTCGCCTGAGGCCCTCGGCCCTTGAAGCATGGCCTGCGAGGATGTCAACGAGGCGTCCATCCTGGTTGGTCTGGAAGCCCGGGACGGCCGTGCAGCTCACGCTGAGCTTGGAGGACCTGCCACCACCGGCGGCCACCACAGGCCACGTGAACTCACGGAAGGGCCCAAGTCCCAGAGCGCAGATCACGGTGCAGGAAAGGCGCCCAGCGAGACAGGGCTCACCAGCCGAGTCTGAGTCCTGAGGGGGCTGCGGGGGGAGCTATTCCAGATCTGCCACCAGCCAGGGGCCCCGCTGGCTCGGAGCTCAGTGCAGCAGGGCCATGGGTGGAAGGGGTTGCTTGGCCATCACCGGTGTCCCCTCCCTCCAGGTCCCGCCTGGCCCTTCTGGCCCTATTTTCTGGTGCCTGCTGGCTGGGCCACTTCCTCCCGGCCTCCTGGGGTCTAACTCCTCCAGAGGGCGTGGCGGAGGGTGGGCCTTGGTTTGGGGGGCGGGGACTGTGGGTGGGGGCAGGGCTGCGCCTGGAACCCATCCAGAGGCCCCGCGGGGGCTGTGGCTTCAGGACACTGCGGGGTTTGCTCTACTATCTCAGCAGCGTCCCATCTTTCTCCTCAGCTTCTTTGACCTTCCCCGTGAAAATGCCACACCTGTGGGGCCGGGCTGTGAGCTCAGGAAGGACAGGAGGTAGATGGGGCTGGAGATGACAGCCAGCGACAAATGGAGGTCAAGCGGAGACGATGAGTCAAGACTCACCTATTGGGTCAGTGAAGTCGGGGGTGGGGGTGCTCAGGGGAGGAAGGAAGGCAGCTCCTGTCGCCATGAGCTGAACCCGAGATGAAGCCCCGGCCAGGGCTCTGAATGCCGAGCAGTGACAGGTGACAGCCACGAGCCTGCGGCAGCTGCTCGCCTCTGAGCACATCTGAAGGCTTTGGAGGGCAACGCGGGGCCCTGACAGACCCTGTCCCGGCCCAGCCTCCCCACTCGGGTCTCAAGAGCTGTGGCCTTCGGGCCAGGCTGCAGTTCCCACACAGGCTTCCGGGCGAGGGGTGACCTGGCCCCACCCGGCCCCCGTCTTTTCCGCTGCCCTCACCCCGTCTCCACTATCTTCTGGGAAGTCCTGCCCACCCTTCTGCTCGCCAAAGCTAGAACGTCTTCCAACCTCTGTCCTGCATGACCGGGCCTCCACGCAGGCCTCCGGCTGAGCTCCCCAGTGCACAGGCTGGACAATAACTCTCCCCACTTCAAAACAGCCGGCAGGGGTCGGGGGGGAGCTGGTCACATCCAACGTCCTCTGTGAAGGCTTTTGCTATGCACTATAGCCCAGCGCTGGCTCTTCAGCGTGGCAGGGACCACTGTGCATCTGTAGTTTGCACGCACGGCCAGTGTCTGCCTGGGATGGTTCACCTCCATCCTCTTTGGCCTAAGTCTCTGTATTCTGCAACAGGCCCGGAATCTTTAGCTCTAAACGCGGGAGCCCTTCTTCACCCTGGCCCACCAGGACCCCTGAACCACAGGCAAGGTCAGCGGAGCTGTACTCGGGAAGTGAACACAGCAGACGGGTCAGCGCCCCAGGTCTGCCCCAGCCACCGAGTTCCGGGAAATCTCTCTTCCGGGCCATTTACTGTGCCTGCCTTGTGTCTGGCATGGGGCTAAGTGCTTTCCAGCTTCCCTGTATTCAATCTCCAAGACTCTTCTCCGACGTGGGAATTGATGCTATTCCTGTTTCCCAGGTGAGCAAACTGACTCAGAGAGAGAGGCCAGGTATGATCGCCAAGGTCGTGCAGAGCAGGGATTGGAACACAGGTCTTTTGTCTGCCAAAGCCCAGGTACCCATTTCTCTAAGCTGACCCCAAGCATCAGATGGGCTGATTCTATAGTCCCTCTCTGCTGGAGGCCCCTCAGGTCTGTGCCTCATAGGGGTGAGTGGGTCAACTCATTGGGGGGCTCATTGGGTAGCTCACTGGGGGGCTGGGTCTTTGACCACAGGCATGGCCCAGAGGGAAGAGCTGGGTAGGGCCCCACCTGCCAGCACAGGTCTGCTCTGTGGCCAGCAGAGGGTGCCACAGGACCTCATCAGAAAACTGGCGCTTGTGACCATGATGGTGTCAGAGCCCGTTCCCCGCAGTAGCGCCAGCTGAGGGCCCCTGTCATCCTTTCCTTCAAAGAACCAGGATCTCCTGCTAACATTCCAACTGGCCCTAAGACACCAGGTGCGGGGAGGCACAGGTGGGAGATCGGCTTAGGTGCCCCTGACTATTCAGCCCTTCTTCCCTTGTCCTTCCCTCAGCCTTTCCTCAATGGCCCTGCCAGCCTCTTCCCACCCCGATCTGGGGAAACCGGCTGGAGTCAGGAAAGGCCGTGTGACCCTGGGTAAGGCACCTTCCCTCTCTGGGTCCAGGATCCTCACCTGCAACGTGAGTTAGACTGGAGATCTCCCACCCACCCCTGCCCCACCCGCTTTCTCCAATCACCCCCAGCCCTGCCTAGGTGAGGCCTTCAGTGGGGCGAGAGGTCAGAGCCGGGGAGGGGCCCCTGGGTCTGTTGGCATCTCCAGAACGAGGCTGTCGGGGTGGGAGTTTAGCTGTGGGGGGAAAATGCTGGTCTAGGAGGGGTCTCAGTGGGTCTCTGCTTTCCTTCCCTGCTACCCGGGGGCGGGGGGACACCTGCTGATGCTTCAAGAAGGGGGGTGGCGGGTCTGCCCAAACCCCGCCTCTGGGCTTCTGTCTCCAACCTCAGCGGAAGCAGTGACACCAGCGAGTGAAGGTTTCTGGCTAATTGGGGTTGTCTTCAGCCCGTGCCAGCTCGTATGAAAGGACAAAACCATCCACTCCAGGGAAATCTGGGCCCCTTGGAGCCTAAGGAGGCAGCCCTCCTCGTTAGCGTGGCTGACCTTTGCCCCTTCCCTCCCCTCTGGGTCAAGTCTTTTAATTCTGCAGGCGACCCAGGCTCCCTTGATCCCAATCTCAGGCCTCCCTCACTCCCACCCCTCTGCTGGGCAGGAAGCAGGGGCGCCCCCCGCTGACCCCACCCCGCAGGCTCGTTCCACTCTCATCAAGCCGGGCCTACCCCAGCCTGACCTCTGCCCTGGGGACTGGCCTGGCCCTACTCTCGGAAGCACCGATTCCTGGATCTGTGAGGTGAGACAGGGGTGAGTCATTGTCAAGGACTTCAGGGTGGCTGTGGGCAAGGGCACCTGTTTGCGGGGAGTGAGAAGCGAGCTTCTGGGGGCTATCGCTAAAAGGGGGACCACGACACCTTTGTTCCAACAGTTTTTCCCCTCCGTGTGTCTTTGTGGGGGCAGATTTACAAGCTCCTCCTTTCCAATTAAAAGTATTCCCCTTCAAAGGGTTTAAGTTTGGAATTGTGCTAAATTTCGATTCACTAACTTACTAGTGTCGTTATCTCGGGTGCGGAGGGAGTCCTCAAAGTGTGTCCAAGTCCAAGATCCCCAATTTAACTCCTCTATATTTGCCTTCTCTTGTCTTCCCAGGGGGCCCCAGGAGCTCCCCCAACGGGCTCCTGGAGACCCCTGCTGGGCCACCCTGCAGCTGCGGAGGCGGGCACCCCAAGTCTTGCCCCAGGTGCACAAAGCATGGATGGCACAGGCTGCAGTGGGAGCAGGCCAGCGACCCCCAGGCCGGGACATCCCACCACTTGGGAGGCTGGCTCTTGACCCAAGAGGCTATCAAGAACCAATGCCCGATTGCTGGCCGGGAAGGGGTAGATTCCAATCATTGTGGCTTAGAAAGCTCTGGGTGAGCACAGGTGGGTAGAGCAGGGGCTGCCTGCAATGACCTTGAAGGCCTGCCCTAGCCCTGACTTTTATGAGGCCACTGACTCTCCAGCTGGGCCTTGTACAGGAGCACCTTGTGGCATCAGTAGGGTTTCTTTTCTGGTCCCCACTTCCAGGTGGAGGGACCCATCATTTACTGAGACGACAGGATAAAAGCCGGCTCCTTGGAGCACAAAATGGCCACGCTCCTGTCCCGTGGGAGCAGCCTCTTAATTGGTGATTTACTGCTTGTTGAACAAGCGGGGCAGGGACTTGGCAAGAAGACATAGGCTGGAGGGAGGTGGGGGGCTTCAAGGTCAGCTCCCAGCCAAGCGCAGGTCAGGCCAGAGGAGTGTGGGGTGATGCAGGGACCTCCCTAGCGTGAAGCTCCCTCTGCAGCCGGAGGGCGGGAGGGCCCGGGCAGAGCAGCTCCACACACAGACTCTTTGTTCTCTGCAGGGAGGAGGAAGGCCTGTCTGAGTGTGGGGAGTGGAAGGCTGCAGGGAAGGGAGGAGGTGGGGGTGTGTGGGGGGAGGCCAGCAGGCGGCTCAGGCCTCGGGCCTGGCCCAGGGCCCTTTCCCGGGCTGGGAAAGCTGGGTGAGGAGGGCTAATGTCTCTCTTTCCTCTAAAGGGTTCCTAGGACTCCCTTCCAGGAAAAGGCAGCTCATTTCCTTCTTCGCTGCCCTAGCCAGCTCCAGACAGGAGAGGCCTGGAACCAGGGGGATGCCAGGCCCTCCGGTAATTAGGACCGGCAGGAAGTGATCTTGGGAATTACCGGGGTCAGGCGCCCCATTGAAGGCCAGGGTTTTGGAAGGGCGGCTGGCTTGTAATCTCGATTTGAGATCGGTTGATTTTGTAGTTAGCTCCAAAAAGAAAAGTCAGCTCTAATTAATCTGTGGACTTTGGAGTGTGGGAGAAACAGGGCCCAGAGAGCACAGGCTAGGGGCTGGAGGCCGGCGGGGTGAGACTCCCAGTCCCCGAGAGGCCTCAGATCTGAGGCCTATGTCGGGGATCCCTGATCTGCTTTAACTGAAACAGTCTGGATGTTCCCACTGGGATTTCATGGTTGTGAAAGAAAGTGCTGTCCCCACCCCAGAAGGCTCCTGCAGCCACGGCTGCCCTCGGCATGGAGCCCGGGGCTGCACGTGAGTGCCCTGTGGAGCCTGGGGTTGCTCAGGCCCTCTGAGAGCCACAGGGGTGCGAAGGGGGGGTCTCAGGCATAGCTGTGGTGGGGCCCTGAGACAAGCTGCCTTCTCCTGGTTTTACTGAAGGCCTGGTACCATGCTAACTCCTTGGGGCAATCATTCGGGGGGGCGGGGGGTGGGGGGGGGGAGGAGGAATCAAGGCCAATGGACAAAAAGCGCTCCACTTCCTGGGCTCTTTGACCGAAATGCACCAAGGCCCCCGAGTTCTGCTCGCAGAGAGCCTGGGAAGCTCAGAGAAAGGCTTGAATCCAGCCACAGCCTTTTCTCATGGGAAGGAGATCAGCCCACCCCCACCCGTCTTCCTTCTGGGGGAGGAGGGCCTAGCGGAAATCATGGCCACCCCCCACCCCTGCCCCCCACCGCCCTGCCATAAGGCCCAGGTAGTAAAGTCATTCAGAGCAAGGATGGCAAAGACGCGGGGATCAGACAGAACTGGGTTACTACTTCCTGCCTGTGGACCTTCTGGAACTCACCTCTTTGGGCCTCAGTTTGCTCATCTGTAAGTTAGGGTTAAGAATAAAACCTTCCTCACAGGGTTGCTATAGGGATCCAGGAACATGATGTATGCAAAGTGCCACGTACGCAGCCTGGCGTGTTGAAAAGACCCGGTGAGGCAGCTTAATGATACTAGCGGTCCTTCTACAGAAATGTGTCCACCCACACGGCCCCCTGCTGTGACTGGCAGACCGGGATGATCACACCCTGTCGGAGAAGGACTGGAGGAGTGTGGGAAGGGCCGGCGTGGCCGAACGGCGGGGGCCCAACTTGGACCGGGTAGGAGAGCGTCTGCTCCTCTCGCCCTCACCCCAGCGCCCTAGACATCCCACCTTAGGGCCCAGCTGATGTCCCTTGGGAGCCCCACAGCCTCCGCAAGGAGTGACCGCAGTTGGAAGCTGCTCTAACAGGGGGCCGTCCCAGCCTGCCTCCCCTGGTCTGAAAACGCAAGGCCCCTAGCCTGCGGGGAGGGACTGTGTGCCTCAGTCCTGGTCCTTCATGCAGACCCCAAGGCTTACCGCTGACCGCCCCGCGCCAGTGCACCCCCTGCTGCCGGGTCAGATGGACCAGCTCCGACACGCTTAGAGAGAGGCTCTCACCAGGTTTTGTGACCTACATACCCCGTCTGACAATACCCGTCGATCCCCTTGAGAGAGAGCCAAGGTTGCAATGTTTTAAACACACGTTGCATCGTACGACACATTTAAAGCAGATCGGTGGTCATAAATTTGGATCAAATCGGTACCACATGGGTACACGATAATACTCACAGTGTCTAGGCAGCATGGCTGGTCCCGAGCGGGGTGGGGGCAGCATGGGGCCTGCTGGCACCCTGGGCTTTGATCCTAAGGAGCTAGGGAAGGAGACTGCCTGCTGGCCTGGCTGGTCACTGAGAGGGATGCCAGGCCTGGTCCAGCCGCCCAGGGGTGGCGGTGGTGGGCAGAACCGATCATTAGCAAACTCTGCAGGCCACGAAACATCTTTGCTAAGAGTTCAGTTCCACCCATGCTGAAAGAAAGGCTCCCTGCCTGTGTATCAGGTCGCCAGGACGGAGAATTGAAGCAGACGTGGGTCTGTCGGTTACCCCATGGGTTCCCCTTGCACCCGAAACACAGGGGCCGTCCTACGGCCTCTGCCCCGGTATGGTGCTCCGACCGCCAGCGCTCACTCCTCCCTGGGTGCTGGGGTGGGTGCCTGTTACCAGCATCCAGCTGTCTCCTCTGCACGCCCCCTTCCAAGTACAGAGGGGAGGAGAGAGGAAAAGAGACAATAGGTAGATAGACACAAGAAGGAGTTCAGGGGATAAGCCTCCACATTCCAGGGAAGGCACAGGGAAGACAGCCCGTGCACAGCTAGCTTAGCCTAGGCCGACACCCTCTGAGTAGACACTCACTTCTGTGTCTGGGCCAGAAGACTGGCCCCTGGGCTCGGACTCATGAGACCTGGCCTCCGATTCCAGCATGATCTTTCGGCAGCCGTGCAACCTTGGGCAAAGGACTGACTTCTCTGAACTTCTCATCTGTACGCGGGGGGGATACAGAGCTCTAACGGGCCACGGTCAGGACCGGTGGGATAGGGAGCACGTGGACTTTGGCTAAACCAGAGATGGGAAGTCCCTGGGCACCTGTCCCTGGGCACCAGCATCCTTGTCTCGGCGCTCCGACGGGAAGCAAACTTTTGCCTGAATATGGTGGTCACTGGCTCGAGACACCCACAGCCCCAGTGGGTCTGGGGCAGTGGGATGGGCACTTGTAGCCTCTTGAGAGTCCCTTGACACCTGGCCCTGAGCTGAGGCTATTCCCTCCTCAGAAAAATAGACCCCCAAGCTCCTTTCTGGATGAGCCAGATTTCCAGTGGGCCCGCGGATGCAGATGCCTGCCGTGGCACACGGTTTCCCCGCCGCTGGCATCGCGGTGACTCTGGGGGAACTTCTGGCTGCCTGCACGGAACCAGGAGGCAGCAAATTTTGTAAGCCTGTGTGTGTGGATGGAAGCAACCGCAGAGGCTATAATTTCCACTTCCTGACACAACACAAATTTCTCAGTTTGTGCAGAACTAATTAAAGGTCTCTCAGGTCTTGCCATTTTGGCCCCCTGCCCCCCCGCCAAGCTCCCATAAAACAGTGCGGTGATGGCAGCCGCCCGATTATAGAGTGTGAGGAATGTGCTTCTCCAGAGCAATCTTTCCCGTTCCCAAGTCCCTCCCCCTTCTCGTTCTCCCTCTCCTTCCTGCGTCCTTCCTTCTCCTGGCGCTGGGTCTAGAGGGCTGCATGAGGCTCCTTGTGGCAGGTGGTACCACGGGAAGGACCCAGGCCTGGGCTGGAGTTCCTGCTCTGTCCCTGAGGAGCCATGACACTTTGGGCAAGCCTCAGTGTCATTTGTTAAACAGGAGAGTAGCACCGGCCTCAGGGTGCCTGGGCGGCTCAGCCGGTTAAGTGTCCGACTTCGGCTCAGGTCACGATCTCACGGTTCATGAGTTCGAGCTCCGCGTCAGGCTCGCTGCTGTCAGCCCAGAGCCCGTTTCAGATCCTGTCTCCCTCTCTCTCTGCCCCTCCCCTGCTCTCTCTCTCTCTCTCTCTCTCAAAAATAAATAAGCATTTAAAAAAAAGAAAAAAAGAATAGTACCAGCCTCGCAGCGTGGTTTTAGGATTAGAAATAACGCAGGTCACATTGAAGGACAGCCTGGGCACATGGTAGGCATTCAGTAAGTGGTGGCTATTATTAGCATCATTTGTAAGTTATTATCGTTATTGTAATGACTGCCCCTGGGCCTTTGCTCAACTTGTCTCCCTGTCTAAAGTGCCATGTCCCTTCAGATCTGCTGGTTGAAGGATCACCGTGGTGGATTAAAAACGGCCATGGATGCTTTGCTATTCCTTCCACAAGAAGTGGAGGCGGCGTGTCCTCCAGCACCCCACTGACGCGCGTGACTTAGCCACGTGACTTCCTCTGACCAATAGGATAGCAGAAAGTGTGATGCCTTGACCGCTTTGGAAAAGCTCTGTGCTCTCAATATTTGCGGGTTTGAACACTGCCCTGGGCCTGCCATGCTGTAAGAAAACCTGTGTAGCCTGCCGATGGCTGAAACGCCACACGGGGGAGAACAGAGACACCCAGACCACGGCCAGCACCAACCCCCAAACGTGTGGATGAGACCGTCTTGGCCTCTCTGGCCTTTCCACCCATCGTCTAACGCAACGGCCCGAGCGAGCCCAGAGGAGACCAGCAGAACTCCCAGATGGCCAATCCACAGAACCAGAGTGAGAAATAAATTACCACTTGAAGCCAGGAAGTTTGGGACGGTTTGCTACACAGCTACGGATAACCGATACGCCCACCCATTCACCAAGATTGAGCCCACAGGCTGTTTTCTCCCAGAAGACTTCCCAAACGCCTCCCAGCCTGGGATGAATCTCTCTACCCCACTACCCATATTCACACGGTGCTTTGTGATGGTAGCTTAGCACAACCTGCCTTCACCAGGATTATTTGTACAGGAATCTCTGTCTCTCTGGACTGCAAGTTGCCAGAGAGCGGGGTTGGGACCCCACCTCCATATTCCCCACCATGCTCAGCATGGAGCTCTGCCCAGGGCAGGCCCTGGTAATCTGTTCCCATTTACCAGGCCCTCAGGGGGCCAGTGAGAACCTGACTGCCTTGGTACAGATACAGGGCCCGCCCCAGTTGGTGGTAGGGGACCCACCTGAGTCTGAGGTCTGGCTGGGCCACTCATCACCTAAGGTCTTGCCCCTCTGAGCCTCCTCCTCCCCCCAGTGGAGACGCAAACTCCTGTCCAGCCAACCTCACAAGTGTGAGGCTCACACTGGGCAAGCGTGTGTGCAAACACGCATGGGCACAAGTCCTGACCCCGCATGCGTCATGGTGAAGACCCACTTGGGTTACTAGGGGGGGCGGGAGGTAAGATCCTTCCTTCCCCCTCCCACTCCTCCTTACCTTTCGGCCGTGGTAACCCTGGATTCCTGGGTCTCCCTGGGGGAACAAAGAGAAGACCGTTAGTGGGACTTTCCCAAATTCTGGCTCGCGCTGTCGCCCTCACAGTGCCCTTCCTCTTCTCAACGACTGCGAATCCTCCCGACTTCCAGCCAACCCTGGATCAATAGCTCTGCTTCCTGTGAAACACACGTGCGACGTGGTTGGGCGCGGTCAGTGCTTTGCGACTTCTTGTCCCCAGAGCCCCGGGGTCCCCGGCTTCAGAGGGAGAGTCTGTTTGACACTTTGGGCCTCCACACCAGGTCTCACTAGAAACCCGATGACCCTGCAGGTCCCTTCCGGTTCTGACTCCAGGTGAATCGCTCTTTTATTGGGACGTTGTGACAGTGCCCCGGGCATCAAGCTGGAGTTTCCAGCCAGACTCTAAGCTCCTCGGAGGGTGGGGCCGCGGCTCCCATACTCGTCATCATGCCTGCACACAAAAGTGTGCAATGCCTAGGGGACCCAGGCAGTTCCCAAGAGGGGAGTGGCGCTTTGGGAGCGAGCCAGGCGTGATCCGTCCCTCACTGAGGTCCCTCTCAGCTCCTTACTCGGCAGCCTTAGGCGCCGAGTCTCCCCCCGCAGACAGCGCTCCCACCCATTCAGTGCGTCACCCCAAAGGGCCCTCACCTTTGGTCCTGGAGGCCCAGGTAAGCCCTGTGGAGGCAAGAGCAGGGTGAGTGGAGATGGGCTCTGCAGGGAGACAGTGCAGGTTAGGCATGTGCGCGGTGGAGGCCGGGCCAGGGGAGGGCCCGAGCAGCGATAATGAGTTCTGGATGTGCTAGGGAGCGGGTCTAGAAGATCCTGGACTGGTATCTGAAACCTGCCGAGGGCACACGGGGACGACAGGCTCGAGGGCCTCTTTGGTGCCATGTGGGCACCGTGGGCATCTCTGCTGTGCCCGCCCACTGGAAAATATTTGACAGTGTGGTTTGGTCCAGGTCCCCGCCCACCCGCCTCCTAATTGGGACCCCTCCCTGGGAAGCCGACCTTGCCCAACAGAGCCTTGGTTTTGCCTTTCTTTGGCCCTGTCAGCCTCCTGAAGAGCCTTCTGTCTCCTTCTGCCCCAGGGCGCTGTGACCACGGCAGTCAGCCGTGGGGAGGTGGTGTGGGCCCAGGGCCCGCGGGAGCCCAAGGGAGAGGCGAAGGAAGGCTGTGGCTCCACTGTGGTCTGGGGCGTAGGTGTGGGCAGCGAACGTGGGCTGAAGAAAACCAAGATGCCCAAATCTGGTCTGTTTCAATTGGTTTCAAAACATGCTTCCTGGTTTTTCTTCTTTATAAACAACCTAACAAAGAAAACCATCTGGCTCGGGTCCAGTGAGTAGGAACCCAATACGTTGGGGTAGGGGTCGTCAAAGAAGTAGATTTTGAGTACTTTGTTGGTTTTCTTGCCTGGGTTGGGTTCAGGTCCCTAAGTTTCACTTCCTTTCAGGGTTTCCATTTTCCCATCTCCAAACCCATAGAAGTGAGACTAATATTTCTCCCCGGGGTCCAAAACAGAAATATTTAAAATCTATTGTGGAGGTCAAGCTGGGCGGGAGAGCTGGCAAGCTAGGTTTTCACATTGCTGAGGTGCCAAGCTGGGTGCCCTGGGCGGCCAGGGCTGTTGCCCGGCATTGGTAGCAACCTCAGCTACACCGGACCTCGGCATCGGTGGCAAGAGCAGCTGAGGGGCCCAGGTTTGTGGCCGAGTGACCTGGAAAGTAGCTGTTGTCATCGAGGACTATTTGGCAGGGACATCGCTGACCTAGCAATTCCCCACCTCTGGGAATCTGTTGCAGCGAAAGAATCAGAGATGCACACACACATTTATGGGCAAGGCTATATATTACAGAAGGAACTCATTAACTATTTGTAAATAGGCCCAGCAGCAGCCCTAAGATCCACATCACGGGGGACTTCGGCCATAGGGAAGGGAGTGGTTTATGATATTAAGTAAAAAACATAAGAGGACACAAACCGTTATATTATTCAGCACACTTGCGGACCTGGAAAATGCGTGAGTGCCGCTACGTCTAAGGAGAAAAATGGAAGGGCCCTCCGAAATGTTAATAACGGGGAACTCTATGCATAGGGCAAAATAGACGCTTTAAAACACTTTGTCCGTCTTCGAAATTTTTCTCAATGAATGTATGATGCTTTTGGCATAAGAAGGATAAAGGTTTCTTTCAATCATGTGAATAAACCATGTTGAACAGATGTTGCCTTTAACCCTGTCCCTTCAGAAACATATGGCCTTAGTCTTACCTCGAAGACTGAGAGGACCCATTTTCTGCAAAGAAGTCCAGGTTATTCTGCCCTGGTTCTCTGTTGCATTAAATAGGCCAGGAGAGCGGGGTCTTGACCAAGGCTTGGGAACCTTGGTGGCTTGACCTACTGCCTGAGCGTGGTCTGGTCTGGAGGGGGCACCTGTTGACCACCCTTGGCTACAGCAGTGATCCAATCCTCAGGCTTGATTCAGGGTCCCCCTGGCTTACCAGACATCCAGATTGGCTGGAAGGCGGCCCAGGGGTGCAAAACCCACATACAGCAGCAAAGGCATATTCATTAGGGTGCCGGGTGGTCAGATGGCCCTTAGCTACCTTCTTCAGAACCCACTGCCCCCAACTCAGGTTTTTCTAAGCCCAGGGGTCAGGGGACAGCCTTCAAAGGCGGCCCTGGGAACTTTCTTTCCAAGCTCTTCTCTGCCGAGGCTGGGAAAGGGGCAACCTCTTAGTGATTCCCTGCCTGGAAAGCAATGACTGGAATTGAGGCCTGGCCCCAGGAGCTGGGTTTTCAGAACCAGAGTTCAACAGTTGAGTTGGGCAGGGATGGGGAGCTTCTTGCGTGACCCGCCTACGTCCAATGGCCTTGCCAAGGTGTTTCTGCCTGTTAGGCGGGGACCCAGATTCTTGTCAGTTATGCAAAGTTGGGATGCTTCCAGAGAATTCTTGGGACAAACCTTGGGAGAGGAGGTGGTAGAGAGAGGAAGGAGATACTTACGGGTGGCCCCATGGGCCCTGGCAGTCCCGGGGGCCCCAGAGGTCCGCTCGGTCCAGGGGGGCCTGGTGGCCCCGGTGGTCCTTGGATACCGGCCTGGCCCTGTTCGCCCTGAGATTGGTGGAAATGAGAGTTAGAGGGAGACCCTCAGGGCTGGGGAACGGCTCCCGCCCCAGTGCCATGCACCCGGTGAGGGCCCTATCGTGGGCTCTGGTGGGAAGGCGGTGGGGCGTGACGGTGATGATGCCGTGGTGGCGGCTGCATGCAGGGACCAGTGGCAGCAAGGAGACGGCCAAGACATTCGGCTCCCAAGAGGAGGGGTCCAGAGAGGATCTGCCACACGAGCAGCTGGCCCCCGAGCAGAAGCCCTGCCGGGACCAGAGGCAGAGGAGTGAGCGAGAAGACCCCACCTGACCTCGAGCATATTTGCGGCCTGGTCAGATGGCCGGGGTCCAGCCCAGGTGGTCCTCAGCCTGGCCTGCCTCGGCTCCTCCCTCCGTGTGAACGGTCACATCCTCTCTCTACACCCACCCGCCGGGCATCGAAGGAGAGCAGTACAATCCTGCTTCCGTTTCCTGCCGCAGGATTTTGCTGTCTGATTGTCTGACTCGGACGGTCAAAGGAGGGCCTTAGGTCACAGGCCGCAGAAGTTGGTGTGGCTCACTAAACAACTGGGTGAGTGATTTTATGTAAAACATTTGGGCTGGGGGCTTCTGATGGCACAGGGAGAGCCCTGTCCCTCGAGGCCCACATTCCTACGGGTGATCACGGACCGAGCCCGGGGTCCAGGTGGCCTGGGTTTCCCCTCCCCCATCCTTCCTGCGTGAGGCCTGCTTCTGTCACCTACATGATCTGTGCCTGGCTTCACAGGACAATTGAGTTGGCAACCCTGAACTTGGTTGAGTTTTGAAACCGTAAAGTGCTTTATGCCCATATGGGTCTCGGTTAGTGTTCTTTTGCCCCACCCCTACTCCTCAGTCAGCTGCTCTGAGCCCAGCATTTGTCACCCACCGTCCCTGTGCCCAGGGTGGACCGAAGGCCCAGGGAGCTAGGGGTGGCATCGGGTCCCCCCCCGGAGGAGGAGAGAGCCTGGCCATGTGACCCAGATCATGGGATTGGGGGCCAAGCCGAATCATCCAAGATCTAGGCCGATGCTGTCATATTATTTTCTAAGCGACCTCCCCACGGACCATCTGGGCCCAGCTCCTGTGAGAGGGAGCCCATCCCTGCAGATGGCCGGGCGGGTGTGCGAGAGCTCCAGGCTGGGATGCAGGGGGACACAGGCGGCCGGAGGTGCGGCTTCAGTGTGCTCTCGGCAATTCCCACAGGAGGAAATGGTGAGTCCAGGTGGGGGCGCCCAGCTTCAGAAGGAGGACTGTGGGATCCTAGCAGCACCTGCTTCAACCTCCCTTGGCCGGGACGTGCTGGCGCAGATGACCCGGGGTTTCGTCCTGCTGCCCGCTCTGAGAAGCCGCTGGAGGGCGTGGAGCGTCCATGGTGGAGGAGGCAGGGGCAGCGATGGGTCACAAGTCGCGTTTTGCAGAAGAGAAAACGGGCTTGGAGAAGTGGAACTCCCTGACGGAGGCCACGTGGAGAATTCAGTGGGGAGCCAGGACCCAAACTTGGAACTCCGGACTATTCTTATTCATTCCAAATAAGCACCCCCCCCCCAGAAAAAACGACTCACTGTCCAACTTTCTGCACTTTGGGAGTGACCTCCAACGCCATCTGCTAAGTACATCGTATTTCATACAGTGTCCTCTGTCAGCAGATGTTAGACCCAACGTTTAAGCCTGTTACAGAGCCTGTAAAATCAATACTGGTTTATCGATAGGAAACGGACAAGCCTTTCTATGTCCCATGAGGGCCGACAGCATAAAAATCTTATTCTCCGGGCAAAACCTGCACCAAGCAGAGGAGAGGCCCCCGTTCTTCCCTCCCTACTCCGGAAACCAGGTCAGGGCAGCACAGAAAGTTCTGGCTCACCCGCGCCCTGCTCTTGAAAAGGGAGGCAGTAACACGCAGTGGCCTGGATCGAAGCCTGGGCCCCTCTCAATTTCTTCATCTGTAAGATGGGGATGACGATGACGGCACCCGCCCTGGCGGGTGACTGGTGTGACATTACAAGAGCTAATCCGTGTGGCATTCTTACAGCAGTGCCTGGGGCCCGGCGAGGGCTCAGCCTACAGCAGCTAAAGCAACAGAGGCCAGGAGGTGGCTCTCGGGGGTTGAGGCGAATGGCCATTCTGACAGCAAGACAGCTCTTCTGGAATGGGGTCTGACACTGGGGTGCGGGGGGATGACAGAGGGGTGGGCCTGGTGCCTCTCTGAGCGGCCGGGGGGCCCCCTGAAGAGTCACGCTTGGAGTAAGCCTTGGGAGCACATGGAGACTCTCGAGGATTTGGCCGCTGTAATGGGATATGTGGGCTCGGGTGGCACATGCATCACGTGTCCCTCTGTATTTTTAGTTGTTAATTGGAGTGAGTTTTCAGCCTCGTGCAGCCAGGTGCCTCAACACGCTGGCCTCTGGGCTCGTGACTCCTGAATATGGCCAGATGGTGGCTCCAGGCCCTGCCGTCAGGCTTTCAGGGAGCATCTCCGAGCCCTGCCACGTCCAGCATGCCCACGGCCTTGGGGGTAGCTCCTGCCCAGCGTGAGGAAGGCCAGGGGCATCAGCGGCAGCCGCGGGCTGCCTGGCCTGGAATCAAGCTGCAATGCTTCTGCCTGGATTCCCAGCTCTGTGGTCTCTTGTTTTCCGTTCTTGGTCACCTGGTCCTCTCCCAGCCGCCTTGGGTTCATAAGGCAGGAAGAAGGAAGCAGTTGCTCATAGCCATTACACCTGTTGGTCGTGGGCCACATTCCCCCTCCAAATTCCCTCACTCCTCAGACTCAGGTTACAAGCGATCAGGTGCTAAGTGATCCATTTCTAAATATAAAGGGTGTGGGTCCAACTGAGCGAGCCGGGAGGGTGGGGTCTGAAGACCCGGTTGCCGGGCTCCCATTCTGCCACTTGCTGTTTGCGTGACCTTGGGCACAAATTTACTTCTCAGAGCCTCGATTTAATCATAGCACTGAAACAATGCGAGGAGCAATGCCGAGTGCTTTGCACACACAATACCCCCGCGCAGTAGGAACTGCTATTATCCTCGTTTTACAAACGAACACCTGAGGCACAGAAAGGTTAAGCAATTTGCCCCAAAGCCCACAGCTAATAAGAGTCCGAGAAGCTGGGTGCTCTGTAAGTTACTGGCTGCTTGACCTTGGGCAACTGACTTACTGTCTCCGAACCGTGACTTCCTCATAATAATAATAATAATAGTAATAGTAATAAATAGGGATGATCATGCCTAAGTCATAAAACCGCCGAAAGAAGTAGATGAAGTCACATCTGTGCAACGCACAAGCCCAGTGGTGGCTGTCGCTGGTGACTGTTATGAGGAACAGAGGTGTGTGACAGTTGTGGATCTCCTGGGCTTGGGTGTTGTGTATTTCTACGTCCATGACATTCGTGGGTCCGTCTTTGTCTAATCGAATGTAACTGAAGTAGAGTGAGGTTCTGGCTTAGTCCATCGTCCCTGCTGGCCCGTCGGGGCCGGGAGACCCGCCAAGCCCCTGGGGAAGCCACTCGTGGTCTGGACAAAGGGAAGGTGTCTACCTGGAAGGTCCGCCTTTTTATGACTGGGGGTGGAGCCAGTCGCACTGAATTGAGGAGAGGCAGCAGCTGAGGAGAAAGATGAGTTGGAAGGCCAGAGGGCAAAGGCCAAAGATCGCAGATGTTCAGAAGGATGCCGAATGTCGCCAGGAAGGCAGGGTGGCCAAGTGGGAGGGGAGGAGAGGAAGAGAGAAGAGTGATTAGTGAGCATGAGGCACAGTGAGGGAAGGTGTGGACGGGGCCCTCTCGCGGCTCGTGGGGTGCAGCACCGAGCTTGCCCTTGGATGGCACGGCATCCCCGAAGGGCAGCGGCCCTCGGGGGTTTGGCCAGCAGCACCCCCGGCCCGGGAGAGTGGGCCTCTTCGGCTGGGCCGTAGAGGCCTCGTGACACACAGCCCACCATTGCACTGCTGTCCCTTCCTGTCCCTGGGGGTGGATGGGGGCTGTCTGGCCAAGGGTGGAGCACACAGAGGCTCCGGTGGGGAGCCACGGGACTGGCTACATTGGTACTCGAAGCCAAGCTGGTCTGTGGCAACCTCTGGGTCGAACGAGAAGGGCTGGTGTCAGCAAATCTGGGGAGGACGGTCAGGGGCCGTGCCAAGTTGGGCTCCCAGGGGCTGAGCCGACCGAGGGTGTGGCTGATGTGGGCACAGGCTAAGTGCTACTGAGGTCCCTCCCCCACCCCCCCCCGGGGGCCGGTGGGTTTGGAAAATAAAGGCTGGGCAAAGATGTCTCCAGCATGTTCAACCACTTTTGGGGGGAGGCAACTCTCCATCACATTATCTGATGTGATTTTCATTTCTGGAAATTCTCGTTGCATTCAGTCTCCCTACCAATCAAAACTGAGCACCCCATGGCTTCGGGAAGTGGTCAGAACCCGTGTGACAGCGAAGATGGCACATAATTGACCTCCCGTTTCTGAAGGCATTTTCACTCACACGAAGCCCCCGGGATGAGTGTTAAGAAGTGGGGGCTCCCTGGGCTGAGGAGGGGAGGCCAGCTGTGGCCCTTCTAGGTCACTGCTGCCTGGAGGGACTGCGGCCGCCCCGAGAGCCCAGCCACCTCCCACTGTGGGGTCTGGGGACGTGCAACGTTGGGCTCTGCGTCCAGGGAGCCTCTCGGCAGAGAGGGGCCCAGAGTCCTTCCAGAATCCACAAACCTTCAGGGTAATGATCTGACTGGAGCGCAGAGACGAAAAAGTGCCGCTTGGGTGCTCCTGGTATGGGAGGGGACCGAGGTGGCAGAGACAGGGCGATGGGGGCGTGAGGGCTGAAGTCCACACACACCAGGGGCCCTGCTCCCCGCCCCAGGGCACTCCACCCCTCCGCTCCCTACCCCTCCCCTCCCTCCCTCCCTGGGATGCTGCAGGCTGGAACCGGGGCAGGGACCAGCCCAGGTCCCCCATTATCTTGTGGGCCTGGAGGCCTGCCACCCCACCATGCCTGCAAGCCCCTCGGAGAACCACCAGAGCACTCTCCCTAGATGCCCCCTGCATCTAGGATAAATAAACTTCCAGATAAACTTCCAGCTGCCTCTCCCTGTCCGTCAGCTGAGCCCCCAACCAAATCCACTCTCCTCCCGGCCTGACTTGTGCCCTACACTGCCATCGTCATTGGCTTGCTGCACTCCGTGGCCACGGTGCTTCTGGAGCCTTCTATTACTGCTCTCTCCCTCTTCTTGTCTTCGGTTGAGGGGCAGAGAGCCCTCCCCCACATCCACCCCCACACGTTCACTAAGGAAACACTGCCAAAGCGTCTGCTGCCCTGTTGTCTTTGGTGCTGGGGGATGCTGTCTTTCTTTCGGGTAACATAACAATCCTGTGAGCCCATCGTTTCAAATAAACACAGCTGACCTTCTATTATTGTATCAGGATCAGGCTGGCCGGAACACCAGGGCCCCCACGTCCCTGGAGATCATGCCACTGACGGGCTAGTTCTGTCTGTGCTGCTACCGGTCTGTGCCCCCTGCCCGGGCCCGGCGCAGCTGCCCATGTTGTGGACCCCCTGCATCCTCTCCCAGGCCCAGGAACCCAGGGGTCAGAGTCCGGGTGGCTGACCACTGCTAGCGAGGCCCTTCCAGTGGCCTTCTGGAGCCAGACAGACTCTGAGCCTGACTTGTGCTTGTCTGCAGTCCCTCAGTCCCCTTGCCCCGTGGGGCTGGGCAGCCAGGGAAGCCACACTGTGTGTGTGTGTGTGTGTGTGTGTGTGTGTGTGTGTGTGTGTGTGTTTCTGGGCACGATAAGGCCCAGGGCACAGAGATGGGCACCTAAAGATGCTAGCCCTCCCTACTCCTACCGCTGGGGTCCGAGAGTGGCGTTTTTCTGGTCCCAGCTCACCGGGGCCCTCGATTGGAGGGCACACGTCTCTGCCCTCCCTATCCCAAGAATGACCCCCTGCCATCAGTGCACCCATCTGAAGCTTCCTAATGGGCTGCAGCAGGCTTTGGGCTCTGTATTCAGGGGCAGAGCAAGGAAAAGGAAGGAGCTGGGGCGTGGGGGGCGATTGGGAGACCCTCCCAGCTCAGAAATCCCCACCCTGCTCGGAGAGGGCCTCCTCTGTTCCTAAGGAGGCACAGCGGAGATTTTGTCCTTGAATCGCTGCGGCCAGCTCTCAGTTGTCTCCCACCACTGAGGTTGGGGTCATCTGAAATAATGACTAACCCAAAAGTCCCTCTGATTCAGCCCGGGCGGGCCGCCAGACACACGCACTCAGCCACACACACACACACGCACACTTGCACAAGCTGCACAGCCTCATGGAGGAGGTGATGTGTGGAGGAGACGCAGGGCTGGACGCCCGGAGTTCCAGACACAAATATGCCGGAAGGCTGGCAGGCCCTCCAGCACAGGGACAAACATACAAAGACACACCCGGGGGTGGGGGGGTGGGGTGGGGGGGAGAACATGGGCGCTGGAGACCAGCTCTGCACAAACACACCGCTGACCCCCGGGCGCCTTCCTGGGGGCCAGCCATCCCCACGGCCACCGCGCGGGCTGCTGAGTGTTCCCCAACCTCTGTAGGTGCTGGGGGCCCAGGGAGGTGAGGCTGAGCAGGGGGCTGTGCCCCAGGGAGGCTCAGTTTTAGGGGTTCACTTACCCGATGTGGGTACTCTCCACACTGACCCTGGGGAAGGGAGAGAAGAGGCTGGCGTTAGGCACTTTTAGGGGGAATCGTGCCCTCAGGGGTCCCCCCCACATGCTCATCGCCCACCGGCCCTGCTCTGGTCCTGCACCAACTCCCTCCCTCGCCCCTGGCTGGCAGCAGAGAAGAAGCCCCAAGGGCCTGCCTGGCTCTGGCCCCACGGATCCCAGGCAGGATTCCGCTGCCATACCCCCACGTGCCACGACCGCACTCAAGAGTTATGCTCCTGGCCTGGCTGCAGGTATCTTCCAGAAAGGTCGATGCTCTGGGTGCATCCCCCCAGTGGCCCCTGAGCAGGAGCCCGTGGATGGGAACTCCAGATACCAAGAGGGCTGGGGGCCACGGGGCCCTCGGAGACGCCTTCTCTGAGGTGGGGGTGCCAGGCTCCTGTGCCATTCGCCTGAGGCAAGCCCAGCAGAGCCTCCATCAGAAACGTAAGGAGGTGGAGAATGTAGGCAGCCAGGAAAGGAGCCAAGCCAGTTTGCAAACTGACACCTCAAAATCCTAGAGCTCACGGCGGCGCATCAGGAAGCACTTGGGGGTGGCGGGCGGGCAGGGGAGTCTGAGAAAGGCCAGGCTCCGAGCCACCCCTCCCGCCGAGGAAACACCTCCCAAAGGCAGCTTCTCTCTTCTCTCTCACACACCGCAGCACCGCCGGGGATGCCCCCGTTCTGCTAACTTTTGAAAATAGCCGCTCTGGACTGCTTTCTAACATGGGGGGCGGGGGCGCTGTTTCCTGAGATGAAGGTTCTGGAAAATTTCCATCAGGCTTACCTTTTCTCCTTTTTGTCCTTGAGGTCCCTAGGAAGAGACGGAAACGACAGAGTTAGAAAGTGAAGCTGAGGCCACAGGGGCCCGAAGCCTCCCTGCTGGGGGCCCTTAGGGCCAGGTACTAACCGGCTGTCCTCGGGGACCCGTCAGGCCCTGCGGGGAGGAAACACACACAGGTCAGTGGGCGCCCAGAGGGTGGGCGGGTTCAGGGATGCGGGCCTGGGTGGGGATCGAGCTAGGACCTGGGGCCCCCAGGTGGGTTTTGGGATGCAGGGGCCTGAAGGCTGGGCTCCGCCGCCCATGGCTTGGTCTTCCTGTGCCCGAGATGGTGGTGCGGTCTCTACACCAAGCGTCGGCTTCTCGGTCCCTCAGCGGGTGTGACTAGGCGTGCCTTGTCCCCCGCGTGCGGCCACGATGAACAGACGCCATCCCTCAGGCGTTGCGCCATCACCGTCTCACGGGCCGGCTGGGAAGGAGGCCGCTTTTACACGCCGGGTGGTATTCTGCCATGTGGGCTGCCCGGCCCCACGCATGCCCATCTCCTCATGGAGCCAAAGAGTAGAGGTGGAAAGCCTCTCAGGAGACACCGGCACATTCTATCTTCCGCCCACCACTGCCTCAGCATGAAACCCACGGAGCCAGAAGGGCTTCTGGGTACGTGTGGGGGGCCGGGGCAGCGCTGTGGACACTGGGGGCTTTGGAGAAACGTTTGGTGAGAGACAGGAAGCAGGATGTTGGCTACCTAAGCCACGTTCCGGGCCCCTCAGAGGAACGTAAGGGGCCTTGGGGCTCCTCCTGGGGTGTCTTGTCAAGTTTGCACGGCTGAAAAAGAAGCCTGGGTTCAGGGTGGACCCTTGGTCCTTGAGGAGGACACAGGGTTCAGCTGGTTGTCTCAGGAGCTGGCCAGAGGCTGGTGTTGGAGAGCCCGCACGACCGGCGTGGAGGTTAGAGGGGAGGACGGGTGTGTCAGGCTTTGAGGACCCGCTCTGAGGCAGGCTTTCAGCATGCCGCACCCACGCTGGCCCACGAAGAAGGTGCTCATGTCAGGTCCGCCTCCCAGATGAGGTGACGGAGACAAGGTCCTGCGGCTCAGTGAGTGGGGGCACTGGGACAAGAGCCGGGTTTGCTGACGGCAAAGGTCCAGCTGTTTCCACTCTGCCACACTCTTTGCACTGGGCTGGGGCTCAGAAGGCAGGGCTTCTAGACTTGGCTAGAGCCACAGCAGTGCCCCAGGCCCTGGGGCCCGGAGGTCGCTTCCAGCCACCATCCTGAGGGCCTGTGAGGATCCACCTGCTGGACCGGTCTCTTTGGGGCTTAAAGAACTCAGGGCCCCCTGGGACGGGTCCACGTGGGGGAGAGGAGCGTCTCTGGCCCCTGACTTGTCGAGTGGACCAACCGCCAAACTGGGAAATTCCCAGGAGGTTCATGGGAGGGGACAAGTGGCCTCGGGACAATCCATGTGGCATCCAGCCCACGCGGTTGACCAAGTGTTCAGAATGAGGCCAGCAAAATGCGACGCATCCGGCAGGGAAGCAGACTGCAGGTGGCCGGGCCACTCCCTCTCACGACAGAGACAGGCATATGACGAAGGGGAGGGCCGGGGGCCGAGGAAAGTAACACCAAGGTTGGGAACCACAGAGACTTGGAGCATCCGGTCCAGATATCCCAGACGGTGGCCCGTGGGACAACAGTGGTCCCGGAGGTATCGTGTTGATGTTTTATTTCAATTAGCTGCTAACAGTTAAGAGCAAGGAGAATACAACACAAACCTGGATTTCAAGTCTCTCTAAATATTTCAAGGTCCAACAACAGATGGCACCGATGAAATCTAGCTGGACAGCGGCTGCCCCTTTAAGACAGGTCGTGGGTGATGTGCTAAAGGCTCTTGTCACACCTCCCCTGTGCCAGGCACTGTTGTGAGCACTGGGTGTGAATGAGCTCCTCCCACCCTGACGGGCGGCCCTGAGCAGTGGGATAAGACGTGAATTCAGAGTCCTGGCTCTCCTTAATGGCACGCGTGGGATCCCTGATCCTGTCTACACCTTACATTAGGTTCTCGGAGCTACTGTGGGGTGGCCGGGGCAGGGGTGATCCCCTTTTGAGGTGGGGACACAGGCTAAGCACATGAGAGTGAGCCCCCCCCCCCCATATGGGATACCTAGCCGAGGGGAAACCATCTGGGGACGGAGGTGAGCGGGAGACAGGCAGATGATAAGCAGGCCAAAATAATTACACTAGAGAGTGTTGAATTAGTAGCTCGGGATCCCTGGGCCAAGCCAAACAGAAGCTTAATGGCTCTGTGGTCTGGCCGATTTTGATGGATGGCTAAGACCCAGGCAGGGGGTCTATGACACCGGTGTGGCTCATGGGAGATGGGACCGCCTCACCTTTCCGCCTCCCCCCAAGTTACTTCTGACCCCCAAACAGACAAGGGAGACTCATGGTGGTTAAGGGGAGGGGGCAGAGGGATGGCAGAGGAAGAGCCCCATAGAAGGGTTCCTTTCCTTCAAGACCGAAGGCCCTGGCAGCAGAAAGGAGGTGTGGTGGACAGGTCCGATCTCACCCCATGGGTCTCAATCCTAGCCCTCTTATTTAGAAGCTAGGTGGCCTTAGGCAATACGCTCAACCACTCTGTGCCTCGATCTCCCCTTCTGTAGAGTGGGGATAATAAGCTTTTATGAGGATTACAAAACAGTGCCTAGCTGACCATCATTACCACTTCTGGGTTGCCACGGACTATGTTATGGTAGCATCCAGGCCAGTAGGAAGGGGAAGAAGGTGGCAGGGAGAGGGTTGAGGGAATAAGCACCCCGAACTCCTGGCATCTAAGCCCCTATGCCTCTAGAACAATGGCAGCACGGAAGTGTATTCCTGCCATGGTCTCCATTGCTTCATGCATGTGCACAGCACGCTTGGAACGGGGAGGCGGAGGGGGTGGGGGTGGGGGGGGGACAACAAGAAATGCACCTGAAGGGGAGGTGGCTGTGACGGACAGGAAAGCTGGTTGGGCCCCTGGATTTCAATGCCAGCCCTTCCATCCACAGCCTCCAGGGCCTCACTGTTCTATTTCCAGTTCTGTGGCTATTTTAAGGACTTGCCTCCCTCAGGGCCTTTGCACATGCTGTTCTCCCATGTCCAGGGTGCTCCTTCCCATTCCTTTTTCTCTTAGTTAAACCGTCATCCCTCAGGCCCTGGTTCAAGTCTTTCTCGGAAGGTCTCAATGATCCTCAGCCTGGGTGAGATGTTGTTACACCAAGGCTTCTCAGAGTCGCTGGCACTGCCTTTTTATAGCACCGATTGCCAAGGCAATTTGTTAATGACTCGAGTGATTATTTCAGCGTATGCTCCCCCGCTAGACTGTGAGCTACAGCACGGCAAGCACTGTGTCTTTCTTACTCCTGTCTATATCCCCGGCAGCTGGCGCCGTGCCCAGCATAGTGCAGACACTCGACGAGAATGTGTTAAAGGAAGGTAGGAGGCAGGGAGATAGGGAAGGAGAGAGGAAACTAAGGAGGGAGAGAGGCAATGAAATGTGGAGGGAAGGAGTTAGAGAATTGGGTTTGGACCCTCTTTTGGATGCTCCCTGGCTGTGTGACTTGAGGCCAGTTACTCAGGCTATCTGAGCTTCCGTTTCTACAGCCGTCACGGAGCTCCTAGTAGGATCTGGAGCACAGGGTTATTATAGTGACGATAAATGAGATAACACACGCCTCGCGCTTAGCCCTGTGCCCACCACGTAGAAAACCGTCAATTAACGTTAGCTGGGTCTGAGGGAGCTGAGTTTTCAAGGGTCCTGTGCGTTGTAGGAGAGGCTGGGGCAAAGGGCAGGTCTCCCTACCCACCCCCGAAGCTATGCCCCTCTTCCGGCGGGCAGGGTTCTGGCCTCCCGTGCCCTGGGCGCACCCCAGTTGTGAGTGGAGAGTGTTTTCACGTCTGCGCTTGGAGCAAGACACGCACCAGAGCCGGGCTGGACGGGGAGGCGGGGAGCCTGCACGTTCCGGCCAGTGGCAGGAGGGTTGCTCCTAAAGTAAAGGTGACCACCCCGCGAGGCTGGAACGGATCCCAGCCCCGGGCTGGCCCATCTGCTCTTAACGGCCCAGCAGTTCCGCTGCAAAGTGGCCCCCTCCCCTGGAGTGGGCGGCCCCTGACAAGAAGAGGCCTTTCCCTTCTGGAAGGAGTGGCCTGGGGGAGACTGTAGAGACGGGAAATTCCTTTAAAAGGCTCTGTAGAAGGTGGAAGGGACCCGGAAGCAGGTGCGGGTAACAGTCTGCTTCTCCGAGTCTGCTCTGTGCCCAACGGGGGCAGGAGCGCCCAGACTCCAGAGCCGGTTGCAGAGAAAGTGCCAGATGGGCTCCCCGCCCGCGTGAGTGAATGCAAACTGCAAACTGAGCCCCGAGGCCGAGACCAGTGGCAGCTGGGGAGTTTGGGAGCACCAGCCTCTGCCCCCGTGGGACACTGGCGACCTCAGACTCTCTCTGGACCTCCCTTTCCTCATTTATCAGGTGGAGAAGCCCCCCGCCCAGCTCTCCCTGCTGCGTTGATGTCAGGACCTAGGGGATGTGTTGTGTACAGCTGGGGAGCCACCTGCCTGTCCCTGTGGGCCCCCTCTGCCGGGCGGTGCTTGGCTGGGGCCCATGAGGCCTGGGCTGACCCCCCGCCCCTCAAGGGAAGGCAGGAAAGCTGGGGGTCTTACCATCTCTCCTTTGGGTCCGGGGTGGCCCTGGAAGAAGAAGAGTGTGAGTGCCAGGTACACGGTACCCCAGAAGCCCCCGGCCTGCCCCGCGGGGCTGCTCCCTCCATCACCCACTGCTCATTTTGCACGTCCTTCCTCCTCACCTGTGTTCTCGCTCCCTTGAGCTGGCACCCCATCCTGGACCCACTGGCTCAGACATGGCCATTTGCCTGCTGCCTTTGCTGGGTCTTTACTTAGCAGTGGCCAGCCCCTCAAGAGCCCTGCCCCAGGCACATAGCCGGGGAAGCTTTGGGGGACGCCAGTTCTGGGAGAGGAGACGGATGGCCACTAGACCCTTCGCTGTACTCAGCTCTGGCCTGCAGTGGGGGACTGACCAGGTGGGCGGCCAGGCCCTCATGTGGAGGATGCCAGCCGCTCGGGGGCGAGGGAGCGCGTGGGGCACTCGCTGCCTTCCCTTGTCATCTCTGAGGGCATCAAAGGTGCCGAGCTCTCCTCCAGCTCACTCTTTCCCAGGAGTGGGAAGGGGTCTCTTTCCCCCCCACAAACATTTGGGTCTCGGGCCCACGTTGAAAGGATTGAAATGGACAGAGAGAGGAGCCATGGACGGGGGTGCGGAAACTTGGGTGTGTGGGGGGCTCAACCGGGATGGGAGACCCAAGGAGAAGGGGAGGGGCCTTGGGGAGCAGGTGCCCAGGCTCCATTTAGAGTCAGTGCCTTGAGCTCTCCACCCCTCTTCTCTCCCTGCCACCTCCTTGCCTCACTCCTTACTGCAGCCCCTTCCAAGGGCACCCCAGAATCACCAAATTCTAGGAGTGGCTCTTGCTCTGGATCTGAGAGCTCAGCTCGGGGGCTGTGCATGGGCTTCTGCCCAGGGGAGGCCTGCTGGGGCCAGGGGCACTTCATTCTAATGGCCCCTCCCCACCTCCCATGGCAACAATTTCCCGCCCCAGGAACTTTCATTCTATCTGGAGCTCCTCCCGTGGAGCTAGGGTCTTGCAGAAGGACTAAGGACCCCGAGAGGGTGCACTCACCGGTTTTCCATCTAGCCCGATGGGACCCTGAAAGAGGAAAGAGGCCAAATGTGAGGATAGCATCACAAGTCTTCTGCCAAAGAGGCAGCTCGGGGCAGTGGTTAAGGGCACAGGTTCTGGACTCCAAGTTAGAGCTCAAGAGTAGGCTCGGTGACTTACTGGTTTGGTGACCATGGGTAAGCTGAAGCCTCAGTTTCTTATCTTAAAATGGGGATGCGACTAACAGTCTTCCACGAGGGCTCTTTGTGAGGAGTGAATGAAATGCCCCCTGTCCAGTGCATGAGGGACAACTTGATGGGTGACAGTCGCCATTGCGATCACAGACCTCCTCTTTGCTCCGAGTGGAAAGTTAAATGTATGTTCCTAGAAAGCCTGGGGCTGGCCAGCACCGGGGCCTGGGGAAAAGAAGAGCCAGCTCCCTCTTAGAGCCTATGGTAGACCCCTCGGGCAGGGGTCACAGGACATCCCCATGGCCACCACACAGCCTCCTGCAGGCGGATCTGCTCTCCACGCCAGGTCGGAGGTTGCTTCCCTGAGGCGCATCGTCTGTTCCACATTCCAGTGTCCTGCTGGGGCTCACCCAGCCTGTGACTTCACTCGCCTGTCCCTGTCCTGCTGTGTCTTCCTCTCCCTGCGATTTTCCCTGCACTCGGGGCCAAGTGCTAAGCTGCTCTCCTCGGCTGCTCTCCGTGAGAGGCTGCAGGAGAAGGTCCTTACTGACCAGGGTTGGAAGGTCAAGAGCAGCTTGAGGGCTGGCCCCACATGAAGTTGAACCCAGCCAGGCCCAAGGGTCACCGGGGACACAGCCAATCTCAGCCCTCCCTACTTACCGGAAATCCAGGAAAACCTCGAGTGCCCGGCTGACCCTGGAAAGAGCAGGAGAGAAGAGAAGATGGGAGCTAAACCAAGTCCCCTGGTTCACTTTCGCTCCCAGGGGGGTCTGTGGTTTCCCTCCCACTGCTCTGGGGTCATCTGTGGGAGCTGGACAAGGATGGAAATGAACACCAGAGAAGCCTCCTTCAGGGACGGTGGAGGGGGGGGCGGCAGGGAAAAGGAGATGCCGGCACCCCTCGGGGTTTCCCGGGGCGGGGCTTCACTGCCTCCATGCTCTGGAACCCCGACATAGGAACAGGTGGCTGGAGAGCAAGGATGGCGGGGACCAGCCTGCAGCACCCCAAACTCCTGCTCTGCGATCTCCTGCGTCCTTTTTATTGACACAGTCATCACCCGTGGCCCCTTATGTGAGGTTGGTTTGGATATCAGCAGATATCAGAACCTAACCTTAGGAATGTGTATTTCCTGACCCACATGGGTCAGATTGCTGGATTTTTTTATCCACCCTGGCCGGCAGGGCTCCCTGGTTGGGTAACCTCTGGGTCCCCCGGTCTTTGTGCCCATTCGAGCCCACTTTCCTGGAGGTGTAGGTGTTTGGGCTGGAGACTAGAACTGGCTGGTCACAGCCCGGTGGCTTGTGGCCAAGGCTCAGGACAGCGTGAGGCCACGTGGACCCAGGGGCTGAGGAGGGCTAAGCAGGAGGTCAAGGCTAGCGGTCTCTTCTCCTCACGTATCGTTCACAGCCGACCTCAGTCTCACCACCGGCCCCACTTTCCCTACTCTTTGCTCAGGCACACGCTCACCTGCTTTCCCTGGACATACCGCACCTTTCACACGGTTAGCCCTCAGCCTGGCATCCCCCTTTGACTGAGATGGCTACAACGTCCTCTCAAGCTCGGGCTTTTGAGCCTGGCAGACCGAGTTCTAGTCCTGCCTCCACCCGCGGTGGCTGTGTGACGAACCTCCTTGGACTTCCCTTTCCTCATTTGGGGGTGGGGATCGCAGGATAACCTCACAGGGTCATTGAACTACATTCGATGACACTGGGAAAGCCGGCTGAAATGGTAGCTGTTTGTTGGACTGAATGGAACCTAGGAGCACCAGAATGAAGCAAGGTTGCTTTGACCCGGTACGCCTTCGGGGCAATGGAGGATGGTCCCTGCCGAGGGGTGGTTTCAAAATCAGACCCCATTCGGAGGCAGATTTCTCTGCATCCATCTGCCGTGAACCTGGAATATTCCAGGTTCCTGGAATTCTCCAGGCTGCTTGGAGAATTAATCTATGCATAAATTTATAATCCATAATTATAATATGATCCCAATCCCAGTGAACTGGGTTGTTGCTGGAGGCTGCTTCCTCGAAGCCACGGACAGCAGTGCCCGGAGGCCTCTGCTCAGGGGACACAGCTGAGTGGGATGGGGACCCTGCCATCTGGGTGGGAGCACCAGTCAAGTCGGGAGGGAGCCACAGCATACGACAGGGTGGGACAGGCTTGTGGCAGGCAGCCAAAGGGCCGGAGCGAGGAGATGCCACTCATATATCAGAGGGACCTGGGCTTCTCTCCTCTCAAGGATAAGTGATGCTAAGAATAGGCCTGAGGAGAAAACCCGGAAACTGTGTGGTGTGGCCTCTGGAACCTCCCAGCGTAAACTTTCAACTACTCTGAATGCTGAGAGGCCTGAGGATAAAGGTCAGGAGGAGAAGATTCCAAGAAACATCTTCAAGTCCCACTGGGGATAATGTTTACATGGTAGGGATAATCACATGTTTTGCTAATTGCAGAGCTGGTCCCGGGAGCAGGATGCCTCCCCCCCGACGCAGAGCCAAATCTGGGGCTCACCAAGGCTTTTTCAAGGATCTTGGGAAGAATGTTGTCACTGACCAAATGGAAACTGGGACTCTACTTCCTGGAGATGCTGGGCTGGCTAAGGCGCTCAGGGAGGCCTGGAACTGGGTTTTAATTTACGTCTCTTCAGTTTCAGGCTGGAGTCGGACGTCTCTTCCAGTGTTTAATGGCCGGTCATTTACTCGTGAACTGCCTGTTTGTATTCCTTACCAGCAAGCTCCCCTAGCTGGTTTGTTTCCCATTGCCCTGAGTACAGCTCTTTGTCAAGGACAGTAACTCTCTGAGAGTCATGTGTGCTACAGATATTCCTTCCAACTTGGCATTTGTCTTTTTTACGCTGTGTTTCCTGCCAGATGGAAGTTTTACGTGTGTGTTGACAAACTTATCAATCTTTTCCTATGGCTTCTGGGGTTTCGTGTCATGTGTCCAAGGGCTTTCCTCAGTGCGGATGTAATAAATGTTTGCTCACGCTTTGTCCTTGTATTTTATGGTTTCATGTTTTATATCTAAGTATTTTATCCATTTGGTATTTATTCTGATCTAACAAGTGAGGTGGACATATGCAGCTCTTTCTTTTTTTTTTAAGCTTTTTTTTTTTTTTTTTTTTTTTTTTTTTTGGCTTTACCTTGTGGCGAATGGCTTGTCAGCTTGTCCCCGTAAAGCTTTGTCCCCATAAAGCTTGTCAGCTTTACCTTGTGGTGAATGGCTTGTCCCTGCCTCATCTCCTGGACCATCTACTTTGTGAAATGAAACCTTTACCACGGACTAAATTCCCAGATGCGTTTAGCTTTATTTCTGGCCTCCCCATTCTGTTCTATTTAACTGCTCTGTTTTTACAATACATTTGATATGTAGTAAAGCAGCCAGTCCCTTCCACCCCTATCTCCTGCACTCAACTTTTTCAGTATTTTCTTGACATCCTTATGAAAGCTTATTTGTTGTTGTTGTTGTTGTTGAAAGCTTATTTTTTTTATGAACGTCATTCTGTTGGACTCCCAACCCCATCAAGAGTTCACTGGGATTGGGATCATATTATAATTATGGATTATAAATTTATCCATAGATTAATTATGGATTAATACTATGTCCTTCCATATAAGAACAAGGGAAATACGTTTTATTTGCATTGTTCTCCAACATCTCTTCCCTTAATTCAGGCTCGGGGTAGAGAAGGAGCCAGGAGGATCCCGCTTTTTGGAAGTGGACCCCTGCTACCTGCAATCCGTGCGGGGTAGACATACATAGACAGACAGAGGTTCTCTCTCCCTTCCCTTCTGTCTGACCCCTGAAAATGGATCAGTCCTGTATCCGCCCAGAGCCAGTCTCCCCCCTCCAAGCATGTGCTGACTATCTTTCAAACAAGATCCTGCGTGGTCAATGTTTAATCGCTGGCTGAGGTGACAGAGAGTGGGAGAGGAGAGTCCTGCTTGGCTCAGTATTTGCCAATCTCTGTGGTGTAGATATACCTCCCACCACAGCTGATTTTAAGCTACCAACATGATGCCACTGAACATAGGGTTCGGAGGGGGGTACATGACCTGCTCTTGTGAGCCAGTCGATGAGGCAGGCAAACATCTCCCCTTGGACGTTACAAGGACATCTCAAATTCATCCTGTTCCAATTAGACTCCTCTTCCCCGGCACAACGTGCTCCCCTCTCTGAAGAAAGGCACCATCATCCACTTGGTGACTCGGGGGTGGGGGGGGGAGGGTCAGGGGAGCTTTTCAAACCGCAAATCTGATCAAGTTCATCCTCCGCTGAACGCAAACCAAGGGCTCTCCACTGCCCTCAGGACAAAGTCCTGCCTCCCGAACACCCTATCCAGGTCCTTCACAACTGGGGTCCCGCTCCCCTTGCTAGCCTGACCCCTGCTTTGCTATGCAAAGAACTTTCCTGCTATCCCTCACCCGGTGGTTTAGAAGAACCTCTCTTGCCTCAGCGGCTCCTCCCCAGCCTCATTACCTGGGAACCTCTGCTCAACCTTGATCACAGTTTGGTCATCCCCGCTTCTCGGTCTGCCCCCACCCCAAGGCAGGTGCCCCCCCCCCTGCTGTCTGTATTGTAATCACCATGGGGTTGTTGGTCTCTCTGCCAAGGGGCGAACAGGCTGTGGTCAGACGGTCATTGTCTACCCAGCACCTAGCCCCCAGTCAGTGCCTAACAACTATTAATGGAATGAATAAACAAAGAAACACAACAGGTGTATCGACCCAGCATGGCGGGTCTCCTTGCGCCTGAGGGCTGGGCGTTCAAACGGCTCCTCCTGGACCCTGAAGGAAAGCTGGGGGGTTCGGGGAGGAGAGAGCTCCCCTTGAGATGGGGTGTGTTTCCTAGCCTGGCAGATGACCTGACCAGGGTCTGCTGGGCCAGCCAATGTCCCGGCCTCCCCCCTCAGTTTAATGGGGCGGCCACTCCAGCATCTTGCCTCACTGGAATGTGAACCATCCCTTTCCCAGGTGTCTGGATGGTTCCCCCTTTGCTCGGACTATTTAGGAAGAGATCAAAAGAAGAGGCAGGTGGTCCCTGAGAGTGGCAAGGCTGGTTCTTGTTAGGAGCATTTATTCTGAGCCCTTTCTGGCTGTACAGAAAGCCACATGTGCCCCATAATCCTTGGCCACAGAGGGTTTGCCTGCCTAACCTGTACCCCTGAATGATAAACCTCCCCTTTGTCTTCCCCTGGCCCCTGCTCTCACCAGATCTGGGTGGCTTCCGGGTGGCGCTGAGATGGTTGCCCCGGTCTCTAGTGAGGACCCATCAGGGGAGACCACCGTCATCTGGGTGATGGTCACCCCCACAGACCAAAGTAGAATGAGGCCAGGCTTGGTCAAGCCTCCAGGTACCATAAAACCTCTCCCACCACCAGCACTGCACCCACAGGGAGAACTTGTTCTTCTCCTTAGGGAAAATTTCCCTTTTGAACATTTAAAAATTTCCCTGGCCCAAGCCACGCTCTAGCACCGACCAGCCGAGGGACCTCAGGTGGGTTACGAAACCCTCAGTTTCCCTCTCTGTGAAACGGGCAGACGGGCCTGCCTCCCAGCTTTGTTGGGAGGGCCGGGAGAGGCCTGGGCAGAGGGGGGCTTTCAGCATAGGAACTAGGATAAGACAGGTGCCCAGGAGACAGAAGTCATCACCGCTACCTGAATAGAGGGTCCTTTTCACCACTGGAGTCAAATGCAGTGCTGGGGGTGGGGTTCCTGACGAGGCCTAGGCACGGCTGGGCCAGAAGCCAGGGGAGCTGGGGCAGACTACCACCCCCGGGGCCTGTTCTCCAAAGTGGGGCCTCGTCAACGACTTCTAGAGAGCTCGTTGGCATGGTATCGCCAGAGAGGTGTTGGAGGGCCGGCACGATAGACACGACGGAATCTGTGGTCAGACTACGAGGCAGGCAGAGATTTCTCTGTGAGCCTCTGATCTTCTAGTGGCCCCCTGGCTGAGCACCACCTTCGCCAGGAGCAAGCGGGCTCAGGGCGTCCCTGCGGGGGCTCCTCTGAGACACACAGAAGCTCGTAGCCCAACGGTGCCGCGGCCACGTGAGCCCAGAAGCCCGGATGTCAGTGACCCCGCGGCCTGGGGGTCTGCTATGGCAGCGGGGGTGCAGAGTGCGAACTCGAAGCCGCGCGGCCCGGGCTGAGTGACCGAGCGTTCCTAGCGAACGGTCCTGGACAAGTCACACTGCCTCTCCGTGCCAGCCTGCCTTTTCTCACCTTTGAGATGGAGGTGTTAATAGCCCCTACCTGTGAGGTTCTCGTGAGGATTCTATGAGTCACTGTGTGGAAAGGTCTTAGAATACCGCCTACCACAAGTTAAGGGCCAAGTGTGAGCTCTTAACACCATCGCTGTGGTCTGAGCCAGAAGTCTTGCCTGTGAGGCCAAGTCTGTGCAGCCCAAGACCCTTCCGACTCTGTCTCCAGCGTAGACCCCCGAGTACCTGATCCCCGATCGCCAGCTCCGTCCTCTGGGCTCCCTCTGACTTGCTCCCGCTTCCAAGCGGCCCTGAATGGCCCCCCTCTCAGCTTCCAGCTCTCAACACAGCCCTCCCCCTTGGACATAACTTAGCAATGTGTTCTCTGACCCTTCTCCCTAGACTGTGGGTAGGAGAGACTCCTAGTTGCCACTGGCTCCCTCTGGTGAGGGCAGGGGCATAGGCAGGCTGGACCCCACCCATCCATGGGGCTGGCCTCAGACTCCCCGAGGCTAGCCCTCTGCTCCCCTCGGCTTCTCACTGGCAGGGCGGGGCAGGAAAAGTGCACGGCAGGGCGTGGGGATGGTGGCCTGGTCTATGGTGAAAACCCTGGGTGCCAAGGGTCTTGGGTTCTAATCCTGCCCCAGCCTCTGGGCCTCCCTAATCCTGGTCCCTCTCTGGGCCTCAGTTTCCCCTTCTGAGGAGGCTGTGTTAGACCTTCGCTGAGGTCCATTCTACCCTGACACTTGGTGATTGTGCTGAGGCTCTGCGGTTTGGGCCCTCCTTCCCGCAGTCCCAATATCTTCCCACATCATCACCCGTGTCCACTTTTGGTCCCTGAGGAAGCATCTGAGGGGAAGGCTCTGATTTTCCCAAGCCCCTGCGAAGGGGCAGAGGCTACCAAGAAGCAGGACCCGGCAGTCTGCCCGGCAGGGAGCCTTTGAGGACGAGTGGTAGGTTGAGCCTCTGCCAAGACCGGGAGCGGGTGCTTGGGGCAGTGAATACGGATGCTGGGGATCTGCTCCAGAAGCTGCCAGAAACAAGGTCTGTCCCCTGGAAAGCTGGAGCGCCCCATCTGAGGAGGAGCGAGTACTTTCTCCCCCCCGCCTGTAAACAGCAGGGCCGCCTCACAGCTGCTGGTTTCCTGGCCAAAGGGTGGCCCTTGCGAACCCTCCTGAGGGGCTGTAATTTAGGGATATTTAGTCAGGCCTGGCCGGGTTGATCGCATTATGGGCGGTGGCCGCCAGGCCCGGAGGCACAGCCAGGATTTGCTCTCCCTCCAGAGCCCTTGTTATTAACTCGCCCGTCCCCCCACCCTGAAGAAGAGTAAAAACCACTTACAGGGGGGCCGCGGGGACCGATGATGGACATGCCGGCATCTCCTGGGGCCCCCTGTGGGAGAGAGAGAGAGAGAGAGGAGAGGGAGAGGGACAGGGGCAGAGGCAGGAGGGGGGGAGAGGTGGGCAACGGAGGAGGGAAAGAAAGGAGCTGGCAGGTGGGGAAGGGGAGCAGGGTGGGTGGGGGTGCCCAGGCAGGGGCCAGGAGGACAGAGGGTGTGGAGGGAGGCGGGGGATCAGAGGAGAGGAGACACAGGGTGCGTGGAGCATCCAGGAGGGAGTGAGAAGCAGGAGGAATAAAGAGGGAAGACAGGTTAGCGGTAGCATATGGGACCAGGGACAGAGAGCGGTGGGACCCCAGGCAGAAGAGAGAAGAAGGGATTCAGTGCAGGGATGAGCCACAGGTGGCATGGGGACCGGGAGGGCACACGGCTCTGCCACACCGCTCAGGCCCCAGAGGCCTCCCGCGTGCCCTGCTTGGCGCCCTCCAATCTGCCCAGCCCCACCCGAGTCTCAGAGCCCCCGTGGCCTTTTAAGCCCAGCGCAGCCCCCAAACGCCCATGTGGCACACACACCCCGCAACTGGTGAACCCGGCTGCCCCGCGGACGGGGCAGCTGAGGACAGAGGTGGGGACGAGACACACACTTGCTGTGTGGGTCCCGTGGCCCTGAGCCTGCGGGTGGGAGCTGCCTCGGGCCTCCTAGTCCTGCTGTGAGAGTCACACAGAAGGGATGGTGGCCGCTGCTGGACGGGGAGCGCCAGGCGCCGTCCGAGGGTGACTGGGCTGCCGGATGTCTACGCCTGTGTGTGTGCGCACGTGTGTGTGGTGGGGGCAGGGACGGGAGACAGAAAGATGAAGGTGCGTGGGACACAGATGGGGGTGAGAGGTGATGCCCTGCTGGGAGGAGGGCAGCTGCTGCTTCCCACCAGGAACCGCCCCTTCCGGTGGAAGAGATGCCCAGGGCCCCCCTTCTGGGTCTTTGCTCTGCCAGGAAGGCAGAGGACGGCACAGCACAATAGTTAGGAAGCCCAGCGTTGGAGTCAGACATGCCGGCACTCCTCTCCAGCCCTGTCACTTTCTGCTGTGTGACCTTGGGCAAGCCCTAGCCCTTCTCTGGGCCTCAGTTTCCTTCTCTGTAAAGCGAACTGGTTGGATGCGCTGCTCTCTGACCCCCTCAGGATCCACCAGGGCTAATGCTCCAGGACGGTCTCTTGGGCTCCTGGCTTCCGAGGGGGCTCTACTCTACAACCCCGGGGGGTCTCCCTCTGGGGCAGCACAAAGAACTTCTACGTGTGAGGGCACTAGGAGTGGGCTGGGGAGGGACTAGAACGAGCTGCGCCAAACAGCGATCGATCGGTGCTCCCCTCCCTCTGGGAAGGGTGAGTACGAGGCCACAGGCAGCCTCGGTGGCTAGGGAGACCGGCTCAGCCCGGAAGCTGAGGCCTAAGCCGGGAGTCAGTGGCCTGGAAGCTGGGCCGGGAGAGTCTGTGAGAGCAGAGTGCTGCGGCCTGCATGCTGGGGGACGGGAAGGGCTGAGATGGGGGCCTCGGAAAACACCCCCGGAAAGTCCGAGGGGAAGAGACTGGGGCGGAAGGATGGAGGGGAAAGTGAGGACTCACCTTCTCGCCTGGTTGGCCCTTTACTCCCTGGGGCAGCCACATGCAACACGGGGTGTAGGGAAGAGAGAGGCGGGGAGAGAAAAAAGAAAGGATAAGAGAGAGGCACACACACAAGAATCTGTGTTAACGGCACAACGACCAAACAAAAGAAATCACTGTGAAATAAGAAACAAAACAAAACACAGATGCCGACATGTGACAGGTTCCGCGTCCAACAGGCACAGCACCTGGACGGCTACTGCCTTACCCCCGGGCCCGGCCCCAGCCAGCCGTTCTGGATAACCGAGAGAAACAGTGGCCGGGGCCTTAAAATTAAGGCCCTCTCAGAGTGTGTGTGTGTGTGTGTGTGTGTGTGTGTGTGAGAGAGAGAGAGAGAGAGAGAGAGAGAGAGAAACCCACCTAGGTCAGAAAATCTGCCTGAGAAGCCATGTCCCCAGGGCCTGGGTCACTTGAGGTGGGGGGCGGGGGGGGGGTGGATAGGCAGGAGGCAGACTGCTGTGAGCCGGAGTTTAGCTGGTTTGAAGGTCCAACCGAGTACGAAGCACAAAGTTTTGCCAAGCTTAGACACACTGAGAGTCCTCGGGGCCGGCCAGGTAAGACGGTGGGAGGAGGAGGACAGACAGTAGGACATAAACATCAGGGTGGATGGGGGATGGGTCCGGGAGGCAGAGGAAACTGGGGAATCACCACGGGTCCCTGTAACCACAGTGACTGGCAGGTAGGCAGCTCCAATCCACTGAAGCCAGTGACGCCAGCTCTGTGGAACCTTGGGAGCGGCTCAAGCATTTCACACCCACTGGCCGCCCCCCCCCCCCACTGTCCTTATCAGGTGGCTCAGGTTAGGACGCCTGCTGGGCAGCCAAATGGGTCCACTGTCACATTTAAGTAGCCCAGGTGGCAAGAAAGCCCCCAACTGGCTTGGAAAATAGCCTTGTGTAGAAAGAAATGGGGAGACCTCCTGGGGCCCGCCCTTCTGCCCCCGCCACGGAGGATCAGAACTAGGCTCGGATGGACACTTCCTGGGGGCACGTGTCCACAAGGGCCCAAGGAGGACGGCAGAAGCAGGGCAGGACTTTGCGTTTTGCAGTCGCCCCCTGCAGGCTGGCAGGGGCACTCGGCTTAGAGACCCCTGAAACCTGCCTGTTAGGAGCGAGGATTGTGGCATCTGACAGTCAGCTCGGGTACAAACCCCAGCTCCTCCCCGATCCTGGGCAAACTGAGACTCAACATGCTTATCAATAGAACGGGTTCTTGCAAGGCTATGGTGGAGAACGTGCCGGCCCAGGCCCACGCACGGCGAGCTCCGGAGAAAGGCTGGCTGGCTGTTCCTTCCCTGCCTCGGTGACAGCTCGGAGGGGGGCGAGGGGGGCAGGGTTTGGAGGTAGAGAACTGAAGCAGAGGGACAGGGCCGGGCGGGAGCTTGCGAAAGACACTTAACATCTGAGCCTTGATTTTTCTCATCTGAAAAATGGGGGTGGAAATCGCGCCTGCCTCAGGCAGCGCCTGTGGGGCCCGCTAATGCGGTGAGGCTCTCAGCACATCAACGCCCAGCACGCAGTGAGCGCTCTCGGGTGTTAGCTGTGATGTGGCCGCCTTTTCTCTGAGCTCACGCCAGGCACAAGTAGGCCACACCGAGGCCTAAGGCCAAGCCGGTGAGGAGGTGAGGTTATGATGAGGCAAGGCATGTGAGTGGCGCGGAAGGATGGCGTGGGGGTAGTCAGGGGGCACGGGGGAGCCAGGGTGGACGTCGGGGCTGATGGCCGGTGGGGAGTCGGGGGTAGACCGGGAGAGTAGCTTGGGCACGTATGTTCTAGACCCGTTGGGTGGCAGTGAGGCCAGCATGTGGGCATCACTACGTTGGGCCGCCCGCGGTGCCTCAGCTGCCCTTCCTGGCCTCTAGAAGCCAGAAGGAAGGCCCTGGTGCTGGGACCCGCGACCTAGTGCCGGCCTTCCCATTCCTCAGCTCCATACCTTCCCTGCTGGACATTCTTGTTTCCCTTTCTTCACCTAAGGGTTCAGCAGGAAACATTCAGCGTTTAACTCCCAGCTTCCCTGTGAGGATTTGGAGACACTGTCCCCGCCAGCTTCTAGTCTCTGTCTAGGGAAGGCGCCTCAGGAAGCCAGCTCCACAGCGGCTTCCGTGGGGCATCTCGGGCCGCGTTTCTCACCATTTTCTGCTGCTCTTGCTGGGGGGTGTGGAGCCTCTGGGGAGCCTTGGGGGTGGGGGTTGGCGTGGGTGGGAGTCCTCCTGATGTCAAGAGGGGCTTGGGCCTCATCCCGTCACCCAGGAGGCGATGGACCAAGAACTTGATCGGTGCAATTTCTTGGGTGTTTCCTTTGCCCTGGGAGCCCTCAGGAAAGTCAGACTGCAAGGTCTGAAGGACTGGAATAAAACTTCTTCTTCCCTTCTTCCCTGCTGTCCCTCTCTGAAGCAGGCCTGGGTAGGGGGAGAGACAGAGGCCTGACCCCCTCCTTGGGGCTGGGGACACTGCCATGGTTTGGAGGACAGGCCACCACGAAGAAGCAAGCAATGGCCACCCAAGCAGGTACGAATGCGCCAACTCACCACACGTCCAGGAATCCCAATGGCACCTTTGTCCCCCTGACAAAGGAGGCAGAAACGATTAGATGTGGCTGGAGCCGGGCCAGCATATAAAGGACCCCGTGGGCCAGCTGTGCACCCCAGACCTGCTTTACGTAGGCCAACTGGGATGATGGCCAGGGGTCATGTGGGTGAAGTTGCCCATTCAGCCCCCAAGGACTGTTGGGCAAGCAGTCACCCCATCGGGCACGGTGCTGTGGAAAGTGCACTAATGCAGGAGTCTGGTCCCTGGCCTGAGCCTCCGTTTCCCTATGTGTTTCATAAGGGGTCTAAGGCCCTTCCTCTCTTAGACTTCTGCTGTCACAATCTCTTCCAGCTATGGCCAGGATGGGCCATATCCTTGATCAGTTCAACTCCAAGGCCCAGAGTAGGGTAAGTGCTGGCCCCACGTGACAGGTGAGTGGTTTATCTGTGCTAGAGCTGGGGCGCAGTGCCCATGTCCCCCGGCTCCTCCCCAGGCGCTCTGTCTGAGAAGGTTACGAGGGAGCCCTTCTCCATGCCCTTCCTGCACCCCCAGCAGGGACGTGAAGGACGGTGAGCCATGGGGATGTGCCTGCATCACAGATGTGAGCTGCTCGGAGGGAACCACTGTGTTTTGTAGCCAGGGGTTACATCTTCTCACTCTGGAAATCTGCTTAGTAAGTTTTGTTCCTCTCCTTCTTGCTAGAAAATATTGTTTTGCAGTCGCATGTGTGAAGACATCATGAAATCTGGGGCGGGGCCTGCGGTTTGCTACGAGTCCGGAAGGACGGAAAGCAACGGGGGCCAAAAATTAGATGGTGTCTGCCCCGGCTCCCTAGGCAGGAGACAGCTGGGCTTGCGGCTTCCTTGAAGGGGGTGGGCATTTCTGGGGTGATTCTGCATCTGCTGACCCCACCGAGGCAAAATGCCTTGAGGGACAGCTAGCATCTCAAGATGTGTGTGGACGCACAGAGAACAGCATGCGGCTCTGAAGTCAGGTCCTTGTCACACACACAGGCCAACGGGGTCTCCAGTAAAACTTTCACCCTTTGCAAGACATGTGGGGCAGCAGTGTTGGTTATAAGCCTGGATCTGTTTTTGTAGCCTCCTTGAGCACCCGTGTCTCTCTCTCACGGGGCTGCTGGGAGGACGCCATGAAATGGGGTCCCGGGAAAGCCTTCTCCCAGGACGTGGCACCTGGTGAGTGTCGCATAAACGGAGTCTACAGCTAGTGAGCCCAGCATGGCCGCGGGCAAGGGAATTTTATAAGCGTGTCGGTACATCACGCTCTTTGCATTTGACAAGGGGCTGGGAGCAGCAAATCTTTTCGTGGGTCGTTCCCAGGTTCCCTCCGTGGACGAGTGGCCCGCCCTTCCTGCTGAGGACACCAGGGCCTGCTGGACACTGGCTGTGCCACCCCCCACGGCCCACTCACTCTTGGGCTTTTGAGTGATATTGCAGGACGTGTGTACTGGTTTCTTTTTGTTTCTTTTTTTAAAACTAATGTTCTTTGCAGTCCTGGCCATAAAATGCTCGGGTTAGGGACAGGCATGGAAGGGCCAGAGACTGGGAACTCTGTGAAGCAGCCCCTGCTCTGTGAACTGCCCCCAGATGCTTTTTAAAGGTGGAAGTTGTCAGAAAAAACAAAGTCTGCCCACGTTCTCCCCAGTCATCTGATTTTTCCCCTCCTTGGGTTTCATGGGACCGACTGACCTGTCCTTCTTTGCTCCGGGGCTCACACTTAACTGGGAGAGTTTCCATTTTCAAGGCCGAACACTCTCCCACATGCATTTCATTAAGAAAGTCACTGCTGGACATGAATCCTAGAAGCTGCTAGATTATCAAGAGGCTACAGCGTAATTCATGTCTAAAAGAGGAGAAACTGGGATGCACAGGAGGGTCTGGACTCCAACGGATGCGGCCCCTGGCGCAAGGGAGAGAGGGCAGCCCGGTGCCAGCCCTCGCTCACCCTCCATACCCCACCTTGGCCCTCTGCCTGGCTCCAGCATCTTGCCTGACTCACCAGACATCTGAGGCCCCATGATATCTAGTACTCAACGCATCTCTGCCCCAGGCTACATCGCGCGGAGCAATGTCTGTGAAGACTTCAAAGATTGTTCTCAAACGTCAAGCAGAGGCTACGGGAAACAGGTATGAAATGGTGTGTGATAACATGGGCCCCCCCCCCCACAGGTCTCCACTGAAGCTTGGACAACTGGACAAGGTATTTTACCTCTCTGGGTCTCAGTTTCCTCAGCTATAAAATGGGTATACTAATAGCCATTTCACTGAGTCGTTGACCGAATCAAATATATGAAGAGTGATTAGCATAGTGCCTGGCATGTTTTAGGATCTCAGCAAGAGAGGGCTATTAGTATTTCTTCCCCTTTTATTCCAAAGTCCCCAGGGTTCCTTGGCACAACCTCTCTAGCATTCAGAAATGGTAACTGGCGGGGAGGGGAAACAAAGTTTTTGAGTCTACTCTTACCCGAGGTCACAGGACAAAGGAGAGACAGCGGTCTTAAGCTAAGCTGGTATGCAGGATACCCAGGAAGGCCAGTGAGCTGCCTCCCCTTCCAGCACCCCCTTAGCGGGCCTTCAGTCTAGAGGTCGGGTCCAGCCTTAGAAGGGCCTTCATGCTGTCATCTGCCTGCTTGGGGCCCCAGGAGAAGTTTTCGAGTTTAGAGGTACTGGACTCTCACCCAGATACGCCTGGAGGAAAGCAACCACCCAACCTAGCCAGCCCTTAGTGGAGGAGAGCAGGCAAGAGAGACACAAAGGAAGGAAGAAATGCAAACTACTTACTGGGAGGCCGGGTCTTCCAGCGGGACCCTGAAATAAAGCGGGAAAGAGTGAGGTTTACAAAGGTCAAGGGATAGTAATACCTAAGCATTCCACCCTGCCCAGCCAGCTGTGTGACCTTGACGTCACTCGTGCTCTAGGAACCTCTGTTATTTTATGAACAAAATGAAGGTAGGGCCTTGATTACTAAGCTTCCTTTCAGTTCTCGTATTCATTCATTCATTCATTCATTCACTCATTCATAGAGGTCTCCTCCAGGCCCAGGGTAGGTGCAAGGAAAAGAAAGACACGGATGTCACCTCCCGTGTCTCTGCCTCTCATCACTCAAGGATCATTAAGGCTGTGGGCCTCACCACCACATCCCCTTCCTTTGAGCCTTTTGGTCTCAGCCAGTGCGATATGCTGTCAGCCAGGCCTGCGTGCCGGCTCTGGCCTGGGAAAGGGCCCGAGGGGGTCGGGGCTCGTTCTTCCCCGTTCTACCACACAGAAGAAGTCAGATGCCTGCTCCGACGAAGCCGGTCCACCAGGAGATGCATCTTCTGGCTCCAGGGAGCATGACCAGGGAGCGAGGGGGTGGGAGAGGGGCGGCACCCTGGGGGGCCTCTTCCCCTCTGTTGGGATGGCGGAGGAGGCAGGACTTCCTTCCTCTGATGCCTCCAACCAGCATCAGACCTCTCCATGATGAGCCGGGGCAGGGCATGAGGCAGGAACCTGGTCCCCCTCATACACGGGACCCCGTGTGGCTCCAGGAGCCTGTCCTCACGGACCACATCGGTGTCCTTCTCAAACCCTTTATTCCTATTTTCCTAGTGCTCCTGTCTAGCACAATTCGGGGCATAGACTAAAGGCTCATGTAATAGATCCGAAATCCCACTGAAAAGCGGGAGACATTCGACAACATGTATATTAGTGCTAATAATTGCCATAGTAGCAATATGCAGAGCTTAGGAACGAAGCAAATTCCAAGAAAATCATGTCTTTTTTGTTCTGGCACTCAGCTTCCAGATGGGTCTGCTACAAGAAGGTGGCAGAGAAACTGCTCAAGTAGCGCTCTCGGGGCATCACGTAGCACCTTGTAAAGGGAAGGAAACACCTGGAGAGGGCTTCTGGAACTGAAAGGCGGCCCTGGCATGGCTGGGACACGGAGTCCAGGAGAGACGGTAACAGAGACAATAGGACTGAGTCACAAACATGGGTTCCGGAGTCAGCCTGTCTGTGCTCAAATCCCGGTTCTGCCACGTCGCGGGCGGTGCCATAAGCGAGCTGCCGGGCCTCCCTGGGTCTCAGTTTCCTCACCTTGTAAATGGGAGAACAATTATAGCTACTTCTTAGGATTAAATGAGATAATGTATGTATAGCACAGGGGCTGGCACACAACAGTGCTAAATAAATGCTGGCGATTACGACAATTAGAGAAGAGCACAGGCAGGAGGTACGTGGAGCTGGCTTCGGTTTCTCCCTGCCGAGACTTAGCTACCAGATGTGGGTTCTCTCCTTCTAGACATCCTGCTCTTCACGCAAAGCCCAAAGCATGACCTGGGGTGGGTCTCAGGGTGCTCACTGGAAGACGAATCCTTCTGCTGCAGGGCTCGGACAAACCCAGGCAACACTGGGAGTAAGTCACCTGCTCCGGCCCTTGCTCCTGAGGACATCCCGGAGGCGGTGGGGCAGTGACTCCCTCCTAGAGAACCAAGGTGGGGCCCGGTCAGGGAGTCCCTGGGGAATGCTGGGTAATGGCACGCACGGGCGCAGGGCCTGTCCCCATGTGTTCACTGAGCTTGAGCCTCTGCTCTCCACCCTCCTCCACTATTTCCGTGTCCGGTTTGTAAATCACCCTGAAATAGTTTTTAGAGTAAGGTGGGTGGAAATGTATGAAATAATAAATAAATTAATGAAAGCTCACAGAATAATCATTTCCCCCTTAAAATTAACAGCTTCTTGGAATCTTTGTGGATCACCAAGGATTTAGATGCGTTAATATATTCTAACTGGAAGAAAATACACACACACACACACACACTCACACACGCGCGTACAATTACATATATATTCCTCACAATTCCTAGAAGAGTCACATACTATTACTATCCCCATTTTACAGATGGGGAAAGCAAAGCACAGAGAGGTGAAGCAGCTTGCCCGAGGTTACACGATTAGAAGAGCCAGGATTTGGACCCAGGCAGTCTGGTGCCACAGTCCATGCTTGTAATCACTATATTAGGCTGCCTCCTTACAAACGTGTACTAAGTGTTAGCTAGTATTTCAGCAAGGATCACCTTCAGTCAGGGTAGCAGCTGGCCATCACATATTTCCCTGTATTTCTCTGGAGAAAGACACCTCCCTACTTCCCTCTGTCATCTGTTTCGATCTCACAGTCTCCATTAAGAAGTTCTCTCTGAAATCCACAGCAGGCATGGCCAGCAGGTGTCAGCTTGAGTGCAGACTCCAGTGGATTGGTAGTAACTGAGTCAAGCATTATGTTAAGAAGCCTCCTGATTGATTAGCAATGTCTGCCATGGACACAAAGAGTGGAGTAGAGGTAACTACAAGGTTTCTACCATTAAGTGACTCGTGCTGCTACTTAAATCCATCCTCCGTGGTTGTGTTCTCCGGGCACTGGCCATCCCGTGCCCACAGGAGCCTGGGTCTTCCAACTGGAGTCCAGAGCGACCCCAGGAGGGGTTCCAAAGAGACACTCAGAGGGTGGGGACAGGTTTGTGACCAGCTGCCATCTATCTCCCTATCTCTTGCCTTCCTCAACAGGATTCTTCCTTTGCAGGAAGCAGACAGAACAGGGCTAGGAGGCGATTCCCACCCTGGCCAGCTTCCCATTTCCTCCTTGTGGTTTCAACCAGAGTTGAGTGAAGGTGTAAGACACACACAGACGCTGTGCAGACCCCCCGGGGGTGGGAGCACCTGCTCTGGCTGGGAACGGTCTGGGGGCGAGGCCGGCACGGGCTCTCAGAAAGCGGCCTTTCTGGTGAGGGCAGGGACCCAGAGCTGCCGCTGGCAGGTCAGCCCAGCCGTGGGGCCGGGTGTGGGGTGGGGAGGCCCGAGGAGTGGGGGAAGTGAGGACTCTTTTTGGCTTCGTCAAAAAGAAGAGGGGGGGAAGCAGCCCATTTCCAGCAGGTGGTCTGTTGAAGTTTCCTATGGTGGAGTTTATTTTGGAAGATTGATGACAGGAATTGAGATCTGACATCTAAAACATGCCACGATAAATCATCCCCCTGCTTTCAGAGACTGACACGATTTTCCTCCCTCTGTAACCCGGCAGTCAGAGAGCGGGGCAGGGCCGTCAGCACGGGTTCAATGTGCCTTTCGGGACCCGACGGAATAGCAAATAATGGCAAATCGGGCCGGCCGTTCTCGCAGGACAGACCGAGAGGGAAACCGGTGTGGCAGTGGCTGCTCTGAGGAAGGGTGAGCATAGAGCAGCTTTCGGGAACCTTGACAAATATCTGATGTGAGGGCTCCGCCCTTTCCACTCCAATCCCCAGCTCCCCCGGCAACCTCTGGGCCTTTTGTCCAGGTATCAGATGCTGCCCTCAAAGCAGACGTGCTCCTATTCTCTGGATCCATTACTTCGGGGAGCCAGTCTCTTTGGGCTCTTCTCAGGTTCTCTGGAAATGACTGGGCTCCCTTGCCCCGCCCTGGGCCTTAGGGCGACGCCAGGGGAAGAAGCCTGACAAGCTGGAACTGGTATTGTCTCCCAACCCAGCCCACTGAAATTGATCCCCTACATCAAAACACCACCACCAACAGCCACGACCACCCGCCCAAGGTAAGTGGGCCAGAATGGAGCTGCCACACAGCAGCGTGGACAGCACGTCCTCAGGAGAAGTCCACGCTCAGAGCCACGCGCTGGCCTGTTTACCGAAAGGCCAGGAGACTTTCAAGGACCAGAACTGAGAAGAGATTATCTCTTTCTTTTTGCTAATACCCGGAGCTTCTTTGAGTCCAGTTGCTTCTTCTGGGGACAAAGGAGCTGGGCTGACAATGGGGCAAGCCAGCCTTTCAGATTGAAATTGGGACCTACTTTGCCCCCGGAGCCGCCATTGTCTCGCCCTGAGAGGTGCAGAAGTGGTTGGAAGGCAAAATGGCGGCCTCCTTCCCTGTGTCAACATTCTGGAGGGACCCCGCAGGCTTCTGCAGAGGAAGATCCAGGGGCGCCCCTGGAAGACAGTGGGGCCGGCTGTCGGTTCCCCCACCCGGGGCCCGGGTTACCAGCAGGGAGCAGGGCCTTTCAGATGTGCAAGACCGGGCGGCGGCTGGAGTTACTTACAGGAGGTCCTGAAAGAGACAGAGAAAAGGCCAGGGTCAGTGTCACTGCTGGAAGGACAGGCAGAGCTGCCTTAGAAGCAGCATCCAAAAATTCTTCGGCCGAGGGGATTCCATCTGGTCTTTGGAGTTTGTATTTTCCTGGCCCACTTTCACCGATATAATCTCTTCCCCCTTTATTTCATCTCCATATTTGCATTATTGGATGAGAAATCCAGAGGTCTGGGCCCCAGGCGCAGCCCGGCTGGGGCCCTAACTTCCCGAGAATAGTCCCCTCTCGCTTCCCGCCCCAACCTGGGTACGCGGCTGCTTTCCAGGACACAGGGCCGTGGGCACCAAGGCAACACGGCCAAAGGCCAGCTGTGCGACAGAACCTCAGGAGATGATGGTTATTAGCAGGCTCCTTGTCCTCTCCACGCTCCCATGAAATGCAAGGGAAAACAAGCAGGAAGCAGCAGGGGCGAACGACATTTCTCACTAGGTTCCCTGCCTGATGTCTCTCTGGCCTGGTTTCTGTTAAGCGGGTGAGTCAGGCGTTTCTACCCTCCTGGGTCTGCTGCCCGCTCCCTCCTCCTCCCCGCCCTCCTGTGCCCAGGGATCTCCCTCCCTCTGCACTTATCTCTTGTCTCCTTCTCCTGTCCGGCCCCCCTCCTCCCGCCTCAGCAATAGCCCATGCCAGCCAAGAATTGCAAATTCACAGAGGGGGCAGGATGGGTGCGGAGGAAAGGTGGGGAAGAGGCAGCAGCAAGTTAGGGAGCTAAAAGCATGTCTGCCGAACATGAGTCATGAGACCCCCAGGGCCGGTGGGATCCGCAGCTGGGCCTGGTGTGTCCGCCGGGCCCCTAGCGACCTGGCCACGTTAACACAGCTGCTACTCTGTTGCGTCTTTTATGCTCGGCCAAGAAAGACTCCTTAAGTTTCCCCTTGCTCCTCACATTCCCAAAGCCGGCTTCCTTCTCTCTGCCTTCATCTGCCTGCCTCTCCGTCCGGCCAGGAGGATACAGCCTCTTTCATGCTGGCCCCTGTCAAGCCATCCCGTTAAGGAGGAACAAAATGTTTTAAATTAGGAAAATAATAAGTCAAGAGGAGTAGTGACCGGGCGGAGAGGCCCAAGGCAGGCCGGGGTGGTTGAGAACAGCGAGAGGGAGGGAGGCTGAGGGAGGAGGGGAGCGTCTGGGACCTATTAGGCAGAGGGGCAGGGGAATGTCACCCAGAATCTGAAAATATCCCCTGAGTGCAGTTTGCCAGAGGGGCCAGCCCAGCTGGAAAGTCCGTGCCTCCCGGCTGGGGGAAGCATTCTCATGAGAAGCAGGCTGGTGACAAAGTTCAGTACACGGCAATTTGGGGATGGTTTAGCCACATGGAGGGCAGATGCCCCGCACCCTCCGGGCCTGACAGGGCCCCAGCTCCCAGCGCTGCAGGCTCCGGCGAAGGCCCAGCCCGCTGCTAGCAGGCTTTCTGCTGCATGTGTATGCCCCATGAGGCGGGCCCGATGAGGCTGGCACTCAGCCAGCTCCCGGGAGAGCCATTTGTTGGGTCCACCCCGGAGGGATAGAAATTCTATTAAAGATTCCGCGAGTTTTGGGGGCGCCTGGGTGGCTCAGTCAGTTAAGTGTCTGACTTTGGCTCAGGTCATGATCTCATGGTTCATGAGTCTGAGCCCCGCGTCGGGCCCTGTGCTGACAGCTCAGCACGTGGAGCCTGCTTTGGATTCTGTGTCTCCCTCTCTCTGCCCCTCCCTGCTCACACTCTGTGTGTGTCTCTCTCTCTCCCCAAAATAAGCAAACATTAAAAAAAAATTAAAAAAAGAAAAGATTTCAGGAATTTTTATTTATTTATTTAAAAAAAAATTTTTTTTTTTTTTTAGTGTTTTTATTTATTTTTGAAGGAGAGAGAGAGAGACAGAGCACAAGCGGGGAGGAGCAGAGAGAGAGAGGGAGACACAGAATTCGAAGCAGGCTCCAGACTCTGAGCTGTCAGCACTGAGCCCGAAGCGGGGCTCGAACTCACAAACTGTGAGATCGTGACCTGAGCAGAAGCCGGACGCTCAACCGACTGAGCCACCCAGGCGCCCCAGGAGTTTTTATATCACCCTCACTGCCATCATCACGGCACACGCCTCCATGGTCCTCCCTCGGTGCCAGGCACAATTCTAAGTGTTCCCCATTATGGAGAAGGTTCTATTACCCCCACTTGGCAGATAAAGAAACTGAGTCACAGCAAGTCAGAGCTACTCCACCCAGGCCCTTCACTACAGTGCCCCTCTCCACACCTCTCCCTCAGCCGCATGCCCAGCTTTTTTTCAGCCTCTGTCTCCCCTCTTTAGATCCTCCCATCTCTCTGTTTTGGGCTCCTTTTTCTTATGCAAGGGAAGCTGGCTGGGTCAATCTCTTCCAGGCCCACCACTCCCCCACCCGAGGCTTCAGGAATGGGAAGAACCCAGGTTTGTCACTCGATTCTGTACCTTAGGAAGGGAAAGACGTTAGGGGAGTTGTATAAAAATGACATGTTTCTCCGGTCAGTGACGATCCTTAAGTGTTTCCCCTGAACTCTTCAGGCCCTGGGAAAACCTCACTGCGGCCCTGCCCCCGCCAGCACTGGATTTCAGAGCAGCAGCTTCTGCGAGTGCTCCATTCGGTGCCCAGCAGTCAGAAGGTGGCTTGGGAGCCTACGGCTTTGCGAGATCCAGCAGTGCCTTGCGGTTATAGATGGGCCTCCCAGGTGGCCGCTTGGCCATTCCTCAGTAACACCGATGCCGACTGACCTGTTCCACGGCCCAGGCACCAGAGGACAGGGTCACCCCAAGGCAACCCCAAGTCCTCATTGTACAGATGGGAAAACAGAGGCCCAGGGAGGGTAGTGACCAGGCAGTCACTGTGTGGGTAGATGATCGGGATGGGGCCAGAACCCAGGTCTCCTGACTCCCCAGCCAGGGGTCTTCCTAATAAATCCCACGCTCACGCTACCATAGCCGGAGGGAGGGGGAAATCACCTGACTCCATCCCTGGGCCTTTTGCAGCAGGGAGGATTATGAAGATTGTGCCAAGGTCCTGGGGTGAGCCCAGCAGCCTGTGGTGAGGTTCCCAGGGTAGGTCCACGGCAGAGACCCTCCTCCTCCCGCCTGATTTCTGTCACCCACCACCTCTGTGAAGACACTGCTGTCCTCTCCAGGGTATGGCTGACCTACTTCAAGTAAACAGCAATGCTCCTCTCGAATGGACCTGTAGCAATGAACTTCTAAGAAGAATCCTGGGGTAGTGTTCTAGGTCATGCCTTTCTTCAACCATTTTTTGTATATTCATTCATTCATTCATTCATTCATTCAACAAACATTTGACAGTTGCCTGCCATGTGTCATTTGCTGTGTCGGGCTGTGGCTCTGTCCAGAAAGAGAAGGCATAGTCATCACCCTTTGAGGAAGGAAAACTTCATTAGCTAAGCACCTAATATCCACCAGGCCCCAGGCTAAGCTCTAGTGATATGGAGATGAATCACTCATTTCCTCCCCTTGAGAAGTCAACAGTTTCCTGTGTTAGAAAGCTGGCAAAATTCCAGACAAGAGAAAATGAACACAAGGATTTCAGGACAGAGGTTTGCCACAGGATCCATTCATTTAATCAGTCGACAACATTTACTGAGTGCCTGCTGTGGTGCCTAAGGTGGTCTCCTTGCGGTGTCTGGGGTGTGTGTGTGTGTGTGTGTGTGTGTGTGTGTGTGTGTTAGGTTTAATTTCTGTCCAGCAGAGCCTAGATTTGAACCAGGTCTCTCTTACCCAGAAGCCTGTGCTCTCCAGCCAGTGGTCACGAAAGTCATCAGGGATAGCACAGCCCGGCCCTCAGCCCCACACCTTTCTCATGTGGGCGGGTAAGCCCCCTCCCCCTTTCCGGAGGGTTTGGCCCCGCCCAGACCCTGGGTCCAGTCCTGGTCCTGGCTGGGGAAGCCAAGAGCCACAGGGTGAGCCCAGGTTCAACGTCCTATGAGCCATGATCTGATCCTGCGGGACTGCTGTGCTCCCAGCAGCTGAGGTCCTGGTCCTGACCCCTGCTGGTCATGCCGTGCCAGCTGGAGCAGGGTTTCTCCAGCGGGGGGCAGTTTTGCACCCCAGGGGGGTAGTTGGACATATCTGGAGACATTTGTGATTGTTACAACAATCTGCTTCTGGTCTCCTGCAGCTTCCTACAGCAAAGAATGTCAATTCCGCTGCGGGTGAGAAAACTTGCCCCAGACTAAAGGGACCAGTCCTGCCTTGGGGCTTCCAGTGTGCCTACAGTCCCGCCTGTGGCCCTATGTCGAGGCTGCAGCCTTCCCTCAACCTGGCGCTTTGCCAGCTTTGGGGATCCCGTTCTTCTGAAGGCTGGCCTGTTCTACCTCCACTCAAGACCTTGTTAGGACAAATAATTCATTTATTGAGCATTTACTCTGTGCCTGGCACTATGCAAAGTACTTTATGTATTTTATTGCACTCAGTCCGCCCAACAACCCAGTGAAATAGATACTATTCTTCTTCTACCCATTCTACAGATGAGAAAGCTGTGGCCCAGGAAGAGCTTAAGACCTATGCTCACGGTCCAGAGCTAATGCATGCCTGAGCTGGCCCTCCCACACGGATCTTCCCGGCACCACCGCGGCACGAGCACAGCTTGGTGTAGCCTTGCAGGACCGGGGGGGTCCCTGAAGCTTGCGGAAGGTACACGCGTGGGAAATAAATGGAGCCCCTTCTGTCTTAAGGAGTGGCCAAGGAGGGAAACACGAGTAGCTTCCAAAACCATTACGAGAAATTCATCAGTGACGGGCGTGATGGCCGGTTAAGGGAAACTGAAGGAGCCTCCAGGCAGCCTCTGTCCTTTGAGGATGACATCAAAATGAACAACAAGGCTGTCTCCTTTTACAGCCCCGCGGCAGGAACACGGACTTGACAGAGAGGGCCAAGGCAGATTTCTGGGCAGACGCTCCGGGTGCCGTGCTCTGGGAGTGTGTCTGACAAGTCAAACTTTATGACTGGGAGCATGCTCACTGAGCTCTACCACAACCCAGCTCCCATTTTACAGATGAGGACGCTGAGGCTCAGAGGGGACATAACTTGACTGTGGGTGGTGGCAGGTAAGTGATCCCGACTCCTACTCCAGTGCTATTCCCACAGCAGCCTACTACTGGCAGAGCTTTGAGGCGGAGGAAGGAGGCTTTCCGTCTCTTCCCAAAAGTACACAACCACTCAGACGGGGTTGTGCTGAAGCCAGCTCATCCTACGGCCTTGTGAGAGCCGGCCGTGTGCATCTCTTTCCAACTCTGTTCAGGGACTTCACATTGGCAGCTGGAAATTGGCCATTATGGGAGTATTCACACCACAGAAATTGGCAAAAGCTACAAAGCAGCCCCACCCCCCCCACCCCCACCCCAAGAGCCATCTGTTAATCATTTCCCAGCACGGTGCAGCTCAGATCTGTCCCATGATATCTCTTGGCCACAAGACATCCACAGACCTTTCCAGTTGGGGCTGGTGGAGAGTCACAGGTCCTGGGAGGAGTGGGCAGCAGTTAAAATCACACACGCCACATGCTTTACTTCCGCACTCACTGCAGACATTGCTAATCAATCACAGCTAGCCTTTCCCCAATGAGCCTTGACAAGGCTTCGGAATTCTTTCCAACACAACCACTATAAATCAGCAGGAACTGGCATGGGAGATGGAACCTATTAGTCATCTTGGAACTAGAGCCACCTGGGGGCTGAGACACAGGGAGGCAAGTAGGAGAAGCTGAGGGTCCTTTTCTGCCTTTTCAGGTGAGCTGGGTCTAGCCTTGGGGCATAGCCGAGATGGAGGAGGAGAGGCTGGGTTTCCAGGACCCCTACACACGCCGCACACTTGGGGTAGAGAGTAGCATTAACGGCAGCCCTCTTCCCCACCCCCACCCAGCTGTCTAGAATGGCATTGGGAGTGGGGAGCCTGAGCAGGGAAAGGAGCAGCCAGTGAGATCCCCCCCCACCCCCAGTTCACTTCATGCTCTGGCCCCAGGAAGTCCCCGGGCCCCGGGACCTAATGCTGCCCCATCTGGAGCTATCAGAGGGCAATTCAAGTGGCCACCTTCCTGCAGACACCGTGGAAGTGGCCTTTGTCCCTGGCGGGGCCTCAGGCCAACTCCAGAGGTTTCTGGAACACTCTGCCCTTGGCAAACCCTTCCTTTCGATCTGGAGGCTGTGCTCTCTCGTGTCCTTCCTTCCCATCTTCTTTGGTGAGTGCGTGGGGACAGGCAGAGGGTGGTGGGACGAGGGGGGGCTCAGCGCCTCGCCTGGCACTTCTGGACACCGAGTGCACACCTGGGTAGCAGACTCTCTCGGTTGTGTGCCCCACATTTGTTCTCCCTTCCTCCTTCCCAACGTGATCCCTGTTTTCCTCAGGTCTCTGCCATTCTCCACACGGCCCCATGTCTGCAGGGAAGCCAACCCCAGGCCAAGCACTAGGAAGGGGCGAGGGGCCCCTGTCCCTGGGGCCAGGACCCTTGTGAAGATGGCTCTGGTGGGGTCAGTATGAACAGGCCAAGGGGGAAAGCCACGGCTGAGGACACCAAGGGACAGGGGATCTGTTCCCCTGTCACCGGGGAAGTAGCCCCAAGGCCCTGGGGGGTTGGCTGAGAGGGTGGCCACAGGCTGCAGCAGGGAGGGGAAGAAGGGAGGACCTGGCCGTGGGGGTCCTGCCCAGGGGCAGAGGGCAGTGCTCAGTCTCAGGCAGGAGGGACAACAGTTCAGACCAGAGCTGGCCCCCGGCCACACTTGTGTCCCCGTCCACAACAGTGCAACCACAGCTGCGATGCTGGGAGCCCGAGAGAGCAGGGCGCCGGGAAGGCTTGGCAAGGGCAGGAAGTGGCTGAGTTAGGCCCGGTTGGTCTTCCCGCCCTCCGCACAGGCAGAGGCTTGAGGGCAGCCCGAGCGCAGTACGAGGAGGGTGAAGGGAAAGTATGCCCTGGCTCACCGGAGCCGCGTCCCCACCGTGCTCGCTGCACAAATGTTTGTTATCGCAGACAGCTGCTCAACGCCAGCCCCGTGGCCAGCTGTGCCGGGGGTGCTAAGAGTCAGACACTGTCGCTGTTCTTGGGGGACTTCCTCTCTAGTTCAGGAGATGCCTCCCCACCCCAAGTGACTCCCCCCCTACCCCCACCCCCGACGCTCCGTCTCCGGGCTTGAGCTTCCGGCCAGCTTCTCCCTCCGGCGCAGGCCGCCTGCCGTCACCTTACCTACTGCCTCCCGCAGACCTCCGAGACCGAGCCCAGAAACCCAAATCAGACCGGGGTCCCCGCGCTGTGCCCCCGCTTCAGCCCTAAGCCCTGAGTGCCATCCAGATTAGGCCTAGATGTGCTGTGGGTCTGGCTTGCCCACTCCCTGGGGAGCTCCTGCCCGTCGTGCTATGTGGCTGGATTTTGCCTTCTCCAGGCTCTTGTTTCACCTTTCCTCCTTTGATACACACACACACACACACACACACACACACACACACACCCCTGAGAGCTGGTAGCAGGTAAAAGCAGCCCCCTTCGGGGTGGCGAACCAAGGTACAGGCAGGGGACATGCTGCCCACGGCCTGGTGAGGATCGGCCTGCACCGCAGGGCCAGGGTCCTCACAAGACCCTCCACCTCCACTCCCAGCCCCGAGCCAGGGCTTACTTTCTTCCCTGGGGTGTCACGTGGGTCCCCGCAGGAGGATAAGCCTCCGAGGCACCACACCTCTGACCCTGGTCCTTCTTCCTGACACCGGATCTTGCCACTGTATCCGATGTTCCCGTGGAAGGCCCTGCTTGGGGCAGCTCAAACGTCACCGCTCCCCTGGCAGGGCCCCACCAGGCCACTGCTGGAAGGAGAGGAGCGGGGGGCCAGACAGGGCTCGCGGTCCTGGCCAGACCCCCCATGGGGGGGCCAGGACCCTTGTGAAGGACTCCCCCTCCTGCCCCCACATAGGACAGGAGCTTCCCTCAGAGGCCCAGGACAGGCCACAGGCTCTGTAGGTCTTATCTTAACCTCCTGGGGAAAGGGCATTATCCTTTTCTTTTCTTTTTTTAAAATATTTATTTATTTATTTTTTTAACATTTATTTATTTTTGGGACAGAGAGAGACAGAGCATGAACGGGGGAGGGGCAGAGAGAGAGGGAGACACAGAATCGGAAACAGGCTCCAGGCTCTGAGCCATCAGCCCAGTGCCCGACGCGGGGCTCGAACTCACGGACCGCGAGATCGTGACCTGGCTGAAGTCGGACGCTTAACCGACTGCGCCACCCAGGCGCGCCCCTAAAATATTTTTTTAAATGGTTATTTATTTTTGAGAGACAGACCGTGAGCGGGGGAGGGGCACAGAGAGAGGGAGACACAGAATCTGAAGCAGGCTCCAGGCTCTGAGCTGGACAGAGCCCGACTCGGGGCTCGAACCCACGAACCGCGAGATCGTGACCTGAGCTGAAGTCGGATGCTTAACTGACTGAGCCACCCAGGAACCCCTAACGCTTTTCTTTTTAACTTCCGCATTTATTGCTTCAACTGTAGAAGCAAGTAAGGGTCAACAGAACTTAGATGATGGGGCCAGAAGGGCAGACGGTAGAGAAAGATAATCGGCAGTAGGTCGTTTCTAGTCCCTTTGAGAACGTCGCGACCTCACCCACGGGCTTATGTCAGACCACTGTCATCTCTCAAGTCCAGCTCCCCGAGCCCTCCCACTGAGGACTGATTGCCAGCGCCACCCAGACGATGCGCATCTGAGGGGGAACTAGGCCCAGCCACACTCACACATGGTCTCATGGTTTCTCTGTTCCTTCTTTTGCTTAGAAGTGATGGAACAGAAGCCTGACTTGACACCTTGGGTCTTTTGCTTATCAAACTGGTCTCCCTCCCAGAACGGTGGGTAAGAGCATCGGTTTTGGAGACAAACGGCCACTGGCTCAAATCCCAAGTGTGCTCTTTGTGAGCTGGGTGACCTTGAGCAAGTTGCTTAACTTCTCTGAGGTCCAGTGTCCTTTTCTGTAAAACGGGGTAATGGGAGGGCCAACCTCATTGGAGTTCAAGGAGCAAATGAGAGACTTCTGGTAAAGGGTTTAGCAGCATTCCTGGCTTGGAGTAAGCACTCAGTAGATGAGACCTCTGTTCTTAACGTTTTAGGGCTATTATCATATTCAACCCTAACTAAGCCTTATCAGATGGACACCTGCATCACTCTCATTTTACAGACGAGAACACTGAGGCACAGTATCTCCTGCTTGGGGTCACAGGCTGCAGCACGCTGACTCCAGGGCCCAGGCTGTTAGTCTCTTGGTCGCACTCACTGCCTCTCAGACGCGCCCCCAAAACCCCGGAAACCACGGAGAACAAACAGGCAGGGGTCAGAGGGTGTGGAGATAAGCAGAGCAGCATGGAGTCAGGTGACCATTTGACCAAAATAGTACAGGTTAAAGTCACCAGCTCTGAACTAGTGGGACGAATTACGTACGCATTTTCTTGCTTCCTTGGGCCCCTGACACTTCCAAGTTGGGGTCAGAATCAGAAGTCCTGAGTAAGGAAATCTGGAGGGTAGGTCTTGGGGGTGGAGATTACAGGACCAATTCTGCAGATTCAGGAAGAGGGGCGGCAGGCATTGTTTTCTGGCTGGTTTCCCGGAACAGCCTCAGGCTCAGGGCAGAGGGGTCCAGCTGCCCGAGCGCAGATGAGGGCAGTGGGCAGGGGGTTGGGGAGAGGCTCTCCATCAAATCACCCCCAGGTAGTCAGAGTGGAGGTCAACCAAGGAATCAAGGATGAGGCTCCCATCAAGATCTGGTGGCTCTGACCACCCTCCCCCCCCTCCCCCCGCCCCGTCCAGACTCTATTTTGATAAGGATCTGGAGTCTCACTTGAACTTGTCACCTTTGACGGAATCTCCAAGAAGCAGTGACGTCGGCCCGAGTGACCTGGAGATATCTCTCATGGAGAGTCACTTCCTGCCCCACCCCCACCCCTCACCTCAGGTCCTTCCCAGGAAGTGAGAAGCTGAGGAAGTCAGCCATTGAACAAATAAATGGTGCTCCCCTGCCAGGAACGGTTCTCCAGCAAAAGTGGCAGCAGAAATAGGGCAGGGGCACATCACCTCTTCCAAGCAGTCGGCTTTGATTGACCACAATGCCGTGGTACCACACTCGGATCTCTCCCAAGCCCTCCAAATATTCAGTTAGTTGTCGTTCTCATTTTTATGTACAGATGTTAATTCCCTATCTTTCCTTTCGGGTCTTTTTTGCTAGAACGTAAGATTTCTGGTGGGTGTGGTCATTTATCTTTTAGCCACTACTCCAAGAGGAGTTGAGGGAGATTAGATGCTGCAAACCCCAGTGCCTGCAAAGAGCCAAGGAAGTACCAATGAATGAAGCAGGCGATAGGGCAGGATAGAGACTGTGGCAAAGTGCTGAGGGCTAGACTGCGTGCCTAAAATGGAGTTACCACTCGTCAGCTCCAACCAAATACCGCCAGGTTGGGATGCAGACTCATTGTTATTGGATCTTGAAAATATTCAAGAAAGATTGCAGATTTTATTCAAAATCCTCTGGTTTCTATATGTCCCTATTCGCTTCAGAAAATAGAGAAACTAGTCTGCAAGCCAAAAAGGAAGCTGCATTTGGTCCTCAAGTTGCCAACTCACAACACACAGCCTCTGGGGGGCTCTCCAGGCCTGATGTGTTCCAACTCCACAGCCCAGAAGTGCTGGCCCAGAAAGTGGGCTCGGTAAATCCTTGCCAAATTCACGAATGAGTACACGTAGGTCCGCTGGCTAGCACCTGAGCTAGGGAGCTGTGAAGACACGATGTCGTAACGGAGTCTGGAAACTGAACTTGTGTTTGAGCATGAGTTTTAACCCAGTGTGGAATGGCTCGGCTATGCCACCTTCGAGCGTGCTTACATCCCTCGCCCTCCGTCTACCAGGCGTGGAAGCCCAGAGCCGAAGACCAGCATGACCAAGGCCCCAGTCTCCGGATGTCAGCTGAGTTAGAAGGCTGAACCTTACTCGGGCCTGGAGGGAAAGCAGGGTTATGTTGAGCAGTGACTGGGATAAATTAACAATCAGTTAGGTACTTAACTGCCCTGGGTATCCATTTTTCTTAAACCTTACTTTACATTGTACACATTTAAAAATATATAGCGTAGGAGTGCCTGGGTGGCTCAGCCAGTTGAGCATCTTGACTCTTGGTGTCGGGTCAGGTCATGATCTCACAGTCTGTGAGTTCGAGCCCCACGTCGGGCTCCGTGCTGACAGTGCAGAGCCTGCTTGGGATTCTCTCTTTCTCCTTCTCTCTCTGCCCCTCCCCCACTCACTCTCTCCATCTCTCTCTCAAAAATAAACAAACTTAAAAAAATTTTTTTTAAAATGTATACCATAATTAGTAATTAATAAATGATAACATTTGGTCATAATACAGAGTGCTTTAATTTATAGGGGCATAATCAAGTGAAAAATTTGCCTGTCTCTGTCTCTCCACCAATTATGTGTTAAGCAGCTAGCTGTGTTATTTGCTCATAAGACCATGGTTAAGGCATGTGTGTGCAGGTATAGGCCAGGGAGCCATAAAGAAATACATGGGGGGCGCCTGGGTAGCGCAGTCGGTTAAGCGTCCGACTTCATCCAGGTCACGATCTCGCGGTCCGTGAGTTCGAGCCCCGCGTCGGGCTCTGGGCTGATGGCTCAGAGCCTGGAGCCTGTTTCCGATTCTGTGTCTCCCTCTCTCTCTGCCCCTCCCCCATTCATGCTCTGTCTCTCTCTGTCCCAAAAATGAATAAACGTTGGAAAAAAAAAAATTAAAAAAAAAAAAAAAAAGAAATACATGGGCTCATGGGCAGCAGCCTGGAGACCCTGGATGCATCATCTGCCATACCACCTGCCTGAACAGCACCACCACAGTCCAGCCCTTGAACCTCATGGTGGTCATGAAAACACCCACTACATGCCGGGCAGCAGACTGGGTACTTTTCATTCCCAGTTTAAAATTTTCATAACACAACTTTTCTACAAATATGTTCACTTACAGATGGAAATACAAGGGCTCGATAAAGTTAAAGTGATTGTCCAAGATCAAATAGCTACTAAATGGTGGGGCTGGGATTCTCACCTGGGTCTATCAGACTGTAAAGCCTATCCTCTTTCCACACCAGTGCACTGCCTGGGGAACTGGGTGTTTCCACTTTTCCTTACAGCATCCACCATTCTCCAGGGAACCACTGGCAGGGTTGAGACGAAACCCAGATGTCGGAGCCCTATTTTTAGTACCCAGACTGCAAATACCTGAGACACATACCACGAACTTCTATCCGTGGCCCATGGCAGACATAACTAGTCGATTTCAGCACTGCCCCTTGTAATTTTGGCAGCCATAACCAATCAATTAGAGCTGGCACCTATGACGAAATATATTTGCCTTCCTTGGCCAGGGTCTCAGCAGCACAGCAAGTAAAAGAATTTCCGTAACGTAGGATGTAGAAACTCTAGCCAGAGTCCAGTGGCAAGCAGAGATAGACGGAAACTGCTATCTTAGACATGCGACAGGAAAAGGGGCAGAAGGAAAAGGAGAGGGTGAAGTGAGGCCCCGTAGCATATACGCCAGGCTGGACAGGCTGGGGGCGGGGGCAGGGCTGGCATGGGACCCCGTGCGTACGTGTTGGGGCTGTGGGGTGCTGGGGTGAACGAGGAGCCAAGGAACTGGATACATCTGAGCCGCGAAAAGTGAGAACACTTTGGGTCTCACGTTTGGCTTAGCTTTCTAAAAAATAGTTTGGTTTGTTTTTCTGACGTTTATTTATTGTTAAAACAGCCCTTTAAGAACATTAAAGGACATTTTTGTGAAAGAAAAGCATCGTCCCTAACCCCGCAGCGCCCTGCTCTCCCACAACTGTTTCCATTTTCTCTTCTTGCCTCTGGCCCTCCTCCGCGTGCATACATACATTTGCAGGGTGGAAATTAGCACGCACGCAATAGGGCGCACTGCCTCTTTCGCTTAAACGTGACAAGGTAAACACATCCCCACACGGCGCAGCCCTTCCAGATGACACTTTTCAAATGGCTGCACAATACATCATGATTTACCTAGATCTGTTGGCTGCTAGATCTGGAAGTTTCTGTGCTTTTTATGCTTTACGCTACAACGAATACCTCTGTGCACGGAGCACTTTTCTTTTGACAGATTATTTTTATTTCAAGCGAAGGAAGTGGAGCTGTGGGGTCAGCGCGAAAACTCCGTAGGAGCATCCCTGTGACTTTTTGCACCGGCTTTTGACCTCACGCGTGCAAACTCTTGAGAGTTTTCGGAGCGGGAGAGGGGCAGAGAGAGGGGGAGACACAGAATCCAAAGCAGGCTCCTAGCTGTCCGCGCAGAGCACGATGCGGGGCTCGAACTCATGAACCGGGAGATCATGACCTGAGCTGAAGTCGGACACCCAGCCGACTGAGCCACCCAGGTGCCACCCCCCCATACGACTTTTTAATTAAGAGAAAACGTTTTTGGGGGAGTGGGGTCACCCTGGCACACCAGGTTGTGTTGTCAGGTGTTGATTCGCATGAAGGAGCTCACAACAGAGAAGGCTCTACTCACTGCATCTCTGCACAGAGCCCCTCCACCCCACCTTCCTGCAGCTGGACAGCCCCCAGGCTCGGGCTTTGGTGGGGAGGGCAGGCGAGTGTGAGAACAGAGGAAAAGGCTGGGTGGTCTCCCAAGTTCTGGTCCTTTTCTGCCCGAGGCACCAGGAAAGTACAATAAACACAGACCGAGCAACCCCTGCCCCAGCCCCGGCCTCGGCCCCAGACCAACCCCTGTCTCTGCCCCAGCACTGCCTCTGCCGCAGCCCTGCCTCTCTGCCCCAGTCCCAGCCCCTGCCCCAGCCTTACCTCTGCCTCTGCCCCAGACCCAGCCCAGCCCCTGCCTCTGCCCCTGCCGCGGCCCCAGCCCAGCCTTAGCCGTTGAGGGTCCCCCCTGACTGAGAGCACACTTCACTGCCCAGGAGAAAGGTCTGTCAGTTTAGCCCTCCAGGCCCCACTCCTCTCCCCATTCCGCCCGCTGGGGTCTCCTAGGATTGAATGAGCGTCACTCTAGGTCATACTCAGCGCCACCCCGGACCTTGTCCCCAGCTCCTTGTTCCAGCTTGGCGTTCCGCAGAGCTGCAGGGCCTTCCTGGGCCCACGTGGGCCCAGCCTCCTCACCTAGCAGAGTCCTAGCCAGCCCACAGTCACAGATGCTTACGGAAGGCGAAAAAGATAGAGTGAGTCCTGGCGTGTGACCTCGGGCAAGTCAGCCTCTGAGCTTTGGCGTCCCCATCGGTAAAACGGGGATGAAGCCGCAAGCATCTGCCGCCGAGAGGTGTGGTGGGAACCACGTGAGGTGACGTATGTGAAGCGCTCAAGCCCGTGCCTGGCACACAGTGAGTCCGTGTGAATTACTGCGTTCTACATTGATCGTTATTACTCTTTCTGGTTGCAAGCAACACACGTTAAAAAGAAGCAATTAACTAAGAACATTCAGGCATTGATAACTGCCATGAAGAAGTCCGTGGTGTACCCCCCTGGAGGGGGCCTGGAGCTGGAGAAGATGCTTTAGCCTAGGTGGTAGGCAAAAGCCTTTCTGAGCAAGGGATTGGAGTTGAAACTTACAAAATGAGAAGGAGCTGGTTTGAGAGGATCCAAGGGCTGATCGTGCCACACAAACCACAGCAAGTGCAAAGGCCCTGAGGCAAGTACAAGCTTAAGGTCCCCAGAGAGTAGACAAAGGCCTGTGTGGCTGGAACTGTGATGTCTAATATGGTAGCCAGTAGCTACGTGAGGCCATTTATATTAAAATTAAATAAAATAAAAATTTAGTTCCTCGGTCTCACCAGCCCCATTTCAAGCATTAATAGCCACATGTGATTAATGGCTCCTATATTCGGCAGCACAGGTGTGAAACATTCTCATCACTGTAGAAAGTTCTATTAAGCGGCTCTGCCTCAGAGCTTTGGGAGAAGAGGAAAGATTGACACAAGATTTGGCAGGAAGGCTGGGCAGGGGCCAGACCTCCCCATCCTGGGGAGATGTCTGGCCGGGAGGCCAGAGCAAGGAGCCTCGGATCGTCCCAAGCGCACTGGGAAACCTTTGGGGGTGCAGACTTCGGCTTAGGGGCAGAGAAGGAGCACCCGCTGACTCTCCCACGTGTCTGAGCCTGCGGAATCCTTCCACGTCAGAGCTGAAGGGGAACAGATGTGTTCACCGAGTATGAGAAACCTCCCAGTTCTGAAGAGTAAACGGGAATGCCACAGAAACTTCCAGGCGGCTGGCATTTTCCCAAGGGGTGAGTGACTCCCCTTCGCAGAGGCAGAGGTGGAGCTCCTGGTCCTGGCTATGTCCTGGCACCTTACAAAGGCCCCAGTGGTGGAAGCTGTGCTGTGCCCCCCAGACGCCCCTTCGGAGGGTGAAAGACAGTCCCATGGACCCTGAAAGTGTTGCCGGCACAGAGCCTTTATCGGCAGTTCCCTTCAGGAACGGCCTTGGCTGAAGAGAGCCACCTTGTCTCAGGGCCCCCTCAGTGGCCCGGACCCCGTGCCCGACTTGGGACAGTCCCCGCTCAGGAGCTACCTGGGGTGGGTGGAGGCCTTCCTCGAGGCTCCATCACAGCTCAGCCACTCCTGCTCCCTTCCTCCCCCTCCCACATTTGACATGAGCTTCCCAGGGCACCCAGTCCGCCTCAACCCCTCAGCTCACAGAAAAACAGCCTGTCTTTTAGCACACGGGCGGGACACAGTTGAGGAGTCGGACCACAAAGTCGTCGCCACGAGGGGCAGCAGGAAGTCCAGTCCAGCCCTGACCAGAGGGGGCATCCTCCTCTGAGAAATCGTATGTTCCGAGTCCCCCCTGCCACACAGGTTACACGTGCGGGTCCAGGTCCCCTCCCCGGGCCTCTAGGAGCAGTGTTGCAATCGACCCCCCGCCGGAAGCGAGGCCCAGGCTTTGAGACAGTCCGTGACGAGCCCAATTTCCCACAGCTCCCAGAGGCCAGGGCTGGGCTTTGAACTCAGACCTTACTGATTCCAGAATCCGCTCTTTTTGCCTGCACTGCACCATGCAGCCCAGACTCGCAGAGTTTCAAACCCCAGGTTTCATGCATTGAAGGACGAATTCGCGTCAAAGAACACGGACATTCGGATCTCCTGTCGCCTTTGCTGCAGTCAAGGACCAAAGCGACACTCTCTTCCCTTCACTCCCTGCTCACTGAGTGGGCTTGATGGGGAGGCTACAGCTACCAGCTACCGTCTGTCATAGTCACTACTTTTCCAGGCTCTACAAATACTGCTTTGATGTGCCAACAGCCCCTGACGGAGACAGAGGCCAATAAATCATTCAGTGGAACCCAAGATGGTCCACCCAAGCTACTCTCCTGACCTCTGACCTCACTCAGGAGCTGGCTCCGGGACCGTTGTCTATCCCAGGTACTGGGGCAGGACAATTCAGGGAAGCTGCGATCCGCGAGGCCGCCCACAGTGGGCAAGGCTTGGAAAGGGGCCAGGAACATTTGTGACTTCAGCAAATGGGAAAAAACATCCATAAAAAAGTCACTTGGGGATGACAGTGGTGGCCTGCCCTGGGGACAGTTGAGGCAGCCTGGGGAGATGTCAAGAGACACTGACTGCCCTTGTTGCCGGCCCTGAACACGACACGAGACTATGCAAAAGCTACACAAGGCTTCTGAGGAAACAGTTCCTCCCATCTACTAGGGTCATAAAGTTCTCAGAATTGGGGCCCGGTGATGGGAAGGGCTGGGGCCAGGATCAAAAGGAGATGAGAAAAAAGAGAAACAACATTCTTTCCTCTTATTAAAAAGAAATAAGAATAGAAACCTGCCATCATGAGGGAATCATCCCACAGCCCTTCCCAAAGACAGGCAGAGAGAGGACTGACCTGGCTGCTGAGCCTCGTCCCAACCGTGGGCCTCCATGGTGGGGTAGAGGGAAAGGCCGAGGTTGGCATTGCCTACTGAGTCCCCCTCGAGGGTCTGGGTAGGCCACCAGGGCGTCCACGCCAGCCTCCAGCCGCCCTCTTAGAGGAAGTGGGAAAGGGATTCCAGGGGAGGGAAACTCTGTCTTGTTTCTGCTGGGACCAGAGAATGGGGCTGAGGCCTGGAAATGACCTTCCTTTGGTTTAGAGCCAGAAACTATTGCTTGAGTCTATGGCCATATTATCCTGAACATCGGATCTTGGAAGCTAGGCAGGGCCGGGCCTGGTTAGTACTTGGATGGGAGAAACCTACTGTTTGTAAGCACTGTGATTTCAAAACCTTTTGGGGTGGGGGGGCACCTCGGTGGCTCAGTCGGGTAAGCGTCCAACTTTGGCTCAGGTCACGATCTCGCAGGTCACGAGTCTGAGTTCGAGCCCCGCATCAGGCTCTGCGCCGAGAGCTCAGAGCCTGGGGCCTGCTTTGGATTCTGTGTCTCCCTCTCTTTCTCTGCCCCTCCCCCACTCACGCTCTGTCTCTCTCTCTCTTTCTCTCCGCCCCCCTCAAAAATAAATAAACGTTAAAAAGCACTGTTGGAATTCTGAGACGTTTTCAAAAATGGTTTTGATATTTCTCTTTGTTTTGGTAAAACCATTACGGCAATTCCAGTCCATCTGAGCTGGAGAGAATGTGGAGACGATGGCTGTAAGGGGTCAAGGAACCTGGGGCTGCTGGGCCTGGTGGCAACGGCGGGAAATCCCCTGGGGACAGTGTTGCAGGAGTAAATGTTGGCTGGATGTGGCAGCCCTTGGCTGGACAAATGTCCAGCCTGCCTATGGCACGCCAGGAGAAGTGAGCTGTCAGAGAGGGGATATCAGGGGTGACGGCACAGCTTTGCTCGTCCTTAAGCTCCTGATAGTGCCAGCTGTTTTCTCACTGGGAGGTGGTTTGTTCTATTCTCTTTTCTTTCTTTTTTTTTTAATTTTTAACATTTATTCATTTTTTTTTTAAATTTTTTTTTTCAACGTTTTATTTTTATTTTTGGGACAGAGAGAGACAGAGCATGAACGGGGGAGGGGCAGAGAGAGAGGGAGACACAGAATCGGAAACAGGCTCCAGGCTCCGAGCCATCAGCCCAGAGCCTGATGCGAGGCTCGAACTCACGGACCGCGAGATCGTGACCTGGCTGAAGTCGGACGCTTAACCGACTGCGCCACCCAGGCGCCCCAACATTTATTCATTTTTGAGAGACAGAGGGAGGCAGAGCATGAGCAGGGGAGGGGCAGAGAGGGGGAGACACAGAATCCGAAGCAGGCTCCAGGCTCCGGGCTGTCAGCACAGAGCCCGAGGCGGGGCTCGAACCCACGAACCGTGAGATCATGACCTGAGCCGAAGTCAGACGCTTAACCGACTGAGCCACCTGGGCGCCCCTCGTTCTATTTTCGTAAGGAGATGGGGGTCCCTTTTTGGTCCAAGGAATCATCCTTGTCCATATGTCTCCCAAAAGAGACACCACAGGAGTCCGGGACAGGGAAGCAGGATGAGTCAGATGCCATCCGAGAGACACAGAAAGTCAGTGCTCGCCTGCCGGCTGACCTCCCTTTCAGAGTGCGGATTTGTTTACACTCCCAGCAGTCCTGACAATACCAGAACAGACGTTTCCTCAGAGGCACCTAAGCTTTGGAACCAAACAGACTCTGGTTCAAATCCCAGCGACTCAGGAGCTATGGAGCCCCCTGCAAGTTCCTTTTAATTTCGCTGAGCCTCAGTCTCCTTATTTATGAAACAGAACCGACCAACAGCACCAGCTTGCAAAACTATCGGGAGGGCAGGACATAATGGACGTAAAAGGTCTCGCACTTCATAAGGACTCAAAATAAAGTCCAGCTTCGCTTCTTGTTAGCAAGCCATCATGTGGGTTGAGGATGTTCGCCACAGGGTGATTTTCATTTCTTTCAGGCACAGTTCGCCCGCACTTTGTCAGTGGCCTCAGCCTATGGCTTCGTGGCACTCACGCAGCCAGCTGATCCCATCTGCTTGGCCACCTCTCCCCCGGAGCCCCTCATCTCAGCTGGTTCCCGTGGCTCCCCCACCTAGAGTCCCAGGGACCCAGATAACCCACTAAAGGACACAGACAGGCGGGTAGAGGAAGCCAGGGGGCAAGAAGGGGGCTGTGCTTCCTGACTCTGTTCCTGCCCGTCAAGCCTGGTGCAGGGAGAGGGTCCCCTCCCCCACTCCCTCTCTCCCGGTGGGCCAGCCCCACGCCCACAGAGGACCTTGCTGGGAAGAAGCTATTGAACGTTCTCTAAGTTTCTTGGCTGATTTTGCGGGGCCTGCCTCATTGCTTTTGGGGGTCGCAGATGGGGAAGGCAAAGGGGGAATAGGAGCCCCTCCCCCACCTTGGCCAAAGGCCCCTGTCCCTCCTTCCCAGGGCTCCTAATCCCTCCCTGCATAACGCCTGTCCTCCCAAGCTGAGATGCTGCAGAGCCAGAAGTTTATACACAGACCGGTTATTTATTGAGAGGCTTAGGGCCAGGATGAGATTGTGGCCACATTCTCTTCTGCCCTGGCTCTTCTCACCTGGGTTGTAAGCAGAGAGGGAAGGAGAAAGGGGCAGAGAGAGAGATAAGGGGATGGGATGGGGGAGAGGGCACTCACGTATCGAAGGCCTACTCTGTGCCTGGCCTTGGATGAGGTGCTCACAGGCGTTTACTGGAACAGATTACGATAGGTCGCTCATTCGCATGCACACGTGAGCAGCGCAACGGTGGCTGGCTGTCGTGAGGAGGAGAGGCTAGGGCAGACGGGGGTGACAGACAAGGTGAACAAAGAGCAGAGGGTGAGGTGGAGTGTCTGAGCGCGAGAGCTCATCGCTCGCCTCCACCTGGGATTTGGCCCCGCTTCCGTTTTCTAGCAGCATCCCGGGGATGGGCCGCTAAGGAAAGGTGATGGCAGGTGGCAGATCCCGCTGGGAAGGCCCCAGCTAAGAATGATGGAGGGGGGACCAGAGGGCTCCAAGCAGCAGAGCTGTCACTGCTGCCCCCTCCTCAAATTCCTTGATCACTGCAGAGGGACCTCAGGGGGTGGGAATTTGGTTCCCCGCCCGGCCCCGGGTGGTGGGGGGGGCTCCTTGCTGAGAACCAAAAAGGCACCCTGTGTCTTTAAGGAGGCGCCTGTTGGGAGCGCGGGAGGGAGGAAGGTTAAGATGATTAGCTGGTGCTAACAAATTTAGGATGTGGAAGAAGTCTTTTCTTGGCTGTCCATCAAAGGAAGGATTGAATGTCCCTGAGCTTGGAGAGAGCAGAGGAGGGGAGAAAAGCACTGGGGGAGGGGAAGAGGAGGGCGGTAAGTGTTTACCAGCTGAGACTTCTCCCTGGACAGGCCTTCCCCGGGCACTGGGGGTGTGTGGGAGCCGGGCAGGCGTGTGGGGCGGTTGGCCGTGGGTCCAGACGCTGGCCTTCCCATCAGCCTGTCTGTCTGTCGTCGCCCCTCCCCCACTGCCCCAACCCCAGCTCAGGTTATGTCCAAGCAGCTGGGCTGAAAAGTGATCCTGGAGGAAGAAGGCCCTTCCTGTTGATTAGGAACCAGGACGCTCTCCCCCAGCACCCCTCCAGCCTGACCAGACCCCCTCCTCATTCAGGCTCCCTGTTCTGGGGCCACCCTCCGGCCCCTTGTCACTAAGGGCTGGGCCACTCTTCATCCAGGTTCCCCTGTAACCAAGGGAAACGTGCCCGGCCTCCCAGAGAGATGGAAAACCACTCAGGAAGGCCTTCATAAAAGGTTATTTCCGGCACAGGCTGGAAGAGGGGGGCATGGAACCGTGCCCTGTGCAGGAATGGTTCATTCCGAACAGCCTGGGCACGGCTCTGTGCCAGGGCTTGTGCTGGGCACTGGGAAGCAGATAGCAAGGCACTGTTCCTATCCCTGCCTTAGGTCCTGCCCCCGGGAACTCGCCATCCAGGGGTGGGGGTGGGGTAGGAAGAGAGAAGAACAAAAAGAATGCGCTAAAATGAAAGGTATATATAACAGTGGCTTTCAGACAGCAACAGGAAAAGGATGGCCTGGAAGGATTATCCAAATGCAGCTTTCTAGGCCACACCCTTGGAGATTCTGATGCTGGAGGTCTGGTGTGGGACCTGGGCATCTGCGTTTTTAAGCAGAGCGGGTGATACTGATCCAGGTGGATGTCAGCGTTGATCTGGAGGAAGGCTGAAATGTAGGGGATGGGAGGGGGGGCGGTGGGGGGGAGTGCCAAGAAGAGGTGTAGGGATGGGTGCCAGAGACAGGAGAGGCTTTCTAGAGCTGGTAACCTGAGCTGATTCCTGCTGGGGAGGAAGGGGAGGCTGAGGCAGAGGAGGGGTGCAGCAGGCTGGTGGGTCGCAGAATGCCTAGGTTGGTGTGGCTCAACCCAGGAGAAGCCCAGGCTGAGCGAGAAGTGAAATCATGGAAGTCCCCCCGGGGGAGTTTGATGTCTTTGGCAAGGGAGGTCTTGCTTGAGGTTGCAGTTTAGAGAACATTCTAGCTGCAAAGTCGCATGGGTGGAGAGGGCCAGAACGGGGGAGGGGGCAGTTATTAGGAGGCCAGGGCAAGAATCTCAATGAGGGCCAAGAGTGGGGTGCGGAAGAGGGTGGCAGGAGGTCGGGGGTGGGGGGAGCAGACAGTCACGGGGAATGCCAAGGAGGCTGAGTCCACAGGACACGGTGCCTAGTGGACTGAGGGGGAGGGCCATGGAGGAAACTGCAGTGATTCTCAAGTTTCTAGTCTCAGAGGTGGGTGGAGAGGGCTGCTTCCCCCTGAGGCTGAGGACATGAGAGGATGGGCCGGTTCAAGGGGAAGTTGGGACATTCGGTTCTGGACCCGGAAACCGGGAGCTCTCTGTGGGCCCTCCTCGGAGAGACGGGCCCTGGACAGGCAAGTAAGGGGACATTACAGATCGAGAGCGGGGAAAGACAAACAGACTAAAGGTGTGGATTTGGAGATCGCAGGGCCCAAGTCGTTGTGGCTTTCGAATTTTCAACGGACCTAGTAGAAGAAGGTCAGTCCCCCGCAGAAGCAAAAAGTTTTGTGAAGCAGTAGTTCCCCGCCCAGCTGCAATGCACTCGATACTTTCGACTTCATTTTTCTTTATTTGATTTCATTACATCAGAAAAAAATGCCGGTCACAGCCCCCTAAATTGATTGTATGCTGAGAGGCTATGACTGCGATTTGGGAAACACTGATCTCCGTGGAAAGGGGAGTCGCTGCAGTGAATGAGGCCACGAGGGGGAGGGTTTGGGGGGCCAGGGTGGGTTCAAGGAACCCCAACACCACAGGGAGATGAGGCAGCAAAGTGGACTGAGGAGGGAGGCACAAGCAAACCCAGGAGAGACAGGGTCCTGGAAGAGAGGAGAAAGGAGGTGACAGAGAGATGTCACCGAACATGAAGTGTGAAGAGGGGACCCAGCAGGGCATGGCCAAGGAGCGCCCAGAGCCCTGGCCTCTGGCCCGGACTCAGGGAAGGGGAGCACAGGACGAGGTCTCAGAGGCACTCTGGGCATGCTACAAGTGGGGAAACTGAGGCCTGCAGAGGTGCAGGGCCTCGCCTAAGGAGACCTAGGACTCTCCCTCCTCCCTATCTCCGCTCCTCACCCCATGGCCTGTGAAGGGCTGCCAGCCCACCCCTCTGTTACCCCATCTCTATAGCGTGCACGTGGCCTCTCTAGGCGTAAGGAGAGCCGTGCGGAGATGTGCACTCGCATCCCTGTTCACGCCGAGACCTGCTTGCAGCTGAGTGGGAATGTGCGCTGAGGACCAAGGGCCTTGGTCCCCCATCAGCTGCGGCACTTATCATATGCTGATGGCCTACTATGTGCCGGACATCGTGCTAGGCCCAGAACGTAGGGGACCTAAGCTAATCTGGGTGAGGGTTCAAGGCAGCTCCAAACTCTCATCTAAGGCCTGAGGAGTGAGTAGGCGTGAGCTCAGCCATGAGACAGGACAGACTGTTATCAGGGGCGTGGAGCGGTCTCCCATCCACGTCCCACGGATCCTCCAGGACCGAGTGGTTCTTGGGTACAGAAATCAGGGACTTTGTCCTGGTCTCTGAATGTTGGAAAGGTATGGGGAGCTGGAGACTGGAGGTGATCTCTCCCTCTCTCTCTGTCTCCCTCTCCCTCTCGCTCTCCCTCTCTCTCTCTTCCTCTCGAGAGGGGCCAGTGGCCCCTTCGGCATCACCTACTTCCTTTCCAACACAGGCCCACACTGTTCCACCTGTGACTTCTCCATCCTCCCTGACGCCCGTGTACCACTGGATCCAGAAGTTATGGGAGGGGGAAAGTGCCTGCGGCCTGCCCCAGGCTGGTCCCTTCTGGGAGAGGAACCTCCAGAGAAGTCCTAAGCCTTCCATGGAACAAAACAGAAGATACTACTCAGAAAGGATCTTAGGCACCATCCAAACTTCTTCTTCTGCAAATCAAGAAACTGGGGGACAGAGAATCACGTGACTAATGAGGTGACTAGGTGACATGGTTCTCTTGCAGTCCTCTCCAATAAACTCCTATTCATCTCTCAAAACCCAGATGAAGTCACTTCCCTTGGGATTCCCAAAATGAAACCCAGGCGCTCCAGAACAAAACCAGTATGTCAACTCAGGAACGGAGACTTAATCCCATCTGCTTCCCCAGCACGCTGTAATCGACAGTCTGGGGGACTCCTCTCTGAGGGGGCGATCACCTGGCGTCCGTACTTAGGGTTTCAAACACCCTTAAGGTAGGTAAGGCATGGCTGCCATGATTTTAGGAACCTAAAGGATTTAAGTCCTTCTCAGATGAATCAGACAGGTCAGCCGACGCTTCCCTTCTCCAAGACAAAAGTGGCCATCTTTGTGCTCATCCTGCCGACGTTGACAGCTGACCCTTTTATATAAAGTGTTTGCTTCGTGTCTGCTATCGTGCTGGGCACGCCACATGCGTTGACCCGCTCAATCCTGATGACGACCCGATGGAGTGACTACTGTTATTTCCCGATTTTTTGAAGTTTACTTATTTATTTTGAGAGAGACAGGGACAGTGCGAGTAGGGGAGGGGCAGACAGAGAGGGAGAGAGAGAGAATCCCAAGCAGGCTTCACGCGCTGCCCGCGAGGAGCCTGATGCGGGGCTCGAACTCACAAGACCTCGAGATCACGACCTGAGCCAAAGCCAAGAGTCGGACGCCTGACCGACTGAGCCACCCAGGCGCCCTTGTTATTTCCCAATTTTTCAGATGAGAACTGAGCACAAAGTTCAGACCGCCTTGTACTTGTGAAGGGACTGCTCTCGACGGCAGGATGTTCTCACCTCACTTGTGTGTCTGTGGGCATCTCCCCTGGAGGAGGGGGACCGCGTCTCGTCTAGGTTTGTGATCGGTCAAAAACCGGCCACAGTGCCTGGCCCAGAGCACATGCTCGGCACCTTTGACGCACAAATCCGGGTTTGTTGATGTGCTGGTTGACCGCAGCCTTCGTGGTGGACGCAGCAGGACACAGGTGGAAGTGACCGCACCGTCATCAACCTCGTCACCGCCTTCGCCGTCCCGGTAAACGTTAGTCGGGTACCTACTATATGCTCGGCCCCACGCGGCCTGCTGTGCATTCATCATCTCACTCACATCACGATCCACACCGGAAGACCTGCCCTGGTCTTTGCTTTCCAGATCCGAGCTGTCCGGTGGCACATTTTGCAGTCACGGAATGTCCTACGTCTGTGCTGTGCAGTACAATTTCCCCTCGCCACTCAAGTACCTGAAATACGCCTGCTGTGACCCGGGAACTAAATTCTAAATTTTATCTCATTTTTTTTTTTTTTTAACATTTATTTATTTTTGGTACAGAGAGAGACAGAGCATGAACGGGGGAGGGGCAGAGAGAGAGGGAGACACAGAATCGGAAACAGGCTCCAGGCTCTGAGCCATCAGCCCAGAGCCTGACGCGGGGCTCAAACTCCCGGACCGCGAGATCGTGACCTGGCTGAAGTCGGACGCTTAACCGACTGCGCCACCCAGGCGCCCCTAAATTTTATCTCATTTTAATTGATTTAAATATAGAGCCACAGGTCACTAAGGGTGGTCATAACAGACATGGTGGTTATGTCATAGATGAAGGGAGACCCAAGAGGCTAGGTAATTTGTCCAAGAGCCTGCATCTGATGAATGACAAAGGTAGGACTCACGCCCAGGGGTGTTGGACCCCCGACACCCGGACTTGGACCCCCCCCATGCCGTACCTCCATTATCCTTGCCTCACCCCTCGATGGTGGGTGCAGTGGGGAGGAGCTAGACCTCCGCGACCTCCGCGGCCTCCCGTTGAGCCCTCGGACGCTTTGTGGACTGGGGCGGACCTGTGGGAGACCCTGGAACCCTCCTGGGTCCCCTTTCCTGCTGTGACAGTGGGCCCCGGAGGACAGTCAGCTCCCTCGCTGACATCCCACAAGCCACAGTCTTTTTGCAAGAGGCCTTTGGCCCCAGGGCTGGGATCCCTGGTCCCCACAGGAGCAAACGAGAGTGAAGCAGTCCTCGCCTGGCGGGTGCCGTTGCTGACACTGCCTTGCACCCCCGGAGCAGCACGTGGAGGTCAGCGTCTGGGGGCCCACAGCCTGTCCCGGCTGCTGGAGACGAGGGTGTAGAGAAGACTATGGCATCATTGGAAGCCAGTGTTTGGGGTGGGGATGACGTTAGTGTCGGCAGGAGCCCGGACAGATGAATGCCGCAGGGGTGGGGGGGAGTGGGATGCCGTCCTTAGAGAAGCAGTGGCCTGCGGTGAGGGGGAGGGCTACAGATATGAGCATCACATGGGGCCTGGGTGCAAGGACACCCGGTTCTGATCCCTGCTCTGCACAGAAGCCGGGGAGCTTCTCGTGACCCCAATCCGAACGGGTTCTTCTCACTATACTTCACTGGCTCCCCGTTGCTCTTAAGATAAAGACCAAAACCTTAACACGGCCTGCAAAGCCCGTGCCTTCCAGCTAAGCTGACCTTCGGCACCTGTCTCCTACCACTCTCTCCCTAGCTCTCGGCTCTGGCCACCCTGCTCTTCCTTCTGTGCCTCACTCTTGCTACGTTCCTTCTCACCCCAGGGCCCTTGCACAAGCTGATCCTCTTTGCCCGGTGAATTTCTCCTCCTCAAGGATCACTTCTTCGAGGGAGCCTTCCCAGAGACCTTAAGGACTTTTTCTAGCTTTTCACGAAGCCCCGTATTTCCCTTCGGTAGGGCTGGTCACCATGGCAATGGCGCATTTGCTGGTGCAAGTCGATGCAGGTTGCCTCCCCCACTAAACCTTAAGGGCCATAGGGTCAGGTGTCATGGTCTGCTCACCGTGGGGTCCCCGGCACCTCGCAAAGCCTGGCATGGAGTAAGTGCTCAGTAACATGAATTGCACGAATGCATGAAAGGATGCCGCTGTCATTTTGTGCCAGGCAATTGTGCTCTCTGAGACCGATACGTTAAATTACAACTTGTTGAGAATCTAGTCTATGCCAGGTGCTGGGAAGGGCACAGAATTGACTATCCAGAGGCAAGACGGACAAGTAAACAGGCCATGATGACACAGCAGGATAAGGTTTTGCTCAAGACCTACAAGCGTTTAACAGAGGCATTTGGAGGGGGTGAGGCTGGGAATCGGGGAGGACTTCCCTGATTCAAGGTTATGCTGGAGGGCCCGCTGGCCGAGGGCAGAGCACGGGCAAAGGTCCGGCAGGGGGAGAGCCCAAGGAAGGCTGTGCAGCAGTGAGGCCACAAGGCAGATGGGGAGCAGTGGGGAGAGAAGGGGCCAGGCGGCCGAGTCAGACTTTGTTGTGAAGGCACTGGCGCCACTGTGGGGCTTGAGGCAGAGGGGCGACAGAGGAGTGTCCTGCGAAAAAGGAGAGGACTGAGTTTGGGGGCCCTCCAGCTCCGGCGCCCGGGGGTATGAGGCCCATGGAGCTAGGCTGGGAAGGTTCCGGATTTCACTGCCAGCAGAAGCCTCAGGGGACTGGTTGCCTCGCTGACGTCAACTCAAAGGTCACACAGATCCCAGGTTTCCTCTCAGGAGCAGTTAGGGCTCCAATCTGTCCTTTTACCCAGATCCCTTTGGGATCCTGTGACGTTCCCAGCCTGGACCACCTCGCGGGGTAACTGGTCCCCTGAGCTCCCGAGTCACTGTGAGAAGCGGGACTTCCTTTAATTTGTCCTAAACTTACCTTGCTCAAGTTTCAAAGGGGGGCCCGTGATCCTAGTATTTCGGGAGTGGGAAGAGAAGGAAACGCACATGAGCCGCCGCGGTGGGAAGGGGAACTCAGGACATCTTTGACCCCGGGGCCCTTTGCATCTCATCAGCCAACACGCTGTACTCCCACAACCCTAAGGACAGGCTGCCCGTCTCTCCCTGCCCCTGACCCAGGCCCTCTATGTGGGGTCTAAGCAGGGCAAGCCTGATGAACCAGAGGTGAAACTAGGCCATTCAAATGATTTCTCACATTTGTAGCAAACGGATGCCACAGCTGGGGCCAGGGGTGTCAGTTACAGGACCTCCAAGCAACCAGACTCTTCTTCCAGTCTGTTCCAGCCCGTTCTTCTGTGCCATCCCTCCAGGACACTGGCCTCCTCCCCCAGCACCTTGGGCCACAGCCATTCTCCAGTTCACAGCCCAGCCGCCAGGCTCCCCTTGGTCTCGCACCCCCACGAGCAGCCCGGACAGTTGTTTCAGCATCATCGCCAAAACGTCTCCTGCATCTGTCCGCTTTCCCCATCTCCCCTGTCAACGTCATCTCTCACCTGCGCACCCACAACAGGCTCTCCTCTCCCTGCCTCTCCACCTCTGCAATCCGTTCTTTTTTTTTTTTTTTTTAATTTTTTTTTTCAACGTTTTTATTTATTTTTGGGACAGAGAGAGACAGAGCATGAACGGGGGAGGGGCAGAGAGAGAGGGAGACACAGAATCGGAAACAGGCTCCAGGCTCCGAGCCATCAGCCCAGAGCCTGACGCGGGGCTCGAACTCACGGACCGCGAGATCGTGACCTGGCTGAAGCCGGACGCTTAACCGACTGCGCCACCCAGGCGCCCCTGCAATCCGTTCTTTATCAGGGCCAAGAGGAATGTGAAATCTAAACCTGAGTGTGTGGCTCCCTCTCTTAGACCCTCTAGTGGCTTCCTGGTTCATTGAGGGCAAAATTTACAAACCCACCGGCCAGAGGCGTGCAAGGCGCCCCCAGGCTGGCCCCATGACCACTCTGAGCTGTCTTCTCTCTCCATTTCTTTCATCCCATCAGGTCACTTTGACCTTTTTCTTCCTTAGACACAACAAGCTCATTTCCACCTCGGGGCCTTTGCACACGCTGTTCCTGCTGGTCAGAACGCTCACTCCCCATCCTCTGATTTAATTACTTCATTAATTTATTCAATGGGCACTTTTATTGTGCTTTATCTTATGCCAGACTCACTCTGTGCACTTTTCAAGTTCTGAATCATTTGTCAACTCTTTGCATGGCTGGTTCCCTATCGTCAGTTCAAATGTGCCCTTCTAGTGGACGCCTTCCCTGACCACCATTGAACACAGAAACACTGCTCCCCACTGACCAGACCCTGTAGAAAATATGTCTTGATCTCATTTTTGCCACAACCATCAATGGTATTTTCTCGTTTATTTCCTTACGTGCTTACTGGCTAATTCTTTTACTGGACTAGAAGCTTCAGGAGGGCAGGCCTGTCAGTGACGTTGATCCTTATATCCCCAGAGCCTAGCTTGGTGTCTGCCCATGAGAATGAATGAATGAAGGGGTTATCTCTCCCCAAAAGGCTTCTGAGACCACCATGCTTTCTAAATGCAGGGTCTAAGCGGGAAATGCTTCCTGTGGACACTGCTTGAAGAGGCAGTGAGGGGATGGGTTTCTGGAAGGAGAGGGTCAGGTCTTGCCCACCTTCATGTAAATACGAAAATAACAACCAGCAGGTTCATGGCAAATGGCAACATCCACGGTAGAGCTTTCAAAGAACTTTCCCAGATATGAACCCCCAGGCCTCTCCCAGCTACTCAGTGATGTTGTCATAGCCCCATTTCACAGATGCGGGAGCTGAGGCCCAGAGAGTCAGGGCCACGCAATGTGCACCAATGCCAGGACTCGCCCTCATCTCCCAGTGCAGACACCAAGCCTTTACAAAGGGCTGTGCCCACCAGACCGCTGGGGCCCTGTATACAGCAAGGGGGCTCAGTGGAGACACCCACATTTGCGGCGGCCACCAGACAGCCTAGAGGGGCTCCTGTTGACAGCCCTCAGGAAGGGCTGGTCCCCAGGGCAACTGGGAAGAGAGGCAATGCGAACAGTCCAAAGGGTGCAGGGCTGGGGTTCAGGACAGCGGGGTGACGGCAGCTCAACACCACTTATCAGGCAACCCCCCCCCCCCACGTGCCAGGCACTGTCCCAAGTGCTTTATACACATTTCCTTAAGGCCCACGACATGTCAGTGCTTTATACACAATTCCTTAATGCCCGCGATGTAAATGTCATCGTCCCCCATTTTACAGACGAGAAAGCTGAGGCCCTGAGAGGGTAAGCCACTTTCCCATTTTAACAGTCGGATCCCGGAACTCAGCCAGCTGACAGTCCTGTCACTGGTTAGTGGAGGTACTTCTAGAAACGGTTGGGTAACCCTGGAAGAACCTCTTGTCTTCTCTGGCTTTTCAAGCCTAGCTGCAAAGCCTGGGCTCACACGAGATCTCGTCTAGGCCTGTCTGACTCTAACATGAGTCAGGGAGGGACGAGACAAGATATGTGGCCACTACTGTCTCCTGTGGCTCCCTGCAAGGCGAGGAAGGGCTTGCCTTTGCTGCCTTGGCTCAGGGGCAGACTGTGCCCTGCCCACGGCACCACGGATGGAGGGTCCAGGGACAATCTGTCCACAGGGCCCAAGCCTCCTGTGCCAGCCGGATGACAAAGACCGGGGTACACAGGAATGGAGAAGGGCTGGCAGACCTCGGAGCGTCTCAAGAAGCTCCAAGAAGGTGGCTCACCGTATCCGCGGGGGGCTTGGTGTCTAAGGTGGGCAGATGCTATGAAGAGCATGCACCCCACTGGACAGCTATGGCAATGGACATCAGGATTGGGCCCCCAGCCAGGGCTTCCTTCGGATGATTAAATCTGGTTCCTTCTCTGTATGCCTCTCTCTCCTTTTCTCTCTCTCTCTCTGTGCCCCTCTTCCTCCCTCTCTCCCTCCCTCCTTCCTTCCTCCCTCCTTCCCTCCGTTCCTTCCTCCTTCCCTCCCTCCTTCCTTTCCTTCCTTCCTTCCTTCCTTCCTTCCTTCCTTCCTTCCTTCCTTCCTTTCTCCTTCCTTCCTTCCTTCCTTCCTTCCTTCCTTCCTTCCTTTCTCCTTCCTTCCTTCCTTCCTTCCTTCCTTCCTTCCTTCCTTTCTTCCTTCCTTCCTTCCTTCCTCCTTCCCTCCCTTCCTCCCTCCCCCCCTTCCTCCCTCGCTCCCTCCCTCCCTCTTTTCCTTTATTCTTTCCTTCCTTCCCACAATTTTGGAACCTGTTATTCTATAGACACGTGATCCTATTGCCTCGAGGACCCCCACAAGGGGCATGAGCATAGACGATGCAGAAGCGAGAGCCAAGGCCAATTCCTGACTCGCAGGGGATCTGTTACCCTCCCCAGGGGCAAGGAGAAGCAGGAGTGAGGAAGTGCCCCGGGGAGAGCAGGGAAGGCTGGACCTGACTTCATTCCTAGAAATAGTTGTGCGGTGGGTGGTGGCCTCAGGGGCCAGTCGGTCGTAGGGACGTGGCAGCATGTTTTGTTCTGTCAGGAAGAACGGGCTGTCTGCCGGCTTCCGGAACCACACACCCAGCTTGGCTACAGCTCTTGGCCTCGGGAGGCAGCCAGGACCTGTGCCGCTGGTGGACCCTGGCCAGCGGGCTGTTTTATGTCCCTCAGCCTTACGTTCGCGTCCATGAAACCCCTGCCTCCCCGTGACCCCAGCGGTGGCCCCAGGGACCATGTGGGGGACAAACGGAGAGTGCCTCCATTCCCCACCTGGCTGTGCAGGTGAGGGCACGTTCCTTGTGTCCCCTCAGGGCCTCATTTTCCTCCAACTACAAAACGAGCGAGGGGACACCAGTGGACTTTCCATCCTGCTCCTAGAGCTCTGAGGTGGCCAGAGGGGGCTCCAGGGGGACCCACGCTGGGCACCCAAGTCCCCCTCCCCACCGCACCTGTGGGGCTCTCCGCTCTCACACTTACATGACGTGTAGGTCCGACTCTGTAAGGTTCTCTTCCACAAAAGGGTTTGCCACTGACCCGCTCCGCCTGAGGTGACCCCTGACCTCCCTCTGGTGTGGACAGGGCAGCCGGACGGAGGAGGCACGCGGCCTCGGTCCCTGCAGGGCTGGACGGGCAGAGAGTCCCCCTCCATATCTGCTCAGGGGGGGCTCTTTGGATCCGGAATTAGGTCAAGCCCACCCCCAGAGTAGAGGATCCTTGCCCTTCCTCCCCTAATGCGTGGCTCACTCCTCCTGCTTCTCCCTCAACCACGTTGGGGATCACAATGAGGGTGCCGTCGTAAGGGTTGGGAGCTATACTCTTCTAGAGTCGAACAGACTTTCCAAAGTCAAGTTCCCTCTCACGGTTGGCGGAGAAGAAGCAAAGCGCTGAGGCGGGGACGGAAAGTGAACGGTCTGCAGCTACAAGACGTTAGGCGCCGCGCGCATCGCAGACACGCACAGCCCCGAGTGAGCAGAACAGAAGCTCGCTTATCCAGAGCACGGCCCTTTTAGGAGAAAGGGGCGCAGAACTTCAGGATGACGGAACGGCGTCGAGAAAGAAAATCTCCGGGGACTTCCAGGGCTGTGTCTCAGACCCAGTGCCCCTTTTGGTCCCATGAGTCGTCTACCCCTTTCTCATGCCCATTCCTTGAGGTAAAAACAGAGTACTGAGTGCTGGCCGTTGCCCCCTGGGTGCCGATCAGGAAGACCAACAGAGCGGGGATGACCCTGTCAAGGATCTGGGACTGTAAGAACGCGGGACCCATCCATCAGGACCAGCACCTCCATACAGTCGTGATTAATGGGCAAGGCCACCACGCCCAGACTTATGAGCACCGTGAGGGAATGGAAATTCTTTATTTGAGAAGGACTGGCAGCAGATTCCAGGCCTAAAGGGCGATGAAGGGGACAGTTAGGCCGCCAAAGCCCTCGAGCCCTGGGCGTCCCGGAGCCTGGGGACACAGACCGGTCGGCCGTCCATGCCCACAGCAGGCAGGTCTGGGAACAGGTGGCCTCTCTTCCCCGTACATGCTGCCCCCAGGAGGTCTGGGGCCTGTCCCGCCCTCCTGCCAGCTTGTCGTGGTGTGCCAGGCCACGCTGTGACCACTCGCATAGCTATGCGGAGAGCCAGCATCCACTTATATACCCGTCGCCCGCTGGGCATTTTCCTATGGCTCCACGCCAGGCCGGCTCATCGCATTCCCTCCCCACTTAGGCGGGCTGGGGTGCCGGGCGGGCTCTGCTGGAGTCCTGTTCCCAGGCCCGACCCCCATCCCAGCCTCCGGGAGCCTCCCCGGGGTCTTCCCCCGGTGGGGGGTTGGCTGGCCAAAGGAGGTAGCCCTGCCCAACCCCGGCCCAGCCACCTCCCACCTCCAGCTCCTTCGGCTGCACCCCCGTCCCACTGGGGACGCTCCCACGGTGCCTGGCCCGCCGTGCCCGCCACACACAGACAGATGGCAAAGGCCGGAAGGGATGGGAAGAAGTCTGGAAACAAGTTTGTGAAGTGAGCTGGAAAGAATGACAGCCCAGGCCGGACCCGCTGCCACTCAGCTTCCGGAGGGTCTGACCCTTTTGTAATCCTCTCCTCCTTTCCTTGTCTGCCCTGCCCCCGGCAGCCTCTGCCGTGCCCCCATAGGCCCAGCCATCTCCCCGCTGTGCTGGGGGCCCCTCCTGCTTCTCACCCAGGAGCTGAGCCCCGGGGCTGCTGGTGCCTTAAGTAAAAACAGGCCACCATCAACAGTGTGGTTCGCCACGGGGTCCCTGCCTTGTGGCTCACCTCTTAGGGGCTGGGATCCCGGGGCCGGGCCCGGGACACAAAGCACGCACACACGGGGCCACCACCTGCGGGCCGGCCCCACCTGAGCCCTTGGCCTCTGCAGCAGCCGAGGCTCGCCCCGTGCCTCCTTCCCCAGACTGTGAGTTCCTCTTACTCTCCTGAGGACGGGGCAGGGCACCGAGCCAGGGCTCCAGAGTGACTGAAAGACACAGAGGCACAGAGACAGAGAGAGGGAAAGCAAGTCTGCCTTCTGACTGTCCCGGTTCCCTCTGAGCAAGATAATTCCGGCTCCAGCACAGACCAGCTCTGTGACCTTGGCCGTATCGCGCAGCGCTTTAGGCCTCAGTCTTCCCGTATGCAAACTGGAGGCGACGACAGCATCGGCCATATGAAGCGAATATGAGGTCTGCACGAGCTAATGTGATCAAGTACTCACGACAGTGCCTGGCACAGATACACGCCGCGGTCACTGCGAGCGAATGTCCTCCGGCCTCATCTGGCCTCACTGCCTCCCTGGATGAGCAGTCTGGCCATTGCTCAGCCCGGGTTCCCTTGTCGTGCTGCGGGGAAGCGGGCGGCTCGCCGGAGGAGGTGCCCCGAAGCCCTGCTGCTTCCGGAGCCCGTCTCCCTGATGGAAGTGCCCGGCACTTTGGGGTCCTCATCTGGAAAACGCTGGTCATGTGAGGCATCGCCTCGGAGAGACACGGGGAGGTGAAGTGAGGTGTGCGAGGCGAGACCGTCCAGGCCGCCCTGATGGTGGAGCAGGAGCCCGCCAGGGAGTCACCAGTGTGAGAGGCTGGCGGGGCTGTGACAGGCACGGGGGCAGCAGGTGACGGAGCGGGCGGCCGGGGAGGCTCCAGGAGGAGGAACTGAGGGCTGCATCCACGTATCCAGCATATCCCACCTTCTAGATCCTTATAGGGGACTTACTGTCCCTTTTCTGTAAAGCAGCACTGGTGTGCCTTTAGTGTCACCATGGTGGGGCCTCCCTTGGGACCCTATGGGGCACAGGGGGCAGAGGCCGGACCCGGGGCCCTCCGCTGCGTCTGCGCAGGGACCCCTCTGCCCTGGGCAGCCTGGGACAAGCCCCTAGCTCCACAGCACACGTGGGGCCGGCGCCAGCACGGGAGGTGACTGTCCAGCAAAACGTGCCCCTGGCCTCTCTGCCCTGAGCAGTGACCTCAGCAGCCGGCCAGATGAAGGCCTCTGCTCTCTGAGGCCAAAGGTCAGCGCTTTCCTCAACCCACCTTCGCTGAGACGAGCCCTCCCGGGGCCCTCAGCTCTTCCACGGGGACACCCTGCCTCCCCACCCACCCCACCCCCAGATTGTCCCCAGGAGAGCTCTGCCTCCTTCGTCTCCACCCGACTCCCTTCTGTTCCGTCCCTGTGGGCAAAGGCGCTGGCATTCGAAGACTTGGGCTCAAGTCCTGACTGTCTCCCAGCCGCCGACCCAGGGCGCTCTCCAGACGTCAGGGCCTCAGCGGCTTCGTCTTCGAACTGGGCAGAACCGCAGCCCCACATCGCAGGCTGCGTGATGGGAATATAAGCTGCCCTGTGTTTAAGGCGTGAGCATGATGCTCTCTCCTAATGCAAACGCAGGCGGGATCGTTACTGGTCCCCGGGGCCCGCAGGCTCAGCTCTGCCGCGAGCTGTCCCTGGGCCACTTGCCCAATGGCCAACGCTTGCCACTTTACTTCTGTACCTTTCCTTTTACCACTCCCCTTGCCCCCTCCACATGCCAGCCCGCGTCTTCTCTTAGTGGGGCCACTGAGGCCTCTTCCTGGCTCCTTGGTTGGCTCTGATTTGTCCTCAAGCGCGGCTTCGCACAGCGGGATCGTGTCGCACCCTTTTGGAGAGACCCTCCTGGCATCTTCAGGGTGACGTCCAACCCCCTCCGTGCCTACCTCCCCCACCCCAACCTTTTCCCAGCCTTATCTCTTGCTCTATCCCTCCATGGGAGCTTGCTACCGTCATTCTAGATGATTCCTCCGTTCCCAGAGTGGGGAAGGGGAGAAAAAGCACATTCCTTAGGTCTCTACACTTTTAGTACACCGTTTCCTTAGCTCACAATGTCTTTATGTGTGTTTTTACTTACTGACAACTTCCTTGTGTTTCACAGCTTGCTTCCAATGCTCCCCCTTCCACGAACCCTTTCTCGATTCCTCCTTTTAAAAGTAACCGCTCCTAAGGGGCGCCTGGGTGGCTCTGTCGGTTAAGCGTCTGACTTTGGCTCGGGTCATGATTTCATGGTTTGTGAACTCGAGCCCGGCATCGGGTTCTCTGCTGACAGCTCAGAGCCTGGAGCCTGCTTCAGATTCAGTGTCTCCCTCGCTCTCTGCCCCTCCCCGCTCCCTCTCTCTGTCTCTGTCTCTCTCAAAAACAAATAAACATTTAAAAAATAATAAAAGTAATCACTCCTTCTCTTGCATTTTCCAACCTTGTTTAGCATTTGCCTCACCCTGGATAGGAAGGACTATGATTCACCTTGTATCCCCAGGGCACTGAACAGCTTATAACCCTCCGTGGGCCGAGGTCGCTCGCCGTGCAGCCCCCAGGCAGCCTACAACCCTAAAGGGTACACAGCCAGCCCAGGAGTCAGGCCACTGGTGCGCAGCCTGCCTCTGCGGGGCTGGGGTGCGGAGGTGGAAAGTGGGGGTTCGCTGAACTCGCCTGGCCACGGTTTCTGCCCTCACAGGGCAGGTTCTCAGGGAAAGACTCTGACGGGTGAACGTGGGATACGAACACGTGAAATCATCACAGGAGTGGATGGCCCCCTGGGACCTCGGGCAGCATGGTTTCTTCTTTCTCCCGGTCTCCTCTGCGGGCCTCTCTGAGACAGGGAGGTGGACAGACGGGGAGAAGTTGACACGCAGCAGGTGCCCCTGTCTACCTGTGACTCCCCCCTGCCGCACAGCTGGCCATGATTCTTTGGCGTTGCTGCAGATTTCCAGAATCACCCACGCCCCAACCAACAGCTGCTACAAAGGTGGCTTGTCTCTCTCTCGGGACGCAGCGAAGCCGACAGCCTGCCTCCACATGGGTAACGAACTTTCAGAAAAGCCCCCGCCGCCCACTGGTTCCCGCTCCGGGCTGTGGCTGGACACTGTGGCGCGCAGGGAGGGTGAGTCCCTCCATAAACCGCAGTTGTAAGGTCCTCTGACCGTCACTCCACTTGTGACCCCGCCCCTCCCCCTGCCACCCCCATGGCCCTTCACAGCCCCCAGCACGCACACAGCCTGCGTCCCACGACGTGACTGCATGGCGGGCGAGCCTAGCTGCTTTTCCGCTAAATGTGTTTCACGGCGTGGGACTCCACAGTTGACCGGGTGCTTTAGCAGTAACCCTGTGAGATCATTATTTATATGTAAGAGATGAGCTCATGGAAACTCAGAGAGGTTAGTGGCTTTTCCAATGCCAAAGAGCGAGGCCTGGAGCGCTGGGCTCCACACTGGGGGCTCCTGCCCCGCAGAAATGGCCACCGTGGCCTCTCTGAGGGCTGGCCCGTGTCTCATCCATCTTGTGTCTCTTGCAGTGCATTGCACGGTGTCCTGTGGATAGAGGCATCCAGAATTTTTTGGTGTTGGAATGACTTTGTCTTCAACAGGGCAGAGAGGGAAGTAGGAGCGAGTCGACATCTTCCACAGCCTGAGCCACGTTTCCCCTCCACCCCCCCCACCCTGAATTCAGCGGCAAGACGGGGCATCTTCTTCCAGAACCTCACGTGGCTGGGTACCGCGGCTCCTGCCACCGGACAGTCGCTGCTCCCTACAGACAGCACAGCCCCGACCGGCCCATCTTCCGGTCACGCGGGAGTCAGGGTCGCCAGAGCCGATCCTGAACAACACAAGGCGAGGTATAACGGATGCACAACTTACTTCGTGGAATATTCATCTCTGGCCGGGCAGGCAGGCAAGGGCACCTTCAGTTTTACAGTGGCAGAACTCAGAAAAGCTAAGGACCTCGCAGGGCTGAGCGCTGCCCCCTCACCGGGGGTCCAAACAGCTGTTGGAGCACAACTGTGGGGGCAGCCAGAAGGAAGGGCCACCAGCCACGGCTGGGAGAGTCACGGGAGACATGACAGAGGGCAGAGGAGGGGAAGGGGGGGCGGTGCAGCATCAGGGGGACTAGGTGTTAGAGTCCGGTCGTGGGGGGTTTCGCCCCGCGGACGTGGGTCCCGGGAGGCGTGGCCCGCCACACGGGGTCTAAGCCCCGAGCAGGGACATACCCTTATGGGTGAAGAATGCCAATTATCACAGAGTCCAGCCCGAAGGGCTCCGTCTGCTTCCTCTAATCCAACAGCATCCTCTGTGCAACCTTAACGCTTAAATAATGTTTTCTCTGGAAATATTTCAGACATTCAAAGAGCTATTGAGATAAAATAATGTATTATTTGGCAATAAGAAGGAATGAAGGACTGATACATGTTGCAACGTGAGTGAACCTTGAAAACATCACACTAAATCCAGAGAAATAGAAAGTAGATCAGTGGTTGTCCGGGACTGGGAGGGCTGGGGGGACATGGGGGCTGACCGCTAAAGGGCCTGGGGTCTCTTTTGGGGGCGATGCAACGTTCTAAACCTGATTGCGGTGATGGTGGAATTCTACCCTTTAAGTGGATACATTGTATATGCAAATTACATCTCAATCAAGCATGACCCTGGCATACCCACCATCCAGCTTAAGAGTTTCCAATATAGCCAAGCCCTCAGGCACCCTGGCCTCACCGCGTCCCTCCTCCCCTCAAGTGTGATCCCTCCTCCCCCCGAACGTGATGTTTATCACCCCTGTGCATTTCTCCATATACTTATTACTGAGGCATATGTTCCGTGAATAATGCGTCATGTTGTTTTATAGGTTTCTTAATTTCATAGAAATGAATTATATTGTAAATATTCTCTCTCTTTTTTTGAGAGAGCAAGAAAGAGAGTGAGTTCATGTGCACACAAGTGGGGGAGGGGCAGAGAGACAGGGAAAGAGAGTCCCAAGCAGGTGCTCAGCATAGAGCCCGACACGGGGCTCGATCCCACGATCCTGGGGTCACGACCTGAGCCGAAATCAAGAGTGGGACACTCAACCGACTAAACCACCCAGGTGCCCTGTAAGTATTCTCTTGTAATTTGCTTTTTTCCCTCGATAGGATACGATGCATCCAAGGTATTTGCCTGGCCTGAGGTCAAGTTCATCCATGCTCACTGCGTATATTTCATTGGCGAAACTACCGCAGTTTAATATCCCACAATGTGTCTCCACTCTGCTACTGACAAATATTTAGGTTTTCTTTTCCTTTTTCCCATAATACACTTGGTGTCGCAGTGAACACCCTTTCCTCTCTTATGCACGTGTGAGTGTTTCTCAAGGACATCCCAGAAGGGGCAGCAACACTTGACCAGATGCTGCCAAATTATCCCTCCAAGTCACTTATCTCTCTTTACACGTGAGGAACCTGAGGCCCAGAGAGAGGACCGTGACCCGCTCAGAGTCCCTCAGGGTCTGGGACTGATTCCCAGTCCAGGGCTCTTCTGGCCACAGCACACTGCCTTTCCGGAACTCTCCATTTCCTTATTTTTATTTCTCCACAAATCCCAGTGACCACCCAGCGGGCGTTATCAGAGCCGATCTAGGAGAAACACATTATCAACGTTGTCCAGGAGGGCTGGGGATCTGGAAGTGCTTTGGGGAGGAAACGGGGAAGAAATTAACTTTGGAGAATTCCCCAGGCGGCTGGCTCTGAAGTGCAGAGAGGACGGCCGCGAGACAAGAGGCATTTCCAGGGGCGGCTGTGGTCTCCGTCCCCTTCCCACGCTGCCTCCCTGGCCCTTCCCTCCCGGCGTTGGGGACTTCCCTACCTCTGCAAGGTAACAGCCAGCCCTCCTCTGGGGCAAGTTTGGTTGCCTGAAATGGGGCCACAAAGGTCTGAATTTGGAGCCCAGGGTCTGAGCTTTATTGACTGGCCGTCTGATTTCAAAAGCACGACCTCTTCGACCTCTTTGGTCTGGTTTGACCCTGGCTCCCTTTACCCACAGCCTCTGCTCTAAACGATGTCATCAGCACACAGGTGTCACTAGGGAGCCTGCTGGGCATGCAAAAGGGACAATGGCAGGAGGGGAGGCCTGTGGGGACAGCAGGCCACATTAGGGACTGGGACCTTTCACCTAAGGGCGAATGAAAGGAGGAAGTGCTTTCAAGAGGATTATGCAGTAGCTTTTCAAAGATCATTCAGGCTTCTGGATGAAGAAGGGATCCCAAAAGGCCGGTTAGGGGCTTCTATGGAGACTAAGGTGAGAGGTGGGGCAGTTCTAACAGGAGTGCTGGGGAGGAGCTGGATGCAGTCGGCAGGGTGGGAGGCGGGGTGGGATCGGTGGGGCTTGCTGGTGCGTGGGATGGGAGGGAAAAGGCAGTGTCCGGGCTGACTCCCAGGTTGCAGCCCAGGTGCTGGGCATGTGTGGTGGTGACACCATTTCCCAGGACCAGGGATGTTGGACAAGGGCCAGGCCTGGGAGAAAGAGGCTGGCTTTGGCTGCGTGTGCTCTGAGGATGGGCGGCCTGTGACGCATCCAGGTGGAGAAGTCACGGAGGCCACCTAGTGTGGTTCGTAGGTGGGGAAGGTTCTCCCGCCTGGAAACCCGCAACGGCTCCTCTCAGTGTGTAAGAGCCTCATGCCGAGTTTCGCGGCCAAGCGTCTGCAGAATCTAAATCAAACGGTTAGTGATGGCAGCCAAAGAGAAACCCTCACGAGTGTATCCATCTTGGTCTGTTTCCACCTCCCATCTGAGGACAAATGACTTGCCCCAGTGGGTGGTTTTGCCTAGATTATACACGGAGCGCACACCGGGCATCGTGTTTGCATAGACAGCAGAACTAAGGGACAAGGCTATGGCAGGGGCGGAGGGTAGAGGAGCTTTAGGGATGCCGTAGCCGGGCCGGAGGGGTTAAGAGTTTGTCAGGTAGAAACAGAGAGCAAAGCAATCAGAACATCATGAGTGGATGTGAACCCATGAGACACTAGGATATGGGCAGGGCAGGTGAGAAGTCCATTTTACTGAAAGAAAAAGGAATACAGCGTAATGGGAGACAGGTCACAGAGCCTAGGCTTGAGAGACAAATGGCCTTGTCACTGGGGTGGGGTGTGTAGGAGCCCTAGGGAGCCATGGATGGTTTTTGAGCCATCGAGTAGAATTGATAGGACCCAACGATGATGGCGTACATGGATGAAGAAGAAGAAGGCATTGATGTTGCCACTGGCTTGGAGGCTGGGTGTTTGGGAGATCAGATGGGCCATGAGACGGGACTGCAAAGACAGAAGGGGAAGGTGGAGGTGGGAGAGGGGGAAAGAAGCTGACACAGCACAAAAGCCTGGGGGAAGAAAAAAGCAGAAATAGGGAGAGTTGGAATCCAATAGGAGGGTCTCTTATCAGGCTGGCCCTCAGGGATGTGCTTTAAGGAATAGCCAGGAATGACTCAGAATTAACCCGCCAATTATTTGCAAATAAAGCAGAGTTGACCTGACCACGGTATTTCTTTAGTGTAAATGTTCTCCCTAACACATCCATCAGCTCTGCACTCTTTTTCTTTATTAATGGCACCCAGGGACACTTTGGTCGAAATTCTCCCTTTTCTGGGTTAGCTGAGTCGGTGTGCGTGTTTGTGCATGGAGGGGTCTGCTCTGCGGCAGTCCGAGAGAGGTGAGGGGGGCTTTCTCCAGGCTGGAAGCTATGGCCATAGTCCCCATCCATGAAAATGTCCTGAGACTGTTGGCGGTGGGGGGATCGGGAATCTGCCACCAGGGCAAACGGGGCAAGGCTAGACAAGGTTCAGGACATGTGGACACCAGCTCCTCTCACCACCTATGGAAAATAACCAAGTCCAGAGAGGCAGTTCCAACTCGAACATAATAGCACATGAGATAATGGAGCCCTGTGCATAGGCTCACAGACGTCCGTTCCTGGAAGGGGCTTCTCTTCCCTTAAGCATCCTCCACATCATTGCTAGCATGCAAGTTGGATCAGGTCACATCCCTGCTCCCCAAACCTTCTCTGACACCACATCATCTCCTGAAGGGGAACAAAGCCAGGCCGCAGGTGTTCACTGCTCTCCACGCCTGCACCCACAGCAGACATCATTAAGCGATTACCGCATAGTCTGCTGAGCCTGCATGTAGCCTCAGGATCTGACTCTGCACTCTCCAGGCAGCCACTGCTAATCGATCACCCTCGGGATGAAAACCATCTCCCTCTCTTTGGAGGAAGAGACCTGGAACTCCTCAGCCTGGCCTTTTGCTATCTTTTCCCACCCTGATTTCAAATCACTGCTTCTATGCTCCAGCTTCCTTCACCTGCTCGCCATTCCCAAACAGTCTGCCTTTTTCTTATTCTCAGAGCCTCTGTCCAGGCCGGTGTCTCAGCCCGGAATGCCCTCTATGCAGACTGCTGGTTGTCTCTCCATTATCTGTTCTTCCACGTCTGACGGCAACAGACTTGAATCTGGGCATATGGCTGCCCAGCCAAAAAAAAAAAAAAAAAAAACTCTGCCTGGCCTCCCTTGGCCCCGGTAACCATGTGACTAAGAGCTGACCACTGGGATCCGAGCAGAAGTGATGCATGTCGGGATTTTCTTTTTCCTTCCAGTTTTGCTCTTAAAGGTTTGGGTATATGTTCCCCCAGCCTCCTTCTTCTCTCACGCTAGCCAGGGATGGTGAGAACAAAACGATTGTCAGCATCACGCCACATGAAGAAGATGGCAAGGCCACCTTCCCAGCCCTGAACCACAGTCCTCTGGCCTGCTAAGGAAGGGACCTCCCCTCTACCTTGTTAGGGCCCCTGTATCTGGAGCTCTGTTGTTATGGGGGCAGCTCAATCTATACCCTAACTGTATGCCCTCCCGCCAACCTCCAGTGCCACCTGTTCGGGGAAGTTTTCCCTGAGTCCCGAGCTCCTCTGGGATCCCTGGCACTTCGTATGCCTCTTATCAGCGCACTGTAAACCAGTGGATGGCCATGGGCTCTCCCATGAGCCCGGCCGAAGGCAACTTCTCTCCTGTCCATCCATTCTCTGTACCAGGGCTGGCTAAGGTGCTAATGCAAAGATCTCACCATCCCACCCATCATCCATGCTTTGGCAGTCCAAACCTCTTGGCCTGGTGGCCAAATCGTGACTCTGGCCTACACTTCCACCTCAGAGGTGAGGCCCCACAGCCATCTGCACCAGCCACTCAGCTGACGAGGCTCCTTCCGTGTGAAATCCCTCACCGTGCCAACCCCACCCAGCCCCAGCGTGGCGGGCCTGAAGGAGCTGCTTCCTTGATGGCTGGAGCCCATATTGTCCTGCTCTTCATTTGTTGCGAAGAACAAGGAGTGGGAGTTTCCCTAATCTTTGTATGCTTCCTCAAGTGGCCTGGGAAGTCCCATAGTGTGTGCATTGGTTCCCAAGGCCCTTCCCCTGTCCCACCAGGCCATATCCTTTGCAAATGGCCCACGCTTACTCCTCTGAACTTCTGGTGGCTGTGACTGTCCTAGTGAGGCCCAACCTTCAGCACCCTGGCCCAGGCCTGCGGGCCCATCACGGCCCTGGAAAACAACTCATGTGGCCCAGGAGCGGTCAGATCTCAGCCAGTACGTGGCTATTTTGGGACAGGGAGGATCCTGGGAGGATGCTGGCGAGGTCAGAGTAGGAAGGGAAGGAGGTGGGTTTTCTGCCCATGATTATGTGTCCTGAGCCCTCTGGAGGCCATCCAGGGGCCCAAGGCTGCCACTAGGAAGGACACACCCAGGGCTCCGCCTTAGCCCAGCCAGCCACAGAGGCCGACTGGGGGTAGGCATGGGCTCAAGATTCCAGGCTCGGATCCCAGCGGCCACAGGAGGCAGAAAGAGCGTGTGTTTATGTGTTCTGTACCAACAGCGGTGACTTCAGCATCAGGCAAGACTCAGGACACTCTCAGGGTGGGGTGGGGTGGGGTGTGTGGTGTATGAAGGCGGGGAGGTGTCAGAAACCAGCCAGAGGGCAGATGAAGAACACAGGAAAGAATCCAACCTCTCAGGAATGATCCCTGATGCTAACTTACTGAAGATGCGTTGAGCATCTCTGTACGGGCACGTTCTTAGATGCCAGTGGGACGGAAATGATGATGCTTTGACTTTGTGGGCAGCACTTTCCAGCGGTATAAGTCCTGCATATATCAGGAACCTCAAAGTGGTTCACAAAGTGGTTTTATAAACTCTGACCCTACGGAAATAATCTGAGAGGCATCATTTAGGTTCACGAACGAGAGTGGTGTTCTACTCATGAGTCTGGACACCAGAAATCCACGCTGCCTGTTTGGAGTGTCCTGGGAGCGGCCATCCATCAGTATGAAGTGCTCGGTACTGTTCCTGGCACGTAGCAGGTACTGGGTTAGGGGCAGTGGCAGCGAGCGCTGTTATTGGCAACAGCTTGGCAGCCGTGTGGCCTGCAGCCTCCAGCGTGGAGGGGGTAACTTCACCATGGGGCGAGAACCCTCGGGCTGGACGGAAGGAGAAGGTGCAGAGACCCACCCGAGAGGACCTAGCCCATCTCAGCAGATGCATTTTACTCCGCGGTTCCGTTGTCTGAGATGCTTCCACGTGGCCCTTCCAGTCCTCTCCTGCTGCTTCTCCAAAAAGCTGGGAGAGCATCTTAGTCTCCTGATTTTTGCCTCAATTTGGGGTCCTCTTATTAAATTCTCCTGATGTGACCCACCTGTCTCTGATCTATAATTTGGGCCAAACTGCCCTCCGGGTGATTCTCCAGCACCCTAAACACCCCTCCCAGGAGCCTTTGCTCTCTCCTCCCATCTCCTGCCTGCCGGGTCCCTGCTGGTGGCCCCTCCCCACCCCTCCGCACTGTGTCCCTCCTTCCCACCACCTCTGAGCTCTCGCCCTTGCTTTACCGCTCCCTCCTCCCAGTCCAAGACCCCCGGGTCACACACAGACTCCCAGAAGTGAGGAGAGGTGAAGAACCTTTCCTTGGAAAGCAGAAGTGAGGAGAGACTGGAACCTTTCCTCCTTCCTGCCACATCCCGCCCCAGCCCCGAGCCTCCCACGACTGCCTGAGCCAGACTCTCCCAAGTGCAAAATTGACGCCTGTCCCCACTTGGAGGGCAGGCGGGACACGTGAAGCCCAATCAGGAAGGAGAGGGAGAAGCCTCCACCTCACCATAAATGTGCAGCCCACGCGGCCCCCAGCACCAAGGCACGGTGTTTGACAGGACTTCTGTGCATCTTCAAGTACAAGAGAAATTGAGGCACTGACAAGAACAGTACTTTCTAAGGATCAGGAAAAGCACTAAGTACTTTGCATGACTGTCTCACAGAGTCTCCACCATACAGCTGCAAGGTGGCTACTAACCCCATTTGTCACACCAGGCAACTGAGACAGAGAGGTTCAGTAATTCTCTCAAAGTCACACAGCTGATAAATGTCAGAGCGGGACCCCAAACCTCTACTGTCTGTGGCTCCAAGTGTCCTGCCCTTCAGCCGCATTCTAGACTTGGAGCAGAAGGCGGTGGCAGTTGGCCGAGAGCTATGGGGACAACAGACAGGCTTAGCTGAAGCATGGGCTGCCCTAGAGGGCCCGACGCTTACGGGTGCTCCGCCCAGGCCCTGCCACCCTTCCCTCACCTTCACCCCAGCTCATTAATCTTGGCATTCTTTTGCCAACAAGTTTCCCAGATGCCAGCACTCAACGTCCTGGGCCCTGTGGGAGGGAGAGAGCTTCCCAGGACTCTGGACACCCTTTTAATTAACCCGGACGACCCTCTCCCGACGGGCCAGCTGAATCCCGTCATGGCCCCACCGTTTCCCGTGGTGGCGCCCTCAACAGTGACTCCGCCCCAGCTCCCCTCATTCCTCTGACAATGTGGGCTCCCCATTTCCCACACGCCCACCACCTGTTGGCCTCCTTGCCCTGGCCTGGGGACCCTGGGTGAGGACTACCGGGACCCCTGGGCGCCTGTGCCCTGTGGGGGTCCTGCCATTGTCACATGCCCGCAGAGGGTGAAAAGGAGCCTACTTGGGGCTGACAGAGGCCCTGAGCAGGGCAAGCCCCTCTGTGATTACTCGAGGGTGTCCCTGCTCCTCATTGTCTCTTTCTGGAGCTTCCTTCCTGCCCCACAAAAAAAAGGATAGCCCATCCTAGTTACTCATGGAGCAGTGACACTTGTCCATCTGTCATTCTCATAGCTTAATCCTAATGACTACTCACCTAGAAGAGCCCTCGTGAGCTGTAACTGGTCACTATCATTAACGGTGGACTGTGCCATTGAACTCACCACGCAGTAGGGAGCCCAGCACGGAGTGGGAACCCCGGGTGAGGAGCAAAGGAAGAGCACTCGAGCAGGAGTCCTCACTAGTGATCTGAGCAGATAGGGCCAGTCGACGGCAAAAGCGGGATCCGAGTCCAGATTACCACCACCCCCCCCCCCCCACCACCTTGCAGCCTCGAATCCGTGTGTGAGTATGCATTGACGCGTGTCGCATTGTGAGTATGCATTGTGCGTCCAGCAAACGCACAGCGCCCTGAGCCATCCGGCTAGGGCAGGCGAGTTTTACAAGGATGGACTCATTCATTCATTTGTGTAACAATTTTGTACACCTACTGTGTGCCGGGAGTTGGGGGCACAACGGTGAACTTGACGAGCCAGGTCCCTGCCCTCATCGTCATACGTGATTTCACCCCCTGGCGGGCTCCCCCTCCTCCCACAGAAGGATTTACAGATGAACGAATATGTGAACAAGTGAATGACAAACGGCAGGTGGGCGGGCCAGTTGACCAGCAGAGGGGAGGTAAGCATTTCAGATCCCGTCATTCCCATCTTTCACATCAACAGTGATGCCGCGAGCAGGTGTGGTGAGATCACGCCCACTAAAGGGGCCTCCGGTTCCGGTCCCCCTCCCGGTCACCTATGCGCAGGGCTCCTTACCTGGTGGGCAGTGACACCCTGCAGACGTCTTCGGGGGGGCCTCCCGGCGCCTCCGAGAGTGGAGCTTCCATTTCTGCGAAAGGAGACAGAGAAGAGGGATCACGGATTGGAAGGCCAAGCCCTGGGAAGGGTCTGCAGGCTGGTGGGGATGGAGGGGGAGAAAGGGCCACCTGGGGGCCGGCAGGAGGACTGTTCCTGGATCAAAGACCGGCCACAGGCGTCTGCATAATAAGAAGCAGATGGAGAAGGTCCTATCTAGGGAATCTCAGTGTCTGATGTCTTCTGAGTGCTCTTAAAGAAATTAACCCCAACCCCAAGGCCCTATAAACCAGTTGTGGCCTCCCTGCACTCCACAATCACGGGCACAATGACCCACTTTTCTCGGCTCTCTGCTAATTGTTTCCTGTCTAGGTCTGGGCTCCTGATTGATCCTGGCGTCAGGGACAGTGACTTCTGTTCTGGTGTCCCTCACAGCCAGGCACAGGCGGGCCTGGGCAGCAGTGGGGGAGAGGGGTTGAGCAGACCACCTTGTCCCCCCCTATGGAAACTCTTCCTTTGCAAAGCACCGAGCCAATCAGGAAGGGCCCCAAGGAAGTGGCGGCAAGAAGACCGAGGCGTCTCCTGCCCTCGCAGCTGCCATTTCCGTGGTGGCGATGGACAGGCACACGGCTGTAAGCACCAGCATCCCAACTTTTCAAAGGGCAGTGCGCCGAGCGCCTCGGTCCCCCAGCCACACAGCGTGGGCCACACTGGCACAGAGGCTACAAGGGACGCTTCCGGGGCGAGGCTACCCGCGTTCCTACGCAGTCCTCCGACCCTGAGCAGGATTAAGCCTCGCTGGGCTAATGGGAGGATTGAATGGTCGATGCAGAGAAGGAGCGGAGCCTGCCCGCCCCCCCCCCCCCCCCCCCCCCCCGCCAGGAGGCACACACGATGCGTTGGCTCTATCACACTCCCAGGTTACAGGTGAGGAACCCCACGCACAGGGCGGGGAGACTAACACGGCCAAGGTCAGAGGTGGAGTATGGCAGGCACCGGGCTCGGATGCTAGTTGGGCAGTTAGAACCTGGTAGTCCCGGGGCCAAGTTAGCCTCTAGATGTGTTTTATTCAGTTCCTCCAGTGATTTTTTTTTTCATTGACTTTGTTTCCAGTAGTTTGAAGTGACTGATTTCACATGTAAAGCTGCCACAGCCACAGCCACAGCCACAGCCACAGCCACAGCCACAGCCACCGTGGCTCGCAGGCGCTGACTCTGACCAGTATACTGAGGTCCCTGCATGCGAAGCGGGTGGGAGGCCAGCGGCCCAGCCCCCAATGCACATTTCTCCATCGTCTGCCTCCTCAGCGCTGTGTGGTTCTGCCGCGCAGGCTGGGCCCCGGGAGAGGTAAAGAAAGTCATAGGATTTGGTGTCAGCTGTTTGGGGGGTGGAGATGGAAGGTCAGGAAAGCTTCATGAGGATGTGTAATGTCTGCGGAGCCCCCCACCCCCCCACCCCGGGGAACTACCACTGAGCTGGCCGATTTTGCCCGGAGAATCACCTCTATTTCTCACAGTCTAATTCTAAGGGAGATTTCATAGTGATCTCATGTTCTACGTCAGGAAACGGAGGCTCAGAGAGGCTGAGTGACCTGGTGGAGTCACACAGCTGTGTCTGCGGTGGGTCTGGGATGAGACCTCAGATCTTTTGACCCAAAGTCTACTCCATCTTGCTGGAGAGAGGTGCACGACGCCCCCACGCGAGAGAGTACAGCAGACCAGGCGGTGGGGGTTGGGGGGGGGTTGCTGGGCAGAGGCTCTGAAGGCAGAAGGGGGCTGAAGGTCAACATAGACAGGAGGGAGGGGAAAGGAAGAATGTTCCAAAAGGGAGGCCCTCGCTCACAAAGGGCGGCTGACCCACACATATTAGGTAGACAGATATTGAGGTCAGGCTGCGGGTGGATCCTTACCAAGCAAACAAATGACCCCCCAGCACAAAGTCTAGTGAAGGGCCCAGCTCTGAGCCCAGCTCACGAATCCACTCATCGCTGGGGGACCACGTGCATCCACCTGCAACCTTCCCACCTATAACCTGTGGGCTCTTCAAGGGGCTTATTTGTGGCTGTGCCCGGCACACAGTAGGCATGTGACTTACGTCCGCTAACAGGCAGGGCCAGCCAGTGAGTGACAAGCCAAGGCCAGGTGGGTTTGCACAGGGTTGCGCTCACTCAACCCCAGCGACATGCCAAGCAGAGGTTGGGTCCTGGAGCTAGAGAATGCAACGCAAGGGGTGGATGGGGCCCCTGCCTTCGCGGGGCTCACCTTCTGGTGGGGGAGACAGAGAAACAAACAAGCAAACAATTCAGTGGTAAGTGTGGCAGAGAAAAATAAAGTAGGGTAAAGCGAACAGTGATGGCAGGAGGTATTGGCAACTCGGGGGTCAGAGAAGGGGTCTCTGTGGAGGGGACGTTCAGCACTGACCTGGCGCGAGCAAGGAAATGAGTCATGCGCAGACGTGGAGGGGGTGTGTTCCAGGCAGAAGGAGAAGCAAAGGCCCTGAGACAGACGGCGCAGAGGATTAAGGGTGTTAGAGGGGGTCGGGGCAGCATGGCTGGAGGGCTGAGCGCAGTGGGAGGGCACAGGGCAGGGCACTGGCAAAGGCTGAATTTATGGTGACACGGGCCCCTGACATTTCCATGCCCTCTTGACAGCCAGGAAACGTGCTGCTTACGGTTGCATGCTGTGGCCTTGCTCTAATTCGCTACCGTTATCCCGGATGAGAGCCCAGCAGGTGCTCGGTGCTTCCCTGGATCCTTCAGCTCCCGGCCCCTGCTTCTCCCGCCTCCTTCCTTCCCAACCCCAGCGCCCTTCCCCCAACGTCCCTGTCAACTGATGACCCTGAGAAAACAGAAGCAGCCAGAAGAGGCCTGCCAGCGGCTCCCGCCACCGTGCACACCCGCCCACATGCGCCTGCGACGGCACCTGCCCCTTCTCTCTGCTTCTCCCACGTGAGGCCAACCTTGCACCTGCATGCACACCAGGCTTTCCCCGCCCACCCACATCAGCAATTCCCTGCTCTAGGCTCCATCCTGGGCTTTCATCAGGCTCGGCCTTTGCTCTAAAGGGCCAGCTACGGAATAGTTCAGGCTGTGCGAGCTGCACGACGACACAACCACTCAGCTGTGCTGCTGGAGGCGAGAAGCAGCCACAGAAAACACGAAACGCAAAGCTGTGTTCCGGTAAAGACACATTTACGAAAACAGGCTGCGGCCAGGATGTAGCTGTCGCCTGCCACTCCCTGATGTAATCATTAGGCAGACACGCTGCTGTTCCTCCCACCATAAGGAGAAAGGAAAAGAAAAATCCTCTCTTGACCACGCTCTTTCCCAGGCAAACTCCTGGAGCACCCCTGCAAGGCTCTGACCCTCCCTCCACCAAGCGCTGTCCCCCAGGTCGTCAGTGACCCCCATGTTGCTAAGCCCAGGGGACAGTCCTTCTCATCTCAGCCTGTGACAGTATTCGCTCGCCCCTCTCTCCACCTGGCTGCCAGGACGCACCCTCCCAGTTTCCCTCCGGCCAGTCCGTGCTCCTTCTGTCTCCTCTGTTGGTTCCTTCTTATCCATTTGGAGGCCGCAGGGCCCTGGCTCACCTCTTTTCTCTCTGCTCTGGCTCCTGGGGGCCCTCGCCCTGCGTCATGTCTCCTCTGTACGTGACGATGCTGCCCTCACTGCCCCTCCTGCTCGGATCTTCCTCCAGAACCAGACGCACGTATCCAGCTCCCGACTTAACATCGCCATTGATAGGATCTCAAAATTAGCTTGGCGAAACCGGGCCCTTCATATTTCGTCCCCACTCCCCCGGGCCTGCCCCTCCGCTGTCTTCCTCGTCACAGAGAAAGGTGACTGCGTGTCGCCAGACCCTGGAGGTCATCAGTGATGCTTCCTTCGCTCTCACTCCACGCCCATTTGGCCAGCTACTCCTGTTACCCACTTTCTGGACACATCCAGGATCTGACCCCTTTCCACCACCTCCGCACTACACCCAGTTCAAGGCTCATCATCTCTGTCCCAGTCACTGTGATAACCTCCTGGCGACCCCCTCGTGATAACCTCGTGATAACTCCCTGCCTTTAGCCTTGCCCCACAGAGCATTCTCAACATGGCCGCCAGGGGGCCACACAGGCCTCCTTGATGCTCCTGCTCATGCCAGGCTTTCTCCTACCCCAGGGCCTTTGAACTTGTTGGCCTGTCTGCTTGGGATGTTCGTTTCCTAGCTAACCACCGTCTCACTCTCAGAGAGGTCTTCTCTGCCCCCAGTGCCCTCCTGCGACATACTTCCTATCCCTCCCCCCTGTTTTTCTTTTCTCCTTTGGATTTTGTTGCGTTGTTGGCTCATTTATTTTGCTTCCTGTCTATGCTGATCACAGGAAGGTAAGTTCCACAAGGACATGGTCTGTTTTCGGCTCTCCCACTGTGTATTAAGCAAGAGATATAGCCCCTCAGGGCCTCAATTTCCTCATGTATAAAACGGGGATGACATTAGTTATCCCCGGGACTACACAGGCCAGGTAGAAGGATAAAATGCGATGAGATCAGAAAACAAAAAGAGTGTCCAGATGTGAAGAGCTGGGAGCGTCATATCGCCCGTGCCTAGAACGAGGCCCGGCATATGGTAGGTGCTCAATAAACAGCGGTTGTTCATAAATCAGGAGATCTCACATCGAGGTGTGGACTTCCGATCTCTCTTATACAATGGGGCATCTGGCAGCACTGGGCCATGGCGACGACTGGGTGGTGCTGAGAGATGGCTGTCCCTTTTATGTGGGCATGTGCTGCCCGGGTCATCACAGTACCTCTCCCTGGCTGGCTTCGCTTACTTAGGCCACCAGCCTGGGCCCCTTAGGCATCCGAGCTTGAGACCCCTGGTGAGAAATGTCCAAGAGGAGGCTCAGGGGTGGGTGGAGAACCTGCCAAGACTCCAGCGTGGACCCACAGTCACCCTGGATGGAGCAGCCCTCCTGCTCCACCCCTGCTGGCGGCCAGGGCCTCCTGGAATGCCCCACATGGCCAGAGCTGAAACATGACTGCCTGATCTTTGCAGCTATTAAAATGCCTGTATCAGTATCAAAGGGACTGGCCTTGGGTTTAGGGGCCACTCCCTCCCTGTGCTTAGCTCCAGGACTCTTAAAGGGCTCAGGCTCCACCTGGGCCTCTGTAATACGTGTGTCCAAGTGGTGGTGGTGGGGGGTGGAGCCCAGAGCAGGTGAGCTCCGCACTCCACGGCTGTGACCTTGATCCTGGCACCTCCCCTCCCACAGGGAATCTGTAAAATGGGGCTATTGCCCCCCCTCCCCCACCAACCTCCCGGTGTTGCTGTGGAAAACGCCTTGGAAACCATAAAGAGGGTCCTGCCTGCAGCCCTGCCTTTCGACCTTGAGCTGCCCATTGACACGACCACACTGAGCAGAGCTCCAGTCCCTGCACCAGCGTCTGATTCCAATGCCTGGCCCACAGCGGTGTGCCATCCCATCTGCCAGAGCCCCTTTCATCACCCCGTGCCACACGGTCACTGGGATGGCGTCCTGTTGGAGATCAAGCCAGTTCTTGGAGGGCAGGGACTGGTCTGGTGTCTCGGGTCCACACTTGAACTGGATTAATCGCTTGGAGGTCTGCCCTTCCCTGCGGTGCAGGGGGACGTGGGCTTCGGCAGAATTTGGAAAGATGGAGATGGGGGAGGGGGGCGTTCTGGTGAGGAGCAAAGACACAGAGGCAGGACGGAGGCGGCACAGAGCCAGTGCCTGGGCCTAATCCCAGGGATGGCTGGCGGTGGTGGGGGGGGGGGGGGTGCTGGTCCCGTAGACGGGCTTTGTTAAGGGGACAGGCCCATGGCGGAGCGCAGGAAAATCAGCGCGGGGAAATCAAGACGGAGGAAATTGAGACACTCGAGCCACACCCGCCCAAACTGGACTTGCTCCGGGGGCCGGGAGGGGGTGCCATGGGGTGTGCCCAGGGAACTGTCTTCTTCCTCCCTACACAGTCCTCTTTGTGCAACGCACTTGGCACCTGATCACAGACTCCCAGGGCCGTGAAACAGGGCCCCGAGGGGCCGCTGGCTGCCACGGGCTGCCTCTGCCCCCTTGTTTCACCAGAACCGCACAGGGGTGTTGCTCCAGGCTCCGCAGATCAGAAAGAGTTGAGGGAAAGGAGGTGAATGCCCCGGGGTGAGTTTTCCAGCCTTCATAGGAGAAAGTCCTTCCTTTCAGCTAACCTTCGGCCCTGCTGCTGCCTCAGGGAGTTAGGGAGTGGGGCTCTTGGAACTATGCAGATATGGGCAGGGGGCAGGCTGTCACAAGCCTAGGACTAAAGGTTCCAGGGGCCTGGGGTAGTTTCGGGGCCCGGTGCAGGATGAAGCAGGGGTCCCCTACACAGAGCAGGGAGGGGCTGGGCTGAGAGGGCTGGAGTGGAAGCCAGGAGTCTCTACCCTCCTTCCCTCCTTCTAGCAAATGGGTACTGAGGACCTGTGCATGCAGAGCCACGGGAAATGCCAGGACACGTCGGGGCAAAGCAGACACAGAGGCTGCCCCGTGGAGCTTACTGTCCAGGCAGAGGCACCACGAACCACGCACGTCAACAAGAAGCAGCCACAGTCATCGAGCTCTGGCGAGTAGGGGTGAGGCTCTACAGGCTGGGGGAAGTGACGGCAGGGCAGAGACCCGAGGATGACCCCGAGGTGCAGGGAAAACGGCTGAGACCTGACACCATCATGTGCTTCTTACGAACCGGGCGGGGGTCCTGCACAGATGAATTCATTCAGCACTCGCAGCACCCCACTCATGAGGAACGGCACGTCACTTGCACGGCGACGGGCAGCCAAGACGGGCAAGGCCGGATTCGAACCGGGAAGCCTGGTTCGGAGCCCATGTGCCTCCACTGCACAACTGTGATGGGGGCGGGGGGGGGTGCTCTTTCCGGGAGATTGCAATACTTTTTGACTGGAGGGCCAGGCACTGCTCAAAGCACTTGTTTAACTTTTTAAATTCTAAAAGCAACGCTTAATGAGAGGGAGACACTCTTATCACCATCACCCTCCCAGTTCTTAGAGGTACAACCCAAAGCACAGAGAGGTTAAGCGACTTGCCCAGTGTCACACAGCCAGTCACTAGCAGAGCTGTGCTCCTAGTGGTGGCAGTGTATGACCATGTGGCTGGACTTTGAAAGTGAGGGAAGGCGGAGCCCTGAGGCAAGAGAGGGTGGCGAGGGCCATGCTCTTCAGGCCCCATGAACCACATTAAGAGATGTAGTCTCTGGCCTGATGGCAATAGGAAGTTACCAAAGAGTGTAATTAGGGGACTGTGGTGACTGTGTTTAGAGCTTCCTTTTTTTTTTTTTTTTTAACGTTTATTTATTTTTGAGAGAAAGAGACAGAGTGTGAATGGGAGAGGGGCAGAGAGAGAGAGAGAGAGAGGGAGACACAGAATTGGAAGCAGGTTCTGGGCTCCGAGCTGTCAGCACAGAGCCCAACGCGGGGCTTGAACCCACAAACTGTGAGATCGTGACCTAAGCTGAAGTCAGACGCTCAACCGACTGAGCCACCCAGGCACCCCTGAAAGATCACTCCAGCTGCTGTGTGGGTGCTGAGTGGGACAGGGCAGAGTGGAACAGGAGCAGGTGAGCTAGGAGGCTCTTGTCACAGCCCAGAAGAGCCTCGGGTAGCCTGGGTGGGGACGGGCGGGCAGTCGTAGAGAAAAGAGGACAGTCTGCAGGAGGCCGAGATGGTGCAGGCGGTGTCTGGGAGGAGGTGCAGCTGGAAGCCAGTGCATCCACAGATGAAGGGGTTGCGGGGAGCGGCGGGCTCCTACTCAGTTTAGACACGTGGAGTTTAAGGTGCTTTCAGGACACGCTGGAGGGGTGGGATGGCAGGTGTAGAGATGGGCGTGGTGCTCTGACAAGACGAACACGCACATTACAGCCAGAACAGTGAGCTGCATGTGGTAGTGAGCTCCCTGTCACTGTGGGTATGTAAGCCTCAGAACCAGGGATATCGGGGCGGGGGTGGGGGGGATTCCCCCCCCCTTCCTTCCAACACTCCCTTCCAACACTCTGCTTCTATGGAGTAGGGGGGAGGCTGGAGGTAGCAGGACCATCCTCTGACCTCCCATATCACCGAGTCTCCCCCTGCCCCCAGGAAACCACAAATGCCAGCTCACTGGGACTAAGGCTATTCCTGGAAGAGCCCCAGGTAATGCCCCTTTAACCAGTCCCCTTTCTGCATCCTTGTCTCCTGAGGTCAACCTTCCCGTCCTGCCCTACAGGCCGCCTTGGCAGAGCGTGACCCGATAGAGAACACCTGACAACAGGGGCTCGAGAGGCACTGCAGCGTGACAGGCAACTGCAGGTGTAAAGTCCCTTGGACGGCGGGATGGCAGGCCCTGTCACAGCTTTCCTGGGGAAGATGTGTCCCTTGCGGGCGGCAAGGCCTCCCCGCTATAACTGAAAGAACATAAAGGCAGGAGCCTGCTGGCAGGAGGGCCGGATGGACAGGGAAATACCGAGTAAAGGAAAGACTGAGACTGGACCGTGGGCATTAAGGAAGCCCGAGGCGGGGGTGGGCATGGGTGGCAAGGAGAGGCAAGGAGGCTGAGGAGGCAGGAGGGGCCCAGGCCGCGTGGACTCTAGCCACACGGGGCTTCGGGAAAACCTACGATAGACTCCAGGCTAGGAGACGGGGAGCCCCTGTGTCTCCCTGGAAAGCCGTGCCCAGCCTCTCGGGCAGGAAGTTCCTCCCCTCTGTGAGTGGCTCACCCCTGCTTTTTGAAGGACCAGAGGAGCCCCTGCTGCCCGCAGCTGCGTCTCTGCCCTTTTCGGCCGTAAAGAATTTTCTGCAGGGAGGCCCCCACCCAGGGCAGGGGGCATTCGGCATGCGGATGTCGGGGGGGCGTCAGTGTGGAGCTGCGGCTGGGGTCTGCTGGCATCACGGACACCGCCCGGGAGAGCCGGGGACCCCGGTCCGCCCCAGCCCTCCCAGGCCCTCCCCAGATCCCAGCACCGTGACCCTCATGACTGCCGGCGCCGGCCTCTCGGCACTGCTCGGGACCCAGGTGAGGGGCTTGGGTGCGGTGGCACGGGTAGATGCTGTCTCTCTCCGTCTCAGGGGTTGCCAGCCATGGGACTTGCTGAATACCCCACCGCAAGACCCTACCCACAGGGACTACATTGGGGTTCCAGGAAGGGGGTCGGCCTCGGTGGGTTTTACAGCTCCCAGCTGATGCTCTGCAGCCAGGGCCAGGTCTTTGAGGACACGCACGTACGAGAAGGAGGGGAGACTAACTCTAAAGAGTTCAGTTGTTAAAGCGCTTCTCCCCCGGCCTTGCTTCAAAAGGAGACATTCAGCTGGCTGCGTGGACAGACAGACATGTATTATTCCGCAAGGCAGCTGGAGGTAAGGGGCAGCAAGAAAGGCGAGGACAGGGTGATACACGGGAACTGGGATTGGGGCTTAGGCAGAAACTTCTGCCCGAAGGACTAGCCCGTGTCACAGGGTGAACCCCAGGTTGGGTGCTAAGCTTTCTAGAGGGCGGTTCAGCGTCCAAGAGACAAGACCTGATCCATCCCTCCTGGAAAGTTCTGGACAGTGATCTTCCTAAAGGTGTTCATCACCAAGGCCTGATGTCACAAACGACATCCTCTGGGGCATTTTACAGCAAAGATGGTCACGTAGGCCTGATGCCAAGTCAGTTCAACCAACGCCACCGCTGCAGAAGCTGAACCAAACTGAACAGGTCCCTAGCCCCTGGTCTCCACGACCTGTCTCAGCTGGCTTAGTAGGGTATGGTACTTTCTACAGATGGTGTACCACTAGCAGCCTCAAAGGGCTAGCTCTGGGGCCAGAATGCTTGGGTTCAAGGCCTGCCTCCGCGACTCACTGTGTGACCTTGGGAAAGTCACTGAACTTCTCTGGGCCTCCATTTTTCTCTCCTGAAGGAACGTAAAATGAAATATATATAAAAATATAACCACTTCAGAGGATTATTTTGAGAAGTAAACGAAGTAAGAGGTGGTAGAAATCTTGGAACAGTAGTCAATAAATATTAGCTGTGACTCAACGATGAGGGAGGTGGTGAGGATTACAGCTGCTATTAACTGAAAGATTTCATCTAATCCGGCAACAACCCGTGAGGAGGCCATCATCATCTCCATTGCTCCGACCAGGACGCTGAGGCTCAGGTCACACAAGTAGCCAGCGGCAGAGGTCCATGTGACGTCACATGCTGTGGGCTTACCCACCTTACTGTTTTGCCCCAACCAAAAATGTGCCAGGCGCCTGGGCGGGTGGAGAGGAAGCTGCTGGCCATTGGGGGTCATGGATGGGAATGGATGGACGCTTCCAGCCGCTCTGTCCAGGCGGGAACACATCACCCTGAACCATCCCCACTCTCCTGGCCAGCGCACTAGGGACGCCGCTCGGATTTAGGAGTTCATCATTTCCCCTTCGGCTGGTTGCTCTGAAACACCATTTCCAGGGCACGCCCCTGAGCAAATGCTGAGCATACAGCTGCGTCTTGGGTTGGGATGGGGGAAAGAGAGTAACCTGTAACAGAGGGACCTGAAATCGGCAACTAATTGGTGAGGGCTGCCTACATTACGCAGTCCCTGGGCTCCGTAAGGGACATGGAGACCAGTGGGCTCTCATCCCTGCTGCTGGATTGTGCGAGATCAAATGTGAGACAAGATATTTAAAGGCAACAGAGAGGAGAACACACTGCACAATGTGCTGGAGGCAGAGCCACAGAAGGCAAATAGGGATTACGTTGCACGTTGACGCTAAGACCCAGGGAGGGGCAGTCTGGGCGGCTGTGTTGAGAAGGATTCTGAGGCTGATCTAGGCTCCCTGGGCATGTGTTGAGAGGTTAGGAATGGCTGCCGTGGGTCTGGGACAAGAGAAGTCAGCCCACGCCATGTCTCTACTTTCCTTCTCCCAGCTAGATGTTTGGCATGGCCAGCAAGTTCTGCAGGAAGTCAGAGCAGAGAGAGAGCCCGTTTTGGGTTGGAGTGGTTTGGGGAAGGCTTTCCAGAAGGCACTGGGGCAAGATGAAAATGATTAGGAGTAAGGGGAAAAAAGCATCTTTCTGAGGGTGTCAAACTGTGAATCTTTGCTTAAGGCAGACGGCATCGTGTTTCAGACGCTTTGACTCTCTCACCATTTTCCTATGAGGGTTTGCTACTTAATGAGGTCCTCAGTTTGGTCTGGAGCTACCTGATCACTGTAAGGCCTTTGGAGAAGCTGTAAAATGTTACCCCCTCTCCCTGGTGTTATCTGTAATAAATATTGCTCTGTATTTTTCTTTTAACTTAGAATCATGAGATGGCTCTTTATCTCGAACACCGACTCTCACTAATTAGTGGCAGCTTCCCGGGGCAGCACTGAAAAGCATTCTGGGGCCGTATGTAAGCTCAACGGGGAAAGTGTGCTGCAGTCGATTAGCAATGTCTGCTGAGGCCAGGGAATGGGGAGTGGAGCATGCCAAGTCTTTACCACCACTTCACCAGACAATTAACTATTGTCTGGAAGGGGGAAGGTGTGGTGTGGAAGACAGATGTTCTCCAGAGAGGGGGATCCTACCTCTGGCTCTTCTGATCCCTGGCTGTGGAGGCTTCAGACCTGTTTTTTATCTATAGAGAGAAGGGGCTGGGATTGAGGGGCTCTGAGGATCTTCCTTCCATTGACTCTCCACAAGACCGCTCAGGCACTGACCACATATGCAAAGTCAGACGCAGTGGAGGCTGGCTGCATATAAGGGGATCTAGGGTCTGTCTGATTACGGAGGCCCAGGCTGCTGTGATCTACAGGCCACACCCGCAGAGGCACATACTTCCTCGGTAAGAGCCCCCCGTCTTTCAGACGCTGCTTTGATCTCTCCCCTGAATTCTCCTCTGGAAAAAAAAAACCAGTAAAAGGCCCCGGCACATACCCTCTAAATGTAAGACATTCCTGTTACGGTGGTTGGTATTGTTATTTTTATGGAGGAGGGAGTCTGCCCAGGGTTCTTCAACTTTTTAGCCTAGAGTTTCAACCCTCCCTCGACCCCCAGGAAATTCCTGAAGGTGGAAAACGCCCTTCCCACCCAAAGGACTGGATCATAGAGAGCAGGATGGAAGGACAGTGACATCAGTCTTCTTATCTGTAAAATGGCGCAATGAGAGCGTCAGTCCCTCAGGGAGGTTGTGGGGATTGAAAGAGGTAACGCTCACAGCAGCGGCTGCTGTATAGACCCTATAAACGTGAGACGTTCTCATCAGGGGTGCCGTTACTCTCACTGTTGGGGGAGGGGAGTCCGCCTGGCACCCCTCCCCCACCCCCCCCCCCCCCGCCGGTGCCCACCCGGAAGCTGGCTGCTGACACCATAGATCCTACAACTTGGATCTAGCTGTCTGAACTCGGGTCCCTCCTGCTTCCCAGCACACCCTCTGCCCAGCCCCTGGTGACATCCGATTTCCTCCGTTTGGGACATTCCAGTTTCTTTCTTCACAGCAAGCAAATCAAGTAACAGGCAGCTGGAGCGCTCATTAAGGGTCCCAGCCCAGAAGAGAGGCACCGATGGGGGAAGAGTTGGGGCCTGAGGACTGGAAGCCACACTGCCAGCTCCCCATGAGCTGGCTCCCCGCCCCCATCCTCCTCTCCCCGCTCTGACCCTCCCCTCCCCCACGGCCAGGCCCCTCAGATCCAGGCCTTCTGCTAACATCTGCCTCTGGCCTGCCTCATTCCAGGCTCCTCTCCCACCGGGTCCCCTCAGCCTGGCCTTCCCTGCTGGCCCTTTCTTCCACCCGCCTTCCAGATCCCCACACCCAGCATGCCGCTTTCCCCCCTGGGCAGGGGGGGTGGTTTGCGGTGCCCCTGGGTTCGTGCCTCCAGGCCACCGCACAGGCTGTGTGCTTCACCGGACTGCCCTGTCCAGTGCCCTTCTTCCATCTTCCAGGGAGTGGCCAGGCCCACCTGCTGCAGGACGGATTGTCTGCCCCAGCTTCCGGGGACCACTCGTACAGTCCTGGGCACGGCCTTTGGTGGGGGCACCTTCTAGTGCATCCTCCCACCTGCCATCTCCTGAAAATCTCACAGCAACCCCAAGAGGGAGGCAGAGCCTGGGCGTTACAGAGGAGGAGCCTGAGGTTTAGGCGGTGGCATGGCTTGCCGAAGGCCACATGGCTGGGGGCAAAGCCCAGCTGGAATCCCGGGGTGGGGTCCCTCCACTCACGGGGTGCCTGTGTGCCCTTTACAGAAGGAGCCCTCCACATGTGCATGTCGCAGAATCACTCTGCTAACAAAGCCACTGCCCGGGCTCTCCTCTGCCTTTTCTTCCCTCCGGGGGATCTAATGGCCCCCGCTTCTCCCTTCCCCGCCTCACCCCTGCCTCACCTTTGCCCTCTGCTCAGCCCTGGGAGAGCACACCTAGGAAAGGGACTCCTAGGGAGGAGGGAGGCCTCAAGTTGCTCCCGGACACATTTGCTGGCTTTGCTCCTAGTGCAGTGCTGTCCCATGGAACTTTCTGTGAGGATATACATATTCTGTGTCTACAGCGTCCAACAACTGGCAACCACTAGCCTCGGGTGTCTCTTGAGCCTACTTGAAATGTGGCTAGTGTGACTGATCACCTTAATTTTAGATGTATTAAATTGTAATTAATGAAGTCTAATGGGTCTCACGTAACTGCAGCGGACCGTGTAGCCCTTGGAGTGTCCCTTCATGAACCTCTGGACCGCAGGCCCCACCCAGGGCATGCCTCCTAGGGCCACTCCCCATGGACAAGGCCACCTGCCGCCTCCACCCATAGGACGGGCCCCTCCCTCTGGCTCCGGTGCCCTCTGCTGTTGACCTCACTTCCCACCGGTTTCACTCACTCCTCTCTGTCCCTACCTGCAGCCCAGTCCGGGCCCCAGCCCCCTCTGGCCTGTGCTAGCCACTTGTTTGGCCTTCCTCTCTGCCCTACTCTCCGCCCCATTCTAGGAACATACCTGCCCTTCTATGGCTCCCCATTGCCCTCACATAGATCTAACGGTCTCTGAGGCACCTGCTGACCCAGGCTACCCGTCTCTCTCCAGTCAGATCTTCCACCATTCAGCTCCCCAAGGCAAACCGCACCCCCGCCCCCCACTCTTCCAACCTTCAGAAGCTGTTCTCTTTGCCCCTTGGAACAGGCCCCTCCACTCATCCCTTTTGCCTGGAAGTCTCCTATTCCCCCTTTAAGGCTTCACTTGAAAATCACTTTCCCAGGAAGCCACTGCCGTCAGGTATGTTGCATGTTGATACATTCCCCAGACCTCCTCCGCCTCTATTATCGTAGCATGTTTCACATGACATGGTCACCGCCCGTTGTCTTTTTTTGTGTCCTATTTGTCTGTAAGTTTAGGAGGGCAGATGTGTGACACCCGCCCCCCCACCAATGCCTGATCCACGCCAGCTCTCAGAAACATTTGCCAAGTGAATGAATGAAAATGGTCAAAGGAAGGTGGCAGGACAGAGTGAAGAACCAGGGAAGTGGGGTCAGTAGCTTAGGTTCTAGTTCTGGGTCTCATCATATGACTCGGGGTAACCTACTGCCCCTCTGCGGTCCTTAGTTTCCCCATCTGTAAAACGGGGGTCAGTTCAGATGCTCTAGCAGATGAGAGGTCTCAGAAGTCAGTAGGTACACAGGAAGCTACGGGTTGCAGAGGAGGAATCAGCACGTCAGATGACATTGTCAGTCCCAAGGCCCGGAGAGCGAGAGACTTGACGTGGTTAAGTCTCAAGCAGAGGAAGCAAGGATTTGGGGCATGCCCTGGCCAGCAGGAGGGGCCAGGAAGAGGAAAGGATGGAGAGAGGCTTTGAGAGGGGCTCCCAGAGCCAGATGCTTGTCCCTCTGCTGTCAAGGACCCTGAGATACCTGGCGGGAGCCCTGACTGCCCGAACACCATCTCCACCACCCAGCCAGTCCCACGTGCACTGTCAACCAGCTGGCAAAGGCTGCCTGCCTGTTGAGCCCAGACACTTCCCAGGGGACTGTGGGTGGCCATCCCCTGGGTCCTGGCAGGGCATGGGAATGAGCTGCCGGCAGCGGTCATGGGTGTGCCGCTAGTCTCAGTAAGCTTGTCCTGGGACCACCCTCTCTGCTCTGGCCCTGTGGCCTCCCTCTCGGTGTCCACCCTGGAAAGGTGTGTGGCAAATTACCAGCCTTTGCCTGGCAATGGAACCTGAGAGAGGCCTGGCTGTAGGGAACTGGTACCTTGTGCCAGAATGGTCCCAGGGCCCACCACGGTTAGAACTGGGCTCGAATGCTCACCACGACCACAACCATGTTCGAGCTCAGAGGAGTGAGGGTATTTGCCCCAGGCTGCACAGCTTTTAAGTAGCAGAGTGGTGATAAAAACCACCTCCCTGCACTTTACTGCTCCTACTAAGTAAGAGGCCCCCTCTGAGTTCTTCCTCAGGGGAACTTTCCAGGCTGTTCCAGGACCTCTTCCCAGGCCACTGCTGCCCTTACCTGTGGGTCCTCCCCTTCATTTGGGCCCTGGATCCCTTGTGCTGTCCAGATCCTTATAAGTCACCAAGACTCACACTCTCACTGCCCAGCTTTTCCTCTGGTGGCACCAATGAGACTGTATGTCCCTCCTTCCTGGGTGAGTTCTTTTCATGTACTCCTAAGATTGCCATGGCCAAGAAACACTAGTGGCTTTTAATCCACTTAGGTTCAAGGACATTTCGGAAGTGGAGAAAGTTCAGCATCCTTTCCCCAGAAAAACACGCAAACACGAAATGGTGGGGACCATCCCAGGGGACCAGGGATAAGAAACAAGAGAGTATGGGCTTACTCGGTCCCAAGGACAGAACCAGGGCGACCCACACCTGGGCCCTAACAATCTGGGGCAATGGGCCGTGATCGGGACACCACTCCCTGCAAGGACTGCCCCTTCTGTCCCCCTCAGCCCCTTGGATGACTCACTCCCTCACACCCTCTTCCCAGCTGAACGTGGCAATAAAAGTCAGGCAACGCTGATCCTCGAGGGATGGATGGGGAGGGCCGCGGGGGCCCAGCAAGCCCTGGTCGGGGCCACCGGGCACATATCCCGCCGCGTGGGCGCTGGGAGGCTCTCACACCGCCCTGGCGGGCTGCCTGGAGGGAGAAGCAGGGCCTGGCAGCTTCCGCGCGCCTCCGCGCGCCATGCCCCGCTCCACCTGCCCAGCGCGCCCAGGCGCTCTCTGCGCGGGGCGCCTGCCGGCGGCGGGAGCGGAAGGGTCCCACGCAAGCAGCCGGGGTCCTTCGGTTCCTCCGAGTCCACCGCAGGGCAACGTCCGTCCCCGCCCCCCCCCCCCCCCCCCCCCCCCCCCCGCCCCAGCAGACGGCTCCTGCGAGGCCCGGGCGCACCGCGCCGCTTGGAGAGCAAGAGCCCGCGGGCACCGGATGGTCGAAAGTTTGGAGGCTGCGCGAGGGGGCGCCGCGGGCAGGGATAAAAGCCAGTAACAAAGAGCACAGACCTCATCCAGCAGTTGGTTGACTCGTCCCAAAATAGCCGTCTCCATTTGCTGCTCCCCACGCTCCGATTCCAGGCGCAGCACCCGGGCCTGCAGCTCCGCGGTCCGAAAGTGGGCGAGCAGGCTGAGCGCCAGCGAACACAGGGCCAGCGCCAGCAGCCCGCACGACCCCGGGCTCGGCAGCCGCGCGCAGCGCTCCGCCGGCGCCACCGCCAGCGCCACCGTCGCGGGCGCGCTTAGCTCCCCCGGGCCGCGGGCACCGGCGGCTGCCGCTTTGCGGGGGCGCTCGGCTACCATCCCCTTGCGTCTTGAGAACCAATAAATAAATAAATAGAATAAATAAAGGCGAGAGCCGCTGCCCAGAGGCGCGATCCAAGCTGCGGGCAAGGGGGGAAAAATGTCCCTTTCCTTTGCTCCCGGCAAAGACGATGGAAAAATTAGCGGCAGGAGGGGGAGAGCCGAGAGAACACAACCAGCTGCCGCTGGCAGTACAGCGGTAGTAGACCCAGGTGAGAAGAGAGTTACTTCGAAGAACGTTCCAAGTCCAGGAAAGTTAGGGGAATCCGGCTGGCTCTCCTTCTCTCCGCCCCGTTTCCCCCTTCAAGTATCTGCAGAGTCCCCGAGTTGGTTCCGCGCTGTCGGTCCTTCTTGGTGTCTCGCGTCTCCCGGGCGAGCCGGCTTCAGTCCCGGCGCGAAGGGGCGCACACCGAGGGCCCCATGGGCAGAGGTGGGTGGTGGCCGCCGCCGAGAAGCGTTGGGGCCGATTCCGGCGCCTCTGTAATTTGACACACTGGCTGCGGCCGAACGGATCGGATGAGCAATCCGTGCTACTTCCCAAACTAATCTCTCCCACCCCCTCCCTCCTCCTCCTCCTCCTCCTCCTCCTCCTCCTCCTCCTCCTCCTCCTCCCCTCTTCTCCTCCACCTCCTGCGGGGCCGACGGCTTGGATTTATTTATTTATGCAAACTCGCCCGGGGTGGGGGGCGTGGTGTGCTGGGCCCGCTGCCCCAACCCGCGGGCCCGGGAGCCCCTCTCCCGCGCTCCCTGTCCCCTTTGAAGTGACACTCGGGGTTATTTATAGGCAGGAAGGGGGTGTGGAGTGGAGCGGGGGCTCTACTTCGCTCCCTTTCTCCGGATTCACACCGAGGGCCCTCTGCCTTCCACCGAAGTGGAGGGGCCAGGCATCTCTCTGCTTTCGGACAAGTTGGCAAAGGCAGCCTTTGGGATCCTCCAAAGAAACTGGCTGAGTTATGGTCAGGCACCTAGATGGATCTCTATATCCTGAGCAGGAAGCTCTAAATCTTTTCTGCCACCATTGTCTCCCCCCCCCCCCACCCCCCGACGTGTCCCGGTGTCTCAGTGTCTCATTCCCTCCCCGCTCACCCCAAACCAGTTCCACCTTGGGCCCTGTGCCTCCCGAGTCCTGCGGCTCTGTGGAGCCTTTGGTTGGGCTCATTCCACCTAGCACATCTTTAACATCTTTACTCCGGGGTGAAAAGTCAGCCCTCCAGAGGGCAGAGGAATTGGCCTCCTTTTCTCTCTTTCGGGACCAAGATGTAACAAGGTACAGGAGAATGAAACTGAGCAGAAAGGCTTCATTCCAAACAAGGTACCTGAGAGTCAGGTCCCGATCCCTCCCCTTCCTGCCTGTCATTGATCTGAGACCCATTCCATCCCACCACTGTCGGAGGAGCCTGCCCCAATCCGCCCAGCCATCAAAGGTGAACTATTCTCAAGGGCACGCGCAGTCAGACTCTCTCCCTGCAAGAGTCCTTCTCTGGAGCTCACCCGCTCCTTCCTCTCCTGTCACTTCCCCACCTTCAGTAACATTTGTATCCCAAGAGACCTTATCTCCCTGCCACCGCTTGACATTCTTGCAAATGAGGTGGCGGGATTGAGCTCTTGGAGAAAGCCTACTTCCCGGGAACAGGGGGCAGGGGACAAAAAGGCCGACCTTTGAAATGTGAAATGCGGGTTGGGGTGACCAGAGTGTTGTGATTCCATTTTATAAAAGCAGGGTGTACAACTTGACAAGGTATATACTGACTTGGTGGGGCCTGATGTATAATAGAGTGACAAGGCACACCTAAGGGTGTAGCATGTTTAAGAGAGTAACATAGTAACGTAGCGCTCATATGTAATAAACGCTTTAGCATTGCAGGCTTGGTCAGTCAGCCCCATGGGGGACTACAGGGATACCAAATTATGCTTGGGAGAGTGCTGTTGGCCAGGGGTTCCAGGTCAGCGCAAGCTCTAGCATTTCCCTGAGGTGGAACGCCGGGTAAGGCCGCCTGTGTTCCCCCCAGGGGAGATGGGTGCCTCCCCCCAGCCACTCAAGACGATCCCTGAGAGAACCCATGGGTGTTGGAGACCACCAGGGGGCGCCAGAGAATTTCTGCACTGAGATGCCCGCCAGAGATTCTGGGACTTGGATTCTCTACCTCCACCCCCGACCGGCCCCCCAGGCTATTGGGAATGGAGGGACAGCACAGGGGGCTAGTTTCATTCCTTCCTTGTTCCGCGAGCTGATCTTTCCCCTTTGCGGACTTTAGGAGCCCTCAGGAATGCTCAGCCGGTGAGACCGTTGACTTGGAGCTGGAAACAAGGAGGAGGTGCAGTGCTAGCCTGACCCTGGCATCGCAAACCGCATGTCAGAACCTCAGGGGCTTCCAGGGGACTCTGGAGTCAGAGAAACCTGGGTATAAATCACAGCTGTGTCAAGCTTGGGCAGCTTAACGAGGTAATGCAGGAAAAGCGCTCAGCAAAGTGCTCGGGCACAGAGCAGGCCCTTAAAAATGGCATCTGCTTCTTCTTTGGGATTCATAGTTGCTGGTGCCAGCTAAGATACAGCTACTGCTGGGCTCCCCGTTGTGAAACAGAAAGAAATTTCAATCCCAAGGGAAAACAGATGAGTCACAGACTCCATTTCCCCATCACTTTAAGCTGGGGGTAGCAGCTTGTAGGAGGCAGGCCTCAGTCTGAGTGGGGGGGGGGGGTCCTATCCCCCAATGTCCCTTACCTTCTCTGTTATACCGTCTGGGGAATTCTCCCTTCCAGCGAAGCATTGCTTACCATAGACACAAGGTAACTGGGCTTATCCCGAACACTCTTTCTGCAGAAGTGGGGGCTGGGAGCTACAGACACGGGGAAGAAAAGACCCTACTTTTCAAGAGCTCAAAATCCAGCAGGGAAGATTGGAAAACAGCTGCCACGTAAGGCAGAACAGTGAAACATCCCCAAAACAGTGCACGGGCCACAAGAAAGTGCTGTGGGGGTTCCCGGGAAGAAGGGCAGGGATCCTGTGGCTCAGGAAGAATTTCTTGTTTGTAGTAAGAAGTGGCTTTCAGCATTAACCCAAAGAGTTTGACTTTGCTCTGTGGCCATGCTTATACCCCTAGAGGAAACAGATATTCTGGATACCAGGATGGAAAGCTAAGGAAAAGTGCCCCTATGCACATGGGCTGTACTGTTTCCAAAGTATTTTCTGTGTTTTTCTGCTTCCACGTATTTGCTCCTGCTGGACCCTTTTCCAGAAAGTCCATCCTTTGCTTACGGGCTCTGGGCACCTTAAAATCCTGTTGTTCTCTCCAAACCCAATTTTAGGGTGCAAACCCCACTTCTCCGCTTCTCAACCTCCCACTTCCTGAAAGCCTTACCGTCCCGGCAAGTGAGACCCCACTGCCTCGTCTACTCCTGTCTCTCCAGCCTGATTTTTAGTCCTTCTTGAAGAGTCCTCTACTTCTCCCCGTGTCAAAAATGGTGGTTACAACTCCTCAGGAGTCACAGAGTCGCTGCTGAGCTGTGCCACACGCTTCAGAATCACCCATAGAGGCCACAGGAGTGCGGACACCTGTTGTTTTTCTCCTGAGCCTATTCTCACTTCTCCCCATGACTGTGGCTCAGGTTCCCTTGGGGGACCCCCCTACTCTCAGTCCGTGTGGCTCTGATGGGATTGACCCCATGCCTAGCTCCTATCTTCTTTTTTTTAAACATTTATTAATGTTTATTTATTTTTGGAAGGGGGGGCAGAGAGAGAGGGAGACACAGAATCCGAAGCAGGCTCCAGGTTCTGAGCTGTTAGCACAAAGCCCGACGCAGGGCTCAAACCCACAAGCTGTGATATCATGACCTGAGCCTAAGTCGGTCGTTCAACCGACTGAGCCACCCAGACGCCCCTTGGCTCTTATCCTCTGAGGTTGGGAAGGGACAGCTATTTCTCCACAGCGGGCTTTCTAAGAGCGCACCAACCAGGGCTACAGGAGGCATCTTGCCACAGTTCATTAAGATCTTGCCTGAAAATGAGACGAGTGGAGAGGCAGGCAGAGATGCAGAGAGACTGAGTCCTGAAGATATTTAAACTCTTGGATCAAACTGGGCCTGAAACTCATCCAGGCCTGCACTCTTCTTTTAAAAAAAATTTTTTTTTTTTTTAATTTTTTTTTCAACATTTATTTATTTTTGGGACAGAGAGAGAGACAGAGCATGAATGGGGGAGGGGCAGAGAGAGAGGGAGACACAGAATCGGAAACAGGCTCCAGGCTCTGAGCCATCAGCCCAGAGCCTGACGCGGGGCTCGAACTCACGGACCGTGAGATCGTGACCTGGCTGAAGTCGGACGCTTAACCGACTGCGCCACCCAGGCGCCCCTTAAAAAAAATTTTTTATGTTTATTCATTTTTGAAAGACAGAGAGAGACAGAGCACAAGCAGGGGTGGGGCGGAGAGAGAGGGGGACACAGAATCCGAAGCAGGCTCCAGGCTCCAAGCTGTCCGCACAGAGCCCGAGGCGGGGCTCGAACTCAGGAACTGAGAGATGATGCTCTGAGCCGAAGTTGGATGCTCAACCGACTGAGCCACCCAGGGGCCCCAAGGCCTACCTACACTTTTCAATTACAGGAGTCATATTTGCTTAAGCTAGTGTGATTGGGTTTCTTCTCCGAGCCCGGAGTCACAGATAGGGGCTCCCTTACAGAGCCAGAAGCTCTTTGTGGTCGTGGAAGGGGCACAGGAATCCCAGGCTCCCATCCTGTTTATAGAAGTTCCCTGGCAGATTGGGATGTGCGTGCAAGGTAGAAAGTCCCTGTGCTGAGCACTCCTCCTGGGGGATCATGCCCCTCCTGAGCTCCGGTTTCTGTCTCTCGGATGATGATTCTCCAGTGCAGACCCACAGCCTGTGCCTAGCACTCCTCACGCACCTCCAGCTGCCTCCTGCCAGCTCCCTTAGGAGCTCCCTTCCCCGCCACCTCATGTCACGCGGAGCATCCCCTGTTCTGCCTTCCTTCCGTTCCTCTGGCACGGCACTGGCATCATCCTGTGGCTCAGGCTGGATGCGTGCCTTTGCCCTCATCCTTACTTCCTCCATCCAGTTGGGACCAACCCCTGTGGATTCTACCTCCTTAGTTTCTTTCAGATCTGTTCCTCCCTTCGGATCCCTTTGCTTCCACTGCCTGTCCCATGCCTAGCATGCACCAACTCAACTTTCCCCCCTTTCCCCCCATAGTAACCACAACTGGGAAACCTAACCCGAGGAAGCCTGGCCCAGGACCTGCCAGAACATTCCCCCATGCACAGCTTTTTCGCACTTCCTTTTCCTCCTTGCGTCCTCAGGTTTTATGATCCCTGCCAGGCCGGCACCCCTCCCAGCTCTGCTTCTGATGCCTGCATGTGGTAAGCAACAAGATAGAAGGGGCCTGGGCCCCTGGTGGCTTTGTGGGATTGAGTTGCCAGACAAGCCCAGACTTTCATGTGAGGGAGAAGTAACCTGTCTCAGCTGAGCCACAGACTACTTATTCTGGTCTGTCTCGTGTAGCCTAAACCACATCCCATGACCTGTGTCAATCCTCTCCCCGAGGGTGTGTGTTGCTAGACAGCAGGCGTGGACCATGTTTATTTCTGTATGCTCAGCACTCGGCCCAGCGAAAATGCCCCCAGAAATGGTATTTGAATGAATGAATGAGCGAATGAATGGATGGATGGATGAACTCCCAATTCCCACTCTCGCCCAGCTATATTGCTTCACCTGTGCACCTATCTCCTCTTATGCACGATTTAGAGGTTGATGGGCAACGAGGGGAAAGGAGAACTGAAAGGGATAAAGGCCTTCCCCGCTCTGAAATTCACCCATTCGCCAAATATTTGTGGAGCTCTTTCTAGTGCCAGGCCCCAAGCTGGTGTTGGAGACACCTCTGTGCACATGGAAGGCTCGTGGTGGAGGTGCACGGGGACAGTGCTACGATGAGGTCACGGGGTGGGGGGTGCTTGGGGAGGCAGAAGGGAGTCCCTACTAGGCTTGGGGGGGGGGATGGGGCCTGAAGATTGAGTGGAGTCAGTCAGATAATGGGGTGTGGGGAGGGCTTGCCGCACAGAGGCATCTGCCTGTGCAAAATCCCGGAGGTAAGAGGGAGCATGGTGCTTTCGGGAAATTGTAAATGGCTCACCCGGCCTGAAATACAAAGTGCAAAGGAGGGAGAGGGCTTAGGGTGAAGAGTGGTTGGGGGCAGGGCAAGGTAAACGTGTGGGTTTTGTCCTGAGGGCAGAGGGGAGCCAGGGAGGGGCTGGTGCGAGCCGCTGACCTGCCCTGTGGAGGCCGCTTCCCAAAGAGCATGACCTGAGCTCAGGCTCCAGGGAAAGAGGGTGAGCGAGGCAGTTCTCTTGGGCTCCAGCTGTCAATTCTGACTTTGTACAAGCTTTGAACGAAACGCTCGGCCCGGTTAGAGTACAGTAGCATGCGGCGTCTCTGGGGAGAGCGCTCTGGGGTTTGGGGGCCAGCCGGAGGCCCCCCTGCCTGGGGCTGCCGATCAGACATTTGGAAATGCCTTTTCCCGCGTCCCCACTTCCTTCCCACGCAGCCACGCCAATCAGTTCACTGGCTGTGGCTGCAGAGCAGGGGCTGGGGGTCAAGGGGCAGGGGCTGCAGATGTGCGGGGGAGGGCCGGCCTGCCCAGGGGGCCCCCGGGAGCCTTGTTAACTGCGGCCAAAACAAACTCTCTCATTAAGTAGAGAGCGAAGCCAGGTGCGGAGGCTGCGCTGATGAAATCGCCGGGGGCCCCCTCGCGCCGACCCAGGGGCTTGGAGGAGCTTGGGGGCATGCGGCTTCGGGCCACGAACGACCACGTGCACGTACGTGGGGCTGTGCTCCTCTTTCCCCCCCCCCCCCCCCCCCCAGCGGCCATCTGTCTAGGCTCCCGCTGCGTGTCCGCGCCTTTATCTGCTCTTGCGTTTCGGCGCGTGTGAAGCATGCTCATTTCTGCGCACGCGCGCGAGAAGGCACACGCCCGGGAGGGTGCGTGCTCTGGCTGCCCCGGGCTGCCCTACAGGGCGGCTGGACTGTCTCCAAGCCACTCGGTGTGTGTGTGTGTGTGTGTGTGTGTGTGCGCGCACGCACGCGCGCAACTGTGCACGTGCTGACCTCTGCGCTTGCATTTGGCTTTGGTCCAGATGTGTATACAGAAACACGTGTGTGCTGAGTGGTGGCCCCCCCCCCCCCCCATCGTGTCTCAGAGCGATGAGGGCAGTAACCGAGGGCGGTGTTGCAGTCATCTATAGCTGCATGACAAAGCTCCCCAAAACGTAGTGCCTTCAGCAGGATGATTGACTCTTTCTCACATTTCTGTAAGTCGATAGGGTTCAGCAGAGTGGTTCTTCTGTTCTGTGTGGCTGTGGCTACACTGTGGTAGCTTGGCACAGGCTCGGCTGGGGGCTTCTCATTCTCCAGGGGCCACTCTAGGTGGCTTCTTATCCTTCCACGGTCCATCCCGAGCCTCTTTACAGCGTGATGGCTGTCGTCCAAAGGGAGAGTTCCGCTAGGACATAAGTCCCGGTGGGCGAGGACTTATGAAGCCTCTGCTGGTATGACACTTGCTAATGTCCAACACTTGGCCAAAACGAGTCACATGGCCAAGGCTGGTTCCGTGTGGGAGGGAACTACCCGCGAACCTGATTCCGGGATGTGTGCTCCTTTGGGAGCCACAGATGTAACTGCCTCCCCCAGTCTAGGAAGAATGCCTGGTAAGACAGGTCTATGAGTTCATCTGACCCTAAGACGTAAGATTTGGGGAATATCGTGTTAGCAAAGGTCATGCCCAACTGTGTACCCTAAGTGCCTAGACCCTTCCCAGACCAGCAGCTGGAGACCCCAAACAGCCCGCATCCCTCGGGTCTCGGGTGGTGCAAGGATAACTCAGCAGACATCTCCTCTCTGGTCTCATTCCGTCATTGGGCCCACACAGCTCTGGAACCTGTTTTCTGCTCACTCGGAGGCTGTTCTGAATGGTTTCAGGGGCTGGCTCCTCTGTTTCCCGGCAGTGTGACTTGTGACCTCTCTGCACCCGGTTTTTAAATCTGAAATACGGTGAGAAAAATTCCTGTGTCCTGGGGCCATTGTGAGGATTGGCTGCATGGGGCCTGCTAAGTGCCACGTCAGCACCCAGGACAAGACCATCATCGCCACCATAATAACTGCAGAGATTGGAGGTATACAACAGAGACCCAAGCAGAGTTTACACCTCTCCTCTAACCCTGTGTTCCTGCAGCTGAGGGGAGGGACGGGGTAGGTCATTGACCCATCAGTCAGTCCACGCCTATGATTGAGCTCCTGGTGGAAGCAAAACCCAGAGTCGGTGCTCACAGAATCTGCAATCCCCTGGGGCCTCTGTAGGGACCTGTGTGCAGTGCCAGGGAGCATGAGCTGAAGGCCAAAAATACAGGCAGGTGAGTGACCTGGGACTTGGAGAAGAGGAGATGGATGGAGACTTGGAGTTGGGATGAAGATTCAGGAAGGCTCCCTGGAGGAGGTGCATCTCGAGCAGGATCCTGGAACGTGGCACGATCCAGATTTAGAAAAAAGTGGGGGAGGGCCGAGAGAATAGAGCAGAAGTTCCAAACTTTTGTGCTTGATTCTTGCTAGGGGGGCATTATGTGATTACCTGGCCCCCAGCAGCCCCAACCATCCATCTCTTCAATCCCTTTCTTCTCAGGTGCCATGGGCAGGGCATGTTTGGCCTACATACCGACACCCTCATTTCCGCACCATTGGCAGACATCACTAATCGACTACAGAACACCAGTACACACACACGCATGCACACGCTACTTCGGCTTCTCAAAGCATAAAGCTTACTATCAATCAGTGGAGGTTAGTGCTTGGGGTGAAACCATTTTGCTAACTCAGGTCAAGTTGAAATAAAGCACCATCTTTGAAGCCTCGAAAGCTCTCCATGTGCAAACTGTGTGCCTTTCAGTGTCTTCACCTCTGGATCTCAGCCTCCTGTCAGGGGCAGGGGAATATTAATTCCTACTCGGAGGAACCTGGGAGCCTCCAATGAGACCATGTGTGTGAGGCTCTAATACAGTACAAAATCCAGAAGAAATGATGATGACGCTGCAGGCAGATGTCGGAAACCATGAACAAATGTATCCATCCGAGTCCCATTTGTAGCATTTTGGAGGAAGGACAATCCATTGAGGAGTGGGAGTGGGGTGCAGACCCTCTGAGCTGTCAGCTGTGGACACACGGCTCAGAGTCTGGGGCTCAGAATCTGGGCCCCCGCGCAGGGACAGAGGAAGGGCATCACAAGCGTGTGCTCAGAGGAGCATCCTGGGATTTGTGCTGTCCCTGATGGGGGGAAGAGATGTCAGAAAGGCAAGCGACTGCGGGTTAAGAGACAGATGTTTTTGTTTGATGACAGACGGGTAAGGAAGAATACAATTAGTTGACGAAGCCGATCCCTGTTTACCAGCATCTGGAAACTGCAAGTTATGGTGTCGTGTCTCTGGCTGCTCTCCTGTCCCCCGCCCTCCCCCCAGCCCCACCAGCGACCACCGCCACGGTGAAACTCTTCGTCTGGACTATGCGAGCTCAGTCGTCGAGTCTCCCCTTCGGAGCAGCTCTCCTGCTTTGAATTAGGGAGTATCCCTACCCCTTGCCCAGAAGAAACTTGATAAATTCCCCAGGGCTTCACTAGTATATGGGACCTGCAGAAACTGCACAGAGAGGTCAGAGTGTGGTCCAAGGTCACACAGCACACTAGTGCAGAGCCAGACCGGGGCCCAGCCTCTTCCCTCCCAGGCATCACACGGCCCCCAAGTTCAAGCCTAGCCCAGGGTCTGGACTGTGGCCAAGGGCTAGTAAATCCAGAGGGGGCTTTGCCCTCCCTACAGAGTTTTTCTCCCTCTAGTTCCTTCTCCGGCAGTAGCTGTGAAAGCAGACCTGCCTGGCACACGCATTCCTGTAAACCTCATTACAAGGGTCTTTTTCCCCCCTTCTCTTTTTTCCTAAAGGTTGTTGCTTTTGTTAAGGTTATTTCTGAAGCTGGAGAGAGAAATGCCCTGTTTGTCTTTCCTATACAGGCCTCCCTGCATCAGGAAGTGAGGGGTCTTGCTTTCTTCGAGCAATCCATTCCTGACATGAGATCACTGCTGACAGTCGGGTCTGCTGTAGATGTATTAACCTGAGTCTTCCCTCCGCCGTATAAGGCTCTGGGACAACATGTGGAAACAGATGTTTGCTTGGAGCAGGAGCAGGAGGCACTGGGCCAAACGCAAGGCCCAGCCCCCCGGGAAGGGGGACAGATGTGCCGAAGGCTGCAGCAGGCTGTGGGTGATGGGTTAGCGTGGGAGCCTGGCACATCTGAAGGGGAAGCTCCCCCTCTGGGCTGGGCACAGGGGCCCGTCACACTGGGCCTGCCCAGGGATTAGAACCAGTGCTGCAGAGGCGCTGGACTCTGTTCTCACAACCTCCCTTTTTGCTCCCATCCTGTGGCCAAGGACTAGGAGTCCAGCTCCTTGAACGTGCCACCTTTCCTATCTCCCAGAAATGGGAAATCCCTGAAAGGCTGGGGACGTCATCAAATTCAGATTTGTCGAGGTTTCAAACATCAGGTTCGGGGCTTAGCACGTTATAATTCTCGGGAAAAGAGTAATGATGGTGGAGGTGATGGTGGTAAACGGGGTAGGTGAACGTGGATACAAACCAGGAAACCCACCTGCTCACCAAGTTTCTCCCAATTGCCGTGTCTGTGCTCAGCACATGACTAAGCTGGGCCAGTTGCGAGAACGCATGCGTCTTGCCACTGTGCTTGGCCCGAAGGGTGACCAAGCCGCACCAATCAGGGACTTTCCCTGGAGCTTTCCGAACTACTTGGGAAGACGGAAATTCTTTTACTTTATGTCACTATGTGGCAAGGATATAGATCCTTGGCTCACTTGGAGAGGGGTCTGTATGCAGATGTAGGGAATTAAATGGGCAGCAGAACAAGGCAGGGATAAGAGATGGAGGGAAGGAAAACATCCTTTCGGTGTTTGGATGGTACAGTCCCTTGGGCAGAGTTATCCCTGTGATGGTCTTGCCCTTTTTGAGTTTGGGTGTGTCACCCCCACCTCTCCCTCTCTCTCTTTCTCGCTCTCTTCCTCTCTCTGTCTCTCTTTAAGCTAGCTGACTTGGTTTTCTGTCACTTGCTACCAAAGCGTTCTGACTGACCGTGAGCAGAAGGTGATCATGGAAATGTAAAGATGATCGCGTGAGAGGAAGCCTAATAATGATGACAGTGGAGACGAAAATGGCAAAGACAACATCAGTGACAGAAGTGGCCATGATGATGAAATGGTGTTGCCGATAATAGAGGTAAACAATAGAGGTGATCGTGGTTTACATTAGATGGTGGCACGACAGGAATGATACTGGTGATGATGGAGGCAGTCATGGGATCAATCGTGTGCATCATGGTGAAGACGCTATGCCTTTACCAGCCTAATGTGGAGTATATGTCTGAGAAACACAGCTCCAAAAGATCCAAGAAAGGACCATAAAGAAAGGATGGGTGAAGGGGGACAAGTTTTTCCATAATTTCAGGTGCTGTCCTTTTTCTTAACTGAATAAATCCTAGCTGAACCCGGACCTGGAGAGGAGGGTTGCAGATGGTACCCCACAGAACTTCGTAACTATATCAGAATCTTCCGGAACAGAAAGACTCGGGGTCCCCAACCAGGCCCTTTTGAGAATTCTAGTTGCCTCCAAGGGTTCAGACATCAGGCAAGATGAGCCTGGGGTGGGGGGGACAGTAAACATAAAAAAGCACCACATCTTGTGTCTGACCATTTGCAGTTTAACCGTGTATGTCTGTGCCTGTCTGTTCATCATGGTCCGCTTGGTGAAATTGATCGCTTCTGGAGAATAATAGCAACTAATTTTTGCCAAGCATTTCCCATGTGCCAAGGATTGATCTAAGTGCTTTATAGAGACCACCTTGCATGATGAAATCCTCACAACTATCTCCAGTTAACAAATGAGGACACTGACGTGTGGAGAGGTTGTATAGCTCACCCGAACTCACAGTTAGGGAAGGCAGGGGAAAAGCCACGCCGTCTGGGCTCCAGGTCCCATCCCCTGACTCCCAGCCCTCTGGGAAATGTGCTCAGGATGGGTAGGGGCCCCAGGAACTTCTGATCCAATCTCTTCCCCAGGGCCTCCCCTTTAAAAGCCAATGGGGACAAAGTGAAGTCCTGGGGGCCTCATGGAAAAGGCCACCTGCTTTAAGGGGCTGCCTGATCGTGCCATTTCCCACATGGGGAGGATCTCTGATGGAGGAGGGCTGGGTTATTGGGAGGACCTCCACCTTGTCTTTGAGGTTTATTTTCTTCTCCCCGAGAGAGGGTTCTTGCCAGCCAGTGGCTTTGGGGTCAGACTTTGGGGTATGTGATTCTCATTTCACCACTTTGGGCTGGTAACTACTTCTCTGAGGCTTGATTCCCCCCCCCCCCCTTGTAAGGTGTAGACAAGAATTCCTATTTCCTGCTGTTACTGAGAGCATTCAGTGTGTAAGGCGCTTAGCCCAGTGCCTGACACATAGTAAGTACTCAATAAATGTCAGCCAGTTACTATAATGATATTTCAATTCTCTGGATTTCACTCTTCTTTGGCATTCTCCTTCTCATTCATGAGCAGGATTTCTGTTCTGCTATGAGGAGAGAGGCCTAGGAGGGAAGAGTCCGGTGGTTAAAGGAACCCAGACCTGACTTTAGTACAAGAGGGTCAGTACTGGCCCCTAAGCCATCTCTCTCCCCCAGAAATTATAGATCCCTGTAGCTGTACTTTTAAAAATAAACACATGCCATTTCTACGATGGAAATTTTTCTTAAAAAAAAAAAAAAAAAAAAAGAAGTAAGTAAAACACTCTCCTGCCTTTTCCCTCCGCCAAGCAGAACTAAGAAAGATAAATGAAGCCTTTTACACACACGTAGGAAGTTCCAGGTCTGGCCCCCACCCTGACATGGTTCGGGCTTTGTTAGAGGCTTCCGCAGCCTCAGGAGCGAGCACCCACCCCGGGTGCCCCTGGGAGGCCTATGGGGGGCTCCGCAGAGTGCATATCCTCTTTTGGGGTGGGGGAGTAGGCACTCCCTGCCTTTTAGTTTTTTCCTTCTCCACAGTGCCCCCTGCAGGCTGCCAGAGCCGCCGCACTGGTTCACCCCATCCGTTTATCCCTGGTTGACCACGTGTTGGGCACCCCACACTGCGGCCTCGGCCCATGAGAATACTGGTCCCAGATCACCCAGCCAGTAAGTGGCAGAGTCAGGACCAGAAGAAAGGCTTTGATTTTCCTGGCCTAACTTCCTCCCACACCTGTCACTCTCTGCCTACTCAAAGCACCAGCTCCAGAAACTCTGACATCTATTTGTAGGTCTGGGCGGTGGTGAGGAAATCTGAATCTGGAGTCAGAAGCCACGGGCTCTGTCCTACCTCACTTTCTGTCCTCTGCGTAACCCTATAGGTCACCCTTTTCTGTAGGAAGGGGTAAAGCAGCCTACCACTTGGGTTTGTTAACGCGCAAAGGTCCCAGTACATAGGAAGGACTCAATACATACTTTAAAATTCGTATCACGAGAAACCATCATCGTTTCACGATGACGGAACGAGGTGGGGGTATTGATTAATGGATCTGGCTGTTCTGAATGTCCCCCCCCTTTTTTTTTGCAACGAACATTGATTGCTTCGTTAAGAAAAAAAGTGTTTTAAATAACATACAAACAAGATGTCTGTGCTTCCCCACTATCTCCTTTCCTAGAACTATTATATGGACACTTGCATGGGCTGTCTAGACTTGGAAGCAGCTCAAAAATGTTTTGAGTGAATCAGAATGCTTTGGGTTGCAAGTGATAGAAAGTCTCACCTATGGGGTAACCCAACCCATCCCCAAGAAGCTGGTGGGAGCCCCAGGGACAGTTTTTTTCTTTGTGAAGGGCAGGGCCCCTTGAAGTTCTCCCCTGGAGAGGAGCCTGCCCCTGAGGTGTTGGGCGGGGGGAGTCTCACCCAAACTAGCAAGGACAATAAAGTTGATTCACATAATTGAAAAATCCATAGGCAGATCTGGTGATGTAAGCAGCTTAATCTATAGGCTTCAGGTGATGTCTGATCTAGAGTTTAACAGTGTCACTAAGGACTCAGTTTCTCTCTTCCCCCGCTCTCTCTCCCTTCCTCCTTTCCTCCATCCTTTTTTCCCCCTTGCTTTCTTTCTTTCTCTTTCTCCTCCCCCATCTCTCTCTTCCTCCCCGACTCCTGCTTCTTCTGCTATGGTGCCCTCAGTCTTACTTTTCCTTGTGGTCCTAAGACGGGTCCCGACGCCTTCCAGGGCTACACACACTTTCTCATTCATATCCTGCCAGAGAGAAAGAGCATCTTATCTTAGCATTAACAGCAGGAGTCCTGAGAATCATTCTAATTGGACTAGCTCAGGTCACATGCTCACCCCTGGGCCAATCCTGGTGGGCAGGAGGATGGCCTGGGCTAACTGGCTTCTCCCGAGTGTGGAGTGAGGGTAGAGTCCACCTTCCTGAATCACTAACCCCCAACAGAAAACAGGGTCACTGCCTAGAACAATTGGGTCCTGGGAAGTAACCAACAAGCGTCCTCACGATTCATGGTGCTGTGGATCCCACAACATCTTTGTCAGTAAATATAATAATAACGATAACAATAACAACAAACAACAAATTAAAAAATTAAGCAATAGCTCACTAAGTTTCGTGACTTCTCAAAACTGATGTAGAGATGCGGATGTTTCTAGGACTCCAACTATTCTCTCAGTAGCGTGGATTATGGGCTGTTGCTTACGTGGTTCTCTCTTTGGTTGTATGATGGATACTTGCTTTTTTTTTTTTTATTTTTTTTTTTTTAATTTTTTTTTAAATTTTTTTTTTTCAACGTTTATTTATTTTTGGGACAGAGAGAGACAGAGCATGAACGGGGGAGGGGCAGAGAGAGAGGGAGACACAGAATCGGAAACAGGCTCCAGGCTCCGAGCCATCAGCCCAGAGCCCGACGCGGGGCTCGAACTCACGGACCGCGAGATCGTGACCTGGCTGAAGTCGGACGCTCAACCGACTGCGCCACCCAGGCGCCCCAGATGGATACTTGCTTTTATTACAGCTCGTGATCCACATGGGTCCGGCACTCCAGATTTCCTTTGGGCAATGGTTTGCTCTTCCCACTCTCCATCCACGTGATTTGAATGAGAGCTATGCTCCAGGTTGATCTGGTGGGATCATGTGACCTAGGTTTAGTGGTGCAGGGAAGTTCTTTTTGGCTTCAGTGATTGGTTCCAGGATAGACACATGACCCAATCTGGGCCAATGACTGCTGGGCCCAGGAGGTTATTTCCCATAACTAGGGGAGGAAAAGCTCTTTTCCATTGAGTTTGAATCTAGGAACGTGTCTCCTGGAGTTGCTGTCAGCCAACTTGCCACAACTTGGAGCTGGAGAACAAAGACAATCAGAAAAGGGTAGCTCTGAAAAATGGAAAAGGACCGAGACTGCGTCCTAGTGACAATCCGAAACCCTGGAACCAGCTGTACCTGAAGCTAGCGCCATCTTGGATTTTCAGGAATATGTTCCAAAAACTCTCTTTTTTTGGTCAAGCCTGGTGAGTTGGGTTTTCTGTCACTGGCACTCCCAAGTGTCCTAACTGGCAGAGCATGTGTTTGACTTACCCCATCCCCACCCACCTTGGGCTAAAAGCTTCTGATGTATTTTATGCAGAACCCAGACTTTCAATGAGGAAACTGTTCCCCTGCCAAATGCTTCCTCCTGGGGGTGCTGAAACATGAGGTCTGTTAAGAAGAAAAAAACATTTGTCTACAATGGGTCCCAGTCATGTGGTCAGGCCATCATCGCTGTGGTCATTACTGTGAATCATTGAAGAAAGAGGTGCTCCGAAGGGAAGAGAAGAGAAAGGCAGGCAATGGCCACTTTGACAAAGGCATCGCTGGGAGAGCTATGGGCTGCTCCCTGGGGGAAATCAAGCCTGGCTGTTGGGAATGTTTCCCAAGAGAATGTGCCTGGCTTTGCTGCAAATTCCTACGCAAGCCCTTCCTCAAATGGCTTAAATAATCTGAAGAGCTTTGCTATGTATTTTTCATTCCACATACTATTTGCTCTGCCCGCTTGTCCCAGCCAGCCAAGTTTAACCCGACAGAGACATTCTTGCAGAATTCAAGTTAATGGAGTCTCATAACTGCAGGGACTATGTGTCTGCTGTCCTTCTGTGTGGCTTTGACTGTGTCCAATTTAGCAGACGTCACCGAGCATCTTCCCCTGCCAGGACCCTGTTTGCTGGGGTCCTTGGTGAGCACTGATGTGGATTAGATGCAACCCCTGTGCCTCGAGAGCTCAGGGCTGGGGGACGGACGATGTGAGGGCGACAGGCTTTTACCCCATGAGCCGAAAGGAATAAGGGCACTGGAGGGCTGGGCTGGAGCCCTGAGAATGTGGGGGAGGAAGACGGCGCGGAGGCAGGCGTGCAGGGTTCACAGGTCCTGCCTTGACACTTCCCCCGCAACGGTAGGAGAACCTTACTCCAGGAAGAGGGGGAGGCTCTCCAGGCCAGGGAAGGGCAGAGCAGAGACACAAAGAATTCACAGCCACGTGCTCATCTTTCCTCCCATCTTCCTTAGGCTGTGTTTCTGCATCTAAACCTCAAAGGAGGTTATGAAAGGATCACGCTCAAGGGGTTAACTGTCAAAAATGAGACTTCATGGTCACATTACAGCCCCTCTCCTTAGTTAAGTTCTTGCTTTTTTGGCCAGGGCTCTCCTTTCTTTGAGCCAATCTGACAAGCTCAAAGCAAAGCCAAGAATTGTATGTCTTATAGCATCATGGTGGTTTCTAGACCAGCCTACTGCCTGAGAGCCCGCTGGCAAATATTGCAGCTACAAACTCTCTCAGTCACGAATTGGCCGCATTAGCTCATGAGCTCGTGGCGGTTACCGTTTCCACATTGTATGGGGTTGGCTTTTGAGTACAAGGGATTTGGGAAGAGGGGAGGAATGAATGTGTTTCCAAAAAGCAATGTTGGGTGGGGATGGGAGCCTGGGCTAAATGAAGACGTGGCCCAGAAAGGAGAGGGGTAGGTAAGAGGGTGGGGCAGATACGGAGTTCTATCTGGGAGCATAGACGCTGGCCATTAATTGGCAGTTTACTAGCTCCGCTGTGGGGCTTGGGACTACCATTCAACCTCTCTGTGCCTCCTTTAGGAGAAATAAGAATAATTGGAACCTCTGATGGTGGGTGATGACATATTAGCGATCAAATACTCCATAACAAATCATACAAAGCTTAGTGGTTTAAAACAACAAAATGGGTTAGTTATCTCCAGTGGTTTCTACAGTTCAGGAATTCAGGAGTGGCTTGGCTGGGCAGGTCTAGCTTGGGGTCTCTTGTGAGGTTGCAGTCAGATGTAGGTTGGGGTGGTACTCACCTGAAAGCCTGAGGGTCCGCTTCCAAGGTGTTAGTGGCTTTTGGTGGCAGGACCCAGCTCCCCTCTGTGTGGCATCTCCACAAGGCTGCTGGATCCGCAGGACATAGCTGCCACCTTCCCCTTGTGTGAGGGCTCCAAGAGACCGGGGTAGAGGCTGCAATGCCTTTTATGATCCACCCTTGGGAGTCACATACTGTCACTGTTCCATTTGTCACACAAGTCAGTCATGTATACTTGTATATACATGTATACACCTGTGTACTTGTATATACATACAAGTCAGTATATAAAAATGTACTCAGTGTGGAAGGGGACCACCAAAGCAGTCGAGAGGCTAGCTAGCACAGGGCTCCCGCCAGCCCCCGCGATGCATGACCCTCCCACGTGCAAAAGTAACTGACACCTTCGCAGGGCCCCGCAGGGACTCATGCCCCTACAGCATCAGCTCTAAGTCCGGAATCTCAGCATCTAGAGCACGTGCAGGATGAGGCTCCTTGGGTGTCGTTCTGCACTCAGTTCAGTTAAAGATGAAGGGGCTTCAGGAGCCAGGAGGGACCTGGAGGACCGTGGGGCGGGAAGCAAGGAGGGGGGAATTGTAGGCAAGGAAAGAAGCAAGGTCTGGAAGGGGGAAATGGCAGGAGGGGAAAAAACATTGGTTACTATTTCCAAACACTAACCTGAGGTATTGCCAAGGCCCCCCTGAAATTCGGAGACGTTTAAGTGACCTGTAAAGGTGATGTCACTCGTCACAGACAGATCCAGAGTAAGGATCTGGAACCTCCTTCTGGACACCAAACTACAGTGTTTGGGCATGCTTAGGGATGGTGAGAAAACCCGTGTAACTGCCAATCCGGTGGGACTGTCCTGGGAGACGAGGAACCAAAGTAGTTGCCATCAATTGCCCGTGAGCTGCCTGGCCCGTTTCTAAGCACTTTGCGGACATGGAAGAAAGCCGCTGGGCCAGGACACGGCTGACTCTTGAGGAGCGCTGTTTTCTTGGAAGAAGTTTGGAGAAGTCAGCTCTGGTGAGGGGTCAGAGAACCCTGTATTATGAGGGAGGGTGAAGAAACAAGGAAGATTTATTGTAGAAGGCTCTCGGGGGGCAGGGTGAGGAGCACTTATTTTGGGACGCTCTGTAGGAACCAAGGGAGTCAGATTTCAGCCCTGCTGGAGGGAGGGCCTAAGGATTTGTCAGAAGTTAGAATGACTCTTCCTAAAGGTAGCGAGTTCCCCGTCAGAGTGATGATGAAGCAGAGGATGGGTGAACTTGATGGTAAGACACACCCTTGGATGGAACATCCGATGAGACCTCAAAGATTCCTGCCCACCCCCCCCCCCCACCAAGATGCCATGATTCTTCCCTCCCACTGAGTTCTGGTATCTTCCACCTTCATTCATTTCATTCCCACCAATCCATACCTGGTGGTAATTTAGACAGATGCTGTCGGAAGGCATTGGCAACTATGAAAAATGAGAGACAGGACATGAAATTAGATCACAGGGGAAGGGCTTCCCTGCCTATGAGAGCAGGCTGTTTCCAAACCTTCCTTCCTATGTAAGCAATCACCAGGGTAACTGACGTCACTGTTCACTCCCAGCTCATCGTTCACCCAGCCCTTGCCTCCCGCTCTTTCTGAGAAATCGAGGCCGTCAGGTACGAGTTCTCAATTCCCAGACATCCTCGCCCTGAGCTCTTGCACCAGCCAGACTCACTGCAGTCTCAGCGGATGAGCTCTCTCTCTGTTCAAAGCCAACCACTCCACCTGTGTCTTTGGCCTCTGATTCTCCTCCTCTGAGAGGCCACGCCATCAGTCATCCTTCCTTCCCTCGAAGCTTTGCATCTCCCAGTCATTGGCTGCTTCTCTTCCATCTAAAAATATACTCAGGCCTCTCACAGCCAAAACACCCTAAACCCTTCTCATCCAACCTTCTCAAAAAAGGAGTCCACACCTGCCGTTCTCCCATTGTTCACCACCCATTCGTACTTTAATTCACTGCAAACTGGTCAACTGACTTTGCTCCTAATTACTCTTAATGTTTTAATGACCCCGACTGACAAATCAAATAGACATTTCTAGATCCTTAACTAGCAAACACTGCTCTTCTGGAACTTTCTCCCTTGACCTCGGTGATATCACTTCATATCTCTTGTTGTCTTCTTTGTCTCTTCCAAGGGCTCAGTGGTGGCCAGTCTCCAAGATGGCCCTCCAAGATTCACACTGCCTGGAGTTTGCCTTGCATAGTCCCAGGATTGGATGGCATGACCAGTAGAATATGGCCGAAGTAATGATATGTCACTTCCAAGACAGGTCATAAAAGACAGTGTGACTTCTATTTTGGTCTCTCTCTCATTCTCTGTCTTGGGTCACTTACTCGGAGAGAATCCAGCTGCCATATACTGAGGACCCTCAGGTAGCCTGTAAAGAGGCTCAGTTGGCAAGGAACTGAGGCTTCTGGCCAATAACCGGCAAAAACCTGAAGACTCCAACCAATAGCCATATGAGTGAGCCTTCTTGGAAGTGAATCCTCCAGCCCAAATCAAGGCTTTAGATAATGCAGATCCAACCAACAGCTTGACTGCAACCTTGAGAGAGACCCTAAGTCAGAACCACCCAGCTACGCACTTCCCAGGTTCCTGACCCTCAGAAACTATGAGAAAGTAAATGTTTGTTTCTTTTATTATTATTAAGGTTTACTTATTTATTTTGAGAGAGAGAGAAAGAGCATGAGCAGGGGGAGGGGCAGAGAGAGAAGGAAAGGAAGAATCCCAACGCAAGGCTTGATCTCACGAACTGTGAGATCATGATCTGAGCCAAAATCAAGAGTCATACACTTAACCGACTGAGCCACCCAGTTGTCCCTAAATGTTTGTTGCTTTAAGGACTAAGTTCTAGGGCAACTTGGCACTCAGAAACGAACAAGAGTCCTTTTCTTTGACCCCATAATGGAGCTCCATGAAATGTTGGTGTTCTGTGGGATTGATCCTACTCTGCATGACCTCATTTCTCCCTCTTGGTCCTCCCGGGGTGGCGTAAACACTATGGGTTGCCTATCCAGTAGTTATCCCACACCCCCTACTTCCATCCTGCTGGCAGAATCCACTTCCCATGATTGGGGCTGAAAATGCCAGATACTTGCTTTACCAGCCCCCCTTGCCGCTAGAGTATAGGTACAAGATCCAATCTTGGCCCAGGGCCCTGAGGAATAGTCTGCCATATGCTGTGAGAAAAGTTTCTTTTCCTAATAAAAAGAGGGAAATTAGTGAGAGGCTCTCTTTTTGCCTTGGAGCTCTTAAAAGTCATGTGAAGCACGATGCTTGGAGCTATAACATCTGCCGTTCTGGGCAGTGCATTTTTCCCCATTATTCTCCTTGGCTACATCGACAGCGAACCCTGGAGAAGATGCCTTCCTTTAGGGCTGAGCAGTTTTCTCAGCCTGTTTCCTGCCTGCAGAATTTTGCAAGCCCAAGAGTTCAACCTTGAACAGTCCTAGGCCTTTTAAGTCCAGGATTGTGATTTCCACCCCACCCTTCCCAGTTAAAGATGTAGCAATCTTCTTCTTCTTCTTTTTTTTTATTCTGGACAACTCCATGTACCAATAACCACATCATCAGTTTTTATCCTAGATATTCATTTTACATTGGCTGAATGTCTTTCCTTTCTTGTCCCCATTAGCTCCCACTTCCTTCAAGTCACTAAGTTTGAGGGCAATTCAACACACGTAAGTTGAGTCTGGTGGACCTAAGCCCTCCTTCCAGTCTCTTTCTCCTGAGTCAGTCTGTCATGGTGGAAAGTTGGCTTCTTAATCTCTTCAGAGTTTCAACAATGGATATGCAGCAGCCATGCCATCCATTCAATAGCTGCCACAGGCTAAGATTTTTCTCTGGCTGCATTTAAGGGATTTTTCCTTCATCATTGGTTTTCAGCCATTTGACTGTAATGTGCCTTGGTGTGGTTTTCTTTGTGTTTATCCTGATTGAAGTTCATTGAATTTCTTGAATCTATGGGTTTATATTTTTCATCACATTTGGGAACTAGTTGGTTCATTATTTTTTTCAAATACTCACACTCTTTTCCTGGGACTCTAATTACATATGTGTCCGACCATTTGTCCAACAGGTCACTGAAGCTCTGTTATGTTTTCTGTGATTTTTTTTTTCTCTCTCTGTGCTTCAGTTTATCCTGTCTTCAAGTTTCATTGATTTTTTTTCTATACTGTCTAATTTGCTATTTAGGCTATCCAGTGAAGTTTTCATTTTATATATTGTATGTATTACGTTTCTCCAGAGACACAGAACAATAGGATCTATCTCTATCTCTATCCCCATCTATCCAAAATGAGATTTATTATAAAGAATTGGCTCACACAGTTATGGATGCTGACAAGTCCCATGACCTGCCATTTGTAAGCTGGGAAAAACCAGTGGCCTTAGAACCAGGAGTGCTGTGGATGGTAGAAGCCCAAGTCCAAGGGTAAGAGAAGACCAATGTCTTAGCTTAAGCAGTCAGATGGGGAGAGACAATTCAATAATTTGTCATCTTTTGGCTCTATTTAGGCTCTCGATGGCCACTAACATTGGGGAAGGAAATCTGCTTTACTCAGCTCACAAATTCAAATACTAATCTTGTCTGGAAACACCCTCACTAACATACACAGAAATAACGTTTAATGAGCTAGCTGGTCATCTTCTGGCCCCGTCAAGTTGACACATAAAATTTACCTTCACTTTGTATTTTTCAGTTCTAAAGTTGCATTTCATGCTTCATTAATAATATGTTCATTTGCTTTCTCATTATTTTCGTATTTTCCTTTACATACTGAGTCTATGGAATGGCTGTCCAAAATTCTTGTCCACTAATTCGATCACATCTGTCATGGCTGAGTTGATTGTATTCACTGACTTTTTTTCTTTTGGCTATGAGTGTCGTTTCTTTACCTCTCATATCTAGTGGTTTTTGATTGGAAGATGGGCATTTTGTTTTTTTTTTTAATTTTTTTTTAACGTTTATTTATTTTTGAGACAGAGAGAGACGGAGCATGAATGGGGGAGGGGCAGAGAGAGAGGGAGACACAGAACTGGAAGCAGGCTCCAGGCTCTGAGCCATCAGCACAGAGAAGATGGGCATTTTGAATATCACCTTCCTGAGTACTGAATTTTGCTATCATTCTTTGAAAGTGTCGAGTTTTATTCTGGCAATTTACTTGGAGCTCAGCTTGATCCTTTCAAAGCTTGTCCGTTCACTTTGGTAGGATGGGTCTGTAATCGTGTTCACTCTAGGGCTTGCTAATTTACCTTTGTTCCTTAGGTGTGGCCTTTCATAAATTTTCACTAACTGCTCTGGGTGCTTAAAGAGCACCTTCATTGGCCTGAACCTGAGCATCTCCCAACTCTGTTTGAGCCCAGAGGGTTGTTTGGTTTACAACACCCCAGTAATTATTCTTTCTCTGATATTTGTTCTCGATCCGATCTCATGGAGACTCACAGTCCACGTGCACAGTGTAGTATTTAACCAAAGACTCCAAATGACTCCCCTTCAACCTCTGAAGCTCTTTCTCTGCATAGCACCCTCCTCTTCGGGATTCTGCTCTGCAAATGCCAGCTACATATGTTCTCTGCATTCTGATTCCTGTCTCCTCCAAAGAGTCAGAATTCTGTGCTCCACTTGGGCTGCCCCTTCCAGGCTGGTGGTCTGGTAAATGTCCCCAGGCACAAAGTTAGATTGATCATAGAGTTCATCTTATTTGTTTTCCCCCTCTCAGGGAACACAGCCTTGTTCGGCTGGTTATCCAGTGTCTGAAAAACAGATGTTTCATACATTTTATCCACTTTTCTACTTGTTTATGATGGGCAAGCCTAGTCCAGTATCTGTGACTCCATCATCGCCCAAAGCAGAAGTCCACACAGGATAAGTTTTCATCAGCCTTGCTGACTGAAAGCATTTCTCAATTTTACATTTTACCATCTAGGGTTGAGAGGCAGTTGCCTCTTCCAACCCCACAAGCACTAATTAGTGGACATTTAATTCCCTCTCATTCTTGCAAGGCAACCCGCCAGTTCTTTCCTGAGCCTATCCCTTTCTGTCTCTTGCCAAGCACAGCCAAAGGCAGGCACCACATCCACTAACCAAGTGTTTTCTACCCCCTGCCCCTGCGGTTCCAAGTCCTTTAGTTACTTCATCTGTCTTCACGTTATTGCAGGGCATACAGTTATGTACGAATGGAGGTGGTACATAAAGATCCAGGTCCTTGATAACATATTGAGATGATGAAGGAGCCCAGCACCTAACTCCACACTTATTAAGTGGAATAAATAAATGCCCTTGGTTGTTTTAGGTCCCTTTAAGTGTGTGTTCTATTCCCTGCAGCCTAGAGCTTCCTGATGGACGCGGGCTGGTCCCACCCCCTTCCGTAGCTTCTAAGCTCGTGCCCCTCAGGTCGCCATCTTCGGCACAGATCTTCCCCCACAGGGGCAAGCTCAGACACACACCTGCCTGTGGTCCTCTCTCCGGAGATGTCCCGCCTCGTTCCTCAAACTCAACCTCCAACATTGATCTTATTTTCCCTTCGTAAACTGGCTTCCCTCAGGATTCCCAATCTCAGCTGAAAGCGTCACCATCTGCTTTGTAACCCAAGCTACAAGCCTGGCTGTCATTCTGGATTTCCCTTTTCCTGCTTCTCTTGATATTTACGAACCACCAGGCCCTACTGATTTTGTCCCCTAAGCATTTCTCAGATGCATTCCCTTCTCTCCATTTTCCCTACTGCTACTGAGGACAGGCCCCCGGTGCCTCTCCTGGGCTACTCCTAGCTGCTCCCCTGCTTCCAGTGCGTCCTCTGCCCTGCATCTGTCTCTCTGAAACTCGGATTTATCTGCATCACTCCCCTGCTTGGGACCTTTTAATGCCCCTTCCCTCGTTGATATGATGAAGTCCAAACCCTTACCAAGGCTCCGGGTTCTGACTTCTGCTGACTTCTGCTCTTTGCCACCCCTTGCCTTCATGCCACATCCCAGTAACACCAACTTGTGGCTGGTCTCCCTCGTCACCCCGCTTCTTCTCCCCCTGTGAGCCTTTGTGCATGCTGTGCCCTACCTGAGATGCCCCCTGCCGACTCTACCCCATCCCTCAGTTTTTTTTTCTGCAAGCGTCCATTCATCCTGCCAAGTAAGGGCTCCCCTTTTCCCTCATCTAGAATCTTCCCTGGTGACACCAACCTCCAATGCTGTACCATTACCCTTTTCTGTGCCCTAGGAATCTTCGTACGCATCACTCCTACCACGCCTACCACTTTGCTTTGTAAGCATGACGTGTGTCTGTCTCCCCCTCCAGACTGAGCACTTTGAGGGCAGACACCGCAGCTTACTGAGCCTTGAGTCCCCAGCCTGTGGCCCACAGTGGCTGTGCAATGAATGTTTAACGACTAAACGAACCACCCCATAAATCCCTTACAGCAGGTCCCCTGCGGACCATCTCTGCGGAATGCTTAGTGGTTAGCTCACTCAAGTAAGTAGATTAACTTAAAAATAATAAAACCGTGTTTCCTTAAAATCATTTTTCCACCAGCACTTTCCTTTAATTAGTACAATCAGGGACGGGAGTGCATTTGTGGTGAAGTTTCCATAGCACTTCTCTCGGAAGGGGTATTAGGTTTCCAGAAGCAAATAATCATGGCTTAGGGAAGAGAAAATGTGAACAAAGCATGGCATGGATCTGAGAAGCTGCTGGAAAACTTTTCTAGGCCATGGAAATGAGGATAGGCCTTGAGCATCCATAAGGGGGGGGGCGGTGACTGTGGATGTGGGCAACTTGGGTGGGTGTTGGACCTTTCCACCGGTTGCCACACCCACCAAAATTCCACTATTAGATAGTGACTCCTTTTGACCATCCATCACCTTTTGCTATGGAATTCTTACAAGCCAAACTTCCCGTTGAAGGAAGTCCCTCTCTCCTTCCAGAAATTGCTCTCTTTTGCCTGGAAAGCATTCACCTCCTCCTCTGTCTACCCCAAGTTTTCCTCTTCTTTAAAATGTAGATTAAATCCCTTCCCTCCCACCAAGCCTCCCCAGATCTTTCTTTTAAGATTGTGAGCGCCTCAAGAGCAGAAACCATTCAACGTTGTCTCCTGGGTGCCTGTTACAGAGCCTGGCACACGGTAGATGTTGACTAGAGGAAGGGTGAACTGCCCTGAACCCATTCAGTGCACTTATTTTTCCATTCCTCGTGCTTACATCCTGGGAACTTCTGTCAATGCCGGTTCTCTGGTATCACTAATGCCTTGTGGAAGGTCTTCTGTGGCTCTAATGAGACATTCTTTTTGAGGTGGCTTCTTGAAAACACCACGTCCTGAATATAGACCAATATTTTCACCTGAGCTCTCCCTGTGGGTGGGGACTGGGGGGGCACCTTGTGAACAGAGGTTTCTCAGCTTAGATAAGATGGTGAGGAGAACACTTTGGGCATATAGTATGTGGGACACCATTTGTACTCTTATTCTGGACCCCCAAAATGATGGGGCACCTGCTTGTGGGTACCTTGGGGAAGGAGATAAGAATTTTCATACAGGTCATCAGACAGGGGCTCGGCAAAGTTCAGTGACCTGGGTGGTTGTGTCTCTGGCTTGATGATTAAAGGGAAGTCATGGGTCACGTAATGTTAGCCTGTGCACGTGTGATGGGAATTTCTTGCTCTTGGGTTGGCGGGTGTCCCATTCCTCCCCTCATTTACACCTGTCCCCTAACCCCACCCTAGACTGTGGGGAGACTCTCTCCCACCATCATCCTGGTCTTAGAGCCTGTTTCCTTCAGGTTCTTTCACCTCTTTGACCCACTCAACCTCTCAGCAACTGAGAAAAACAGCTTCCTTTGCTTGATGATAGGAAGGGCTTCATATTCAAATCCCCAATCCTCAAATAAGGAAGTGAGAGAAAATACCAGTGCCCAGTCTTTTCGAGTGTGACAGAGAAAGGGGGAAAAAAGAACAGTTCAACTTCCAAATTAGAAGAGGCTGAATCTTGGTGCAGCTACTATGGAAAACAATATGGAGGCTCCTCAAAAAATTAAAGGTAGAACTACCAGGGACGCCTGAGTGGCTCAGTCAGTTAAGCGTCTGACTCTTGATTTTGGCTCAGGTCATGATCTCACAGTTGGTGAGTTTCAGCCCTGCGTCGGGCTCTGTGCTGACAGCTCAGAGCCTGGAGCCTGCTTCGGATTCGGTGTCTCCCTCTCTCTCTACCCCTCTCCCATTCATGCTGTCTCTCTCTCTCTCTCTTTCTCTCTCTCAAAAATAATAAACATTAAAAAAAAAAAAAAAGAACTACCGTGTGATCCAGTGATCCTACTTCTGGGACTATATCAGAAGGAAACAAAAACACTGTATGAAAGAGACGTCTTCACCCCGTGTTCCCAGCAGCATTACCTACAATAGGAAACAGCCCATGTGTCCACCAATAGACAAATGGATAAACAAGAGGTGGTACATATATACAGTGGAATATCTCTCAGCCACGACAAAGAAGGAAATCTTGCCGTTTGCAACAACATGAATGGGCCCCGAGGGCACTGTGCAATGTAAAATAAGTCAGAGAAAGACAAATATTGCGTGATCGCACGTATTCGTGGACTCTAAAAGCAAACAAGCAAACAAGCAAAGAAACAAACAGACAACCCAAACAAACAAAAACCAGACTCAGGAAGAGAATGAGATTTGTGGCGACCAGAGGCAGGTGGTTGGGGGAGGGGAAATCGGGGGGAAGGTGGTCAAGGTTACAAACTTCCTGCTGTAAGGTAAATAGGTACCAGGGATATAATGTGCAATGCGATGACTATAGGTTGTTTTTTTTTTTTTTTTTATAAAAGGGGGGCTGAAACCTTCTTGTGTTGGATTAACCCTCAATTCTTCACCTCTCTTGTGCCTTGTCGTGCCTTGTCGTGGCCCCATTACAGTGGTGCATGTTACTCTGCCTCTTCTGTCTGGGCTGGCCCATATGACAATGGCCTAGGACAGAAGGGAAAATGCACCTGCTCCTTGGGAGGGGGGAGGCTGCATGTGATTCTGCTTCCCTCTTACACTTCTGTCGCTGCCATGAGGGGAACGTGTCCCGCCTGCCCCCCCCCCCCCGCCCCGGGGCTGTCCTGGGAGGATAAGAGAGACGAGTAGAATGTCCCCAGCCAACCCACAGACCTGCAGTGAGAAGAAGCACAAAGCAGAGGCGCTCGGTCAAGCCCGGCCTGGATCAGTTGAGCTTCAGCCAATCTCCCTGAGAATAAAGGTTCACTGTGTTAAGCCACCGAGCGTTGGGGTCATTTGTTATGCAGCATTATTGTGGCAGCTAACGGATAGAGCTCTTTTGCCAGAAGGCCAGGATAGAGCAGGGAGCTCTTAGGAGGGGCGCAGCACACAATGAGAATTTCCTGGTTATTGGTCGAGCCTTGTTGGCAGGCTTCAGAAAAGAATGTGCGAATATCAGACCTGGAGGAGCCATTAAAGGGGTTCTGGATGGAGAAACGAGATCGAGCGGAGCTCTGACTTGCCCAAGATCACACAGGGAATTGTGGCTGAGTTTGGACCAGCACCCAGGGCGGGAGCTCCCCGCCGCAGTGGGCTGACTCCCCCGCTTCCTGTGGGCCAGCCCAACGAGAGCCATGGCTTCTTCCGGCTCCTTCCTTGGCCTCACGTATGAGCTTCGTGTCATTGTGTTGGGATTTTGATGAATGGGAAGTGTTGGCAAGGGAGGAGAGGCAGGAAGAAGGTGCAGCCAGAGACGAGTATCCAGATGCAAGCAGGGAAGTTCCATCCACACCCCCCTCTCCCTCTGGTGCCAAATGCCCTGTGATGGGACCCCCAGCCCGGACCCCAGGCTGCGGGCCAGCTTCCACAGCCTGGTCTCGGGAGGGGCACTTCCTTTCAGGTGCTAGAGGCCCGATGACTGGCTCACCTGTCATCATTAACCTCCGTCCCCCTCCCCCCCGGGAACCCAGTACAGACAGCCGTGGGGATGGGCTGGAGAGTCTGGGAAGGAGTGGGAACCAGGGTTCAAGGGAGGAGCCTGCTGTTCCTTGCTGTTTGTGGCCCACCGAGGCACCTCTGCCCACTCCAGGCCCCGTGGCTTAGAGCGGAACCAGCTTCTGAGACTCTTGCTGGGGGATAGCCCGCCAATCTGCCCACGCGCAGGAGCCGCGGAAGAAGGGAGTCCCGGGCCAGGGACTTCAGGGGCTTCCCTGAGTTCCCTCGACGAGAAAAGCTGAACAAGAGAGAGTGGAAAGGACACCAACTGGGAAGTCCGAGAGCGGGGTTCGGGCCCCCGCTTTGCCTCTTATTGGAAACCCGTGTGGCCTTAGGAAAGTCGCTTCCCATATCTGGGCCTCCCTGTCTTCCATTCTGTCAAACGGCTGGGTTGGGAAATTGCCCTTGGAGGGTGCCTTCAGCCCCAGTGTCCGGTGATAGCCAGGGCTGCAGTATTTCCTCCATTCCCACAGAATAACAATAATGACTCAGATGGAACCGGTCATCAAGATGCACAAGACGCTGAACCAAGCGCTTGCGCGCGATAACTCGGTTCAGGCTCACAGTAATCCTACGAGGTAGGTACTCTTATTCTCTCCGCTCTACAGATGAGGAAACTGAGGCTCATCATGGCTCACTCACTTCTGTCCACTCGGCTTGTCCACGTGGAGCCCGGAGCCTGGGCTACCTAACCTCCCTGCCGCAGCTCTGGAGATAGGCTTAACTCCTTCCCCGGCCTTTCTTTCCAGGACGCCCTCCTCCTTCCTTGCACACATCCACGGTCCGGGCAGAGAACCCCGGGCTCCAGTCTGGAAGCACCGAGGATGCCTGAAAGAAATCCCTTCAGTCACAGGGATGGATGCAGTTTAACCATTACCCTCCCTGCGCTGCCTCGGCCGCGAGACCAGCCCCGCCCCGGTGCAGGCTGCGGGAGATACGGCGGGCCCTGCGCTGAAGGTGACTGGGGACCTAAGACTGACGCGGGGAAGTCTGCTGCCTTCTTCATCCCCGGACTGCTGGGGCCTCGCACGGTGCCTGATGGGCAGCAGATGCAGTGAGCGCTTGCTGATTGCACATTGGGGTGACGGAGTCGGCAGTGTGGACTGCAGCAAAGGCTCAGAGCCACCTTGTTCCCGTCTCCGAGCTCCCAGAGCTTAGGAGGCGGGGAGGGGCCAAGCCCCTGGAGACGGACTGCCTCTGGGCATCCAACTCACTGGAGGTTAACCACAAACGTTGGGGTGAGAAGATTCTACCTGCCAGCACCCCGCCCTTCCTAGAAAGTCCTCTACTTGCCTCTCCCTTGAGGGGCCCCAGGCCCCTTGCACCTACAGCCCCTTAATGAGCCAACCATGGAATCTGTAGGCTTGGATGCGCACCATTAAAATGACTCGTTGGGGAGGGAGGCACAATGCAGAGATGCTGACAGGTCTCCGAGGCTCCCGTCCTGAAACCCCCTGCGATTCCACAGGCCCGGCTCGCTGGGGTTGGTACAGAGACCAGCCCCTGCTCGGTGTGACGACCGGAACGGGCGACAGAGTCGCAGCAGCAACTCCGCCCCTAATGAGATAAATAGCCTCTCCGAGCTGCAGTGAGGGATGGGGACGGTAAGCCAGGCCCCCATGTCGCAACCAGGGAGGCTCCGAACTCACCTGTGGCAAAATGTAGGCAAGCGCTTGGAGAAGTCACGGGCGGCAGAAAGGCTGGAGAGCGGGGTGGGGAGGGTATCCCTGAGGATCCTAACTCCTTGGGCAACCACGAGCCTCCTGAGGCTTCGGTTCCTACTCATTCATTCACTGATGCAGGGTCATCGGTGGGCAGAGGGCAGTCTGCATGGCTGCCCGGGGCTGACGCCTTGCTCTGTGATCTCGGTCAGGTCACTTCCCACCTCTAAGCCTTCGGGCCTCTGGCCTTGGCAATCAGCCACGCGCCCAGCCCTGGAACCAGCCCACCTGTGCTTACGCGGCCTGCTGCAGGAAAGGCAGGTCCCCTGGGAGATGTGACTCCACCCCCAGCTGCTTCTCTGAGTCTCCGCTTCTCGGCTAGGTAGGGGTGAGTCATGGTGGCCTCCCAAAAGCGTGTGAGGATTACACGAAATCCCTTAGCGGCGGCGTTCGGCACATGCCCAGTAACTGGGGCTTGATAAGCGTTACCCCGGCCTTTCTCCAAAGTCACCATTTGTGGGAAAATAGGCTTTGTAAACTCCGGTCTATCACGACCTTGCGAAGCCTCCATTTATTCAGGGAGGTGTCGGCCCCACCTGGAAGCGTGAAGTCTGAGAATACTCTCTCCAGCCACGCCCCTGCCTCTTCCGGGTCTTTCCCTGTCACATGACCCCAGCCCCCTGAGAAGCGATGCCCTTTCTGTTTGAAACCTAGCATTCTCGGGGCGCCTGGGTGGCGCAGTCGGTTGAGCGTCCGACTTCAGCCAGGTCACGATCTCGCGGTCCGTGAGTTCGAGCCCCGCGTCAGGCTCTGGGCTGATGGCTCAGAGCCTGGGGCCTGTTTCCGATTCTGTGTCTCCCTCTCTCTCTGCCCCTCCCCCGTTCATGCTCTGTCTCTCTCTGTCCCAAAAATAAATAAACGTTGAAAAAAAAATTTTTTAAAATAAAATAAAATAAAAAAAAAAAGAAACCTAGCATTCTCGCGCTCTTTCCCCTCTTCGGATCCAAACTCTGCCCTCGGAAATGGGCCAGACGACTCATTTATATTAAAGTGTGAATGACTGACTTGGCTGGGGTTTTGCCTCTCATTGGGGGTTGCCTTCGGGGAGGAAACAAAGCCATCTGTGGGCTGAGTGATTAGAGAATCCTTCGGGCATCGATGTCCAAATGAAAGAGTTATCTGTGAGTCTGTGTGTTGGAGGAACCTCCCTGGAGGGGGTCCAGGATTCTGCCGGACACCTAGGCTCTTGTTCTTTGAGCAAATCGGCTCCACGGGGAGCCTGGGCTCCCGGACCCTAGCCTGTCCTTGGGGTCTAAGGCCCCTTCTGGTAGCACATCTGGACCCCAATAAAAAGCTGTTTCAGGGATTCCCAAGGAGCCCCACAGACCCACCCTGACTCCAAGCCCTGCCCACGCCCCCACTCTGAGCCACCCGCCCCAGCTGGCCTCGCAGCTCCTCTGTCCTCTGCTCAGATCCCAGCTCCTGGGGTTTGGGAACAAGATGGCCCGATTCATGCCAGGCATCTTTTTGTTTACATTGCTTGGGTCTTTCTCCTTTTTGAAAAAGAAAAGGACAGAAAAGAAGAAAAGAAAGGAGAGAAAAGGAAGCAAGGAAAGGACGTGAGGGAGGGGGAGAGGAAGGAAGGAAAAAAAATTGTACTTTGGCCAAAAGAGTTTAAAATAAAGTTTTGCCTCTTTCTTTCTCCATCCTCCCCTCCTCCTCCCCCTTCTCCTCCTCTTCCCCCTCCTCCTCCTCCTCCTCTTCTTTTCTTCCCCCAGCAGCAAATGACCAGACTCTGAAATGAAAGGGCAGGGACGCCTTTGGCTGGCAGAAGACACGGGGAGGCCAGCCCTGCCTGTCACGCGGGCGCGGGGCTGTGCGGTCCGGGGAGCCACTAGTTTGGAAGCGCCGACAAGGCCCAGGAGAGGCCAATGCCCTCAAGCTCTAGCGTTTTCATAACCTTGCTGCCACCCCTCACTCGTCATTCCCTGCTGCCCCAAAATCAGAGGAGGAGGAAGGAAAGGACAGTGAGCTCAGCACTCCTCACCACGACCCCCAGATATGGGTCCATTTTCTTCCTACCATGCGTTGTTCTCTGAGCTCCTTTTGTCGGTGGCCGGGAGTTCCAAGAAAGAAGAGATGGTTCTTTCTCCTTCGCGCTGTCACCACAGGACCTTGGACTCGGCAGACGGAAGGAAAGGGGAGGAAGCCAGTTCACCCCACAGCCCTTGGGTCGTTGCAGCCAATACCTACCCTTGGACGTTCTGGTCTCCGGACCCTTCCCCACACATGCTCACACACACACACACACACACACACACGTTCATGGACACACTCAGGCACACACACACGTTGTGCACACACACATGCTCACACACACGTTCATGGACACACTCAGGCACGCACACACACATGCTCACACACACTCAGATGAGCACACACAGCATGCATGCAAGCACACACTCATGCCCACGGCCACGTGCCTGTATTGAGAGGCTCTCCCTTCTTCAGAACCTGCGAGCTGGGGAAGGGGCAGCAGGTTTCTCAGCACCCTGAGAATGACCCTGAGGCCAGAGACTCCTGTTCTAGGCTTTCCCGGAGGGAGAGGACGTCAACTCCATTCTGCCTCCCTCGGTGTCCGTAGCTCAAGGTCAGAGGTACAGAGCCACCTGAGCTGCTGTGTCTCTCTCCCGGGGGTCTCCGCCCGAGCCCATCTGGCCCGGGCCCCTGCGAGCACCCAGCCAAGAGGTGTCTGGGCAGCCGCCAACCCCCACCACGAGGGTGCCGGGGCGAGTGGCGAAGTCCTGCCCCCCTGCCCCTGTCCGTCTACCCAGCTGTCCCCTGTACAGAGGCTGAGCCGGCCACGCCCCACTGTCCTTGGTCCCGGGACTCCACTGAAGCTCCGGCTCACCGTCCACGAAATCAGTGAGCTGGTTCAAATCCCCCCAGCTTGTGGAATACAAGTTGTTTCACAGGTTGGGAAACTGACGCTTAGGGATGCGATGTCGTGTCCAGGGTGGCACCTGGGAGGAGTCAAACCTGAGTTAGTGACATCCCTTGGGCGGGTCTCCTCACACCCGACAGGAACCTAAGACCTCACCAGCCTTCCTGGGCACAAGCTGACAAGGGAATGTGAGAGAAGGGTCCCCTCGTGCCCCATCCTGGCCACACTGGGCCCAGAAGGTGGATGTGCCCCTGGGGCCCAGAAAATAGCTCTAACCTGTCTCTCATCCAGCCAGACACCAAAGTCTAGACAGACCATCTTTTCCTTCTATGTCTTCAAAACGTACATTTCCTAAGTTTTTGTGCCCAGAAGAAACCGTTGTTTAAGCAGACTCTGGCACACCCAGCCCCCCATTCCGGTCTCGTTCCTGCTGGGTGCCACGAATACGCTCCTCTTAGGGCCTACCGGACATGCCCCACGGAAAGCTCTAAGACTAGGGTCTGGCACACAAATGCTCTACAAGTCAGGGTATCCCAGCGTCATCATCAAATGGCAAGGTGGCACATTGGAAAGAAGGTCGGGCTTCCAACCCCAGCGTTCTCTGTCACTGGCTGGGTCTCAGTTTCCTCATTTTTCAAGTGAGGCGAAGGGGCACCTGAGTGGCTCAGTCGGTTGAGCGTCTGACTTCAGCTCAGGTCATGATCTCCCCGTTCATGGGTTCGAGCCCCGCGTCGGGCTCTGTGCTGAGAGCTTGGAGCCTGGCGCCTACTTCGAATTCTGTGTCTCCCTCTCTCTGCCCCTCCCCCTCTCACGCTCCGTGTGTGTCTCTCTCTCTCTCAAAGGTAAAATAAACATTAAAAAAAATTAAAAAAAAAATAAAGAGAGGCGGGTTCGCTGGATGCCCCAGAATGTCCATTCAGTTCTATGTATGCTACAGCGTGCTCTGAGCTGACCAAGGCCTGACCCTCCTGGATAACATGTGCTCCAGGCCCTGTGAGCATCTGATTTCCCACGTCGATGTTTTCCAGACATGCTTTCCTCATTTCCAGGGAGTAGGGGGGAGGCAGGACCAGAAGTTCCTGCTGACCAAAAAAAAAAAAAAAAACCAGATGCCCAGAGAGGTTATGTGACCCGCCCAAAGTCACACAGCAGACTCAACACCAGGACCCAGCTTTCCTTTCATTGCCTTCCAAGGGACGTAGTGGCTCCTTTCAAATGGAGCAGTAGGAGCGGGAACCATGGGGAGAGGGGTGAGACCGAGCTAAAGTATGGGAGCCATGTTGGAGGGCTGAACAACATTCCTGTCCCCTCTCCCCACACGGCTTGCCAGCTGTTTGAAGTAATGAGAGAAAGGCGGGCAGCAGGAGAAACCCCCCGGCTCTGAAACCCAGCTTTCACCACAAGCAGCGAGCAGAGAGCGCCTAATGACTCCAAGCTGTTCTGGAACGTTCTCTTGGCCCCAGGGAGCCGCCTTGGAGTCCGGCTGCTGTGCGCGGCAGCCGTGTGAACTGCTTGCAGGCATCGAGCCCGGCCACCAGCGACCACCAGCGACCACAGCCACGGGGCCACTGGCAGGTGGGGCCGGGGGAGGGGCAGCTCCCTCCTTTCTTAGCATGGATGTCCAGAGTCAGCCGGGTTAGCAAGGAACGGGGCTGTGTGGCCAAGAGGGCTCAGGCTCCAGCTCCCCCTCCTTTCCCGCCAGCCGATAGAATGGACCCAGCCCGGGGTCAGAAAAGCACTTGGGGCACGTCTCCCCCGCCGCCGGGCAGCGCCCAGGACCAGAGCAGCTCGGGCCACGATGAGCCGAGGGCTCCAGTCTGTGAATGCCCCTCCCCACCCTTTCCTCCCACTAGCAGCTGAGTGCTTAGGCCTAGGTGCTGACTCAAGCCCTGCCACTTAGGAGCTGTGTGACTTTGGGCAAGTTACTTAACCACTCTGGGCAAGGTACTTAACCTCTGAGGCAAACACCTATCTCCTAGGGTTATAGCGCTGGATAAATGAGTCGTGTTGATCTTATTTCTGTCGGCCTCTCCCTGCTGTCCTCTGCTGCAGCCCACCTTCCCTGGACTCACTGTCAACCTGTTCTCCCCTGGTGTCACCGAAAAGGCAAAGCTGAGGCCTGAGTGATTCAGCCAGCAGAGACACAACAAACCACTTTTTGAATCAGTTTGTTAGTCACACAGACGGCAAGGGGAAGAGTGACCAGAGGGGCCAGCTCCCCAGGCCCGTGTCCCCCACGCCAGAGAGGATGGCACCGAAACAGAAAGGGGCCAGATGAGTTCAGTGCGGGTGGTGAGATATCCCACTGCTTAGGAGCCGGGTCTAGACTGCCACTGAGCGGTTTTATGGCACGCGGCTAGCCCCAGAGGCCATGGGGCAGAACCCAGGCGGCGTCAGAACCCAGGCGGCGGTGAGAAGTGGTCTCATGACAGCCTCCCAGGGGAGGTAAGCGGGAGATGGCCTCCTCGCGGCCCCTCACAAGCCTCCCCATCTCTGGCCTTTCAGGGATCGCAAGGTGAGTTCCTCTGAGACTTCAGCGACTGGTTCAAGCCTTTGCTGAGTGGCCTGGGCAGATACGGCAGTCGGCTGTCTCCCTTTTCTCTCTGCGACGGTGGGGCCCCAGGCGTGGCCGGGCCCCTCTTCACAGCCTCATGGCAATCGTGGTGATGATGGCGACAGCTAGCATTCATTGGGTGCCCTCTGTGCCCGGCCTTGTGCTGAGGGTCTTGTGTATGTTGATATAAATGATCTCAAACCATCCAAGTCTCCCCGCTGAGGTTATGAGGGCCTCGCCTGTGGAAACCTGGTCTCCCTCCTTCACTGCTGTGTCGCCACAAGCCTGGCACGCACAGGTCCTTGTAGCAGATGCTGCCCATGGCTTCCCATGCCTTTCTGCTCCCGTGTCTCTTGGCCCCGGGGGTTCTACACTGGCTCCAGCAAGTTGGAGTCCCAGCGCCCACAGTGGCGACCTGCTCGAAACACATCCTTTCCCGGCTTCTTCCGTTAGCCTTCTTAATCCCCCCATTCAACTACCAACAGACTAGTCCCAAGTAAATCTAGAAATAAGTTACTGTACCTACGTCCTTATCTCAGAGTCGGCTTCCGGGGGAACCCAAACTAAGACAGGGCTTCCTGTGTGCAGAAGATACACTGTGGGGTTACAAGGAGGTAAACCACTAGCCTCATAGTTCTCTACAATTTTCATTGTTATGATAAACATGTATTTCTTTGGCCATTACATCAAAAATATATTTATTTAGAGGCGCCTGGCTGGCTCAGTCACTAGAGCATGTGACTCTTGACGTCGGGGTTGTGAGTTCGAGACCCATGCTGGGTGTAGAGATTACTTAAAAATCGAAACTAAAACTGTGGTAAACTCCACATTGGAAAGATGAGCTCCAGCCACAGAGGAGGAGAATCCCCTTCCTGCCCAGGGGAGCGTGCTAACGATCACCCAGACAGGAAGGCCATGAGTGTGTGTAGGGGAAAGAGGATAGCACAGATGCCTGGGGGTGGCAGGAGTGGTCAGGGAGGGCTTCCCGGAGGAGGGAGCAAGGGAGCTGGGCCTTGAGGATGGTTTGGAATGAAACAGATGGTGAGTGGAGCTCTCAGGCGTCAGTGAGGGTGTGAGCACCCTCTCCAGGCAGGGACAAAGGACTGGTGAAGGTTGCTTGTGGGGTCCTGGGAAGCCCAGTTCTGCTCTTTACCAGCTGGTGACTTTGGGCAATAGCTCTGCCCCTCTGAGCCTCCCCTCCTTATCTGTACAGTGGGCGTCACAGCCGTGCCTACTTCAGGGCATTGCTATGAGGATTATTAGACAAGGTGATGTGGGCAAAGAGCCTGACACAGAGGGTGTGAACAGAGCCCAGAGGCGACCGCTGGGGGGGTGCGGGACACCCAGGGCTCCCTGTCTGGGACACCTGGCTCACTGTCTGCCACTAATGGCACGGCTCGGGAGGTGCCGGGATGGCATCTGGAGAGGCACAGTGCCAGGTCCCCTCACTTCTGGCCCCTGCCGTCAGGACGCTCGGGTAGCCTCATGCAAAGTGAGACTTGCGTCTCAGCTCCACCTGCCTCCAAAGCTCTAGGGCAGAACCGGATGAAGGAACAGAGGGGAATACGGTTTATAAACTGTCAAGTAAGGGTACTTTGGAGGGATCAGAGCGAGGGCCCCACGACTCAAATTCAAGATGGGTCCTCTTACAGCAGAGACATTATGACGGGGCTGGAATTCCTAGAAGTTGCAAGCTGGCAATGTTTCTAGATGGAATAGTCTAGATCAACACCCACACATGCCCCATTTCTAGACACTCAAACCAAGGCCCAGGAAAGGAGGACGATTTACCCAAGGCCTGACACAGCTGTGTTAAGACACGAGCCAGGGCAGGGACTTGAACCAAGGACTCTGGTGGCCAGCCGGTCCAGGGCACCCTCCTCCCCACCGAGCCTGCCAGGGGCAAGGCCACCTTTGAAGCAACCCCCCTCCGCCCCACTTCCGTCCTCCCCTTCCCAACCCGCGCCATCTGTCCGGCTTCGCCGTCCCTCCCGCCGCCTCCGCCCCCACCTTCAACCCGCCCGCGCTCCGCATCCGCTCCCACCTGGTGACTTGGCTCTGAGCGTTGATCTCGGAGAAGCCGCGTTGGCATGGGTCTGTGGTTGCAAGACTCCCCACCTCTGTTTACGGGTGTGTATCCAGTTGTGTCCTGTCTGCCCTTCTCGCCTGGAAGCAGGATGGCTCATCCTGCCTCCTGGTACCATCGATCACTCCCTGTGGGCTCTGACCTCTGTCCACAGTGGGCGCCGGGAGACGGCCACGAGCCAGCCAGCGTGGAGCCCGGCCCTGGGCAAGGCTAGTGCAAGTGGGGGATGTGAGGATCTCCCAGAGACAAGGGGGCTGTGTTCTTGGAAACGCGGCCCCCATATTAACAATCATAAGGTTTAAAAAATTTTTTTTTAACGTTTATTTATTTTTGAGACAGGGAGAGACAGAGCATGAACAGGGGAGGGGCAGAGAGAGAGGGAGACACAGAATCTGAAACGGGCTCCAGGCTCTGAGCTGTCAGCACAGAGCCCAACACGGGGCTCGAACTCACGGATCGTGAGATCATGACCTGAGCCGAAGTCCGCCGCTTAACCGACTGAGCCACCCAGGCGCCCCTACAATCATAGGGTTTTAAATGCCAGTTCCCATTTGGTGCCCATTCACTCTAAGTAAGGACTATACTAAGTGCTTTCCATGTGCCGTCCTGCGGAAGCTTTCCGCCCCGCGGAAGCTTTCCGCCCCCTCTCTGCCGGATATAGTCCTGGCTGCGCCTATTTTTCAGGTGGAAAGGGTCAGAGAAGTTTTATTTAGCTACAGATCGCGCAACGCGGGGGTGGTGGAGCCAGGATTCACACCCAGGTCCCTTGGGCCCCCAGTCCCCAGGCTGGTCATCGCTCCATTATACTGATTACTCCCTCCATGACCCACGGATGACTGGAGTCTGCCTTCGCACACTGCCGCGCACCCCCTCCGCCCCCCGAAGGCTCCTCCGGAGGCCGAATGGGTCCCAGCCATCTTAGAGCCACCTGCCAGGAAACCTGGGACCCAGTCAGCGGGTGGGACCGCAGCCTCGGAGTCTGATAGTGGGAGTCGAGACGGATGGCAGAAGCAAAACACGCCACCGTCTCCGACACAGCAATTCCTCTTCTAGAAACGGATCACCCTGGGCACAACGGTACGCGCGCGCGGCTGTGCACCACCGACGACGTGGGGGCATGGGGGTGCCTGTGCACAGACGTTCGCTGCGGACGACCTATGCGTTCGTCAGCAGGCGGGGGTTATGCAAGCCCTCGTGCGTCCGTAGGGGGACCACGAGGCGGCAGTGAAAAGAATGCGGTGGACACATAAGAACTGGCAGGAAGCCGTCCAACACATCTGGGAAGCAGAAGAGAGCAAACTGCAGAACGCTGTGAGGTGAGTATTTGAAATGCCCCCAAACGGCTCCAATGATATAGAAGCGTAAACAAACGCCAAGAACACGGACCACGGCCATACACTGTAAACAGTAGTTCCCCAGGGAGAGAATGGGTTTGAGAGTGTGGAAGTCAAGTAGGACCGGTACCGTTGGCTCTGCGCACTCGTGTATTTTTTTTTTTTTTTTTTCCTAATGAGAAGGCTCAGGAGCCACTTGTGTAAGTAAAAACCAAAGCCAAGCCCTGGGCAGAGGCAGCTCTCGGTAGGGCCACGTCTGCAGGGGAAGGAGGCAGCGAGAGCGGGTTTCTCGGGCCACTGAGATCAGCTGGTCAGCCTGATCCCAGGGGCAACCCCCCCCCCGCGGTGTCCCCAGGGAAATAGCCCCCCACCCTGTTGCTCCCAGGGCAGCATCCCAAAGTGGTTCACACGGCCTCAGGCCTAGGGGCCTCGTCCGGCCTGCCCAACGCTCCAAGAGGGGCCACAGGGAAGTTGGGAGGCCCATTCGGTGGAGGAGGTGACTCAGAACCAGAACCCACAGGACAGAACCAGGGGGCATCCGGGTGTCCGGTCCCACAGCGGGGAAAAGGAAGTCGGTTTCAGGAACAAATAGGGGTGGCCGTTTGTTCTGCAAGAGGGACACGGGCAGATGCACTTGGGAAGGACGTGTAGGTCTGGGCTTGGGAAGAGTGGCCCTCAGCCGCAGGGGTGGAGTCCCTCCAGGCGCCAGCCCCAGAATGAGCCTTCCCAGCATCCCTCACCACCCCCTCGGCCCTCATCGCTGCATGCCCTTCCCCACCTCCACCAAGAGAGCCCCTTCCCAGCTCCAGGATGTCGGGGAGCACTGACTCTGGCATCAGTCAAACCAGTTTGAATTTGCCTCTTACCAGCTGTGCCAGCAAGAGCAGGGCACCTCCCTTACTGAGCCCCCATTTCCTCATCCGGAAACGAGAAAATCCTAGAAATGTCTCACAGGCCCTTTGGAAGGTTACAATAGATAGTATTTATAAAGCATCATTACGGTGCTTGATACGTAATAGGTGCTTGATAAATTTGCCTGTTAATTACTCCTGGGTCCCGGCTACTACCCGGGTAGCGCAGGGGGGTTTTCCAAAAGGCCTCAGATCCAGCACAACTCCAGACATCCTACTTTAAAAAAAAAAAATCTCCTAAGACAACAAATAAATTTCCCCTTCATTTCCAAAAACGGGTTCACAAGCCCCTGCCCAGACCCCTCACAGCTTGGATGTGTTTCAGAATTCAGAACGTTCCAGATTTGAGACATACATTTATAAACACATCAAACCCCTAGTGGTGTCTGGGTGGCACCCCATGATCACGTATAGTAATATTTTTTTAAATGTTTATTTGTTTTTGAGAGAGAGGGAGACACAGAATCTGAAGCAGGCTCTAGGCTCTGAGCTGTCAGCACAGAGCCCGACGCGGGGCTCGAACCCATGAACCGCAAATTCATGACCTGAGCCGAAATCAGATGCTAAACCCACTGAGCCACCCAGGCGCCCCAAGCATAGTAATATTTTTGAGCCAAACATACGAATATTCACACCGGGGGGGATACACAAAACTCAGTAAACAGTCCCCTGTCAGCTCAACTCAGGTTTCTCTGCCAAATGAGTTACAAAAAGCTTTAGTTCTCGGAGCTTCTGGTGGCTGGGAATTGTGGATTAGGGACTGCAGATCTGCTTTATAAATGCATTGCACTCCCAAAAGGACCTTTGCTACACCGTGACAATTCTGGGAAGAAGGCATTTTTGTCACCACTTTGCAGATGAAGAAGTGAAGGCTTAGAGAAGGGATGTGACTTATCCAGCATCGCACAGCCAGTCAGTGTCAGAGCCAGGACTAGGACCTGAGATCCTAAGTTTGTTGGGAAGGCAGCGAGAAGCAGGGCGCGGCGAATGTGGGGCGGAAGGCCTTTTCTCTCTCCCCTGCTCCCCGCCAAACCGCCCCCCCTCCCACCGCCGGGGAAGCCATTCAGGGCTGGCTGGAGGGGTCCTCCTGTGCACAGAGCCCCAGATGATGGCCTCACAGGTCTCTCTCTCCACCTGTCAGTTCCCGGGGGTGATAGTAATGAAACTGTAATGGAAAAGAGTTCTCACCCTAGCACGTGTTTTCATTTCAGCCCAACAACCAAGATATTTCCTGGCATCTGGGTTCAATTGCAGGCAGACGGGGTGCTGGTGGAGGCAGCGGTGGAGGAAGGAGAGAGAAAGCAAAGGCTGAGGCTTCCCAGTTCCACTGTGGATGTGCCCGGAGGGGCACGGTGCCCTCTCCTTGTGGGGTCACTGCGGCCCAGACTGGCCGGATGATGGAGAACCAGGGCGGCGGGGTGTAAAGGAAGGACTGAGGACACGGAGGCGGGGCACGATCGGCTGGGATGGTGGCCTCAAGGGCAGGGCTCATTTTTCGGCAGATGCTCTGGATGCTGTCGAGTCTCCTGGGGGTAGGCAGAGCCATCCATGGGATGAATCCTCCCCGTGAGCCTTTCAGCCTCAGGAGAATGTGTTTGGGTCTCTGTCTGGGGACTGGGCAGCTAGACCCACCAGCCCTACGCTCCCCATGGGAAGGTCCAGGAGGCTTGAACACCAAGTTTGGATTAAAAGCCTCAGTTTTGCCCCAAGGGCAGCTGAGCCTGTGCCCCAAGCCTGCCCTCCCCTAGCACAGAGAGCAGCAGCCCAGCTCTCAGGGTTAAGCCCAGCTCATTCTGGAAGATTGAGCTGCCTTGCTTTACTCTAAACTATGAGCTGGTGACCCTTGGTCAAGGTCTTTACTAGCCCAAGTACAGCCTGGCCTCCACGTTCTGGTGTGTGCCCGCCCAGGCCCACCCACATGTGCTCTGGCACACAGCGGCAGCTGGCGTGGCATGGTGTCTACATGCACGGACTCGGGGGACCTGGGTGGCTCAGTTAGCTGAGCGACCAGCTTCGGCTCAGGTCATGATCTCACGGTCCGTGAGTTCCAGCCCAGCCTCGGGCTCTGTGCTGACAGCTCGGAGCCTGGAGCCTGCTTCCGATTCTGTGTCTCCCTCTCTCTGCCCCTCTCTGGCTTGCACTCTGTCTCTCTCACTCTCAAAAATAAATAAACATTAAAAAAAATTTTTTTAATAAAGAAACTCACGGGCTCCGATGTTCCAGTCCTGTGTCATGCATTGTGCTGTGCAAACTTGAAGTTGCCTAACTTCTCTGTGCCTGAGTCTCCTTGTCTACGGAATGGGCATGGTAATAGCACCCACTTACAGGCTTCTGGGAACAAAATCAGCTAATTTATGGTAAGTTCTCTGTCACAGAAGCTATTACCAGAGAAGCCAAAGGACAAAAGTGCTTCTGAGAATCAACTGGACCTTCCCCTCACCCTACAGACGAGACTCCTTGAGACCCAGACAGGGGGAGGAGGTCTCGCAAATCATGGAGCAGGAACGAGGTCTGGGCCTTCTACCGGGACCTGCCCCTCTGGCTCGAGTCTGTCTCCAGCCTCCCGGAAGGCCTGTGCTTCACTGTCCCTCAGAGCAGTGGTGACTGCGACTAAGTGAAAGCAAACAAAAAATAAGCGAGTCTCTCTGGAAAAGTGGTGCCATCTTTGAAACGATATATAGATGTATAGATGTTAGATATGTTCTGCACATGCTTAGTGAGAAGTCTGGAAGGAAATAAGCCCAGTTCAGCAGGAATGTGTACTCGTGTTTTACTTTGTATTCTTTTGTCGTGATAAATCTTTCTTCCTGCTTGTGTCAGCTTTGTAAGATGGATGGGTAGATGACTGATAGATAGATGATAGATGATAGATAGGTGAGTGAGAGAGAGAGAGAGAGAGAGAGAGAGAGAGAGAGATGATAGATGTAGACAGATAGATAATAGATACATGGTAGAGCGATAGATAGATAGACAGATAGATGATAGAATGCAATCCTTTAGAAAACCTTCAGATTGTTGGTTACAGAATGCCCAGCTTGCCAGCCTGGCCCAGAGGCTGCAAGCTAAGTTGTGTGTGGCCTTTGGCTTCAGACAGGGCTGCATTCAGGATAACTAGGATCAGAGAGGCAGGGAAGACAGACATGACTTGGCAGGGCTAAGCCCAGGAGAAGAAAGGCGATGTGTGGGTGAGGGACTCATGGGCCCCTGTGGCGGTGTGAGCTGATGCCCTGGTGTCTGCCTGCCAACCGGTTGGGTGTGTTTGCAGGGCTGACTTACCTAGAACCATTCCAGAGCCTATGCATCTCGGGACGCAGATGTCACATGTTCCCACAACAGGTGTGGAAGGCAGACCTAGACTGGATGAGCTGGTGAGGGGGTGGCTGTCCCTTGCCATCCTGCTTTTGACTTCCAAACCCCAACATATGGCTTGGTTCTTCTCTTCCCTCTCAGGATAGAATAGTGGATGTGTATGAGGGTGGGCTGTTGTGGGGGAGGGGGAGGTAAGACCTGAATCACTTCAGTGTCAGCAAGACATGTCTCAGAGAAACCTGTACTTCTCGGGCCCAAACGCGGAGGAAGGAATCTGAAGCAGCACCTAATCCAACCCCAAGAAGCACTGATGTCAGTCAGCCCGTGGATGAAGCCTCCTCTGGCTGGAAGCTCACTTGCACCTGAGAGGACCCGCTCGCGCTGATTTGACCAAGGTCTTCCAACCCTAGTAATGATTCTCTTTAGCCAGGAAAGGACAAGCAAGTCCAGGGTCCTGGGCATCACAAGGAACCCCAAGATTTTTTCAACACGGAGCAACTTGCCAATGGCTCACGAGGAAAGGGCCAGGCCTAAGAGGCCTCTCAAGTCCTTTGTTCAAAGGGCATCCCCACTGGACTGTCATGGGATGTAATGTGTTTCCCCCTCCTACTCTGTGGTTTTTCTTCAATTTTCTTTAGTTGTCTTCTTTCTCTTTTTTTAAATAACGGCTTTCTTGAGTTATCATTCACACACCATAGAATTCACTCATTCGAAGTGCACAATTCAATGATGCTTAGTATCCTCACAGAGTTGTGGGACCATCACCACAATCAGCCTTAGACTGTGTTCATCGCACCAAACAGAAGCCTCATACCCATCAGCGGTCACTCCCAATCCCCCTCACCTGCCCCCCAACCCACACCCCCCAACAACTAATCAATCTACTTTCTGTCTCTATAGCTTTGCCTCTTTGGGACCTTTTATATAAAAGGAATACCACGATACGAGCCATTTGTGACTGGTTTCTTTCGCACAGCATGATGTCTTCAAGGTTTGTCCACGCTGTAGCACGTATCAGTGCTCCATTCCTCCGTGTTGCCAAATCACATTCCCTGGCATGGATAGACCACGTTGTGTTTATCCATTCGTCATCCAACAGAAATTTAAGTTGTTTCTACTTTTTGGCTATTACAAATAAGGCCGCCATGCACATTCATGTACAAGCGTTTGTGTGGACATATGGGTTTGTGTCTCTTGGGTACATCCCTAGGGGTGGAAATACTGGGTCCTATGGTAAGTCTTTGTTTAACCTTTTGAAAGGAAATAAATTGAGGAATTCAATTGGAGGAATTGGCAGACTGTTTTCAAAAGTGGCTGCACCATGTTACATACCCACCAACAGTATATGAGGGCGTTCCAGTTTCTCCAAATCTTGACTAATACTTGTTATTATCTATTTGCGTGTAACCATCCTAGTGATGTAAAGTAGTCATTTATTGTGATCTTTATTTACATTTCTCTGATGGCTAATGGTGTTCAGTCTCTTTTCATGTGCTTGTTGGCCATTTATATAGCTTTTTAGGAGAAATGTCTATTGATATCCTTTAATCTGGGTAATTTATTTTTTTAATTGAATTTCAATAGTTTTTTATAGTCGAGATTCATATCCACTGTTAGATACAGGATTTGCAAATAATTTCTCCCATTCTGTGGGCTGTCTTTTAACTCTCTTGATGATGTCCTTTGAAGCACAAAAGTTTTTAATTTTGATGAAGTCCAGTGTATCTATTTTTTTTAAATATTGTTCCTTACACTTTTGATGTCATATTTAAGAAACCATTGTCTAATTCCAAGGTCACAAAGATTTATAGCTATGTTTTCTTCTCAGAGTTTTATAGTATCTACTTCTTTAGGTCTTTGATCCATTTTGAGTTAATTTTTGTCTATGGTGTGAGGTAGGGATCCAACTTTATCTATGTGCATGTAGATATCCAGTTGTCCTATCTTTTGATGTCCCATCTTAGATATAATGTGTTTGACTTAATATTTTATTTTAAAATTAGTACATTTGGGATCTTGTTTGACAAATCCTTCCCTACTCCACAAGATCAGAAAGATATTCACTTACATTTTCATTTAAAAATGTAATTTTAGGGGCGCCTGGGTGGCGCAGTCGGTTAAGCGTCCGACTTCAGCCAGGTCACGATCTCGCGGTCCGTGGGTTCGAGCCCTGCGTCGGGCTCTGGGCTGATGGCTCAGAGCCTGGAGCCTGTTTCCGATTCTGTGTCTCCCTCTCTCTCTGCCCCTCCCCCATTCATGCTCTGTCTCTCTCTGTCCCAAAAATAAATAAACGTTGAAAAAAAATTTTTTTTAATAAAAATGTAATTTTACATTTCTTTTATGTAAAATATATTTTTTACATTTACATTTTTAAGCTTTTCATTTTAGGGTAAGGTAAGGATTACATTTGGTTCCCCTCCCTCACCCATCGCCACCTAGTTACTCTGCAGCATGTGGGGAAACCCCGTGCCTCCCCCACTGTCCCTCTGTGCCACCCGCCTCATGTACCGGGAGGGCCATGGAGGTTGGTGTCAAACCACCTAGGTTCAATTCTCACTCCAGCGCATGATTGGTGGCCATCTTTGAACCTCTCTGAGCCTCAGCTTTTCCCACCTGTAGATGGGAGCAATCATCTCTGCCTGTCTGCTTCATTGGGCTGTCTGAGAATAAAATCATTAAGAATTGTCAAAAGCAAAAACATAATAATGATATGATGATGTCAATAACAAAGAAGATTCAGAGCGGTCAGACCTGGGGCTTCCCCCATTCTCAGCATTTTGGAGGAATGACTGCTTTAAGCTAGCTTCATCCAATGAACCCTAGGGAACCCCAGGGGTTCTATGGAGTGGGGGAGGCTCTCTGGGGAGGAGAGTCCAGAGTATAAATGCCACAGTGAGCAAAGACTAGCCTGGGCCAGGGGTCCTGGGAGTCAGGGCAGCAGAGTCCTGGTGCTTAGGACATGGGCAGAGAACCTGGAGGGGACAAGAGGACCCACCCTGAATGTTTGGGTGGGTCCTAGAGAGGGGGAGTCGAGTCCAGCTCACCTGAGCCTGGGAAGAGCCCAGAGGCTGACTGGGTAGTCTTCATCCTCCAAAGGTCTCACGCGAAGCCGGCTGATGGACAAGCCTGACCGGCTTCTCTCACAGTGCCCGAGTGAGGCCTGGTCTGCCCAGATTGCACTGCTCTGTAGTGCTGGGAGATTTTACACAAGCCAGGCTCTCCTGCCAGCCTGAGGGCTTCCCGGGGGCAGGAGGCATAAACCCTGACACCCAGTAGATGTTCAATAAGTGTCTGTGAGTGAAAGAAAGGAAGAATGGGTTTAAACAACATGCCTGGGGATTCTGCTGAGTCAGGCTCCCTGGGGCTCAGAACTATCCATCCGGGGTCTGAGGACAGGTCTGCTTCTTCCTGGAAACATGTGCCGTCTCCAGATTTTCTCTCCTGCTGTTTCCATGGCACCTTCCATGGCCCCACCTTCCCCAAACCCCCTTTCACCTCAAAACTTGGTGCCCATCCTCCCGGACCCACTCTTTCTCTCTCCTGCTCTCTGAAACAGCCCTCTCCCCTTCTTCCTTCTCCTCCAGAACCTCAGAATTTTTTCTCCAGAAGCTTCTCAGCTCTCCCAGAATCTCCTCCCTCTCCTTCCCAGAGTTCTTCGGAACAAACCCATTCAGCAGTCAGTCACTTATATCCTGAGCTGTGGGTTTGGCCAAAAGCCAGCTCCCTCTGTTTCCCTTTGTGGGGGTGTCATTCGTTCATTGACCTTTGCTTCGTAGAGGGAAGAAAGCCTGAAATCCTCCTACAAATCCCCATCCAAACTCTGCTCTTGCAATACGGACACCCCAGAGCTCCTTGCAGTGCACTGTGTCTGGAAAAATCCAAGCAGCCCCCACATAAGGCCAGTGTTCCAAACTGGGAGAAACAATTTCCATCCTGATGAGCCACAAGCCACCCCCAATGCCCCCACCCCGCGCACGGCACACGGAGGCCAGAGCCAAGGGCATGGCTCAGCCCGGGATACGCTCCCACCTCGGCCTGGTGGGAGCAGAGGAGGGCGAAGTGGAGAAGATGGGGAAATTGGGGGTGACAGAGCCAGGTAGGGTGGAGAAAGAGAGAAACGGAGAAACACGATGCGGGCCAAGCTCGCAAATATCGAAACCCTGCAGCCAAAGCTGCCTGTCGTCACTCTCTACGCCTCCACTCCACTCTCGGAGGAGACTGGCTCTGTAATGCAGATTCCCCCACATTATAATAAGCCCCAGAGGATTTCTCTTTTTTCCTAGGAGCTGGGTCATGCAACACGTGTCTGCTAGGTGCTGCAAAGTTATTTTCCAGGGCGCCTCTGACGGGCCATTGGCTTCCTGTTCCGGGCTTCCTGTTTATAGATGTACCCCAAAATGTAGAAACGCAATTAACAGAGGTATGCTTTTGTTTTATCGTTAATTTAGAGACTGGTTCTAAGTACAAAACCCAAAGAGATACCTTCTAGAATATTCCACGGGACCCTTTCTCCCTGATTCCTTCCTGCAACCACACATTGTTAATTTCCTTGTCTGTGATTTGCCCGTCTCCCATCTGTTCACCTGTGCCACCTCTGGAACCACTGCTTGACTTTGCATTGGAACCCACACCTGCCTTTGCTTAGGGGAACGTGGATCACACCTATTAATTCAGCAGCTACCAGCGTGCCCTGACATGCAGCCCAGGAAGCCAAGAAACACAGCGATGTCTGCGGCTGTGGGAAATTGAGGAAAGAAGTTTATGAGCCTAGCGTTCTGCTCAATTAAGCTGTCGCTGGGTGTTTTGAAACCGTGGGCCAAATACAAAAACGCACTTACAATCATTTGCATTTACGCTTGGCAACTTGCTTCCCATATTACCATTATTAAACTGGAAACTGTTTTCCCCTTAAATATACAATTTAGCCTTTTTTTTTTTTTTTTTAAAAAAAAGGCATCATTTCATTACATCTTGGAGTCAAAATTTTCCCTCCAGAGGAATCCATCTCCGATTTAACAATTAAAGTCAAGGAAAAATCGGGATTCAGTATGTGGCAACTAATTTTGCATTGTTTTCCTTCCTGCTACGTGTGTTGTAATCTTCCCTTCTCCCATCCATTCCCCGGGCCCTTTGGCATTTAGGGCCCCTTGCTGTTGTTTGCTGTGGCTCTAACGGACAACCATGAAATCCCGAGCTTAACCCCTGAGAGAAGTATGGTCTGGGAAGGAGATCAGAGTCCAAGGTGCTTTAAATACAGCCAGATCCCCAAACACAGGCTCGCAGGAGCTGCAGTTATCAGCTCGGAACTGGGACGGTACTGGGAGCTCATCCACCGCCAAACAGACAATGATCTGTTTTCCAGAACCACCATCTCGCTACACTCTTTTTGAAGTTCTCCAAGAGGTAGAAACTTCACCGGCACCTGTCCTGGAGCTTTGTGGCCAGTCAGTGCTCTCTCTCTAACTTACCGCAATCTCCCCAGCTCCGGCCACGTGGCTAGGATTGGCAGATTTGGTCAAAACAGAAACCAAATAACAGGAAGCTTAGTTGGGTTTTAATTTCAGGTGAACAACGAATCATTTTTTAGTATAAGTATATCTCAGGCCATGTTGGGGATATACTTATACTGAAAATAATTGGTCATTTATCTGAAATTCAAAGCTAGCTGGACACCCTTTAGTTTTCTCTGGCAATCCTTGGCATGACCACATCTCAGGCTGATGTTGACCGTGGACTGTGAGCGTATAACCCCTTCCCAACCAGAGACTGGCCTTGAAGTACTGACTTCTCACTGCAATCTGGGAAGATCTGCCTTGTCCCATAGGAGAGGGGGTGGTCTGGATACCAACCCCTAGGCTGGAGCACAGTCTACATTGGGGTCGGGAGATTGAATTCAGTGTGAAAGGCCATGATGATGTCTGATGACTGACTGCCATCATCTGTAAGGGGGGATGGGAAGGCGTGTCCCCGCCAACCGGGCAAGTCCCAGCAGCCAGAGTGGGACGTGAGGCATGACCCTCCTCACCTGTATCAGTGAGGAGATGCCACACAGAATGCACTGACAGGCCTGGGGAAGCCAGAGCAGAGGCTGCCACAGGTGGGGTGGGGGTGGCACGTAGGAGGCAGTAGCCAAGGGACAAATAGGGCGGAGAGAAAGGAAGCAGAGAGGAAGGAGGAGAGGTGAGGCGAGCCCTTTCGTGGCCTGTGGGTACAGAGGCTCTCGGGAGGTGCTGAGTATGTGGGGGCACTGCTTGGAAAGGCAGGGAGGCTGCGGGCAGAGCAGGAAAAGCAGAGGTGGGTGGGGGCCTCCTGAGGCCCCAAAGAGGGAACGTTCTTTTTTTTTTTTTTTAAACTTGATATGTTCTGGCCACTGCTTTAGTCAGCATTCTCAGCTGCCAATAAAAGAAACTCAAGTCAGGTTGGCTTAAACCGTAAGGAGAATTCACTGGCTTCAAGAGGCTGGGAGCAGAGGTTGCTTTATGTCTATCTGGACTGGGAGACTGGGAGGCCCAGGCAATGTCAGCACGCTGTCTCTTGCTCTTGTCTCCTGGATCTCTTTTTCAGTGTTTTGGCTCATCACCTGATGCTCTGTGTGGCTCCAGGCTCTTCCGTCAGCAGTGGTGCTGGCAATGGTCCCCGGGCTCAGCCCCCTCGGTCAGGTCTGGTGCACATGCTCACTCCCGAATTATCACTAGGCCAGGAGGAGAGAAGTCACTGATGTACCAGGCCTGGGTCAAGGATGTGAGTCTGCGGGTGGGGTAGGGGGTCCACACGCCCATGTAGGGGACTGACCGAGAAAGAGGCGGTCCCTCAGTGGAAAATTGGATACCGTTGACAGAAAAGGTGAACGGTAAGAAACGGATGCTGGGCAGATTAAAGAAAAATCCCCGAGATCCAAGATGATGAACTTTCACATCAAAGCTGATTTCGTTTGCTCCTTGAGGTTGAGGGTGCTAGAGCATCAGCTTATCTTACGGAGAAACTGAGGCTCAGAGACCTTGGGACTTGTCCCAGTATCATGGAGCAAAGTGGAGGCAGGATAAGGTTGGAACTCAGGTTTCCCCGGTCCGGACACGGCTACCCCGAAAGAGCCAGCCTAGGCAGCTGCCCTCCCGGCAGAAACGTGGGGCCTGGCCCCTGCCTTCCAAGGGCTTCGCCAGCCACAGCCAGACCACACCCGGCCACGGAGAAGACAGTTGCCAAAGCCCACGTAAAGGAATGAGAATTTCTTCTGACCAACTCCAGGGTGTGTGTGCAAAGGGATAAGGAGAGCCAGTCAGGGGCCTCAGAGAGAAATGGGGTGACTACAGCTGGGTATTTACAGTGGCAGGAATGTTTACCAGAAGCAGCGAGGAATGGGGCCCCCTAGCTGGGGACCCAAGGAGCAGGGCTGCATCAACAAGCAGCCCAAAGGTGGGAACTGGCAGGAAGAGCTTCCTGTAACCCCTGCGGCCCCAGGAGGGCCCAGAAGACCCAGAGCCGAGTCACCAGACAGGCAGCTTTGACCTGCAGCTCCTGGCTGGTCACGGAGGCCTGAGGCTCTGGCCCACCCCCAGCCCGCAGGGTGACCCTGCGCACATTACCTCATCTCCTGGGTCTCAGTCTTCCCATCTGTAAAATGAAGCATGAAGGTCAAATCAGTGGCTTTCCTTGCAAGAAACACCTTGTTACTGGCTCCGTAAAAACATCCACAGGTAAATTTCACAAAGCAATATTGACCCTTACTACAAGCGGGACACTCTAAGTTCTTCTGATTTGTTTATTTCATTTATGAAATACATTTTTTTTAATCTTTATTTATTTATGAGACAGAGACAGAGTGCAAGCGGGGGAGGAACGGAGAGAGAGGGAGACACAGAATCCGAAGCAGGCTCCAGGCTCCGAGCTGTCAGCATGGATGCGAGTGTTCGATGCGAGGCTCGAACTCACGAACCGTGAGATCATGACCTGAGCTGAAGTCAACCGCTTAACCAACTGAGCCACGGATATCTGTGGCTTGGGGTATCTGTGAGGCTCCAGAGGGCACAGGGAGGAAGAGGCCCCAGAGGAGCTCACGCTTAGGAGTCCCCCCACCCCTGCTTCTCTCATTTGCTTTCCAGCCTTCCTGGGGGCCACCTAAGTGCAAGTGAGAGGTGACTCTGAGACCCTATGTACTGTGTAAACTTGGGCACTTCCCTTCCCAGGAGCTCCATTTCTTGATCTGTAAAAAGAGATCATAGAAAGTCTAAGGGTGGATGGTGGCCTTGGACATAGACCGCCTTGCACTCTACCCCACACGGATCTGGGACATTCCGGGAAGACATAGTGACTCCAGGGTCCCCCCCCCCCCCCGCCCCACCCAGCTCGGTCCTTGCTCCACTGAGCTGGCCGAGCCAAGCATTCCGACTGTCCATCCCAACTCCCGTGCCCCAGAGCGTGTTGCAAGTGGTTTTAAGGACACCAGCTGCATCTGTCTGTATCTGACAGGCGGTTTAGTCAGAGCCTACAGTTTCTGTTTGAAGAACAAGGGAAGACTCCGGAGGGAGGCCCGGAGAATTTGCAAGGAAATACCGACGACGGGTTGACTTTCTGTCTGTCAAACGCAGCCCCGCTGACAGGGCTGAGGAGCCTTAAGTGATCAGCTCCCAACTCTTTTCCTGGAGCTGACTCACTCAGACAATTTCCTCCCCCTTCTCCCATCGGCGCTGAGTCGAACTTTTTGGAGCGTCAGGCCAAGTGACTGCCCTGCTTCTGCAGTGTTTTGATTGGGCCACATTTGAGGGTGCCAAACCTGGCCACTGATGGGATTTTTAGCGACAGACTTTTAATTACACAGTCGGCAAATGAACACAGTCTCCTTTTTCTTTTTAGCCTCCCCTTTATTTTGTTCTTATTTTTGAAAGTGGGGGGAGGGGCAGAGAGAAGAGAGAGAGAATCCCAAGCAGGCTCCGCACTGTCGGCACAGAGCCCGACGGAGGGCTCGAACTCACCGACCGTGAGATCGTGACCGGAGCCGAAGCTGGATGCTTCACTGACTGAGCCACCCAGGCACCCGTAGCCTCCCTTTTAAAAATTAAAAAATTGTCAGTAAAACCAAAGGCCCCTCTGAGTGCCACACTCAGATCCATTCCTTATTCCCTATCCCTCCCCCATAACCCCTGTCTGTGTTCGGTTCAAAAATAGGTAATGGACACAGGGGTGCGTTTTCTATACTATAGGTTGTATCTGGGGCAGACGCGCTCCACTGCTCACTCAGTAGCCAATGGCACCCCTTTCTCCCCTGCGAACAGAACCTGATATATTCAAGTGGTGAGCAGATATCAGGAAGAATATGTCCCTCCTTTTCCCCTGGAGAATGAATCATGATTGCTCTAAAGGCTTTTTAATAATCTCATCCCTTTAACCAGAAAGGTCTGAAGGTTGGTGGATGACCCAGTTCTTCCTACTTAGATATAAGGGGAATTCTACCGTTGGGGGGGGCAAGAAAAGACAAAACTTTGTGAAAAGGAAACCTTCTCACTTCTCCCTTCTGCCCGCCTTGAGTACAAATGTGATGTCTGGAGCCACAGCAGCCATTTCATGACCACGAGGCAATGAGCAAAAGGGAAAGCCAAAAGGATCTCTGTGCTAACCGGACTCCAGTAATTGCTACTTCTGGACTCCTTGTTATGTGAGAAAAAAATGAACTCCTCTTCTTTTAAGCTGTAGGAAATTGGGTGCTTGGTTACTTCACACAAAAAAGGAATCCTGACGCAGGATTATACTGTCTATGTTATTCTCTGGCTTGCTTTTTTCCCACTCAACAATGATTCTGAGACCCATCCATGTCAGTGCACGGGGATCATCTTTTAACTAGTAAATTGTATTCCATTGGGGAGTAAACCGGATTTCAGTTAGCTGTTTCCAACTGGGGTTGTTTTGTTTCCTTCGCGTATTTATTTCACCAGAACAAACGTCCTGTACTCGTGCTAGCATTTCTTCAGGTGGGTTCCTAGAAGTGTAATTGCTGGGTCACAGGAGATGTGCATTTTCACGTTTAGTTTTGGCTGAATTTCTACAAAAAGTGGTTGTAGCGATTTACACTTCCATCCTGGTGTGGGTTGGGTCCCAGAGCCAGCCCCTTGTCTGGTCCTCTTTGCCCATCATAAGGCTTGCGGTTCTGGCAATCTGATGACAAAATTGTCATCGTGCTTCAATATCTCTGATTCCTAATGAGGGTGAGCATGGGTGTGTATGGATCCTCTGGGTTGTAAGATGTCTGTTCAAACGATTTGCTTGCTTTTCCGTTGTGTCCTTTGTCAACGTTCTGTTTGTAGCATTTATAACAAACATTTGTCTGTAAACAAAACATTACTGGTTTGTAACCATTCCCGATATGTTACGGATTCTGACCCTTTGTGGGGTGTGTCTGTTTCAAGTCTTTTCTCCCAGCGAGCTGCCCGTCTTTACCCCAGCCCTGCAGCAACCAGCCGCACTGACTCCTGCGGTGAGTTCAGGGACACAGAGCACCCAGTGGTGGAGCGGGGACTTGAGGCTGGGTCATGTAGCAAGAAAGAGAGTTTCCTTCTCCTTCCCTTAGGTCCTGCTGCGCCCCTGGTGTTCAGGGACAACAGGCTGCTTCTCCTCCTCCGGCCACCTCCCTGGACGTTCTCTCCTCCGTACCATTAAGGTTACTGCTCTGGGGAAAGCATCAAAGGAAAGCCATCATTTCTGAGAAAACCCAGGGTTCTCTAGCAGAGGAGGAAAAAGCACATGAAGGGCCCATGTTGGCAGGTGGGGGGAGGCCCTCTCTCTCTCGGGCCACAAGGATCGGGAGGTGACCTCAAGGTCTACCTCTTGGGGTCCAGGGAAGGTCGCTCTGTTCCGTGGGTTTCCAGGTTCTTGAACTGCAGCCCCCAGGACCACCATTCCTAATGTTCACTTGCCCTGCCTCCCAGGGCCTTCCCATCAGAGATCCTTGGGGTCTCCCAGGGCCCTGCATGCCAGGGGGCCCTGGTCTCCACAGCCTCGGGTCCCACGCCCAACCTTCTCTCCCCAGCCCGCGGGGTCTCTCTGAAGTTTCATCTCAACAAGTGCCTCTACCCGTCCCTGAGCCTCCCCTCTGCTCTCCCCGAGGCACCCTCACCACAGTCAGCACAAGGACCCTCTGAGGATCTTGACTTTGGAAACAAAGGTCCCCAACCCAGCGGCATCAGGCCCCCTATGTGGCTTTTCTTCCTTGGCTGTGCTCCCAGCCCTTCCCCAGTCCTCCCCGTAAGATTAGGGCCTGAGCTCCAGCGTTCTCAGCTCCAGAAACCTTCCATTCAGCCTCTCCTTGGCCCCAGATCTCCTGGGTGCCCTCGGGGAGGCTGGTTGACCTCCCTGAGTTTCTCTGCTTCCGCTCTGGAAAGCGAAGTTTCTGGTCTGCACTCCCCAGGAGCCTCCTTCCCTGGGGTCACCGATGCCTGGGAATGGAAGCCATAGAACAATGTGGGTTACCCACCAGCCCCTGCCGATGTCACGCTTCTCCTGCGGAACTCAAGTTTTTCTAGGTCAGCCTGAGACCCAGAGGCATCCGTGTCCCGGGGTGTCTGCTCCAGGTTTGGCTTCTGGGTCCGGCCCACGTTCTTGTTCTTCCCCCCCTTCCCCTGCTTGCTGCCCCAAGGAGGCCGGAGCCTCCGCAGCAGCCCCTGGCCTGAATCTCAGTCCCAGGAACAGCAGCCCAGGTCAGAGGCCTCCTAGCCCTGCCCCAGGAAATCCTCCCATAGTCTCTCGCGGGGCCCTGCCGGCTGCAAACCTCCTGACACCGGCCCAGCAGCCCGGTCGGGCTCCTCTCTGCGGTGAAACACAGGCATCGGTCATGTCAAACCGTCCCCTGTGGTCCAGGCAGGTCGTGTTCTGTCACACCCCTGTGCCTTTGCAAGCGCATTACCCGAGTGCCCTTCTGACGCACTGCGTCTACCTGGAAAACCCCGACTCACCCTTTCGGACCCTGATTCCCCATCTCCCCCACCCCCTCTCCAGACCAGTATGTAGAGTCGTGGCCCTGACCGCACCGTATTTGATTACTTGTTGACTGTATGTTGACTTTAAGCTCCAGGGCAAAGTTGGCTCCAGGGCAAAGACCCACTCCCAGGGGTGGGACTTGTCCAAGGACACACGGTGAGCACCTGTCTCCTGATCACCCACCCTCTCCTATCTTACCAAACCCTGTGCTGTCCCCACGCCCCACGCCCACGTCTTTGCACCTCATTGCTTTCAAGAATATGACACAAAATAAAGAATAGATCTCAACACATGAAGATGGAGAGAGAGAGAAAGAGAGAGAGAGTGAGAGAGAGAGAGAGACATGTGATTCTTTAAAACCCTCATAAAGTGGGTAAACTTTTCCCTAGTTTTTCAACGAGGAAGTGAATCTTAGGAAGCTCAAGTCACGTGCCTAAGGGTCCCACAGCTTGAGGGGGGTGAGAACAAGGTTTGGGTCCTGGCTGCCTGGCTCCCGGGCCTAGGCACTCTCCCAGACTGCTCTACTGCGCCAGCCTTTTGTGGACTTTGGACTTGTGGTCTCTCCAGGCTTCTCTGAAGGTGGCAGACATGGAGCCAGTCTCACAAGCTGTGTGCCCTGGAGTGAGCCGCTTAACCTCTCTGGTCCAGCTTCCTCACAGGCAGAGAAACAGTACCAATCTCATATGGGCTTCTTCCCAGGGACTTATTTGGTTCATATCACATACAGGACGGAAGGAGGCTTTGAAAAGTCTGCTGGACCAGACTCCCGCGGGAGATTCCTGTTCATAAACACACAGAGCACAGCCAGCCAAGCCCAGACTCCATTTCCCCTCCTGAGAATCCGCCTCGCCTCTCCTCACCTGCCTGTTTTGGAAACAAGTAGGGACTGCCAAGCAGCCTCCCTGCCCAGCCTCTTCTTCCTCCGTTAATGTGTGAGTGTTGTCACATTCTGGGAGCAGCCTCAGGCCCCAGATACTCCGGAGGTTTCCAGATTCAGCCCAAATACTGGCTTATCGAGCGGGTGAGTGGGGAAATGGTACCAAACAGACCTCGTGCGCCCTGCTAAGGCCAGCTTACCCCCAGGAGGCTCCAGCCAAGAAAGAAAGAAAGAAAGACACTTGGATGAGACCCAGGAGGGTATTTGACTGCCATTCTTGGCAGCGGGGAGCCTTGAGTCTGTCTGTCCTGAGTCCAGCTTCCCTGCACCCCTCAGGCCTGGGCTGACTTATTCCAGAAGGGAGGCGTGAAGCAACACAGCTCCCTCCCCTGGCAGGTGGCTGCAGGCTGGGCAGAGGATGCATTTATCTACACAACAAGCATTTAAGGCAGTGTGTGCCAACCTGTGTGCTGGGCACCGGGGCACAGGCATGGTCCCTGCACACAAACGGCTCCAGGCTCGTTGGTTTAATTCTCAAGGATATTTAGGGAGGGAGCCTTATCAGCAGCTCCGCATACTGGCACAGCTTAGACACAGACACTGCACGAAGACTTGATTTTGGGGCGTGTTCCTTTCATCCAGCTACGATCCTGTTTTATTCTCTGGGTGACCCTGGGAAGAAAGCAGAGCAGGGGAGGGTCCCCACCTGGCACCAGTTGATTGACAATAACGGAGAACTATGTTCAAAGAGATCCTGAAGTTCTGTCTGAGCTCAGTGTGATAGCGTGCTGTGATTGATTAGTGATGTCTGCAGTGGATGCTAGTGAGGGGAGGGATAGTACACGCGCAATGGATAAATCATCCCTATACCAAAGGGTGCCCTCCTCAAGGGCATAGGTCAAGTCGTGTTCACGAATGTTCCCGCAGCACCTGACACAATGTAGATGCTCATCAACTGTGCATTATCTATAAAAGAACAAAGAGCAGTGAAGATGTGGTCACCCAGAGGGAGGGGTGGGACTTGTCCAAGGACACACGGTGAGCACCTGTCTCCTGATCACCCACCCTCTCCTATCTTACCAAACCCTGTGCTGTCCCCACGCCCAAGGTATGTATCTGTCTTTCTGTCTCAGGTCAGTGGTTCAAAGCCTCCATTCCTGATTCTCTGAAACCCAAAGCTGCAGGTGGCCCAGGCTGGGGAGAATCTGGCTGGAAGAGAAGGTCGCTGTGCCCCCCCTGCCTCCCATGCTCAGGGGAGGGTACTGGATTGCATGTTGGATCTGCCCTGGCCCAGAGAGAGACCAGAAGACACAAAGTAGTTCTCTGTATCCAGAGAACTGAGAGAAAGGGTGGGCCATTCTCCCGGGTGTGTGGGGTATGTGTGTTGTGGGGAATCAGTCCCAGGACATACCATCTGCCCCTGGACAGGAAGGGGACAGACCTTCTCTGTTTTGTACAGATCGCCAACTCATATTTCAGAGGGCATTTGGGCCCAGATCTGGCCAAAACAGACAGTTTAGGAATTTTTTAAAGAATCCTTCCAGGCAGCCAAGAGGTGGAGTTATCCCGATCCCCCAACATTGTGTTAATGAGCCTCTCTTGATGGGGTTCTTTATTCTTCTCAAAGTGCCGTCTTGACTGCTCTCTGAGCTAGAAGGAATCACAGAGTATTAATGCTGAAAGGATCCTTGGAGATCCTCAAACACTGAGACCCAGAGAGGGAAGGTGACTTGCCCAAGTTCACACAGAGAGCCGGGCAGAGCCGGGCCAATTCCTGGTGGGAGCTCCCAGCTTTCTTCACATCTGTGCTGCAGAGTCGAGGCCCCTCGGGAAAGGGAGGACGGCCTGGAGGCTGTGACATCAAGCAGAGGTGGGGGCAGCTGGAGACAGCCTTGGGCTTGGGCCGCAACCCCACTTAGCGTTTAATCCCCAAGGTAGCACCCGGTGGCTGCCCCATGTGCCTCAGATCCTACCCATGCCACCCACAAACGATTTCTCGTTCATTCATTTATTTTCAAACATTTTTTCGGTTTGTTTCCCATCCTTGTGTTTACAAGGAACACTGTATAAACAATCTCAGAAAGAGGCCACCAGCCCGGACCAGCTGCTTGGGTTAAGGGCTGAAGTCAGTATTTTTGGGAAATGGGTCCTACTCCCCCAGCCGGAAATGGGGTCCTACTCCCCCACCCTGTAGTTTAGCGGAATGGCATGCCAAGGCAGGGAGAACAGGGCAGGCAAGGGTGCTGGGCTCCACACACACGGGCTCTGCCGTCCCCAGAATCACCCAGTACCCCATTTTGCTGATGGGGAAACTCACAAGCCCAAGGTCACGTGATTGGTCAGTAACTGGCAAAGTTAACGTTCACACCCAAGCAGTCTAGAGTTTCAATTCTCGCCAGTCTGCTGCAGGGGCTTCCTAAAATGGAGGCAGGATACAAGGAGGAGGGAGGTGGGACATGAGAGGAGAAGGGTGGGGATAACAGAGAGGACTGCTGCTCCCTTCTAAGGAAGGGCCTGCGGGGTGGAAGCCTGCCCCCACCCACGTTCCTGGGAAATACCGCGCAGTATGTATACACAGTGTTCCACACACACACACACACACACACACACACACACGGAAATGCACAACCCTCCAGCAGTGCCTCCACACATTCACGCACAGTGATGGACCCCACGGCAGCAGTGAAGGAGATGCCCAACCAGGCCAAAGCCCCGGGACACATTCTTCACCTGGAGACTCAAAGCAGCTCCTAGACGCTGGCCCAGGCTCCCTGGCAGCCTCAGCCTGACTTCCTCCACCCCTCCCTGGGGTCCCGGCAGGAAGCAGGACTCACATTGTCATGGCCAGGAAGTGTCTCACTTGCCCTTCACCTTGGCAGTTCTTGCTTTTTTTCTTCTTATGCAACTGCCCACTGGCCATGTGCAGGTGAGGAAACTGAGGCCAGACAGGGGCAGTGACTTCCCTGAGGCTACACAGTGGGTGTTTCCTTTACTCATATTTCAAAACTTCACTAGCTTGAAGTCCTCCCTGGCCTAGGTGAGAAGGATTAACAGAGACTCCCTGGCAGTGGGGGTGAACCAGTTCCTGAGAATGTTGGCTGAGTGAGGAAGTGGATGGATGGATGGATGGATGGATGGATGGATGGATGGATAAGTGGATAGGTGGATGAGTGATGGATGGGTAGGTGGATGAGTGGATAGGTGGATGGATGAGTGGATGGGTGGATGAGTGGATGGATGGATGGATGGGTGGATGGATGAGTGGTTGGATGGTGGGTGGGTGGATGGATGGGTGGATGGCTGGGTGGGTGGGTGGACTGGTGGATGGGTGGGTGGATGGATGGGTAGATGGGTGGGTGGGTGGGTGGATGGATGAAGTGAATGTGGAGTGAGTGAATGAAGGAAGGGGGGAAATGTCAGTGAACAATGAGTAACACATCCAGGTCTTTCAGGGCTTGATTCACTCACATGGAAATAGCAGACCCAAGAGAATACTCTGTCCTCATGAAGCTTGCATTTTCATGGGGAAATTTGATAATTTTTTTAATGTAAAAAAAGAAAAGGGGCCCAATGATGAGTCACATTCCACAGCATGCTCGCTGCCCAAGAGCCAGACTTTTAACATTTCCAAGTAGTCACCCCTACAATGATGGTGCTGACTTGGGGTGGGGGCAGGCAGGTCACAGTCTTCCATTAGGCATCTGACCCAGGGGTAGGCTCACCATTCTCTTTAATTTCCTGTAGCATGTCTAAGAGGAGGCTTGTTTAACAAGATTTTATAACAGGCTTGAAGGTAATAATCCCAGGGAAATAAACCCAGAGGCTGGCATGGACCTTCATTAGGGTTTCCAAGTTCCTGGCATTCATGTGCCCTTTTTCCTATTCTGGTATCTATGCAGACATCACTAGTTGATCTTGGCACTTCCTCCCTGAGCACAAGAAATTCCTCTGAACCGGGATCCAGACAGCCACGAGCAGTCAGTGGATGCTGACGTGTGAAATAATGCCTATTTGCCGTCCCTGGGCTAGAGGATCTGGCTGTGGGGATGTGCTGACATGTCTTCAGCTCAGGAGATCCCTGGAGAGGCCTCCCTGCCTGTTTTTACTCCTGTTCAGCCCAGGAGATAATACAAGAACCATGTACCAGGAAGGTCTTGGCCAGCGGATAAAGCAGGAGCCCCATTGTTGGAACCGGAGGGCCCAGGAATGACATGGCTGGGTCTAAACCCAGAACCCTGACTCCCCCAGTCCAGTGCCCAAGGTCATCCATGAGTGGTGGGCCAGGAGAGGAAGCCAGGCCCCCCGATCCTTGCCCGGGGCTCTTGCGTTACTCTACTCCGCCATCCTCGCTCTGGCTTTTAGGGAGACAGGAGTTCCGTTCATCTGTCTGGGGCCTCCGGCCCTTCATTTGCTGGTGAGCCCTTTAGCCTGCCTCATTTTTGAAACGTGGTGTCTCTTCTCAAAGAGGTTTTGTAAAGCCATCTCATGTTCTCCCGATGGGGCAGTCCTCAAACTCACAGGGAAAGAGGTGATTTTTTTTTTTTTTTTTTAGTTTTCAAGTGCCTGGCCCCATCTGTCTAGCTCCTTTGAGATCTGAGTAGAAAATAACTTCTGTCAAAGCTGAAGCCTCTAAGATGAGTCTCTGGGTGAGACTGGGTGAGACTGGGTGAGACTCAGCCCTGGAAGAGCCGGCAAGGGCACAGTCGTCAGCACCTGGATGAAGTTGGATGGGGAAATAGTGACACTGATTAATGAAACAGGTGTATGGTGGGCTGCCCATTAGGGAAGTGGGCTGGTGGTTGGTTGATGCTGTGAATGGGTGGTTAGGGGCCACGTGGGTAGGCAGAAGTTGTGGTGGGGAGGGGTGTCTGGGTGCCGAGTGTGCTGGGCAGCAATCGGGCGTTAGAAGTGAACAGGCCTTGGGGCGCCTGGGTGGCGCAGTCGGTTAAGCGTCCGACTTCAGCCAGGTCACGATCTCGCGGTCCGTGAGTTCGAGCCCCGCGTCAGGCTCTGGGCTGATGGCTCAGAGCCTGGAGCCTGTTTCCGATTCTGTGTCTCCCTCTCTCTCTGCCCCTCCCCCGTTCATGCTCTGTCTCTCTCTGTCCCAAAAAATAAATAAAACATTGAAAAAAAAAATTAAAAAAAAAAAAGAAGTGAACAGGCCTGGGGACAGGTAGGAGGACGCAGCTGATGACCCAGGTAGGGCGCTGGCTTGGGGCGGGCCAGGTGGAAGGTGAGTTCCCAGGCTGCAGGTGGTGCCCAGGGTAAGCACGGTGGGTCTGGATGGGGTCGGGAACATGTTTCCTGAGGCATGACGGGGCTGGGTATTAGCGGGTGGGTCACTGGTGGCACGGCAGGTAAGGGAGGACTGGTCAGGTGGGTGGGTGGCTGGGCCAGCTGTTGGGCGTGGGTTGAGTATGCAGACTGGGCCTGGGAAGGCAGTTCTGGGTGGAAGATCTGGACGCTCCACTCCGTCTTCCCCTTGGCATTTGAGATTTGGCCGCTGCTGGGTCAAGTGCCAGACTCTCCTGCTGCCTCCTTTCCACTGCAGACCGGCTTTCAGCCCTGTGGATGCCCCCACCCACCAATTACCCCACTCTGGTGTGGTGGGAGTGGACCCGGGGTGGGACGGTGGCTATTCGGAGCAGTGGTCAAGGCCCAAGCTACTTAAGCCAGCCCAGAGTGACCTCTGGATGCTTTCCAGAAACCTCTGGCAAGAGTCCTCCCCTCTCACATTGCACAGGCTCAGCTGTTTGGGGTGGACGCAGCAGCGGGTGGCTTTCCGCAGGGAGGCTGTAATCATGATTCCCGCAGGGGAGTGGCAGGACTGAGGGCCTGGGAAGAGAGGTGCCCGGGCGGGGCCGGGGGGAGAAGCAGGGCGCGGCCGCAGGGGAGACCAACAGACCTAAACAGATCCAGTCGTGTAGACCCTTTGCAAGAGTTCGGCGTGAGTCTGGGCTGACCCGGGCTTTTGTGCCATCCAGGAAGAAAGAGCCGAGTGAGTGGACGAGTTAGGACTGAACAGGACAACAGAGGGACCACGCACCACCCAAGCGTCCAGAGGCAGTTTGCATAAGTGCTGGACAAAGGGGCTGGGCAGCCAGCCTGCCAAACATCTAAACCCCGCCTGGCTTTGCGACCTCGGGCGAGGCACTTAACGTCTCTGTTCCTTATTTTCTTCATCGGTGAAAGAGGGATTATGTGACAATACTGAGCTCGTTGGTGGTGGGGATCAAATCAATTAATGTGAGAGGTGCTAAAAAGATTGTCTGCACGGGGCAAGGAGTATATGAAATAGCTATTGTTATTTTATTGTTAATATTATGAAGACAGACTTGCCGACCACGTCTCATTGCCCAGCTGCCTACCTGGTCTTGTCTCCAGAGTCTCTGGTCTTTTCCTTAAAGGGGAGGCCCAGCTGCCTACCTGGTCTTGTCTCCAGAGTCTCTGGTCTTTTCCTTAAAGGGGAGGCCCGGGTCTCTTCCTTAAAGAGCAGCCGAGGGCAGCTCTGTGGGCATCCAGTCACGCCACCGCAGAGCTTGGAAAGGCAATGAAAGTGCATTCATGAGCCTAGATAGTCCAGGCAGAAGGTATTCTCATCTACATCAGGACCCATCCCCCAATCCTTGTACCCACCCCAAATCAGGGAGCGCTGGGGGAGAGGGACAGGAAGAGAATAACATCTTCTTAATGGAGGGGGGGGGGCCTCTCTGATTTAGGGAAGGCTAAGGAAGAGAGGAGGCTCCTGCCAGGCCCCTGCCCCCAGGCACGCCAAGGGACAGGTGTGGAGACCACAGACCGCTGCGGACTGACTGCAGAGGGAGATGACAGGCCAGGGGTGGCCTCATGGCCCGGCCCTCTCACCCTGCAAAGGCCTGGGCATCAGCTGTCCCGCCAAGAGCCGCTTCTGTGGAAGGGGCTGGCCACGGGGGAGGAAGCCCAGAGTGTGCCAGCCTCCCCGAGGTCCAGGTCAGGGGCCAAGGCCAGCTCTCGGGCCACAGCTGCTGTGCTGGCTCACCCCCCCAGGAACTGTCAAGTGCACAGTCATCCCAGCTAGGAGCCAGGTGTTCACTCCAGAGTCCCACTCTACTTCCAGCAACTTCCTGCTTCTGGTCTCGGCCCCTTTTCGAAACTGAATTTGGGATTTGAGAAGGAGCTGATTGCTACAGCCGCACAACCACAGCTCCCGTTTTGCCTCCGCTGCTATCACGCACCCAATCATCTAACAAACACACCCCGGCCTCAGCACAGGTCACCAAGCTTGTGGCCTCGCACGGGGAGCCACCAACCTGGGGCCTCTCCTTCGGGCCCGGGTGTCAGAAAGTCCAACCAAACTGGCAACATCGGAGGAGTCCGAGGGAAGGCAGGCTGGCGCTTGTGTGTGTGCATGTGTGTGCGCGCGTGTGTTTGTTGCGAAAGGCAGATCGGAAGGCTTTGGATTTATCGGACCGTCCCGCACCTTTGGAAGCCCCCAACATTTGTCTAACCGTTGACTGGAACCGCCATCATTTCTGCTTCCCTTCCGAGTGGGATGACGAAGGGGAAGAAAAACGAGAAATTTTTCCTGCAATTTTCCCAAGAAGAAATGTGGGCCGGAGAGGTTAGGCGACTCATCTGATGTCACCCACGGAATCAGAACTAAATCCGGGCCTGGAGGCCAAATGTCTGAGTTTGGCCAGTTCCCAGTGGAGGTAGGGTTCAAAAGTTGCTGCTGGCTCATCTTGTGGCTCCCGCACTGGCTCCTGGGGCGTTTTGGGGGGCATCCTCCTGCCCTGCCCTTCAGGGGGCCCTCGGAGGAGGGACGTTGGTCAGCAGGCTCTTGAGAAGCAAAATGTCCTCTGTGATGGACCCACCCTGCAGGACTTCACGGAGCAGGAACGCTCCACAGGCGGGCCTTGGCCTTTTCGCGCAGGCTGCCCTCGTGCCCCGACTTTCCAGAACAGGCCAAATGGAGGGGTGAGGGGAGAGGCAGGGCACCACCCGAAGGGGGTATGCGAGGACTCAGCTCTGCCCAGAGACAGAGGGGGATGGAGGAGGAGGTGACTTAGCTGGTCCTGGAGGCTCTGTGGCTACAGCAGTGTGAGAACCGTGGGCCCTTCTAGTCCCCCTTTGGCCACGACTGGAACACCTCCCCACCTGCAAACCCCGTGTTTCTCTCATGGGCAGCTGAGGTCCCACTGCAGCCAGAACGTCCAGTCATGGGCTCACGAGATGCAGGACGCAGGGGCCTCTTGAGGTTGCCTCATGCAAACTCTTCATGGTACAGGGAGGAAACGGGGCCCAGAGAGGGAAAGAAGCCTTCCCCAGATCACCCAGCAGGTTACAAGAGGGCCAGGCTTCCCCGCTCCCACCCCAGTGCTCTTTCTACAGCAGCACCTTCGGTCTGACCGGTGACCTGGTCATCTAGGGGGACAGCTGGTATCCCTGGAACCCCAGCCACGGTCCCCAGGGCAGAGCACCCAGAGGATCCTGTCCCCTTCCTTCCAGAACAAATGACAACGCCCACTGCACCGCGTGCAGAGCCTAGACTCTGTTGGTCCGTGGCAGTTTCACGTGACGTGCACACTGGTCTGCCGTCTCCCTGGGCTGGGGCCGCCAAGGTCCATCGACTCCTCCAAGACGAAGGTCAAGGAGTGCCAAAGAGGGAGGGAGGTTTCCTGACATGGCCGGGCAGACAAGCAATTTTAAAGTCGAACAGACCCCGGGTGCCAGCTCTTTCATAGCTGCTCTGTACATCCCGGCCAGGGGGCTACGGTGGGCGAGGGGGTGGCCACAGCCTTGGTCAAGAGAGCCATGTGGAGAGCCTCACAGAAGCCCCTCCAGCGGCGGGAAAATCGTGGGCACCTGCACTGGCGTGAAGCTATCCACCCGTCTATGCACAGGCTCAGCGCTGACCTCGTTCAGCACAGGGGGACCCAGAACCTTCATACCCGAAGGAAGCCGAGGTGAGGTGGGGATGTGCAGGGGTCCCACAGAGAGTCACCGGGAGAGTCTGGGCAGACCCAGGCCTTCCGATTCTCCGTCCCTTCTGACATCTTTCCCCTTTTCCGAGAAACGGTGCCTGGAAGGAGGGAGGGACCCTCAGCACAAGGGGAGACAGGACTCAGAGTGCAAGTCCACCTTCTCTCAACCCCCTTCCGTGCCTCAGGGTCTCTCTCTGGAAACGGAGCCACTTTTTCTTGACATTCCCCTGGCTGAGAGACCACATGTTCTAGAAATGATTCATTATAGGGCCTGGGGATCGCCGCCCTCCCTGTCTTTGCTTAGTGCCTCGGACCCGCCAAGTGTCTGCCCCCTCACGCCTTCCTGCACGCTGCCCCCCCAGGCAGCACTCCACCCTCTTGGCCCCGGCGTCCCCGAAGGATGAGGGCGTTGGAGAGACAGTCCCGGGATGAGTCTTGGGCTCCCACGTGGGGTGGGGGCGATGGGGAGGAAGCAGCAAAGGAGAGCAGAAGGAAGAGAACCAGGAGAGCTGGGGAAGAGAGGCGCAGGTTCAACCGTCAGGTCAGTGGCAGAGCAAGGACTCGAACCCAGATCCCCGGTTTGAGTCCAGGGCCCTGTTCTCTGTGTCCACTACCCCGGGCCGGTGCAGGACGCAGTGGAGGGCCTTGGGAAGACAGGATGTGGAATCTCTCTGTGCCCATCACCTCAGAGACACCGTTCAGCCAGGTTCTCCCTGGGATGCCCTTTCTCACCTTGTCTCTGCTCGTAAACCCAGCTCATGACCCAGGGCCAAACCCCGGCACCTATGAGGCAGTCCTGCTCTCCCACCCAATGGACCCCTCCTTGCTCTGAGCCATCGGCCCTCTCAGGTCCCCGGTCCCTCTCCTCTACAGCCTGGGGCCCCCGCCAGGCCTGGCACGGGGTGGGTGTTTAGCCAGTCGGTTGCTGGCCAGAACGAGAAGATCCTTCGCTGCCCAGGCCCCCAGGTCTGGCCATCCTAGACCTCTAGACATGTTTACGGAATGAATGAACCAAAGCAGCCTTTGGAAGTAAAGCCTGCCTCTCCAGGGGCCCTCAGAATCTAGGAAGGTCGACCCCTCCCATTCCTGGTCCATAACCCCTGCGTCATCTTCCCTGATGATCTCCTATGAGGGGACACGACCTTTGTGCCCTAAGGGAGAAGGAGGGCGGGACTCCAGCTGCCGAACATTCTCATCAGGGTGTCAATGGCTGATATCCGCTGCTCCTATTGGGACGTTGGGCTGGAAAGAGGGGAGAAAAGTAAATAGCCCTGCGGCCAGGGCTGGGCTCTGCCACAGGGAGCTCACCAGTTCCCTCGGGAAGCAGCCTTCGCCCCGGGAAGCTCTGGGACGTTTGGCATCCCCTCCCCCAGCCACCCTCAACCCCGGGAGGAGGGCCTGGCTCTGCTTCCTACCACCTCGCCTCCCCAAGTTCCAACCGCTTGGAAAAGGGGCACCTCCCAGATTCCCACCTTCTCTATGAAAATTCTCTCGCAAACGGTAATGGGGGTAAAGAAGGGCTCGCTGGGACGGTCCCGAGAAACCACTGGGGGTGCTAGTGGGATGGAAGAGGGCGTGAGCCCCACGGTACCGCCGGCTCGCTGGGTGAGCCTGGGTCGGGGACGTGACCGCCCTGTGTCTCGGCTGCTAGAGAAGGGGCCAGTCTTCGCCCCACAGCGTCGTTGTCAGGGCTGAACGATTTACTGCGTGCAGAGCGCGGAACAGCAGGCGTAGCGGGTGCTCAACAACAGAGAGCTGGTGCTGTTATTTCATTACTGTCTATGCCACCGGGCTGCTGCCCCGGGGGTCTGGATCCTGCTCTAAGAGGCCACAGCTGCCCCACTCCACACGCCAGCGTGGGGGACTGAAGTCCCCAGGGGGCGCCCCCAGCCCCAGCTTGTGCCAAACTAATCTCCGCACTAAATACACCCTCTCCTCTCCAACGTAAGCATCAGCCTCCACCCAGATGTCTGCTCTCTGCTGACACCCGGCATGGAGCTTTGAAAACATCTGGATGGTGCATCTTGGCTCGCTGCAAAGTCCAGATGTTTGGGCAGCGTGTGGGCTCCCCTTTCCGGCCTTCCCCAGGAGAGGGGTGGGCCCTCGGCATGTCGTGGTGAACACGTGCCGTTGGAGCAAGCCCAGCCCTGGCCTTCCCTGAGCCGGGCCTCCTAAGCCGGGGCCTCGCGCGGGACAGAGGGATGGAGACAGCCCTCTGCTCCAGAGCACTGGCTGCCATGGGCTGACCCTGACACCTGGGAGAGCCAGCAGGTCCCCTTTTGCTGGAGGAAGGCCTGGAGGAGCACCCAGGGCCTGTACAGGTGGGAAGCGGGGGGCAGGCCCTCTGGAGGCCTGAAGCCTGAGGACTAGCAGCCGGGAGACCTGGGTTCTAGCCCCGGCTCTCCTGTGCAGCTGCTGTGTGACCTTGGGACAAATCACTCTCCCTCCCTTGGCCTTGGTTGTGCATTGGAACAGTGAGGGGCTGGGTTAGGCCAGGGGTTTTAGATCTTTCTGGCATCAGAACACCCGGAAAGCCTGTGAAATGTCAGCCCTCCCGCCCAGCTCGACACCAGCACCCAGAAGGGGTTTCACCGGGTCTGGGGTGGGCACCAGGCGTGTTTCAGGTGTGCTTCCAGGTATGGGAGCCGCCGGCCCAGATGGTGTGTGAGACCCTGCTGGCCTTCTGGTGGCCTCTGTGTGATGTCCCCCTGGACCTGGTTCTCACAGTCGCTGCAGGAGGCTGGCGTCAGCCTGCTCTGGCCCCAGAACAAGCACAGTAGAGCCGACGGGCCGGGCAGAGCCAGCAGCACGTGTCGGAGCGGGAGGAGGTCTGAGTGGGGCTGAGTGCGTGGCGGTGAAGGCGTATGTACCGCTCTGCATTGGTGGGGAGTGTGAGTAGGTCCGTCCAGAGGCGCGTGCCCGGGTGTGGGTGCGTGCCTGTCTCTGAGAACGCACGTCATCGGGGGCGTGTGCGCCTGTCCCTTCTGCACCCATCGCTCTCCTGCCGCCTCTGTGGTGCTGCTGGGGAGGCAACAGAAGCTGAAATGGTCCAGGATTGGCCCTCTTGTCCCCACCCCGCCCTCCGTGTAACAGAGCGGACACGTGCCCACGGGGAGTTGCAGGGCCGGGCTCTGGCCTGAGACGCGCTGCGGTGAGTGGCTGGGGAGGGGCTGGGCTGGTCAGATGAGGGACAGGTGGACCGCCAGGCCCTGCTACTCAGCTCACCCCCCACTGAGGTCTTGACAAACCCGGAGACTCGGGGAGGCAACACGTCACGGGGACCCTGTCTCCCACAAGACTTCTAGAACGTGTGGGTGGCCTTGAGCCTGGGCGGAAGTCCCGAGGACCCTTCAATTCTTCGCATTTTCCTTCAGCCCCCTCTGAGGGTGTTAAGAGGTTGAGTGACTTGGGCAGAGAGGAGGGCACCCCAGTCATCATCCGGGCCGCCATCACTGCCTCGCTGTCTTCTTCACCCTGCGCCGGGCCCATTTGCTCTTCCTTTTCCCCAAACGGGTCCGTCTCCAGCTACACAGACACGCACACGCACACTTTCATAGGTGGGGGCCAACCCCAGGACCTTCTGGCCTCAGACCCCACCTGAGCCCCTGGCTGGGGAGGCCTTCTGCCCTCCCCTGCCAGTGGTATCATGAATCCCCACCTGACAAGGCACGAAGGCCCTGAGTCGGGAGGCCGGGTCTCTGCTCCCAGCACAGCCTTGGCCTTGCTGGAGGACCCTGGGCGAGAGCGGGGCCGGGTCCAGACCCCAGTCTCCTCCGTGGCGACTAAGCCATAGGAAAAACAATGAGCATCTCACTGAGAACTTCCTATGCGCCGAGCACACTTTACGTGTAATGACTAATCTGACCTTCCCTAGGACCCGGAGGTAGATACTATTATTACCCGATTTTGCAGGAAGCCACTGAGGCCAGAGAGGTGAAACAGCTTGTCCAAGGTCACAAAGGGAGTGAGCGTTGGAAACAGGATGCGCAGCCACCATGGACGTCCTTCGCTGCTGAGTCGGGTCGCTTCACAGCACCTTTTCCATCCCGAGCACGAGCAATGTGCCGGGCGCTGTGCTGAGAACTTGCCATATGTTCGCTGATTTCGTGGGGGTCCTGCTTCTGTAAGGACCAACGCTGGAGGAAGAGGAAGCAGGAAAGGACATGGTGAGGGCTTTGGGAGGAGAGCCACCACGGATAGCTAAGGAGGGTAGCCGAGGGAATGGCAGCTACAGGCAAACTTTTTTTTTTTTAAAGGGCTGGGCAGTTAACACTGCAGGTGGCCTTTGTCACCACGGCTCCACTTTGCCGCTGCAGTGCAAAAGCAGCCACAGATAAC